>NC_090928.1:725949906-726574906 GCF_040938575.1 Ambystoma mexicanum
CTGGGGACAAGCTCGATGGCACCTTTCTTGAGCATCGCCCTTAGCTCCAACAGCAATTGAGGGACGTGATTCTCCTTCCTGGCCACGGGAGGAATGCAAGGACACTTCTTTTGGAATACCAGCAAGTGCCCGTTGGCCAGGGTGTCCAGCACCCAACGGTCGGTGGAGATGGACTCCCACACGCTGACGAACTTCGTCAGCCGGCCTCCCACCGGGGTGCTTTGGTGGGGGACCGACGATACAGCCGGTTCAGTCTTGCTTGGAGGAGGCCTTGCCGCCTTGGCCTCCTTGACGACGGCGGGATCCCCCTTGCTTGCCGCAACCTCTATAGGCCTCCTGGAACGAGGAGCGGGCCGCCTGGCGGTATGTAGAAGAGCCACCGCTGGATCCCTTGGAGGCACCCTGTCTGCCTCCGGAGGTCCGAAAGTGCTGTCGTTGTTGAAGTACCCCTAGGGCCCGGGCCATCTCCGAGTCGGTCTTGATGGCCTGGAGCGACTCGTCCACCGTCTTCCCAAAAAGGTTGTTGCCGTCGAACGGCATATCCAACACTCTGGTCTGGACGTCCTGGCAAAAATCTGTCGCCTTGAGCCGTCGGAGGCAAACCCTGTTGCCCAGTTGGTGAAATCCGGTATCGGCAATGTCCGTTGCCACCGTTATGGCGTGATCCAACGCCACCCCTCCATCCTGCAGAATTTGAAGGGCCTCCGCCCTCTTGTCGTCCGGTAGGAAGTCTAGCAGGGGAGCTATCTTGAACCAAAGCTCCCTGTCGTAGCGGGCCACGATCGCTAAGGCATTGGCCGCCTTAATCGTCGTCGCCGCCGACATGACTCGTCGTCCCATGGAGTCCAACTTCTTGCCCTCACTGTCCGGCGGGGAAGTGGAAGTTGAAGCCGCCGCACCCACTGCTTTCTTCTTGGCCGCTGCCGAGATGACAGAGTCTGGTGTGGGTTGGGCCCTGAGGCACAAGGGGGCGGCATCAGGGACTCGGTACTTCTTCTCGTACCTCTCCCTCCTGGTGGGTGTCGTGGAAGGGTTCTTGAGGATAGCCAGCCCCTCGTCCCAGATGTCGTCGAGCAACGGCACCGCGAGGACCGTCTTCCTCTTGGACTCTCGTCGTTGGTAAAGAAACACTTCCTTTTTCTGTTCTTCAGGGCAAAGCTGAAAGAGCTTGGATGCCCTGGTTATTATGGCGTGGAAGGAGCCAATTTCGTCGGGTGGAGAAGCCCGAGGGGGGGGGTGATGACGGGATGTCCGTTGTGTCATCGCCGCCGTCGTCCGTCCCTGTCACTGTATCCGTCGCCGTATCCTCTCTAGGGTCCGGCGAGGGGGATGAGGGGTCCACAGGCCTCGCGGGCTCGGGTAATGGCTGCGACGGACGGGATGGCCGCTACACTGGGCCCTCTTCGTCGCCATCGTCGCTATCTTTGATCACATCAGCGGGAACCGTCCCCTGGGATCGAACCTTCTCGAACTTCTCATTGAGGCCTATGAACCTCTCGTTGAGGCACTTCCCGGTTTCCACCAGATCCTCCTCAGAGGCTGATTCCGAGTCTGTAATGGCCATCCGCCCCCCCCCCTCTTTTTCCGCCGGGAACTTCACGGGGGTCTTAACGATGGGCTGGAAAGAGAATTCCTTCTGCCGTGGCAGGGATACTCTGGGCCCAGAGGCCGTTTCCACTGGTGCAGTCTCAGCCGGCTTCGCCAGGGTCGCAGCGACCACTTCGATAGAGGCCTTTGCCGGCTGGATCAAAGCCCTCGCCACCGTAGGTGCAGCCTGGGGGGGGGGGGTCAGCGCCTCGCTCCCCTTCGGGTCCCTTCGAGATCGACCGGGGCCGCTCCAGCAGCTTACCCGGGTTCTCGGACTTCCTCTTCCCCGAACAAGAGCGCTGGCTCGTGGTTGAACGTGCCAGGGAAGACGCGCCCTTCCTGGCAGCCGAAGAGCCCGACCTTTCAGCGCTCCCGGTGCCCGCGGACTCGCGGTGCTTGGCCTTCTGTTGGGCCCCCGTCACCGGGGCGCCCTCACAGGACTTAGAAGCCCGCTCAGACTTTTTCTTCGCCTTCTTACCTGCTGTGCCCTTCTCCAGCCAGGCAGCGAGGCGAGAACGACAATCTTGTTTGGTCCGTTCCGAAAGGTTCTTGCAGAACGCACAGTCCTTCTCCTCGTGCGTCTTGTCCTCATGAAGGCAGTAGAGACATTGCGAATGCTCGTCCTCCTTGAAAACATTTTGTAATCCGCATCCAGGGCAGCACCTAACAGCATGGATCCGGGCATCGAGCTTCCCTTGTCCTGGGCCATGTCCGTTGAGGTAGGCCGCAGATCTTCCGGAATCCTCCAATAAGTGTAAACTCGACGAAAACTTCAACCTTGAGGGGCGTAGAAGAATTCCGAAACGGGTCCCCGTTATCGGAAGTAGAAACGGTGGAGCTTGAGGCTCGATTAAACTGAAAATTTTAGAAAATCTCCTGAAAAAGTGCAAAGACGCAGCAAAAACTCGAGAGCTAAAGCACGAGGACTCCCAACACTTGAACGTGTGGTAAAAATCTGAAGATGGCTGCCAGAGGCAGGGCTTAGGGAGAGGGCAGTCATTGGCTGGGGGCAGTATGACCCAGAGATCAGTGATTGATTACTACTAAGAAAGACAGATGAGAAACGAAACTGATACTGATTTTTTCTTTACCGAGGATTCCCAGCCTGACGACGGGGAATATTCATGAGCATGTGAATCCATGCCAGACCCCATGCTGGAGAACAATGTCTTAACCAAGTGTGCCTTCAGCCTCTTGATTTAGATTTTGTGTATGACTATCATATGCCTGGGTAAAACACAATTTCCCACCTGTTACCATCTTATGGCCAGGTAGTAGAATTATTATGGCAGTGCCTGGCAAATGCCTATGCCATGACTATGAATCCAAAATAGTTGACTTGGTTGCTTGCTTTCAGAATCATGCACATGCATGTGCTGGCTGAATGTCAGCATACCGGAAACATTCCTTGTCAAATGAGGTCTAGCCATAAAAAAGCATTTTTGTCAATGGGGAAATAAGGCAAGTCAGGATGGTAAAGCATGCACACAGCTAGATCCTATAGGAAAATAATTTTTGGGGCAAAATACCTTTTTAATGTGAACCATGAATACTGTATATTTAGAATTCAGATACTGATTACAGTCCAAGGCAACCAACTAGATAATGATTGAGTTGTAGAATATTAATCATAGATAGACACCCTGGAAATAAGGATCAAGACCTACAAATACGTGTGTGTGTGTGTGTGGGGGTGTGTATGTGTGTGTTTGTGTTTTTGTGTGTTTGGGTGTGTGTGTGTGTATATATATATATATATATATATATATATATATATATATATATATATATATATACACACACACAGGGAGCTCCCAGCGAGGGATGCATGGTACCGGGCTGCGTGGCAGGAGCAGTCCGGCTGTCCACAGGGCAATGATGGCAGTCCACCCGCCCTATGGCCCAGACAAGTAAAGGGCATGGTAGTGTGTGCAACTACCTGGCCCAAAAATTAAACAGCCCAGTCCAAAACACATGAGTGGTTTGCCCGAACCAGGCTGCTAACCAAGTCCTAGTCATCGCACCTCGTGGCCAGCGGCCTGGTAGGTGAAAAGCCTGCTCTGCCCTAGAGGAGGAGGAACAGTGAAAAGGAAGGAGCGGGGTGTGGAAGGTCCTGTGCTGCTACAAGGAGAAAGCCCGGGTAAAGCTCTGGCGGCCCATCCTATGCGTCTTCATGATGCATTGCAGAGGGGGTTGGCCTGGAAGAGGCACGGGTGCAGCTGTGACCACAGCGGCATCCCCATGACAACATGGACGCCGCCTGAAGCAAAGATGGAACTCGGGGAGCAGTGTCGATGTGGGCAGCCCGGACGCCAACAGGGCAGCCCCAAAGACTTTAAAGTTGCTGCGGGGCACAACGGTGATTACAGGTGGGGGCGTGGCAGTAATTGCAGCTGGGCCCACCCCGCAAGCCAATGGGGCCACCTTGAAGATGTGGCAGAGCCGTGGATGAGGTGGTAATGGGCAGCACTCATTTGTGCAGGTGGACCCCAATCGCACAGGGGGTCACCTGAAGACAAAAAAGAGCATGGGCAATGTGGTGATCATGGGTGGCCCTGCGTGGTGGATGGGGCCACCCAGAAGAGCAGGAGCCAAGCCAGGCCCCATCCAACCATCCGAGGACTGCAAAAATACAACACCACAGGTACTGTGAAGGGGGCGACTGACTGCAGCAGTCACCCCCATTGTGACATAATATACTAAATACGTTATATGCCTGTGTGTATATTTATGTACATATTTTAGGTGCATAATGAAGGTTAAGTATGGAACATAAGTGAGTAGGGTTTTTTTCACACTCAGCCTATGTGTCCCTGAGACACCTCCAAGGAAGTGTGGGCTAACGTAGCAGATCCCCATTTAGTTGGTACCCACGTGAGGGAGGCGGGGTAGGAAATGTATTAAAGAGAATATATGTTTTTATTACTAATGTGGGGTCCCCGTTGTGATCCCTATAAAAATGAACTTTGGTGTCTGTGTCCATTAGTAAGGTAAGAACTCAGGGTGTAGCCCATCCTCTGTTAACAGCAATTTTATTTTCAGGGGCAGTGCGCCCCTCTCTATCCAGCAGGCCTGAGGGGTGGGGGTTCCTATCAAGCCTGTTCCTGCACTGGGGAAAGGAAGAGTACACCCTTGCACGGAAGAGGGCTGGAATAAATGGGCTATAGAAGTACAAAACCAATTCTACCCTTGAGGGGGATAAAATATACAGAAATGCATGTGACCTTTCTGCTTGGAACAACTGAGGTGAGTTGCTTTAGGTCTGGGAGCACTAGAATAGCATTTGGGGCTTAGCAGCACTTGCACACCATCCTCTATCTTCATGAATCACCTCCCGCCTGCTTCCTGGCTGAGCTTCCTTTTCCTGCCTCCTGCCCGCCCTCCCCAAGCTCTGTGTTTGGGCCCACAAGCCACATTTTAGAACTACCCCCAGGGCAGCCCTCGGCTAAGGGCCCCCAAGGGAAAGGGCAGCCCCTGAAGAAGCAGCCCCAGTCCGGGTTTGTCCATGTTCGCCTGTGAAGCCTGCTGTCGTCAACCAGCAGGGACTGACAAAGTAAGTGTGGCCTGGGTGGTAAGTACAGCAATTACTGCATTTCAGTAAAGCCCTGCCACTTATTACCTTATATAGCACAGCACACCCATGTTAGCCAGCTAGCAAGTAGTTTTCCAATCACTGCTGTGTGACAATCGCGGGTGGTTCACCATTTACTGATGTGTCTCAATTGTTAGATGGTTCGCCATTTACTGCTGTGTCCCAATTTTAGGTGGTTTTCCATTTGCTGCTGTGTCTCAAACATAGGCATTTTCTATTCATTGCTGTCTCTCAAATTTAGGCGTTTTCATTTCATTGCTGTCTCTCAAATTTAGGTGTTTTCATTTCATTGCTGTGTCTCAAATTTAGGTGTTTCCCCATGGGTGTAGCCCATCCATATTAGTGAGCCATATCTTTCACTTAGCTTATCTGTGTTAGGGAGCAATATCTTGCATGGACAGATTGTGGGGCACAGGGAACACATCAACCCGGAGGAACCCATGGGGGTGGTAATTGCTTCACACCAGAATGTACAACAGAGTAAGGGATCTGGGCCACAGTTAGTCAGAACAGCGGGTGTATGAAAGGGTGCTGCCACTAACCAACCCTACTAAAAACTCACCCTTCTGGATAAACATCACAAACTCTGAACTAAACACAACCATACCTCTACGGCAAAACAAACCACACTCACTTTGCTACACCACAACGAAACAAACCACACATAGCCTCGCCCAACAGCCCATGGCGGCTACCAACTGAAAAACACACCTACGCTCAGTGAATGGTGTCAACCGAACTGAAGCTGCCAACAACACATCACAGCTCTCTTGGTCTTTTCTCCCGACCAGTCCTACTGAATTACCCCCCGCCCCCCTTGCTTTACAAATCTGCCAGAGCACCAAGAAACCACGCAGGTAGCAACAATGCGCGGTAAAAGAACCTTTAACATAAAATAACCCATGTACAAAGGAGATCCACAACTTACCACACTTTAATCTTTAACGCTTTATTCTGATTCCATTAACATTACATAACAGATTATTTTAATTTGCTAATCAGAGAATGGCAAGTTTGTGTGTAATAATTAACAAACATTTTAAATAAAACATGAAGAAATAAACTAATTTTGATCTTCAATGATATAGGAAAGATCCAAAATGAGATTGGCCGTCTCCACCGCTACTTGCAGACTACTGATCTTCGCGGCAAAGCAGTCCAATACAAGATGGTCTCTCGGATTAAAATCAATCTCTTGAGAACAGTTTTGAGGATCAAAAGGGCAGCACCGACTTCCAAGAATACTCCAAGTATGACAGGGTTGTTTCTTGTACAGGCCACAGCCACACTGGAAAACAGTTTCAGAATGTTTTGAATTCAAGGGTGTACCAGGTGGAGAGGACCATAAATGCCCTTTGCACATGTCAATAAGAAGTTCACCCCCATCATGTTCCAGGCAACGAGCTACGGATTCAAGTGACTGACAAAACAGTTCGGCAACCATCTGGTATTGTGTGCGAGAGCAATTTAGTTCTTCAAGAATGGTGTTGGGCACATTTATACACTGAAAAGAAAATGGTAAATGATTAGATACAGATCATTCATTTCCACATAGAAAATCTGCATTTCATGAGGCATTTCTACAGTATTAAAGAATACCAGATTCACATATAACTTCTTCAAATACGTCACAGGTTAGTAGTTAACGCCTTTAGCGAGATAAATGCCAATTGTACACTACATTCTATTTTAATGTTAACTGGGCATTTGAAGGGATGCTTCTATAGACTCACAAACTAGCTACGTTTATCTTTAAAACAATGTGTGCACTGTTTTATAACCCATCACCCAAAGTCCACAACGCCTGGTACATCCCAAGGGCTTGGTCTACCGTCCATCCACTCTTTACAAAAAGACAGAAAAGGAATAGACAAAGTCCGAAAAAGGTTCCAATGTGAACTGTGAAACAGGATGAAAGGGGGATAGTTCAAAGTAGAATTGAGCGCACAGTTTATGAATTGGACCTGTGGATAAATGCGGACTTCAGTGTGGTAGCCGTTTGCCGATTGAAGTGATTGCCAGTGGATCACAGTGCAAGGAAGTGGCATAGAGGGATGTTGCTGCAGTCTTTGGAGATGGACTGCCAGCATTACGTAGAAGAACAGACCATTGCTTAATTTCGGTGTGTTGAGGGCAGCATTCAGCTTAGGCAAGGGCCACCTGCACCCATAGATAACCTTTTTTGGGGGGTGACGACAGGCACCCTACACAAGATGTTCATTGCATAGTGAATACATTGCAACAAAAACACATTTTCAATATCTACAAGCCATAACTGTTGGCTTTGTCAATGCTACACAGTCTAATAAATGAAACTATCACTTCTAGGGACAACCACATTTTAAAGCTAAACCACTGTGAGGTTATATAATTCTCCCATGATGTCACTCACGGGAGTAGCTTCTGATGGAAGATTTATTTTGTGATTTATGGCAGTCATTATTTGGCGAGATTTCTGTCCCAAATCGGCCAAAATGTGAATAGCTATAACTCGAGTCAGCGATTCGTTTAGATGGTGCACCGTTTGGGTTTTTTACTAATAGTCTGCATCATGACGCCAAGGGTGTTTTTACCCTGTGGCCTACAGGTGCACCAGATACGGCTTCTTCAACTGTCAGAGCTTGTCATATGAATATGGCGCTTGATGCATTGCAAAATGAGTGCATGAAATGTGTTCAATTAGTATATGTGCACATGGAATGGGGTACAACTTGTTGTTTTACTGCTCTCAGTGCAGCAAACAGCAGGGTGTGGGAGCTGCATCCGCATCCCACGTGTTTCAGGAATGTGCCATTTACATTCCTTGCATGCACACTGCAGTAGAACTCCAAATAAGCTGATTTCTGCCATTTATGGAAAGGTTAAGGCAGTTGAAAAATGCATTTGCTCTTAGCAATATGAACTGTTGACTATTGGGGGCGGGGGAGGAGGGGCTGAGTGCGATGGTCGCTGGCTCGCTCTAGTTAAAGGGAGGTCTGGCGTGGTGTGAGGGGGTAGAGCCATAATTAAGGAAGAAAAGGAGATGTGAGTTTTAAAAGGGACGATTGCAAATACGCTCAACTTTCCAACTGAAGGCCCGGCAGCCCCTCTGGCACATAAAAAGACATCCACAAAGACTGACAGTGTCCTGTAAAGTGTAAATGTTTTTAACCAGACAAACTACTTAGATTAGCTTTTTAGTGAACAGGCTGTCCTGCTGTGTCGCTCAGTGCCATATCATTCGTCACGGGTAAAGAGAATGAGGCCTGAGGAAGGGCAGAGAGGTAAAGCAAGGGAGGGAGTGAAAACAGAGACCATTTAAGAATAGCGCGTGGGAGAGATGGGAAAGAGACAAGTACTGTAATTCCAGGTTAATTTATTATACAATTTGTTCACTTTTCAAGGTCTCTATAAAGTACACACGTATGTTTGCCCTGGGAAATCAAGCATTAAACTAGATCTTCATTGTATCCGAGTACCTAAATTGCAAATGGGGCTCTAATCGTGGCTTCACCAATTCACCAGTGAGTGAGATCATGGGCGAATTATATAATCTCACAGTGGTTTAGCTTTAAAATGTGGGTGTCCCTAGAAGTGATACAGTTGTTGTATTAGACAACTGTGTAACATTTACAAAGCCAAAAGTTATGGCTTGTAGATATTGAAAATGTGTTTTTGTTACAATGTATTCACTATGCAATGAAAATCATGTGTAGCGTGCCTGCCGTCACCCACCCCCCCAACCCCAAAAGGTTTATCTATGGGTGCAGGTGGCCCTTACCTAAGCTGAATGCTACCTTTTAGGCCAAGCCTAGCAATGTTGGGCCACACCCCTTGTCAGAGCCCCCCATCGATTGTGCATCCACTTAAAGCACTGCTGTCGACCATTATCTGGGTCACCACCCTTTGAGCTGAAGTCAGAAGGTGCGATCTGTATTGAAGATGCCACTTTAAGTCTCTGCAGAGGACTAACAGAGATGCTGGGCTTCCGAGTGGTGCAATCCCTTCCTTTCCACACGGTCTTCTTAATAACCAACAAATATGTGGTCTGCATTCTAGAAGGCTTACCTGTGCATGGGACTGACACTACGGGAATAGGGAGAATTGTTAATGTACACATTTAGGGCAGCACCGATTGAAATAAGGCCGGAAGGTTGATAGTCAGATCCGAAGAATTTCTTACCTCAGTTTAACATTTCCAAAAAAAGTTAATTGAGATTTGTACAGGTAGACCTCCAAAGCTGGGAGGTCATTTGTTCTCAGCCAACCAGTTTATGAAACTGCCTCGCTATTTGTGACCTCAGTGCTAGCTTAACATCTGGCTGGTGGTTTAAATCAATTTCAGAGAGTCTCTAATCGACTTCATGCCCAATGTTATCAGTAGTTAGAGTTAGAGCTAGTACAGACTGCTCATCATTAGTATAACAATCCAACCATTGCTTGAGGTTAAAGTTGACAAGCAGAAAAATAGAAATCTGCATCACCATCGTCTGCTGGGCGTTCTCTTTTGAATGGAAGAAAATGCGGACTAGTATCTTGATGATGTCAGCAGCCCAGGAACGAGAGTAGCCGTGGGTTGCAACAGCCACACTGAGAAGGTGAGCAGCATGTGCACTGAAAAGCCACTCAGTAATCTGGGAGTAAAGATGGCGCCAAGTTGGGTTCAGAGTTCCATGAGCAATGGTGGTGCTGGCGGGAGCAGTGAGGGCAACGTTATGCGGCAAGCAGAACAATCTGCAGTTTATACTATAGCGTCAGCACCTCGTTGCAAGGGCTGGGACGGTGGGTAATGGCCCGGCAGCCCAAGCTAAGCGAGGGCATATAATGATGGCACAGGGACATTATCCCCCACCCCCGTTCCAGCCCTTGGAATGGGCTGCCTTGAAATGGGCATTAGCAGCCCTGATTAGCAAAGCGGTAACCCGGGGTGTTAAAAAAAAAAAATTAAGAATGAAAATCGTTTGCCAAGATGGCCGCCATGGTAATAGAAGGCAGGGCTCCATACGGAGCCCCTCTTCCATTACCATGGCAGCCTGGAAAAGTGAAGTCAGTGAAGCAGCAGGGGAAGGGGTGTGGGGATGGGGGGGGTATACATGGCACTGCAGGGCAGGCGAGGCAGCCTGCAGCTTCCGTGCGTTAGGGAGAATTCTCTTCAAAGGCTAATTACCCTTACCTATAGAGTCCCCCAGCAGCTTTGCTGGATTTGAAGGGTTTCTTTTTTTCACCTGCTAAGAGTGAGACCCTTTTTCCCCCACTCTTAGACAGATTGCTAGTGTGTGTTTTAGGCTATCTTGTGTGCTTATGGGGTTTTTCTCACCCTCATAGGAATCATCTTTTTAACATGTGTGTTGCACGGCACCCTCAGTGCAGTAACACCGGGATGTCATAGTGGCCCCCAAACATAGACTCCATACCCTGGGACTGACTACTGTCTCCCAGGGCATGTAAAGTCCCCATTGACTTTACTAGTCAATAGATATGAACAAAACCAGTACAACCCATCTTACTATGGAAGTACTGGAAAGGGTTAATAGTTTTTCCCTAGTGTTCATTTTCGAGAGGGTACCGTCCAGTCCCTCTCTCCAGAGTTTCTGGCTGGTGGCAGTGGTTACTACCTTTGTTCGTCCTTTTGGCGGGCTTCTGCACAGAAGCCCTCCGCTCGGCGCCACTGAGTCTGGGGTAGACAGGATGTGTGGGAGGGGGGAATAGGCACCCTGGACAGGGTTACCTAGGCAACCCAAGTCGCACTCTGCCCTGATAGGCTGGGGGGTTATCCCGCCAGGATAGCCACCCCACTGTGTGAGTGACAGCTAGGCTGTATGAATGTTTTTTTTTTGCATAAAAGCAGGGCTCTGAGGACTGGAGGACAAGACGTCGCCACTGGAAATAAGAAACCCAAAGAGGAGAGAAGCTGAAGACATCTGCAAAGACTGAACCACCGGTGAAGCCCTGCTGCATATCCTCACCACTTTTCTCCAACGACTGGAGAAGATCTTCACCTGCAAGAGTCTTATTCTCTTGAGCTGGTGGGGCCAACCAGTTCGCCAATCACCTTCCAGGACCTGCCTTGGTCGAACTGCCAGTGCCAAGCACTAGGAGACCGGATAGCCAGGCACCCGTCCACCACGACCGCAATTTAAAGGAACGTACCTTTTATTCACCTTGACATCACCGCGGCTGGTTTCATCCCAGGGCAGTGCAGTAACTCGAACCTTCCTCCACGACGAGAGCCTCTTTTCCTCTGCTTGATCTACCGAACTGCAGGACTAACCCTGTATGACTTGTCCTTTCCCTCACTCTGAAGAAATTGTTAGAGTGCCATTTCTGCTTGGTTTACACTGTGCCGTTTTGCTCAGTTTTCACTCTTTCTCAAACTTGTCTACAATTAAAATAGGGAGTTGTGTATACCTTTCTTGACTGTTTTAACTTACTTTAATAATAGTGATTTGTGTGTGAATGTTAGGGAGAATTCTCACTTATGGCTAATTTCCCTTACCTATAGAGTCCCCCAGCAGCTTTGCTGGATTTGAAGGGTTTATTTCTTCTTACGTGCTAAGAGTGAGACTTTTTTTCCCACTCTTAGGCATCTTTGCTATGTGTGTTCTAGGCTATTTTAGTGTTCAATGCCTATGGGATCTTTTCTCTCACCCATAGGAACCATCTTTATGCACATGTGTTACACAGCACCCTTCGTGCAGTGACACAGGGGTGTCGTAGCGACCCCCAAACATAGACTCCATACCTTGGGGCTGACTACTGTCTCCCAGGGCATGTAAAGTCCCCATTGACTTTACTAGTCAATCTCTATGAACTAAACCAGTACACCCCATCTTAAAATGGAAGTACTTGAAGGGGTTATTCCCCTATGTTCATTTTCGAGAGGGTACCTTAAAGTCCCCCTGTACAAAGTTTCTGTCTGGTGGCAGTGGTTACTACCTTTTATATTCGACCGCAAATATTTTCCTATGGGATTTTCCCATTGTTCGGGGCTAATACTTTTACTGATAGCCTCTAACATACCGCCGGTTTATTTTATTATTAACTTTACTCCGGTAGGTTTTATTTGCCAGAACAAAGTCTTACTCCATATTCCTAACCCAGGTCGGGGATCCTTTGTTCGCTCCTTTGGCGGGCTTCTGCCAAGAAGCCCTCCTTTCGGCGCCTCTGAGTCTGGGGTGGGTCTGTTGTTTGGGAGGGGGAGTAGAACCCCTGGACAGAGTTGCCACAACTCAGGTCGCACTCTAACCTGATAGGCTGGAGGGTCTCCCGCCAAGTAGACCACTCCACTGTGTGAGTGACAGCTAGGCTGTATGAATTGGTCTCTTTCTGCATAAAAGCAGGGTCCTGAGGACTGGAAGAGAAAGACGTCGCCACTGGAGCTACGGAACCGAAGGGGAGAGAAGCCACAGAAATCTTCAGCATCTACACCACCGGTGAAGCCCTGCCGGATCGTCTCACCACTTTTCTTCCACACGACGAGAGGAGATCTTCAGCGGAAGAGCCTCCTTCCCTTGAGCTGGTGGGGCCAACCAGTTCACCTATCGCTTCCTCGGACCTCGCTTGGTCGAATCGACAGTGCCCAGCACTTGGAGACCGGATAACCAGGTAGCTATCGACCCAGACCGTGATTAAAAGGAGCGTACCTTTTAAACTTTGTTTGGCAGCACCGTGGCTGGCTTCATCCCTGGGTAGTGCAGCGACTCGAACCTTCCTCCACGACGAGAGACTCTCTTCCTCTGTTGGATCCCTTGACCTGCAGGAACTACCAGGAAAAATTGCCACCGCAGGAGCCACTTCTTCACGTTTAAGGTACATTGTTCCGCCAGGCCGCCTTTTTTCCGTGTTAGCCCGAAAGGCGTTTTAAATCCTTTAACTACTTGTGGGGTCGGCCGCCCTCTCTCTTAACATTGTCTTTCGCCTCGCATCTACCTCTTCAATATTTTTCTACTAAAGACTTGACTGCAGCTACAAGAACATTTTTTCTCCTAAGCTCTTGGTCCTGTATCACTGACTCTGGCTCAGGCCTATTGACTCTGGCTAATTTGTTAGATCTGCTCTCACTAGATTGGTTTTCAATGAGAAATGTGTTGATGCACCTAAATCTTCTAAACCCCTCTTCCTTCCTACTGTTTTTTTTTTAACTTGTTTATTTATTAACAGTGCACAGGAGCAAGCATGATAAACGTTCATTTGTTACAGACAACATATGACATTTGGAGTGTCCCTCCCTCCCCCCAACCCCTACGCCTGCAGAAGGCATTGTTCCCGGGCCTCATTCCATCCCGCCAGGCGGCAAGCTGTCCCCCATAGAATGGAGAGCGGTCGCAATCAGGCGCGGCTTAAAAGTAAGCGCCGGATATTTCTGGTCATAGTCTAGAACCGGAGTCCAGACGTCCAAGAAACGATAGAGTCTGCCCGCCTTAGCTAACGTGACCTTTTCAGCCATTAGGATGTCCCAGAGTTTGATCCACCATAGGGCCATGAGGGGGCCTTCCGCAGTTTTCCATGTGCGGGCTACTGTGATTTTAGGCAGCCAGCAAGAGTTGAGTGATCAGCGTGGCCCTCCTCCCCGTTCTCGGGTAAGCGTCCGGGGGCGGGATCCCAAGAATGACCTGTTCGGGAGTTAGCGGAATGGTCACTTGAGTGATGTCTTTTATAGTGGCGAGGCATTGGGTCCAAAACTCCTTTACCTTAGGACAGGTCCACCACATGTGGAAGTAGGATCCCAAGTGGCCGCATAGACGCCAGCAGTGGGGGTCCAGGGCTTGTTGGAAGTGGTGAAGACGTAAAGTGGAGTAGTACCATCGCAAAAGCAGTTTGTGGGCGCATTCCCGGTTGGTGATGCAGCGGGATGCCGTGCGCGTCCTGGTCCAGATATCCACCCAGGATTGGTCCTCTATAGCGTGATCCAGGTCCGTCTCCCACAGGGACATGTAGGAGGGTTTAGAGAGGAGGGGGTCGTCTAGCAGTAGCTTGTAGAGAGCGGAAATTTTCCCTCGGGCAGGCAGGTCAGACGCTGTGAGTTCCAAGGGAGTAAGAGGCCGAGTTGCTGCCATCCGGGTCTGGGGGTTGGAGCACCAGTGTCGTAGTTAGGCATAGGAGAATCTGTCCGTCTCCGCTAGCTGAAAAAAGGATTTACATTGTTTGAAGTTAAGGAGGGAGTCTCCTGCGAAGAGCTGTCCCAGCGTTTCAAGGCCTCCTGCGACCCAGTTCCTGAAGTTTGCTGGATGAGCTCCCGGAGAGAAGGCCGGGTTGAGGAAGATTGGGGAGAGCGCGCTCAGGTCGCCTGGGATCCCTCTGTATCTGCAGGCCCACTCCCATGCCTTTAACGAGTTTTTCGTGGCGATCAGCACATCTGGCCAACTCCGACACAAGGCGTTGGGGAGGAACGGGAGGAAGCGAAGAGGCAGGGGTAGGCGGGATTGTTCGATGTCCACCCACTTTGGGAGACCTGAGGCCAGTCCCCATGCCTGGAGATGGGCCAGATGCGCTGCTATATAGTACTCGCGGAGGTCCGGGACCCCCAGCCCTCGCAGTCTAGCGCTGGCCATCATCGTTTTCCGGGGGAATCCTCGCTTTCTTGCCCTTCCATATAAAGTCAATCAATTTCCGTTGAAGCTTCATGAGAGGGGTAAGGGGGATTGAGACGGGAAGGGAAGCACAGGCATATAGGAATCGGGGAAGGAGGTTCATTTTGCAAGTCGTTATACGGCCCAGCAGGGAGATTTCCTGCGCCCGCCAGCGCGTGAGGTCCTTCTCCAATTCCTCGAAGAGCGGGGGGAAGTTGGCCTGGTAGACATTTGTTGGCTGTGCTGGGATCTGGACCACCAGGTATGGGATTGCTTGGGTGCTCCATTGGAACGGGCTTTGCTTCTCCAGGGCGACCCTTTCGTCCGGGCTCGGGCCCACACCGAGGGCTATTGATTTTGAGAAGTTGATGGTGAATCCCGCTACCTCGTCGAAGCTACGGAGCTCCCCCAGAGCTGCCCTCAGGGAGGATTGGATGTTTGTGACAGTTAGCAAGACGTCATCCGCGTAGAGGGCGATCTTGTGCTGGGTGGCGCCTATCTTCGGGCCGCTTATCAGATGGTTTGTCCGCACCCGTTGGGCCAACGGTTCCATGATATGATATGATATGGTATTTGTAACGCGCCTATACACAAGTGTTTCAAGGCCAGGGCGAAAAGCAGGGGGGACAGGGGGCATCCCTGCCTCGTTCCGCAGGTAGGAAGGATAGGGTCCGACAGGCGGCCGTAAAGCTGAGCCTGGTTTTGGGAGCTTGATAATTTGCCAGGACCATTTTCCTGAAGATTGAACCAAAGCTGCAGGCTTCGAGGGTAAGAGTAAGAAATGACCAGTCCACCTTATCGAAGGCATTGGTCGCGTCCAGGGCAAGTAAGGCCAGCTGCTGGGAATTTCTTGTGGTGACCTCTATGAGGTTTAGAGCTCTGCGAATGTTATCTTTCGTGGACCGGTAGTTGATAAAGCCGGTTTGGTCCGGGTCTATGATGTTCGGTAGGACCGGAGCCAGGCGGTTAGCCAAGATCTTTGAATAAATATTGGCGTCCAAATTGAGCAAGGAAATCGGTCTGTACGAGCTGTTCTCAAGGGGGTCCTTTCCGGGCTTTAAAGCGAGAACCGTGATGGATTCCTGCATGGACGGAGTGATCGTTCCGGTAGTCGCAAATGAATTGAAAAGGCGGGCCAAGGGAGCCACCAATTGGGGACGAAAGAGTTTATAAAACCAGGTGGTGAAGCCGTCCGGGCCGGTGGCCCTAGGCTTCAAACTCTTTATAGCCTCTTCCACCTCCTCCTCCGTGATAGGCGTTTCCAGCTCCTGGCTAACCTCCGGGGCGCAGGCATGGAAGGGCCGCCTTATGGAAGTATGCGCGCTGCGCTTCCAAGTCCCTCGGGACCGCTGTCATAATCTCGGATTGATGGGCCGCGGCTAGCCGAATTTTCTCTTGGTCTGCATAGTGAACGACCCGTGGGTCGCGAAGCCCCAGGATGGATTTATGAGTCTTCACCCTAGATTGCTTGCTGACCAGAAGCTTGTTGGCTTTGTTATTGTGGACATAGTACCATTGTTTGGTTCTAGCGAGCAGGTTCGCAGTTGTGTCGGCGTGGAGAGCCTCCAGCCTCTTCCTCGCCATTTGCAAGGCTTTGTAGGATTTCGGGGACCAACCCTTCCGCATGTGGACCGCTTCGGCTGCACAAACCTCGGCCTCCAGGGCATCCTGGGTCGCCTTCTTCTGTTTGTGAAACGCGGCGCCTTGGGCGATCAGTTCCCCCCTGAGCACCGCCTTCATGGAGTCCCAGGTGTTGGCGGGGGATGTGTCTTTTGATTGTCCTGGCGATCGCATCTCTCACCGTCATGTCCCCCAGGATAGGGTCATACAAGGTCCATTGGCGACGTGGAGGGGGATCCGGGTCGAGGACTCAGAGGGAGAGCGAGACCGGGGCATGGTCCGAGAGGATCTGAGGGCCGATCGTGATGTCATCCGTGAAGGCCAGGATCCGGGGTGAGGCCAACAGCAAGTCGATTCTGGAGAAAGTGCGATGTACATATGAGTAAAAGGTGAAGTCCTTCTCCGGGTATAACACTCTCCATGTGTCGACGACATCAAGCGTGCGGAACAAGTGGAGCAGGGCCAGGGCTAGCTTCTGGTCCCTGGAGGTTGGGGGGTGAGACCTGTCTTTAAGGGGGTCCGGGGCCCCATTGAAATCACCCCCGATTACAAGTTGACCCTCAGGGAACGGGAGGAGGATCTCTTCCAGGTCCTGGTAAAATCCTTCTTGGAACTCATTCGGGGCATATGCTGAGACGAGAGTGTAGAGTTGGCCCATAATGATGCATTTGACAGCCACAAAGCGACCCTCTCGGCAGCGCAGGACGTCGAGGACCTGGGGGTTCAAGCCCGCAGCCAGAAGGATAGCGGTGCCACCCTTTTTGGTGCCATTGGACGCTAAGAATTGCACGGGGAAGAGCCTGCTTCGGAGGCGGGAAAAGTCTGCTGGAATTAGGTGTGTTTCGTGAAGGAAAGCGATTGAGGTTCCGTCGGATTGCAGCCTGTGTAGGATGGATTTTCTCTTCGGGGGGGGAGTTCAGGCCCCTAACATTCAAAGTGGTGAGTTTCAATTTCTGGTGCGGGGGCTGTCTGTCCGAGGACCTTTGCCGCGGGGGGGGGATTGGGAGGGGTCTAGGTTAGCCATAGCTGCGATGTGTCAGCAGAGTTAGAGCTCCTGTGGCTGATGGTTTTTAACAATAGTCTCCAACGGGAGTCCGGACTTCCAACTTCGGCCTCCAACGGGAGGATCCAACTGTGGCCGGGGGGCCGATTGGTAACTGTCTGCGGGTCCCCCGGGCGTCCCAGGCCGGCAACGGGTGACCTGGGCAACATGATCGAAGTTTTCTCCAAAGGTAATACGATGACATCCACCTTGGACGAGGGTGTAGGCCGCATTCGCGGTCTGCGGCGGGCTTAAGAGAATATCGCTAGTCTCTGTGCCGTTTGATCCTTAGGGGAAGCGTGGGCCATCATCTGGGTTTGTGGGATCTCTGCACTCGTGACCAGGGGGTCCGTTTCGGCTTGGGGGAGCCAGGCTCCAAGGCCGGGTCTGACCGAGGTGGCAGAGATGGCCCCGAGCCCTCGGGAGAGCCTGGTCGTAGAATGGAGGCCGCGTCCTCGAGGTGACTGATGGTGCAAGGAGTGCTTTTATATGAAAATTGTAGCGCCGTAGGAAACAGCCATCTGTAACGCACCTGCTGGTCTCAGAGAAAATGGGTGAGAGGACGGAGCATCCTGCGTTTTTGAAGGGTTAGGGGCCATAGATCCTGGAAGATTTGAAGTGGGGATCCCTGGAAGGAGAGCTCGTCCTTTGAGCGGCCTATCGCAGCAATGGCCTCCTTAGTGGTGAAGAAGTGGACTCTCGTGATGACATCTGGGGGAGAGTCTGTCAGATCCCCGCCGAGGGCGCATTCGGTGGGTACGGTCAAGTAGGAGTTGCGTTTCATCTAAATCCGGCAGTAGAGATTGAAAGAGGGTGCTGACATATTCGGGAAGTTCCTTGTCCGGGATTGATGAGGGGACCCCTCGGATCCGTAAGTTATTGCGCCGGGAGCAGTTTTCCATATCCTCTTGCTTGAATTCGAGGATTTCGGTTCTGTCCATTAGTGCTTGGATGTTACATTGCATCTCCTTCATCGAGTTAGAATGGTCCACTGCCAGTTCCTCAACCTCCACTATTCGGTGTTCAACGTTGTCAATCCGTTGTTCGGTTTGTTCCAACTTGGCTGTGAGTTCCATCATGCAGTTCCGGAATTTCGCTTTAATGTCTGACATAAAGACCTGGAGGTCTTCCTTGGTGGCCAGAGTGCCCTTCGCATCGGAGGCCCTCTGGGGAGTTAGATTCGGGGAGTCGAATTTCTTCCCCTTCTCCGGGGCCTGCAGCATGGTGGCAATGTCAGTGCCCCTCGATGATTTCACCACCTTGGTCATGGCTTTGGGGGAGAAGCAATGGGTCCCGAGAGTTGGCCCCAGGGGGGGCGGGGGAATATGCTCACTGCCAGGGGCCACAGGAGCCTAAGGTGGCGATAGGAATGGAGTGGGCCGGGGCGCCCCAGGAGATTTCTCAAGGAGGAGGGGCAGGAGTGCCTTCGCAGGATAGTAATAGTGTCGTGATGAGAAGCCACACAAGGTGAGAGGCCCGGATCCAGGGCAATGGGGTGGAGGTGGAGGTGGATCCGCTCCGCCGGTGCATGGTGATGGTGGGCAGGGGCGCCCCAGGAAGCTGCAGGAGCACCAGGACCACCGCTGTGGAAGCAGACCACGATCAATAGGAGGTGGGGGGAGCGCAATCCGGTAGGCCTCAGGGATGGCAGCGGGCCTCCAGGCAAGCCTCTGAGAGAAGCCAATCGTGGGTGCAAGTGGGGAGGCTCAGGGGCCGGAGGGACAAAGCCCACCTCACTCAATGGGGACAGAGGCGCTCACCTGGAGAGTTGCGCGCCGATCACACTGGAGATAGTGGCAGGGGAGCCCTCCTCCAGAAGGGCTCCCTGTGGCTGTAGGCACGTCGGTTCCACCGGCTCAAGGCACCAGCTGCTGGGCGGCGGGTCCGCCGGAGCTTGAAATGCTCGATGGGGCCAGCAGTGCCAGCCTGGAGAGTAGAGCGCTGACCGCGCTGGATATGATGGCTGGGAGGCCCTCCTCCAGAAGGGCCCCCTGCGGCTGCAGGCACCACTGGCTTAGGGGGGCGGATGCTAAGCGGCGGGTCCGCCGGAGCTCGTTTTACAGGGGGAGACCCCTGGATGAAGCGGCAATGGGCCGCTGGGAACCCCTGCGTCAACAGGCCCAGGCGAGGGGGAAGGATGCAGTGCTGTAGCTCTCAGCGTTGGAATGGCGGGAGTCCAAACGGTCACTGGACCCGGCATTCTCAATCGAGGACCCCGTGCAGATGAGGGGGAGGGATGGGGGAGACGGCAGGTACTACAAGGGTAGTGCTGTTGCATGTTGGAGCCAAGCCGCCACCCCCGCATCGGGCAGGAGAGCACCAGCGGGCCGCGGCGGCTAAGAGCCCCGGTCGCGGCTGCCATCTTGAATTGCGGCGGGGAACACCGTGGAGAAGTTCCTACGCCGCGTTTTCAGCCGCTCTGCCGCGTTAAGGGCCAGGGATGTAGCCACGGGCGCAGGAGACGTTCCGCTGCAGATCCCTGTCAGGAGGCCGTTACAGCATAGCGGGAACCGGCAAAAGATCAGTCAGCGCCGCGGACCCCAACGGAGGCTATTAATGGAGCAGCCTCATCCGCAGCGCTCCAGGCCACGCCCCCCTTCCTACTGTTTTAACTTGTGGAGTGCGGTTTTGCTCAGTTTTTGGCTAAAGTGTTACTGTGCATTACTTGTTCACAAAACTTCAGGGAAGTGTTGCTAGGGGGTGTCTGAAGATATTTCGGTTTTACTTGTGCTTTCCCTCCCTTTCGTTGAATTGCTAGAGTGCCATTTGTAGTTGGTTTTCACTGTGCCGTTTTGCTCTGTTTTCACTCTACCGCAAACTTGTCTACAATTGAAAAGTGAGTTGCATTTACTTTTCCTTGACTGAATCTTAACTTACTTTACCGATTGTGATTATGTGTTGACTTAGAAATGTATAAAATAAATATATATTCTCTTTTTATTACAAAGCTTTGGTCAGTGTTTCCTTGCTCCATAGTACTGTACTACCTATTGTGTAAACCCTGAATACTGCTCATCTCCCTCTTGAGATAAGTCTGACTGCTCAGCCACAGCTACCAACTAAATCTTTGTGGTGCGGAATGATACCAAAGGGGATTTATTGCTCTCACCTGTAGTCCTAATCTGGTGTAGTGCTCCCTAAGGGAACTGCACTGGATTCTGCCTAACAGTGAACATCAGAGTGTGTAAAATAAATATATATATTCTTTTTGATACAAAGCTTTGGTCAGTGTTTCCTTGTTCCATAGTATTTTAGTCTTATTGTGTAAACCCCGAATACTGCTCATCTCGCTCTTGAGATAAGTCTGACTGCTCAGCCACAGCTACCAACTAAATCTTTGTGGTACGGACTGATACCAAAGGGGATTTATTGCATATACCTATAGTCTTAATCTTCTGTAGTGCTCCCTAAGGGAACTGCATAGGATTCTGCCTAACACCGTGGAATATGGGCTGAGAACAGAGGTGGCAGCCCGCGATCCGCAGAACCCGATTGGCTGCGCCTCCGCTCCTGGGTGCTAAAGGTTCAAATAGCCCCCAGACGGTTGTGTCGGACAATGTGCCGTCCACAGGAGTTCTAGTGAGCATTAGTTGAGTCCACTATTGCATTTTAGGATGTCATATTTTTTCTTTGCAGATGTGAACTGTGCAAAGCTTAAACCAAGTTCGCCATTATGGGTCCATTATCTTGTGCATACAGCGGTTCCATATTTTACAAAAAAAATGGTTTGAAAAAATAGTTTAAATATTGATATTAAATTATCAAATGCTGCTGTTTGCTTAAAAGGAATAGTCAATAAAATATGACATTAAATATGTGTCTTAAGTGACACGAAACAGATTACATGTGGAACATTTCAATAGGGCTTCAATAGAGTTGCAACAAGAAAAATGACTAGAAACACACATATAGATCTACAACTTAAACCAAATGTTACTCTAAGTAGCACTGTAGTATCATTACATGACGTGTAGCTGGCTGCGCCAAGGGACCCAGCTAGAGGGAACTACATCCTTGTCCCCTAAGGGATCCTAGAAGTAAAGACACAGGACACCAGGGTTGGTAAAAGCATTTTATTTTGTGTTTGTGTGCGAGTGCGGTTAATGCGTTTGTGTTGGATTAAACCATCCAGCCCCCCATGGGGCTGGATGGAATGTTAAGAAAGAAGGAAAAGAAAATAACGATGAAACAGAACACCCCCGCCCAAGAATGGGCTTGGCAGGAGAGAAAGGAATACTAAAGGATTTTGAAAAAAGGGAGACAGTTGAACAAAGGAGAAAGGGGGCGTGGACAACCAGGAAGGGCATGCAGACCAACTCCCTGCAGGCTCCGTGAGACCGAAGCCTACGGGAGCACCATACCCCGACAAGGGAGGAGATAATGGTACACATATAAGGATAAGACCCCAGGACTCCGTAGGATGCTTACTGGAAGATTTGGAATGAGTGGATCGGATGGTCTGGAAGAAGGTTGGCTGCTGCGGGGAGACGCAATGAAATCGAAAATTGCGCCCAGGTCTGTTCTCTGTGTGTGGGAATAACAGAGGTGAACGGAACCGAGGCAGGAGTGATAACCCCGCCGGGGAGGGAGCGTGAAGAAGACTTGGAGCCCGATTGACTCCATCTGTGTGTGGGGAACATTTGAACGCAAACACTGCTAATGAGATGGGAAACACCAGAGCGGCATCAGTGCGTCAAGGGAAGAGGAGGCGGTTCCTGGGAACTCTGAGGCCTAAGCAACCACGTGACAGGTAGCATCAGGAACGGTGATGAAGTTGACCATCATTATGGAAGAATGATCCCAGTTCTGAATGTGCCGGAGTGTTTTTTTATTTTATTCTGCTGGGCATAAAGTAGACCACGCAGGGTGACAAATATGCAGCCCATCGTACTGGCAGGAGCGAAATGATAGAGCGCCACATAAGCTGAAGGATACAGGTTAGAGACAGGAGAATGATCATCCACTTTCGACTGTTAACCGAACAGTGAACCCATTCTGATTTTCCTGAGAATTACCATGAATTAATCTGTCCTTATATACTGGTGGGAATTGAGGAGGGTATTGAGTATCCTGCACAAGGGGTGAGAGGGGTCTACTGAGAGTGCCCGGCACATGGTGAGGGGGAGAGCCTAAATAAGAAGTTAAATGGCGAAATCATCAGCCAAACAAAAAGGGATGCAGTCAAGCAACATTAAAAGTCTAATGCAAGCGCAGGATAGCACAAAGAGACACCTACAAGGTGCGTTGGTGCAGGTACACTCCCCGCACTCTCAGGCACTTATTGAGGATGATCTGCAGACCATGCTAGCAGACATTAAAAGGAAAGTGAAAGATAATGCAACCACATCGGCCAAGTCAATGGCTGGATAAGCATGTGTGAGTGGCTGAGAGCAGGCTGGAAGAAGTGGAATCAACCTTTTGTGAACAGGCACACAAGCATGCATACTTACCGAGAGAGTAAAGGGGCTTGAATGCCAGATGGAATTTGTGCTAACCAGGAAGGAGGGTGCAGAAAATAGGATGAAGAGCAGTAACATACGAATATGGGGTGTTCCGAATCAGATTTCAGATAAGGAGCCAAAGGAGTATGTTACAGCTCTGTTCCGCCATGTCCTAGAGGGGGCTGAAGAAGTGAACATTGTCTTAGATCGGACGCATCAAGTCTTCTCTAGATGGCAGCAAAAGAACTGCCTTCTCCCTGATGTTCTAACACGCGTTCACTCTTGCCAGCTAAAAGAACATATTATGAGAAAAGCCAGGAACAATGAGAAGATTCAATTTCGTGAGACCTCCATTTTCAATTTCCAGGACCTAGCCCAGGCGACACTCCAGAAAAGGAAAAGTCTTTGACTGGTCACAGGCTGGCTATGGGAGAAAGGCGTGAGATATAGATGAGTGAACCCGTGTAGGTTGATATTTGAATTAAGGAAAATCGGATAATGTTGTGAAGGAAGAAAAGATTTTGGACTTAATTGACTTTTCAAGCCCTAACCCGGATGCAGAGGCATTGTCCAGAAGAAAAGAGGTATCGAGGTGGAGACGAGTGCTGGGATGGGGTCGTGTCAAGAGAGGACAAGCGGAACGAGGAGTGCATAATGATGAGCAGCCGCAAGTTGGGACTTGATGTCTGGGAAGGGCATTTTTGATAGAATGGGTGGCTGTGGGGTCTCTATGGAAGAGGGGAGAAGTATGATGGGTTGGTTTGGAGCTCTCTTGCTGGTTTGTGGGTTATGAAGCGCAGGGTTCGAAACTGAGGGGAGCTGGGAGCTATTTAGCTCCTGCTTCAAGCATAGTAGAGCCTAGTTTGCTTGAAACCTACAGCTACCAGGAACTACCTTTGGCTCCGAGGGCCAACTGGTGCCTTCCAAACATGTAAATGTGACATTAACTGAGTATTTGAGAATGTTAATAAAGAAGAATTAGAACACATCTAGTACACATGTAAACACAATGGTTCATAGAAAATGGAAAAAAAAGTTAAAGGAGCATATCTGATGGCTCCTGGTTTCCCTGCGGTAGCTCCTGCCTACACAGTGATGGCCGACACTCATGAGCTGGTTTTAGCTCCTACTCATCGAATCTCAATTTTGCGTTAAAGAAAATGTTCATAGTAAGGACTATTGAGGGGAGAGGATACTGCTTGGTTGTTTAGGTGGGGTCTTGACCAAGAAGTGGGGGGAACGAAGGGCCTAGGGTGCACGGATACTACCCCAAATTGTGTATACAAAGTTTGATGGTGAATAGATTTTTTGTTTGTTTCAGGTCGACATAAGGGTTTGAATATTCATAGCGAGTCGGTTGACTTTAAGCATAAGGCATAGAAAGAATGCAAGTTAACATTTTTAGTCCATCATTTTGTGTCCCTGTAGGTTCGGGATCTTCATTCCCCCGCCAAAAAAGGCAGTTGATTATATGCAGATTGAGGAAAATGAATAGGACTATAGCGTTCCTGCAGGAAACGCACCTGCTGGAACAAGATGAGACTAGACTGAGAAATAAGGAATTCCCAGTACAATATTTTGCTTTTGGGGAGGGGCAGAAATGGGGCGGGGGGGATCTGGATAGGTAAGGGGATATACTTTGCACGTAAAAATGTATATAGGGATCCGGAAGGCAGAGTGTTAATTGTTAAAGGGTGGTTGGAAGGGCAAATGTTTTCACTGGTAGCAGTTTATGCCCCAAACGAACAACAAGATCAATTTGTGTTTACATTGTTGGAGAGGCTGGGTTGGCTCTATGAGGGCCAGGTGGAGATGGAGAAGTTTTAACTGTGTAATGGACCCCAGAGCTGACAAAACGCTGCCCCCTATGGCGGCAGACTAACGGAATAGAAATGCTTTGGTGAGATTGTTTAGGGAATTGCGACTGATCGAGTCCTGGCATTTCTCGAGTCCTGGCATTTCTTCCAGGAGGAAGAAATGGCAAACACTTTTTTTTCTGCAGTCCATAGGGGGTTTCACAAAAGAATGTACAATAGATAAGAAATCAGACTTGACAGGAAGCAGTAAGCTTCTTACAATGAGGTGAGTTTGAGGGACATTCTGACCAGGTTGTGGAGGGGAATAAATGGAACAGTCACCAGGGACAATACATAAGTGGACATACATCGATTAAGGACATCCAACATTGGAAATGTTTAAGTGCAGGTAGGCGGTATGGTCAGCTGTGCTCGGGACTTGACCATGATGGGTCAAGTTCTAGAATGGAGGCAGAGGAAGGGAGCGACAGAGGCAGGTTAGAGGCGAGGGAAAGTGTTAGCTAGCAGGCAGATGAGAGGTAGGTTAAGAGGGTAACTCAGACGCGAGGAGGGAGTCTTTTGGTTTGGTTTTGAACAAATCCGTGTGGACTGTTTCTCTGATGTCCAGGAGAAGAGAATTCCATGCAAGTTGAGCAAGAGGAGAGAAAGAGCGGAAGCGAGAGGAAGACAAGGAGAGCGAGGAGCCACAAGGGTAGTTTAGGAGGTTAAGCAGAGATTATGAGAAGGGTTATAGACTTGGATAAATACAGTTGTGCCTTACCGTGGATAGGTTTGTGAACCAGGAGAAGAAATTGAAATCTGTCTCTGTTTTGCATCATCAGCCATCCAGCCTGGTAAAGGTACGAGGAAGTAGGTGTGAAGTGAGTGAGAGTCCTAGTAGCAAATGTAATGAGCTTGTCGAGAGGACAGTAAGCATAGTTGGGGAGACCAAACAGGATGCTGGCACAGTAGTCCAGTTTAGAGAAGACGAGAGTGGTTAAGAGATGCTTGGCGGTGTTGAAAGGAAGGAAGTGCCTGATTTTCCTAATATTTAGGAGGTTGAGGCGAGCTGCTGTTCCAGTTTTGGAGATGAAAGTAGAGAAGGTGTGAGAAGGGTCATAGATGACTGAGGTTTCCGGCTGAAGAAGAGAAGTGGAGAGTGTCAGGTGGTAACTGGATAGGCAGAGCAAGAGATGAGAGAGCACTTTTGGCAGGAAAGAGGAGTACCTCTATTGTTTTGGTAGAGTTTAACATCAGAGAGGGTGAAGCCATCCAATATTTAAAGGCAGCGAAACAGTTGGACATTTTGATAGAGAGATCAGAAGAGAGTTCAGGAAAAGAGAAGATGATTTAGGTGTCGTCCGTGAAGAGTTGGTACGAGAACCCAAAGGAAGAGATTAGTGCCCCAAGAGCAGAAGTGTAGAGTGTAAAGAGGAGCGGACCCAAGGCAGAGCCTTGTGGAACTCCAAAAGTTAGAGGAGGAGGTGGTATTGGAGACAGAATTGGTGAGGTGCAAGGTAGGATTCAATCCAGGCAAGGGCTTGATCACAAATCCCAAGACAAAAGAGTATTAAAGTGATCAGAGTGATCAACAGTATCAAAGGCAGCAGAAAGGGCAAGGATAATTAGTATAGAGGATAGGTTTGAGTGCTTAGCAGGGGCAATGAAGTTTGACACATTCACAAGAGCAGTTTCAGTGGAGTGACGGGAGCGGAAACCTGCTTGTAGGGCGTCTCAAAGATTGTGGATGTCTAAGAAATTGTTAAGACGGTTGAACACAACATTTTTACACACTTTCGAGTAGTGCGGGAGGAGAGAAACAGGGCAAATGTTAGCCGGTAGGTTTGGGTCACCCCCTTGCTTTTTTAGCAGAGGGATGACCGTGGCTGTTTTGAAAACAGGGGGAAAGCAAGCGTAGTCGAAGGACAGGTTGAAGAGTTCAACGAGATGAGAGGCCACTCTAAGAGCAATAGGCTTGACTAGCTGAGGACAAAGAGGGTCTGATGAGGCACAAGAGGGGTTAGTCTTCATCAAAAGAGATAGCACTTTGTCAGTATTAGTGTGACTAAAGTGCGCGATAGAGGCAGAAGATGATGGTAGAGTAGGCAGAGTGCAAAATATAGGAGGAGGGAGTGTGAGGAAGGTCAGACGAGATTCTCTAATTTTGGAAATGTTTGCAGTGAAGTATTCAGCCAAGACATTAGCTGTGATAGTGGAGTTGATTGCCATAACCTAATGCATCTGAGTGAACAGATTGTGAGTGGAATTACCAACAGGTGACTTATACTAACTGCAGAATTGTAGATATCTATTCAAATGCAAGAGGAGATTCCTGCAAATATTCATCATGCCTAATATGACATTATCATTGTGAAACAACACAATATATCATGGGTACCTTTGATCTCGTTACCATGGGTGAATAGAAATATAGTAATACATGAGATATATAACCTGTAACATACGACCCGGGTGCACTGGCGGAACACAGAGACATCACTCTGTGTTCCACCCTTAATGCACTTGTGGTCGCGTAACCTTTATTTAAACAAGGGCCAACTTCTTGTTGGGAGTGATACAATTCCCCTTAACCATAGTCTGCCCCCTTACGGAGAGAATCCTATCTAGAATCATGGCGCGACCTATGGTTGCCCATTAACAGACAGTGACCCCTTGGAGCCACTGGACAAACTAATTACAGTGCAGCGATCACCATACCCAATAGTAACAGAGATTTGAACTATACAGTTACCATGGTTACGTATGTACAATCTACTTGCTCACACCAAGATGGCGGGTGCCATAAAAAGACACGCGCATCCGCGAGGTCGCCTTAGCAACGAGGATACATTCTCGATGGCGGCTGCTACAGACTCCCCGTGAGACGAGCAAAACTGACTATAAAGGTCAACGAAGCAGCGAAAATATATTTTTGAAAGACAACTTCATGGTACTAGAGTTTCACACAGGTGACCCACAGAAATATAAGACATATAGACGTCACTGTATTGTACGAGCGGCATTTACTTGATAATTCCCACAGTAAACACAGTCACAGAAGTGACGGCGTATAGCGCCCTCGAGACTTTGACTTCACCTTGATTTCCGAAAGAGCATATACTTAAGGCATTTCCACACGTTGGTCTGAATTTCGCGTGCTGCATCCGCAGATCAGCTACATTTTATTTTATATTCACAGAACCTTGAATGCCTACTGTGGGTGATTGACAGGACATCCTCCCAAACAAAACTCTTCTTGGGGAGAAAACTCTCGCCCTGGTGGTGAGTATTTTTTGACCCAATTGTCTTTACTAAGTGAGACTAAAGGATTACACTTAACTGATGATATTTGAGTAGTGATACTGGTGTTGGGTGTAATTTGACATCCATCAGTATAAAAACCATTAACTAAGATTACAGTAGATTTAATAAATCAAATGGCGTTATACTAACATAATAAAGCCCATTTCTGTTTTACCTACAGAATGGACACCATTTTTGGAACAGATAACTTGAAGGCCCTGAAGATGAACTTTTGAAGTTCGAAACGTGTTGGCACTAGCTACAGGACATCGTTCCAAGTGTCTTCTGGATTTTTAAAATTAAATTTAAGGACAACTATGCAGTATATACAAATTAGGCACAATTCTACCAAGAACCTTATGGCGATAGTGGGGAATCTATAGAATGTGAACTGTTAGATACAATCCTGTGATTTGCCTAATGCTAGTCTTCGAATTGACTGCTACACACATATAAGAAAAGTTGTACCTGAATTCTATGCTTATTTTGAATTATTGTCATTATTGTTTTGAATCAATGAGTTTCTGTATCACTTAATGAAAAGATTGTTTGATTGAACTATCAAGGACATGCAATTAATGCCCAAATCTCTTGTTTTAATTAAACTTGTACACTATCCAATTTGTAAAATGTATGTTTGTGACTATTGAGATATACAATGTAGGCATTGATAGACATGCTTTAAGTAAGATGAATATGTTTTTTAAAAAAGTGTTAGTATTTAAATATCTCAAACTTCTCTTCATATAACAACAAATGATTATTGGAACTGGTCAAAATACGACCGTACGACGACATATGAGGGTTTAGACCCTACAGGAGTGCAGGAAAGTTTCCCCTTTTTGCAACAAAGGGTTTATCCTTCTAATATTGTTGGTTTTGACCTTCTTATGGCCTAGAGGCTTTATACTTTCCTGCACCTGAAATATACAGGTTCACATGAACCCTAGGAGGTAATATTGAACAAAAGATCAGTTATTATACACACAGATGAACAAGTAGTGCCCCTCAAACCTCCCCTTTCTTGTTCCATAGTGGAGTTGATAGTCATAGACCTAGGAGTGAGTTTATGGTGCCCTGTAGCCTGCAAGGATGGTTGGCGTGAGAGTCAATGAGGGTTAGGTAGAATTCCCTTTTAGCTCTATCAAGAGTGGACTTGAAAGAGTTCAGGGCAGAGAGGTAGAGTTGCAGGTCTTCATGTAAGTGGGTACGCCTCCATTTGCACAGCAGCCGACGCATTTCTGTGCGGAGAGAACGTATGAATGGAGTGACCTATGGTATGGTTGAGGATGCTGAGACTTCGGGGTGAAAGTAAGCAGTGGCAAGTGAGGAGAATGAGTCATTTAGTAGGGATTGGAAGCTGGAGAAGAAAGTGTTGGTGGAAGAGGTATCGGTGTGAAGGAGGAGAGTGAGAACTGTAGGTCGGAGAGAAAGTGGGGAAATGGCAGAAGGTTTCTATTTCCTTTTAGTAATAGCAAGTGGTGAGAAAAGGTCAGAGAGTGGAAAGGAGATGGTGATGGAAACAATTGAGTGATCAGATATGGATGGAGAGACGATAGTATTAGTGGCTGAGAGAGAGGTGAAGATGAATAAGAGATCCAAAGAGTTACCCCCTGTGTGGGTAGGTAGGTTATGGATAGAGTGGAGAGCATGGTCAGTAAGAAAAGACTGAAGTTCAGATTCCTGAGAAGTGGTTGAAGAGGGAAGGTGAAAATTACTTATGAGAATGAGGTGATGTTTAGGTGACAGAGAATCAAAGAGTTCAGTGGGACCAGGAGGGTGATAGATGGAGATTATGTGAACACAGTGTGGCAGAGCCATAATAGAGCTGGTGAATTCAAAAGAGGTAGACGAGGACGTGGCATTGGAGATTTGCGAGGCATTGAGGTGAGAAGAGAGTGGGTGTTGATGCCTCCACCTTTGACAGTCAGTCGTGAATGAAGGATAGTTTGGAGTTGTGTAGGGCTGCCAGAGTAGCAGTGTCAGATTGAGAAGAACAAGTTACTTATCCTGGTAACGTTCTTTCGAATGGATGGTCTTCAACGTATTCCTCATCTTTGACATGTATGTCCAGCTTCGGATGCTTCGGAAAACGTTTTTGGCAGAGGGTGCCTTGCGTCGAGTCGATGTCCCTCAAAGGCCTCCTTTGAGGGTGACATCATCAAATTTTATAAGTAGCACGCATGGCGCCCGTTGGCCTCAGTTGTTTTTCCCCTCCTCGTGTAGCAGAAGTGCCCATAAACATGAGCAGGACAGTACTCAGCCTTGTTGCAACGAAAGCTGTAATAGCATGGGAAATTCAAAGGAGGGGTAGGTTGGGAGGCCGATCAGGAATACTTTGGAGGAACATCCAGTCGAAAGAACACTACCAGGGCGAATTAACTTGTTCTTCGAATGGATTGTGTCCTCCAACGTATTACTCATCTTTGACAGACTCCCAGAGCAGTATCCATGATAGGAGTAGGGTGAAGAATTTAGACATGCAGAATTTTTAAAGGGCAGAGTAAAGAACTGCCTTTCCAAAAGCAACATCCTGAGCATGGGAAGTATTCAGAGAGTAATGCTTAGTAAACGTGTGTATTGATGACCATGTTGCAGCATCACAGATGTTTTTAATAGGGACACCCCTCTGCAGGGCTGTCGAAGTGGCCATGCCTCTGGTGGAATGAGCATGCAAGCCATCAGGAGGGTACTTGCCTGCCAGTCTGTAGCATTCAGAAATAGTGAGGATTATCCACGTAGACAAGGTCTGTTTAGAAACAGCCTGGCCTAGTCTCTGTCCTGTATACCCTACAAAGAGTTGGTTGTCCACTCTCAATTTGGACATTCTGGAACATAAAAGCTTAGTGCTCTCCTAGGGTCCAATCGATGTAGCCTTTCCTCTTCCTTACTAGGATGTGGAGGAGGATAGAAGGCCGGCAGCACAATTTTCTGATTTAAGGGAAAGTCCGAAACAACCTTAGGTAAGAAGGAGGGCGTCCGCCTCAACACAACCCTGTCCTTGTGGAACATAGTAAAGGGTGGCTTGGAAGAAAGTGCTTGCAACTCGCTCACTCTATGTGCAGATGCAAGAGCAACCAATAGTATAGTCTTAAAGGTTAACAACCTCAATGGAAATTAGTGCAAGGGTTCATTCCTCTGATGAGCGCTTAAAAATTTCAAGCGCTGCCAGGTAACCCTTAATGGTTCCAACCTGAAGACCTCTGTGTGCTAATGTAAGCAGAAAGGATAGAACATCCGGCGTTGTACACTGAAAAGGATCAACATTCTTGTCTCTGCACCAGTCGCCAAACTTATTCCGATGGCAACGGTACAGAGACTTTGTTGCTAGCCTTCTGGCCAAAAGCAACACCTCCATCACGTCATCCGGGAGGTCCCAATCCTTGTACCTCAACCTTTCAGAATCCAAGCATGAAGTTTGAGTGTGTTGACCTCTGGATGGAGAACCCCAACCCTCCTCTCGCGAGAGAAGATCCTCTCTTTGCGGAAGACGTATCGGAGGACAAATAGACATGTCCAGAAGGTCCGGGTACCACGTTCTCCTGGCCTCATATCCAGGCCAATGAGGATCATGGGGCTCCCGAACCTCCAAAACCTCTGGATTACTTGAGGAATGATGGGGAATGGAGGAAACTCATACAGTAGTGGGAACTCCCAATCCACCATGAACGTGTCTCCTAGAGTTCCTCTCTGAGGAAATTCTCTTGAACAGTACAGTTCGTACTTCCGGCTGACCCCGGTCGCAAACAGGTCCACTTGAGGGGTTCCCCAAAGGGAAAAGATCTCTTGAAGGACTTCCTGAGCTAGTTCCCACTCATGGGAGACCCTGCCCTGCCTGCTCAGAGCGTCCGCTGCCGTGTTCTCCTCCCCGGCTAGGTGAACTGCTGATAGGGAGATTCCTTCTTGAATAGCCCAATACCAGAGCTGCAGTGCCACTCTGCACAGTGGCAGTGACCCTATGCCTCCTCTCTCTTTGAGGTAGTGCATGGCCACCGTATTGTCCGTCATTATCAGGACATTCTTACCCCGTACATATGGCAGAAAAGCCTTCAGCGCTAGACTGACTGCTCTCAGCTCCAAAAGATTGATGTGTAGTTTGGACTCAGATGGAGACCAACGACCACTGACAGTCAAATCTTTGGCTTGAGCCCCCCCACCCTGCGAGTGAGCCGTCCTTCACTACAGTTATCTCCGGCCATGGTTGCCAAAAGTGTTCTCCCTTCAGAACATTTCCTCGCAGGCCCACCACAGAAGATCGTGTGAGACTCTGATCGGAATCTGAAGGCGGTCCGACATCTGTCCTGAGAACTGGACCATTGCGATCAGAGAGCCCATTGAAGGGATCTCATTCTCATGCGGGCCTCCGGCACCAGGAAATGCAGGATGCCATGAGGCCGAGCAACCTCAAGAATTCGAAGGCCGGAATACTCGGGGCATTCTGGAATTTTGTTACAATCTGTAGAATGTCTTGAGCCCTCACCTTGGGTGGCGAGCACTTTCCCAAGGATGTGTCTAATACAGCCCTGATGTACTGGAGCTGTTGGGAAGGTGTCATATGTGACTTCCTGAAATTAAGCGAGAAGCCCAGTTTGTGAAGAGAGTGGCAGGTAACATTGAGATGATCCAAGGCTTCTTTGGGAGAACGTGCCCTGATCTGCCAATCATCCATGTAGCGGTAGATGTGAATCCCCCCCCCCCCCGAGATGCACTGCCACCACCACCATCAGTTTGGTGAATTCCCTCAGGCGGAGGTCAACCCGAATGGCAGGACTTTAAACTGATAGTGCGAGCCGCCAACGGCGAACCTCAGGTATTTCCTGTGCTTGAGATGGATTGGCACATGAAAATAAGCATCCTGAAGGTCCAATGACACCAACCAATCCTGAAGTTGGAGGGCCTGAAGGATCTGAGAAGAAGTGACCATCTTCAATTTGTCTTTCCTGAGGAACTTGTTCAAGTATCGCATGTCCAAGATGGGTCTCAGTCCCCTGTCCTTTTTGGGAATCAAACAACATGGGGAATACCTACCCTTGTTCCTCTCTGCTACAGGCACTGGTCCTAAAGCGACTTTCTCTAACAGGGTCAAGATTTCCTGCACAAGGAGAGGATCCGGAATCCTCAAAGAGTGTTTCCCCGGTGGATTGGTCTGAGGCTTCTTTATAAAGGGAAGGCAGTAGCCGTGGGCTATTGTTTCCAGAGCCCAAGCATCTGTAGTCTGCCCCCCACTGGACAACTGTGACTCAAGCCCTCAGAGCGGTTTTGAAGCAACTGTTGCAGAGGCCGATATTAAAGAGGCTGCTGCTTGAGCTGACTTGGCATCTCTACCTTGTACACCACGAGGAAACTTTTGTTGGCCTCTGACTGGCCATTCCTCTCGCCCTTCCAAATGAGGAGTAGTAGCAAAAAGATCTACCCCTCCAAGGTTGTCCGCTAGGACGAAAAAGCTGATGTTGCCCAACAGCAACGCCTAAAGACTTGGCGGCTGCCTTAGAGGTCTGCAACCTCTCAAGGCTCTCATCAGCCTTGCTGCCAAAAAGATGAGACCAGTCAAATGGCATGTTGAGAAGTCTAGCCTGCACATCAGGGGAAAAAAACTACTTTCACAACCACGCAAACCTGCATATCACGGTGCTCGTAGCCATGGATCTGCTGATGCTATCTGCAGAATCCAACCCAGACTGGAGGGACTCCCACATGGCTTCCTTGCCGTCCTTAAAAATAGCCAGGAAGCCGTCCCTCTCATCCGCTTCGGGAATATGCTCTGCCGCCATAGAGATGCACTCCCACAGAGTGTACGAAAATTTTACAATCGCACAAGTGGTGTTGGCTGATTTCAACGCCATACTCCCCGCCGAAAATACCTTCCGGGGTCGCTACTGGAGGGGCAGTATTTTCTTTAAGAGACTTGTCAACCACCGGATTCGTTTCCAGGGTCTCTGTTATGCCTTGGAGTCCACGAAGATTATAGTGCCTCCGTCCCCAAGCACCAATCAGAGATGAGTAATACCACTCGCTGATCGGTTATTGGGGCCGCAGGGTAAGGTAGGAACAGGATGCACCGGGTCCCGGATGGCTGAAAGAAAAGGCAGGGGTTACATATACAGATATGGTGGTATCACAATGAACAAAAGGAAATAGAACGTAAATTACACCTACCCCAGGGATGACCGGTGCTAACGTGGGACCTAAGAGTTCCAACGTCGGGAAGAGAGCAGCGGTGCAGGTAGGCAGTCAGCAGATAGTGCCAAGACAAAATCAAAGTCACAATCCTGGGCAAACAAATCCAAAGGGTAATCCAGGTAGAAGTCCAGCAGAGTTCCAAGGGTCAAAACCAGTTCCAGAAGGTTGTAAGCAAGGGGTGGTCCAATTGCAGTCCAGGTACACAAGGCAAAGTCCAAAAATCTGTGAATTCCAACGAAGTTCCAAGAAATGCCGCTAGCCACCACAAAAACAGCTGAGAAGTGCTGGATGTGCGGACTGACGCTGTTTTTATGCGTGTTTCCGGGTCACGTGACTGCTCACCTGGTCACGCGACCACCTTTTCATTTCATTCCGGGTCACGTGACCGCTAATCGGTTCACGTGACCCATGGTTGCGGTGTGTCGGTGTCCCGGGGTGCCCGCGAAGCCTGACGGTGCCCCTACGTTCCAGCAGGCGCCATGGCAGGCCCCAGGACCCGCAAAGATGGAAGCGCCAGGAACGCCAGCATGGGTAGGGCTTCGTCGCGGGCCGAGCAGAGAGGAGCCGTGAAGGCCCGCACCCGGACCGTAGGACAGGTAAGGAGGCAAGGGCTTGGGAGGAGGTGGGGGCTTGGGCGTGCGAGGTGAAGGTTAAACATGGGGTAATGGTGTTACAGGGAAGAGAGGGATATCGTGTCCCACTCCCAAAAGACCCCTCACCCATGTGATCCTCCCGCACTGGTCCACCTGCTGGATGGCCCTTGTCCTGGCCACCTGGATAACAGATCCCCAGGGACTAGTGGGTGAGACACCTTCTGGTTTCTCACACATATGAAGCACAAGGGAGGCATATTGATCCCTCTGCTATTAGCAGCATGTCCAGCAGCATTCTCCTCCTGGAGTGCCGCTGGTCCCATTGGTCTCATTTGTTACAACGAGACAGGAATAGTCTAGCTCATGAAATAAAGAATAACAGACTTCATGGAAGTAAAACATTTTTAATTTTTTTTTTTTTCTAATGTTATGAAATACATATAGTCGTGTAGTTGTGTGTACACATATCCGAGTAGGCTCCAAACATTCGGTATGTCAAACATCTGAAGATACGAGGGGGAAAAGTAAGAATGGCATAAGCTAGAGTGTTAGAAGGCAGAAAAACCCATCTTTATATAGGTTGTGGGGAAGAAAGATGAGGATTAAAACGTAAAGTGGGTTTTGAAATACAGGATTGTCACAGAGGCCCGTTACATATGATAATTGGTTATTTTAATACAATGTAAATAAAATTACACTAGTCAAGGAAAACAAACTCTGAAAAGAAAACTGCAAAAGATGAATCTGAGGCAATTTAGAAGGCAAACAGTAAAAGCTCCTTGCCTAATGAAATGGAGAAACCTGAATGATTTGTCAGGGATTCAAGAAGCTGTTCACATACCTTAAATCGTAGATAAGAAGCCAAGTGAGTTTCAGTGCAACCACCTCCAAACAGGGCTACAGGATGCCGAATTGTTAGCTGAAGAACATGCTGGGCAGTATAACAAGCACGCTGAAAAGAAGAAAAAAAAAAGAGAGTCTAAGCCATTGTACTTAAATGAAGAGAACATGAGGGCATTAAAATGGCAATTGTTACAGATAATTGTAAAACCAGAAACCTATTTTAGTAGTAAAATTAAAATAATGCCAGGAACCAAATAGACAATGTGATGTTACTTATTAACAAGTATTCTTTTTAAAAATTGACATGGGTAACATTTGTCTTACCTGTTAAAGTAACAACAGTCAAAAAGGAAAAGATGCAGCCCTTTCTTATTTTGGCTTCATACACCAACGGAGGTACATACCAAGTACTGGTTTCGGTAAAATATGATGTTTTGATATGATATTTCTAACGCGCCTGTACACAACTGTTTCTAGGCGACACAAGAGAAGGAGGGGGAAACGACGTCGGACAAAACAATTATCTTACTAGGCCTTGTGTCATTCAGATCGCGCAAGAGCAGGGAAGGGGGTAGGGAAGAATAATGAGGGTAGGGGAGGATGGAGAAGTGCAGGACAAAGGAGAAAAACAAGAGTGCAGCCAACGGGTGGCAAGTGCGGGTACTCATAACGGCAGCGAGTGGGTGGCAAATAAGTGCAAGTGAGGGGACTGTAGAGTTATAGATCCAGACCACAAGAGCAGAGAAGCCAAGAGACAGTGCAGGATTGCAGCTGGACAGGCAGGGACCTGGGCCCGAATTCAGAGGGTGACCAGGTAATCAGTGCATGGAACAGGCAGGTGATCAGTAATGGAGAGGAAGAGAGAAGGCAGAAGCAAAGAGAAATGTTTTGAGTTGCTTCCGGAACCAGGGATGGTTCTGATCAAGTTTCAGAGAGGCTGTTCCAGGGGGAAGCCCCAGCCGAAGAAAGATCTGCCCCCAACTCTTTGCTTGGAAAAGCAACTGACCCTCAGAGAGTTCGAGGTGGAAGAGAGGAGAGCTCGAGAAGGAAGATATTTAGGTAGAAAGAGTTGGAGGTAGTGTGGTCCGAGGCCCCAGAAAGCCTTGTGGACAATGCAAAGGGTCTTGAATTTGATCCTTGCCGCCACTGGTAGCCAGTGAAGGGATTTCAGAGCTGGAGAGATACGATCTGTGGACTTTGGGCCAGGGACAGGTTTCGCAGTCGTGTTCTGGATGAGTTGTAGAGGACGGAGCCTGGATGCAGGACGATTTAGAAAGAGGCTGTTGCAGTAGTCCAGCCTACAGAACCACAGCTATGGAGACAGTGAGCTTCTGGAGGAAAGTGAGGAAGGGAAGAATACCTATGAGGTGCTGACTTCTTCGAGACAGAGATGTGAGGAGAAAAGGAGAGTGTGGAGTCGAAGATGACCCAAGGTTCATAGCCTCACAGGTAAGAGAAGGAAGAATGCCCAGTGTGGGTGGCCAGATTGAGAGGAAAGGAGGGAGCTGGTGTTCCGATGAGGAGGATATCAGTCTTACTGGCATTAAGGCAGAGATCATTGGAGGCAGACCACTCCTGAATTGGATGGATAAGCAGTGTACGACAGAAATAATGACTTCCAAAGAGGATGGAGTGGGGGCGTGGGGTGCAGTCAATATGTGGGCAACAGAAGCAGAAGAGCATTCATGAATTGCCAAGAAGGTAGAGTATAAACAGCTAGGATTTATTTTCTGAGCTTTTGGAATCTTAGGTTGTATCTAATTTGAACGGGAGCATGTTTCAGAGACAGCAAGCAATATTTGAGAAGGCCTGCTTCCTTATTTTCTAGATTCTAGCTTTCAGGGTGTGCCACAGCAGAGTTTTGGGTGATGCAGGGGTGACCAGAGGTGGAAAGTGTGCCTCTGAGAATGAAAGGTTTGATTTGTTTGCTTCAATCAGTCTTACATCTAAAGAAAGGGTAAAATCTCCTGTACTGTAGGAAAGAAAATACTAGTGTAAAATAAAAAACATATAGTTTGCTAGTCACTACTGTACTAGAAGTGCATGCCCTCCTTCCTACAGACTACAAGTATTTCCAAACCCAAGATACAGATAATGGAACATTTCTTGAAAGGCATAAGCAAATGGAAGCACTTGCACAGGTGCATGCCTTTATGCAGACTTGCCGAAGTCATGTATTCCTACATGCTTCCTTACCTCAATCCAACTATTTCCATGTATGTCTCAACAACTAAGAGAATGGCTGGCTGACTGGTATGCTTCATCCCACTTTCTCCAGGCTGTTAGCGTACATTTCCCAGCAACTAGATGCTATTTTGGGAGGGATTGTAGCACTCTATTTAATGAAGCCAACATTTTCTTGAGCAATGTCTGGCCAAAAGGAGTATCAGACCTGGATCTGTACTCTTAGGAGTAATGCTTACATACAGCATGCAGCACAGCCCAAGCAGCAACTCTGCAGAGGTATGTACCGTTGGAATGCCACCGACTATGCCTCTGCCCTTACAGAATGTATATAAAAGTCTGCAATGGATCTTCTGAAACAAGCATGCTTCCAGGTTACATGAGACCATACAGCAACAGTTGTGCTCGGTCACCAGAAAACCGAGTCCTTCAAAACACTTGAATTCCTTAGTTTCATAAATGATCCCATCAGACGTCTAATTTATAATGAGTATCTGCCAACTGAGTGGACAGGTTTGAGGAAACAAACATGGCAAAAAGATTTTTCGATTGATGTGAAAATCAGAATTAGTGTTCAGTATAAAGGAATGGTGGGTGCGGATTACATCATTGGTCTTGGGGTGCTGTAAGGAAAGCATGTTATCAAACAGTGAAGACAGACACAAGTGATCACAGTTCAAGGGTGTTTATTGACCTTTAAATCGGTTGGTTGAACGCTTATCTAAATCTATGGATGAGAGCAAGCTATGACCATCAAACAATAATAACGCAGTCCTAGTGGAGTCTGTCAAAATAAAAGGGCATATACTAATAATTCTATTACCAATCTTTACTTCTAAATACAGAATAGTGTGGGATAACAATGTATGCAAAAGAACAGTGTTCAAGAAATAATATATGTTAGGATAGTTGAGCAGTTGGCTTCGCTTCCCCATGTTTTCAGCACGGGGCAAGGCGGCACGTGCAGGCTTCCCACACACTCGCTTCTTGGCCACGAGTTAACAGTTCAACACATAGGCATCAGGGCCTTACGCCAAAGTCTCTCTCGCAATGAGTCTCTTATTACAGGGGGCCTGATAAAACAAACAAAACACAAAAGTTGCTTTCCTTTGTCAGAGTTTTGATATTCACAAGTTCAAGACTGGTCTCTGACCTTTGGGTTCGGACCACGGGTCACCCTCATCCAGGCTCAGACCGCTGTTCTACAATGTTCACAATTCACAATTTGGTCTCCCTCATCTGGGCTTGGACCATGGATCCTCCTCCTCCGGGCTCAGATCCCTTCTCTACAATGTTCACAACTTGGGCTCCCTCATCCGGGCTCGGACAATGGATCTCCTCGTTCGGGCTAAAATCCTCTCTATATTCTAATTGAAGACTTTCAAATGTGCAATTGTTTTTGCTTAAACCGTCGCAGGACCACTTAGATTCCTTTACACAATTCTACTTCCAATCAATCTTCTACTTTCGTTTCTCTCGTTCTGTACCGTACAGAGACCTTCAATTGAACACATTCACGATGCCGGACCACTCCGTCAACGGTATCGTGTCCATCCTTTTAAGTTCAAACTTTCAACAGCAATTTAGCTTTACTTGCATCTTTCATCACACGCGATTAACAATGTTCGTTCATTTTACAAAGTTGCTGCTTGCAACCTTGAGTTCAACACAGACCGGTCTGGCCTCGATCTCCCGAACTCACCGGCTGTGTTGATCTCTGTTGTTTCAATACCCAGAGTCTGCAGCTCCTCCCCGCCTTGGTCAGTTCTGCAGGAGGGCCCTCGATATCTCTGACACACAATGCAGGATTCTTCCGCCTGGTTTCCTGGTTTTACGCTTTCTGCCTTGAAGGTTTCTTGAAAGTAATGGCTTCCTGCCGCAATGGTCAAGGGGGTTTGCTTTCTCACGAACCTCTCGTGCTTTGCCGTCTTTCTCCTCTTGTTTAGCTGCAGACTCGAAACTGCTGTACCTTCGTGTGCTTTGCCTCGCTCAGAGTGTGCTCTCGTGTGACCTTGCCTGACCGGTATCAGGTAATATTATCCCCACCAATAATATTGCCATATATATGGTCGTGGGGTAAGGCCATAGGCGATATGATTAGTGGGGATAATGTATGAGATAAATGGAACGGGGTAGCAGGGGTGTCCCCCGCTCCCTTTAAAAAAATATGGGGGTTGCAGGGGTGTCCCCTGCAGGTTCCATGGGTTAATATCGCCGCATAAATATGGCAAAATTCCTGTATGGTGATATTTTTGTGGGGATATTATCACATGGAACCAACTGACCATGGTATTGGGACATGGTCAGGTACACGGCTTGGGTGCGAGTCTGTTTTCTCCCAGAGCAGGCTGTCAGTGTAAGAGTGTTTGTGCAGTAAAGGGGGGAATTGGTTTCTAAATATCCCATTGGGTAAGATGGGATAAAGGTGTTACAGGGAAGAGAGGGATTCCGCGTCTCGCCATCCGGTGTCCCACTCCCACAAGACTCTTCACCCAGGTGATCCTCCTGCACTGGTCCACCGCCAGGAGCTGGATACAAAAGCAATGGACGTGTCCTGGCCACCTGGATGACAGATCCTGGGAGCTAGTGGGGGAGACACCTTCTGGTTTCTCACAGTGCCCAGCCAAAAGTGCATGGAACTCGCTTACCCACCTTGCCCATTTGATTCCAACCAAAAACAGCCTTCCAAGTGTGAAGTTGAAATTTTAAGTGCTATAAATTCAAAGGGGTTGTGTGCCTCAGCCACCACAAGAACATTCACATAATAAGAAGGGTAAAGTCTTTTTCCAAGAGGGGGTAGTGTCAGTAATACAATTGTTAATGGCAACAGGATTCTGTTAGGAGACACATTCCTTTTACATTTCTTGCACCTGTATTTGATATGTAGGAAACAAATGATAGGACCTATTTCAAGAAGCCTTGCAGTAAGATACTCTTATGTGATGAGCCAACAGACTGCGTATTTGCTAGTGTAGGTGCAAAATGGTACACAAGACTCAAGCCTTCTTCTCCACTGCAAAGAAGTGGTACAAGAATACGAGGCGACTTTAGGTTTGAGGGATTTCTTGAATGGCTCCCACATTCAGGATCATCTGGATCAACACACTCAGCTCCGACGAGAACGCATGGTGGAGAGGAGGGCAGAAGAGGAAAAAAGGGAAGCAGGGGTTACTGTACAACCTGGGGGTACTACCAAAAAGACCAACATGTCTTGTCTTATAGTCTGTTTGTAGAACATTCTAAAAAGCTGTGTGTTCAGCAATAGTTATGGGTTCAAGATAGTGTAGCAATAGATGCTTGTAGCCAGGGAGGAAATATCCCAAGAGGGTGACCAAAATTGTGTGCATAATTTGGTAAAGGGTCTTGAGTGGTGGGGAGTTTCTGTTACGCTCACCTGGTATCCACGGGGATGCCACTCAGCCCTGTTTGGTTGCCGGAACCTTCTCCCAATTTCCGGATGGTGTCTTCGGAGGAGGTCTAGCCTTGTTGCTGTATTAGGCTTGCTCTCTGTCCTGCCTTCTTAGCAGGGGTGTGTAGTCTTCAGTGGGTGTGGGCGACCGAGTTACTTCACTGGCGCGTGCCCTTTCAAGTGTCTTTAAGGTAGGTCTTATTACAGCAGTTTCTGTATAGCGCTGATTGTTCTTGCCTGCCTTTCTTTTGTGATTAATAATGTCCTTTCTTTCTCCCTAGGCGTGCGGGAGATTCGGTGTGGCGTACTTGATGGTTTGAGCACTGCCGGTAAATGATGGCGCGAGATGTGCGCTGTAATGCGGTAAGTAATGCGCTATGCGCTGCGCTGCTTTGTCTTGCCATTGCTAACCTGTTTTTCCTCTCTTCCTTAGAGGTTGTGGTCCTGCTCCAGTGGGTGTGGAACTCCGGAGCGATGCCGGCCGTTAGGTGAAAAGCCAGGTAAGCTTCCTATAATGTTCGTGGCTTAAGCAATGCCAGAGTATGCCTTTTCTAATGTTGTCTTTCTCCTTTTCAGGTCGCTTCGTTCCGGTAGGTGTGCAGTGCCCAGAAGAAGCTGTTCACTGGAGAGCGGATGACAGGATGGAGATCGCAGGTAAGATTCTATTAAAGATGTTCCTTTTGTCTCCTCTGCAGGTTTGTTGCTCTGAAGCTCGCGGGTATCACAGGACACGTTGAGCATCACATTGCAGTCTAAAAGTAACGCAAAGCTTGCTCTGTTGCTTGGGTGTGGTTTAAATAGCCTCCCAACAAAGTAGTCCAGGTAAAGTAGTCCCAGGCCACCACACCCAAAACACTATACCGCATAGCTTAGTTCTTAGGAACCAAGCTATGCGAATGCCTCCATGTTGACTGTAGGCTTAATGAAAAGTAGTCCCCCTTTAAAAATGTTCTCCATAATGAATATGAGGCTGGCACACTGACTCCAAAAGAGCCTCCAAGGCCTTAATGGAGCCCCGAACCCTGACCTTACCTGGCAAGTGGGCTTGCCAGTGGGGGTCTGTGGTAAGGGTCATGACAGTTAACAGACTACTGAAAGGCAAGCTATCTCAGTTGAAAAGCTAAATCTTCAGGTTTTTAAAATGTTCTTTTATGTACAGATTTGTAGACGTTTTGAGGAGAGGCCAATTTGAAAGGGCATATTGTTCCAGATCCCTGGGACGTAACTTGAGAAGGCTTGTGTTTTGGTCTTTTCTATTTCTGCAGATGTGAATTTGAAGTATAGCTATGGCATTTATTGTGCTGTGATTTCTTCCTGAATTGGATGTCCCAGCTTTATATATGATGAAGCATGTCTTGAATGCTATGTGGGCTTAGAGGTGAAACCAACATAGATCTACTACAGTTAGTGCAATTTGATTATATAGTCTTAGCACTTTGATTGACTATTGAATTTTAAGAAAGACTATCAATGGGTGCCAAGGTTGTGTTCTGGATACCAGTCAGGAGTGCTTTGCTGCAGTCTTCGTCCAAGAGGACTAGCACGTTTGGATTGTTTTTCTCAAGTCTGCATTTTATTTTTTGTATCATGGATAATTGGCACCAGGCTCTGCGTGCATTACAAATTGAAGGATAGCTTTTGAAGGATAGGTCTCCATCAATAATTAACCAAAGTCATTCTGAGGTTGTGACTAATGGGGTCCAAAGTCATCTAGTATAGAAAGAAAGGACACGTAGCACCTCCGGCCCCCCTCCACCTGACATGGAGATAGTGTTTTCACAGATCTGACAAGTTGTGTGGAGAAGGTGAAGTTGGTCCCTTGCTTTTTTAAAGAGAATAAGAACCCAGAGGGAAGGGTGAGACACCCAAAGGTGTCTCACCCGCTAGTCCCTGGAGATCTGTCGTCCAGGCGGCCAGGACACGGCCATCGCCATTGGATCCAGTTCCTGGGGGTGGACAAGTGGGGAAGGATCACCTGGGCGAGGGGTCTTCAAGGAGTGGAAGTGAGACACGGAGGGTTGAGACGCGGTATCCCCTTCCTTGTAACACCTTTCCCCATTCCTACTCTATAGGATATTTAGAAGCCCCCGCCCATTTTCCCACACAAACACTTTCTTACAAGATAGCAGACAACGGACTAACACCAGAGCTGTTTCCCTGACATGCCCCAACACACGGGTCAGGCAATTAACTTAAACCAAGCACACCTAACGGCTCTTTATCCTCCCCACAGGGATAAAAGGCGGAGCACAAAAGCACACTTCGAGCAAGGCCGAACGCACAAGGAGACAGCTCCATCAAACCGACAGTTCAAACGGTGGAGAAAGGTGGTAAGACCTGGAAGCACGATGAATGGGGAATTGCCCTCGCTCTTTTCAACTCAAGACCCGAAAAGCCTCTGAAAGGGAAATCATAAGACCAAGATTTACAGCTGGCATGCGGAGCAGCAGATGTCAATGGTACACAGGGCCTCCCGCATAGATAACGCAGGCGGAAAGGCAAGCTGGCTACCGTGGAACTATCCTTGACCCCGGGGATCAAAGTAGCCAACGGGTTCAGCACAGCCGGTGAGTTGGAGGAAGCGGATAGGAAAACTGAACTGTGTTGAGCCCAAGGTTGCAAGTGGCAACATTTTCAACGCAAGAGAAGGAACTTGTGGGTGTGTGTTTGAACTTTAAAGAAAGCCCAGTTGAGGTCCAGGTGCCAAGGTGTCCGGCGCCCATGGGCTCTCATTCAAAAAACTCTGACCTGGACCTGTTTTGTAACTACATTAACCAGAAGGCCCTAGGAAAGGGTGGCATGAGGCATCACGAGTAAGGGTCAAGTCAAATCCCTTGTACAATCGAAAGTCTCTGGCCCTTTGCCAGGAGGAAAGCTAGGGGAAGAAAACCCTGCTTTCCGGTAAGATTGCGAACTGTGGAATAAGGCAATTGTGAACCCGACAGAGATGCCGAAAGAAAGTTAGGAGAAGGAAAACCCTGCTTTATGACGAAAATGAACAAAACATGAACTGTGTTAAAATTACATTAACTGTGTTAAAGAAGGCCGTAGTGAACCCGGCGGAGGGAATCCCATTTTTAGCAAGGAGGATCCGAGTCCGGCGGAGGGAGATCCTAGGGGTGTAGAGAAATTGCCCATGTTACAAGATCACCGAGAGAACTTCTGTTTGTTTGTCATTTTGAATCAGCAGGCCTTCTAAGGTAAGAGACTTTTGAAGGAAAGAGACTTGACCTCTGAAGGTTTTAGATATTGTTCCATTGGAACTGTAAACCTTGTGCTGACAAGGCCCAGGAGTATGCTGTGCTCAGAAGTCCCGCCTTGGCCGTGCTTCAAACGTGGGGAAGGGAGGCCCAGTCAAACCATCCTGACTTTTCATTTCGTGAACACTTCTTTCTTTTCTGATGAACATTACTCCACACTCTTTTTGTAATTTAGCGGTAAGGATTGGCAAGGAACAAGTTACTTACCTGTAACTGTTGTTCTCCAGCATGGGTCTGGCATGGATTCACATGGTCATGAATATTCCCCGTCGTCAGGCTGGGAATCCTCGGTAAAGAAAAACTCAGTATCAGTTTCGTTTCTGATCTGTCTTTCGTAGTAGTAACCAATCACTGATCTCTGCGTCATACTGACCACAGCCAATGACTGCCCTCTACCTAAGCCCCGCCTCTGGCAGCCATCTTCAGATTTGGTAGCACGTGAAGTGGCAGTATGACCAAGTGAAGAGCCGCAGAGGGGTAGGCGGGAGGGTTTGCATGTGAATCCATGCCAGACCCATGCTGCAGAACAACAGTTACAGGTAAGTAACTTGTTCCTTCTCCAGCATGGGGTCTGGCATGGATTCACATGCTCATGAATAAAGAATACATAGCAGTACACACATGCACAACCACGGGAGGTGGCAAAGGCTCAACATTAAGCATTACATCAAACTCAACATTAAGCAATTCTTACCTCCTCACCAGGCTCACCTTAGGCGAACAGATTGCGCAGCACTGCTTGGCCGACCCTGGACTCCTCCCTGGAATCCCGATCGACGCAGTAGAATTTCGTGAAGGTGTGTGTCGACCTCCACGTAGCAGCCCTGCAGATGTCCAGCAAGGGCACACCAGATAGGAACGCCGTGGTAGCTGCGATCGCTTTGGTGGAATGGGCTCTCGGACGGCCAGGCAGCGGTCGGTTTGCCAACAGATGACAGTACATGATACAGCCGGAGAGCCACCTGGAAATGGAAGTCTTCGAGAGAGCCTTCCCCTGATTGACAGGTCCAAAGTTCACAAAGAGTTGTGACGTCTTCCGAAAGCACTTCGTGCGGTCCACGTAGAACTTCAGCGCTCTAGCCACATCCAGCGAGTGCAAAGTCCTTTCAGCCGGCGACAAAGGCGACGGGAAGAAAACAGGCAACACCAAGGGTTCGTTGAGGTGGAATTCCGACGGCACCTTGGGCATGAAGGAGGGGTGCGTCCTGAGCACTACCCTCGTGTCGTGAAAAGTCAAGTACGGGGCCTTGCAGGAAAGGGCCTGGATCTCTCCCACCCGTCGTGCGGAGGTGATGGCCACAAGAAACGCTGTTTTCCACGACAAGAACTTCAGCGGAGCCGAGTGCAGAGGCTCGAACGGAGGTCCCATGAGCTTGGTCAGCACCACGTTGAGCTCCCACGCCGGGGCCGGAGCCTTCACCGGCGGGAACGATCTGAACAGTCCCTTCATGAACTCTTTCACCGGACGATGAGACCACAAAGACGTCCGCCCCGTGGTTCTGGTGTATCGGGAGATCGCAGCAAGATGAATCTTGATGGACGCGTGCGCCAGTCCAGCTTTGGCCAGCGTCAGTAGGTACGGCAGTACTTGGGGAGCCGTAATCCGTAGAGGGTTAATCTTCTGTGCGTGGCACCAGACAGAGAACCTCTTCCATTTGTGTCCGTAGCATTTAAGAGTAGAGGACGCCCTGGCCTTTGCAAGAACCTCTCTGCAGTCGGCCGGTATGTCGTATCCTCCAAACTCTAACGCTGCAGGAGCCAGGCCTGCAAGCTCAGAGACTTCGGGTCGTGATGGAGGATGGTGCCTCCTTCCCTGGAGAGAAGATCCGCGTCCACTGGCAGCTTGATTGACGGGGACGCTGACAAGTCCAGAAGGTCCGGGAACCATATCTGCCTCGGCCACGCAGGTGCGACGAGTATCATCCTGCCCCGTGACCTCTTGAGCTGGTTGATGAGCCGGATCAGCAATGGCAATGGAGGGAACGTGTATAGAAACAGGCCCTCCCAGGGGAACGAGAAAGCATCGCCCATGCTCCTGGGCTGGGGAAACCTGCTGGCGAACCTCCGGCACTTGGAGTTCGTCGCCGTCGCGAACAGATCGATCTGGGGTGTGCCCCACCGTCGGAAGAGGCGGTCCACTAGATCCTGTCGTAGTTCCCACTCGTGGCACGAGCGCAGCTCCCTGCTGAGTGAGTCGGCGATGGTGTTTTTTATCCCTGTCAGATGAAACGGCACCAGAAACATCCCTTGGGCGACGGCCCAATGCCACAGATCCTGCGCCTCCCTGGACAGGGCTGGGGACCTGGTTCCGCCCTGTTTCCTGATGTAGAACATGGTGGTGGTGTTGTCGGTGAAGATCCTCACCACCTTGCCCTTGAGGGACGGAAGAAAGGACCTGAGGGCCCAAAACACTGCACGGAGCTCCAGGACGGTGATATGGAGGGACTTCTCCGTCGGGAGCCAAAGGCCTCTTGCATGCAGATTTTCGGTGTGCGCTCCCCACCCTTCCAGGGAGGCATCCGTGGTCACTGTCTCCTGGTGGCCGGGGGTCTGGAAGTCCATGCCCGCCGCCAGATGCGCGCGGGTGCCCCACCACCGGATCGCTCGTCGGAAACTCTCTTCGAGTGTGATCCTCTCCTCGAAGCTGCCCGTCGTCTGGATCCAGCGCGCGTCCAGGAACTCCTGCAACGGGCGCATCCGGAGCCTGCACAGGCGGATAAGGTAAATGCAAGAAGACATCATTCCGAGGAGGGACTTGATGGACCTCACTCTGGCCGCGTCCGCAACCAGCATCCGCTGCACCCTGCCCAAGATGGCCCTCGTCCTTTCCTCCGACGGAGAGGCCAGAAGCGACACTGTGTCGAGCTTCGCTCCCAGAAACAGTGCGTCTTGCGCGGGCACCAGGTGGGACTTGGTGTAGTTTATGGAGAATCCCGGGTCCGTGAGAAGTTGGACGGTCCTTGCCGTGTGCTCCACGGCAAGCTCCTTCGTCTTCGCTCGGATGAGCCAGTCGTCCAGGTAGGGGTAGACGTGGATCCCCTCTCGGCGCAGCTGCGCCGCCACCGGTGCGAGGCACTTGGTGAACACCCTGGGTGCCGACCCCAGTCCGAAGGGAAGGGCTCTGAACTGGTAGTGACGCCCTTGTACCACGAACCTGAGAAACTTTCGGTGTCCCTTTAGGATGGGAATATGGAAGTAGGCATCCTCCAAATCCAACGACGACAGGAAATCGCCCTCCTCCACTGACCCCGGACGTGTTGGAGGGTGACCATCCGGAACTTCTGTGCCTTGATGAATTTGTTCAGTCGGCGTAGGTCCAGGATGGGACGCCATCCTCCCGTCTTCTTCTTCACGAGGAAGTATCTTGAGTAAACTCCGGAGCCCCGAAGCCTCTTTGGGACGAGCTCGATGGCGCCCTTCTTGAGCATCGCCTTTACCTCCAAGAGAAGTTGAGGGACGTGATGTTCTTTCCTGGCCACAGGGGGGACGCGCGGGCACCTCTTTAGAAACTCGAGCGCGTGACCCTGAGCTAGGGCGTCCAGCACCCAACGGTCAGTGGAGATGGACTCCCACACGCTGACGGAGCTCGCCAGCCGGCCTCCCACCGGGGTGCTTCGGTGGGGGCCCGACCCCACGGCCGGTTCAGTCCTGCTTCGACGAGGCTTTGCCACCTTGTCCTCCTTGGCGACGACGGCGGGGTCCGGCTGACTTGCCTCGTCCCCCGTGTCTGCCTTGATGGCTTGAAGGGAATCGTCCACTGTTTTCCCAAACAGGTTGTTTCCGTCGAACGGCATGTCCAAGACTCTGGTCTGCACGTCCTGATGGAAGTCCGTAGCCTTGAGCCATCCACGCCGCCTAAGGTACACGCCGTTGCCCAACTGGCGAAATCCAGTGTCAGCGATGTCTGTCGCAATCGTGATGGCGTAGTCCGACGCCACCTCTCCTTCCTGCAAGATCTCTAGGGCTTCAGCCCTCTTGTCGTCCGGTAGGAAGTCCAGCAGGGGGGCCAGTTTGAACCACAGCTCCCTGTCGTAGCAGGCTACGATAGCCAAGGCGTTAGCCGCCTTAATCGTCGTCGCTGCAGACGAGATGACTCTGCGTCCCATCGTATCTAACTTCTTTCCCTCGCCGTCCGGCGGGGAGGTCGACGTAGAGGCCGCGCCCCCCCCGCTTTCTTCCTGGCCGCCGCGGAGACGACTGAGTCCGGGGTCGGCTGTGCCCGAAGGCACAAGGGGGCCGCGTCCGGGACCCGGTACTTCTTCTCGTACCGATCCCTTCTAGCCGGCGTCGTGGATGGGTTCTTGAGGAGGGCGAGGCCCTCATCCCAAATATCGTCCAGTAGAGGTACAGAGAGGACTGTCTTCCTCTTGGCCTCGCGCCGTTGATAAAGGAAACCTTCCTTCTTCTCTTCCGGGCAGAGCTGGAAAAGCTCGGATGCCCTGGCGATCATGGAGTGAAACGATCCAATCTCGTCGGGCGGGGAAGCCCGGGTGGGAGGTGACGACGGCATATCCTCGTCGTAAACCTCGTCGTCCGTACCCGTCGCGGCCGTGTCAGTCCCCGTATCATCCCCACGAGTCGTGGACGGGGAGGAGGGCTGAACAGGGCGCGATGGCTGAAAAGGAGGTGGAGGATGAATCCTTCTTCTCTTAGGGGGAGGGCTCCCAGAAGGGCCTGGCTCCGGGTCCCCCGTCGGGAGCGGTTCCTCCGCTGGTGGTAACGGCAGTCTCGTCCTTATCTCCGAACATAAGGACTGTATAGCCAACAAAATGGCCGCCGAGTTGTCTTGCGGCACTGGTTGAGGGGAGTCCGACGGGCGGTCAGGGGCCCCGTCGGCACCCTCGACGTTATCGTCGTCTTCTACGTCGGGATCCCTCCCGACGGGCTGGTCTTCTTCCACGCCAACGCCGTGGCTTAAGACTTCGATCAGCTCTTCCTCAGAGGTCGAGGCCGAATCCACGACGACCTCCTGCCCCCCCTTTTTCTTCTCCGTCGGAGGTTTCACGGGGGTCCTGTCGACGGGCATAAAAGAAGACTCCCTCCGCGGTGGCAGGGAGACTCTGAGCACCGAGGTCGCCACCACTGGTGTAGCCTCCACAGGCTGAGCCAGGGCCGCCGCGACTGTCTCGATAGAGGCCTTGGCCGGATGGATTAAGGCTTTCACCACCCTAGGTGCGCTCACCGCCTTCTCCTTGGGGGGAGGGTCACTGCCTCGCTCCCCCTCCGATGGGGCCTTCGAGCTCGACCGGGGTCTCTCCAGGAGCTTCGCCGGGTGCTCGGCCTTCCTCTTACCCGAACCAGAGCGTTGGCTCGTGGTTGATGGTGCCGGGGAGGGTGCGCCCTGCCTGGCGCCCGTAGAGCCCGACCGTTCAGCGCTCCCGGTGCCAGCGGACTCGCGGTGCTTGGCCTTATGTTGGACCCCCGTCGCCGGGGCGTCCTCAAAGGTCTTAGAAGACCGCTCGGACTTCTTCTTCTTCTTCTCGCCTGACGGGCTCTTCCCTTCCAGCCAGTTGGCGAGACGTTGATGGTGGTCCTTCATGGTCCGCTCCGACATATTGCCGCAAAACGCACAGTCCTTCTCCACGTGCGTCTTGTCCTCATGTAGGCAGTAAAGACAAAGGGAGTGTTCGTCCTCCTTAAAGACATTCTGAAGCTGGCATCCAGGGCAGACCCTGAACAGCTTTCCGGGCGTCGAGCTTCCCTTCTCCTGGGCCATGTCCAAGATGGGCCTGAGAAACTTCTGGAGTCCTCCAAAAGCGTGGCTCGACGAAATCTTCACCCATGAGGGGCGTAGACGAATCCGACACGGGTCCCCGTTGGTCGGATGAAGAAACGGTGGAGCTTGAGGCTCTTTTGACTGAAAAAATAGAAGCTTTTTGAGAAAAAACGTGACAAAATAGCACTAACGCTCGAGAGCAATAGCACGAGGATCCCAACACTTGAACGTGCGGTAAAAATCTGCAGATGGCTGCCAGAGGCGGGGCTTAGGTAGAGGGCAGTCATTGGCTGTGGTCAGTATGACGCAGAGATCAGTGATTGGTTACTACTACGAAAGACAGATCAGAAACGAAACTGATACTGATTTTTTCTTTACCGAGGATTCCCAGCCTGACGACAGGGAATATTCATGAGCATGTGAATCCATGCCAGACCCCATGCTGGAGAATAGGTTTTTCTTAGTATAGGCCCTTTTTATTTGAAAAGATGCCACTAGGACTGCCTTAGTATTGTTTGATGGTTGCAGCTTGCTCCCATCTCAGGTTTAGGTTAGGCGGTTATCTCACCCATTATAAAAGTTCAATAAACACCCTTGAACTGTGATCACTTGTATTTGTCTTTACTGTTGCCACCATGAGTTCCTTATAGAAGCAATATCTTGCCTAGCTGGTGTTTGTTCCTCTCACTGCTGGAGGACCAATCCTGTGCCTGGCATCGGGGCCGGAAGGAGCAAAAGACTGCTATTTGCCTGGACCTGTTCCTGGACTGACTGAAGGAGTATTTAGTAGGCTGCAGTGGCACCGGTCCAACACTTGCCCAACTGCTCATCCATCTACACTCCAAATAGCTATTTGCCATACAGCAGAGTCAGACCTCCATGAGCCTCAGCAGTAGGGGTTTGCAAGCCTAGCAAAGTACCCAAACATTAAGATGTATGCCTCTGTAAGTGGTTTCCACAGGATTGACAGTACACTCCAAAAGGACAGTGAAAATCCCTTCATTGATCATCCTTGTGAACTGAGGATTCCATTTGCTGCTCCTTGAGGGGACCTGGCTCTTGTCAAGCAGTTGTTGCAACCTGCTACTACTATGTCAGTGTTTGCCTCTAATAAGTGGCGAGAAGTGTTCTGATAAAGCCACTTCTCAGTGTTATATATGTATAAAGATGCAGCAATAGAGGCAATACGACTACAGCCATTACAAAAGCCTTAGCTAGCAAATTAACGAGGAGACTGGGGCATTCCATGGGTGCAACCTTGTTCTAGGACTCCAGCTGCTTATTTGCTATTAGGGCAGACAATATATTTTTCCAAATCTCAGTGACCACAATGAGCACATTCCACTGAGCTGGTATGTAGACTTTCTTTCTGAGATGGCATGATAAGAGCCAATACCCCTGCTTCTGTTATAATCGGGTACTCTGATCTGATGGCATCCAATGATTTATGGAAGAACTTTGCTTCAGATACTCCTCTGTGACATCCTTTCAATCTACACCAGGTTTGCTTTCCGGCTGATGCAGCTGTGAGAGGAACAGCAATGCATGATCATGCAAACACTGCTCTCTCACTGGAACAGATGACAAATTAACTGGGGTCTTAGGGCAAGAGACTAGTACTTTGTTCCATCAGCGACTCAAAAACAACCTCTGAAGGAGTGCCTTAAAATCACAACTATTTTTAATTGATGTCATCTGTATCAATGGATTATCTTCTAGCATGGCACCTGGAGATGTGCTTGATGCAGACATAACTAAGAGAGCCCAGAGCTCAAGGGGCATATCAGCCCTTGCAAATTATTAAAAATCCCACTAGACTTGCAGGGTGAGTTCCTTAGTTTACATACTTGACCTAAGACAAATGCACTCGCCCCAAGGTGACTGGTGACAACATATTTATCAGTGCTTTTTGTAAAATGGTGCATGTCACCATCTGCACACTTCATAATATTTGGTGCAATGCTGGCCAGCATGCGCAGTGAAACGTGCATATGCCAGTTTCGCAAACAAAGTGTGTTTGCAGTAAATGCAAAATAAGTCTCTAAAATCACCATACTCGCCACCAAGGTTGAGTATCCTGAAAATGGTGTTCACCCTTCATAAAAATGACTCACCAATGCAAGTTGGCTAGTAGATTTTGAAAGCCCTGCATCTACACTCATGTGTAAACTTGAAGGCTGGGTAACCACTAGCGTCAGGTTTCACGGCCGCTCCCACCACGCATCGCCTCTGCGGCAGGGACAGTATGGTCGAGAGTAGAGGATGCTGTGGTGTTGTACCGTTTGCCTGGCTGGACTGAAACTTACCTTTGACCACGTCTGCCTTCAGACCTGCATTGACTGCCTAGCACGCTGTTTCCCAGTGTGCATCTCTTAGAAACAGAACCAAACTGTATTGGATTACCTAGTGTCTTCCTCTGTTGTATAGCTGCGTCTTCGTGCGGACTGGGAGGCCCCTGCACTCTTTTTTCTTATCCTTGTACCATTCGGGGTGGTCACCTCTTTCTCCAGTCTGGAAGTAGAGACACCTTGTCATGGTAAGTCCATTCTGACACCCTTGCTATGTTGTTTTCCGCACGGTTCTTCCAGTTGTCTGCTTGTATGGCCCGGTGAATACATTTCCATACTCCATCTGACAACAAGCTGCATATAGGGCGTTGGAAGGACTTCTGGGCTGCTACCAGCATCTAGACAGCCCTCAGCACATGCCAGCATGTGAACACTCCACTCCACTTGTCCGGTGGAGAAAGGCGACTCACTGAAATCATATGAGGTGCACGTTAGATCAGAGTATGTGTGTGGTACTGTAGATGTTGGGTAGCATTCCAACTGTCATGGGACGATTTGTCCCCCTAGGGCAGTTCTGTAGAGCCGGCGAAGAATGCAAATGGCAGTTGGAAGATTGCTGCACCTCTGTCCCTGATTGACTAGACATTTCTAAAATATAAATCATACAAATGAGCAAAAATGATTTACATTATTTTAAAACTATTTCATGGCAGGTTTACAAGTGTACTGCAAATAAACTTTCGTAGCTAAAGAATAAAGGGATGTACAAACAACAGATAATAGTCAAAGTATTAAAGCAATGCAATCGAAGTCTGAGTGGGTTAGGACCAATCCCTATTGTTGCGCGTGCCTCCAAAAACATTATACACTATAGAGGAGCTTGGGCCGCATACCTGGATAAATCCATGATGCCACTGTTCTGCGCAACTAAAGCCATTGTAGGGTTATGGAGACAGACACAGGCAGAATGATATAGTTCCTATGTAAGCCCGTCTCCAGCACATCATGTTTTCTCCAACCATAAACCCCTTGTGACATAACATTCTCATCTCCACTCACTCCCCCTCAACATATGAAGCCCCCCATGGGTGAACCACTAGAACGGCCATACTGCATCCATGTCACACAGGATATCATAGAATGACCTTACATTTGCCTTCATGGAGTTTGAGTATGGTATGACTTCAAAACAATGAAATGGATTGAACTGAAACTTACCTGCCATGATGCAACATTTTCACTCGCCACTAGCCTTTGGCTAGTGATAATTGACTCTTGTCAAGCACAAAACGGTGTGCTGTCTGTATGTATAGAATGGAGGTGGGAGTGACGTTTTTTAGCTGGCTAGTAGCTTGCAACTTGAATTGTTTACCCTGCACCTACAGTCGAAGGCCACAACTGTATTTGGGTGTTCCTGATGATATAAAGCATCTACAAACTACAACATACACCACAATGACTCTTGCAAAGGTTACAATGTCATTCGTGTAATAAAAAGATATAGGGGAGCAGGGCTCACACTGTAAACTATGATTAACATGGATTCTCACTTGCTCAGTAGCGCTCTCTCATGTACCATGCAGGTGACTCAGAATACCCGCTGCAGTCCTGGTGAATCACTACCACCAAGGACCCCCAGTGGCAACAGGAACACCAGCATAACGAAACCCATGCCCGGCCAGGTGAACCCACTAGAGGCGCATTGACCTCCTGAAGGCTACATCCATGAGCCCTCAACAGACAGTTTGGGGGTGAGCGGCACATGTGTGCTGTCCTGCAAAGGTCTGAAAGACATCCCAGTCAACTGTATGTTTAACATCTGTTTTAATCCTGCTGAATTGCTAGCAAAAGAGAACATGCAGGACTGGGACAAGCTCGAGCGCCTCTAGAGACAGAGGCTGAGCGCGTTCGAGCTCGAAGAGTCGGGTGACGGTGGAAAAAGCTCGAGCGCCTCTAGAAAGTAGGACTGAGCGCGCTCAAGCTAAAAAGGACTCTCATGACCCACGCTTGATCTCTTACACACCTACCAAAGAGACACAAACCTTTAACCACTACTTACTGTAGCACACTCATCACCACTGAGTGAGCCACATATTTTTATAAGAGCCTTTCTAGCCCCCCAGCCCCCCGGCTGGCCATTTTTTAGTAACCCACCAGTGGCTACTCCACCAGTACTCCTATATTCCTCAACCACAGTGACCTACGGGTATTATTAAATTTGCACACTCTGGATGGAATACAAGCAGTTGACCTGATTTACAGGTTGGATCCACGTTTAAGATCAAGCAGCCTCAAGACCCAATTCATTGTCTTGTTGTACGCTACTTAACCCTCTGGAGTCTACCACTGTTTTAAATGCCCCCCTTTGCTTTGGACGACCCATGTCTGTTTCCAGACATTGCCATTAGTATAGAAGGTTGAGGGACAGTACTCTCCTCTATATCTTTTTAGTAGGCGATACACCACACGCCACCCAGGGACAGGCACCCTCGCTAGGATCAGGGTGTTCTTCCTTAGAGTCAGGTACGCCGAGTCGGGTGGTCCTCCCCCTTTTTTCATGGATGTTGAGTGTGAGCACTCTAATTGATTCAGTTATTTTGCAATCTTTTGATGCACTTCGAATACCTACCTTCCTAAAAAACCGCTTTTGTTGTGTTACCAGATGTTACCTTGTTAATGGTTTAAGGATGAATACTGTGCACCAAGCACCTTAGCTGAATAAGCTTCCCTGTTGTTTTCTAGACATTCAACATGATAAACCAATATATTTTAACCGAAAGACTAACTAAAGACAGGAATGAACACATACCATAGTTAAAGTATACCAAAGCCAGAGTTCGAAATTGCAGGCAGCAGGGAGCTCTTTAGCTCCTGCCTGAAGCTTAGAGGAGCCTAGATAGCTTGACAACAACAGCTACCAGGAGCTGCTTTTGGCTTCCCAAGCCAATGGATGCCGGTCATACATACCCCTGTCAATTTAACTGTGCGCATTTGGAATATTCGCTAAATAAACATTAGGATGCATCTATACGACATTTAAAACAGGGGCCATATAAAATGGACAAAATTATATGTTTGCAACTTATGTGGAAGTTAGATTTATAGAGCACTATGTACTAGCTCCTCGTTGCCAAATGGTAGCACCTTGTCACTGGTTAATGCTGGATATGTAGGAGCTGATTTTAGCTCCTGCTTATCCAATGTTAATTTCGGGCCCTGCAACCAGTTTATTCCCTTATTCACAATTTAACAGTCAGTGTCCCTCACTAGCCCAACTTCCAATGTCGGACAACCATATTGAATAGCAGATCCTACCCCCTCTAAACCCTTTATAAGTTCCCTCACCGCCTCCCTTCCTCCACTCCCCTGGCTATCAGTGCGGAAGGGTCCCATGTACTGCTGACATCAGTCACACCATTTGCCAGCTGCGATTCCCGGTCTTCTGTTTCTTTCATCTGAAGCTTTGAAGGTCTGGGTTAAAAAGGGCAAGGGCACTGCAACTCCTTCCTTGACGTCCTTTCAAGACTCGCTGCCTTTCTTCTCCGTTTGAACTGCCGTCCTGGAATGGCTGCTTCCTTGTGCGTTCTGCCTTGCTCGTAGTGTGCTCTTTGCTCCACCTTTTATCCCTGTGGGGAAGGGAAAGGTTAGTACGGTGTGTGGAGTTGTCGGCATTTGCTGACTCTGCCTGACCCTTGTGTTGGGACATGTCAGGTAAACGGCTCGTGTATAAGTCTGTTGTCGTTCACACTGTAAAAAAGTGTTTGTGTTGTAAAAGGAGTGCGGGGGTAGTGTTTCCACGTATCCTATGGGGAAGCAAGGGGATACCGCGTCTCACCCTTCGGTGTCCCACTTCCAATCCACAATGACCCCACAATCCAGGTGATCCTCCCGCACTGGTCCACCCCCAGGAACTGGATCCAATAGCGATGGCCGTGTCCTGGCCACCTGAATGACACATCCCTGGGGACTTGCGGGTGAGACACCTTCAAGTTTCTCATATTCCTTAATGAGGCCGAATCGTAGACACTGTTGCAGTGGAGGGGTGTGCCTCCCAGGAGTGTCCGTAGTAGTAGCAGAAGCAGTAAAGTCAGGAAGCCACCGCAGTCCGCAACCTTTATAACATGGTGTCAGAAGATCCTTGCCGGTAACTGTAGCCAGTTTACAATTGTACTTGCTTTGAGTTATGAGCGAGTGAGAATCTACCGTAGAAGTGGGAAGTCTTTTAATAATGGGAAAGTATCGCACGCGTACCTGAAAGGCTTGCGTGTGAAGAAAAACCTTTCTTTCCCGCGAAGCTGAAACCCTTTGTTGCTGAGCGTTCGCGTGTCTCTGCTTAGCACGGAGACGCTGCCGGTAACTGAAGTAAAGTGAAACTGACTGCACTGAAGAGTCGCAGGTATTGTTAAAGGGACTGTACCCATGAGACAATGGGCCTCATTACAAGTGTGGCGGTCTGAAAACAAGGGTGCCGGTAAGCTTACCGGTACCCTTGTTTCCGGACCGCCATACTGCAAGTCGACCACCATAGTACAAGAATAATAGATGAACAAGTTACTTACCAACTGTAACGTTCTTTCGATTGGATGTTTCTCCCACGTATTCCTCATCTTAGATATATCCTTACCTTCCGCTTTGCTGCTTCGGAAAAAAGAAATCTCTCTCCACTAGAGGGCGCTCCACTCGAGGCCGCGGCGTCGATGTCCCTCGGCGGCATCCGTCGAGCACCAACGTCATCCGCTGTATAAATGCCTCGAGCGCGCCCGCTGGCCTCCGTTCTGTTTTTTCATGTATTATAGCCCATGGATTATAGTTAAAGGGCGTGCCTCTTTTGACCCAAGCCTTAAAAGAATTTAGAGTGTAAATCACGTAAACTGCACTGTGGGGTTGGCTGGGAGGGTCGATGAGGAATAAGTGGGAGGAACATCCAATCGAAAGAACGTTACAGTTGGTAAGTAACTTGTTCTTCAAATGGATTGTGTCCTCCCACGTATTCCTCATTTTAGATAGACTCCCAAAGCAGTTTTGTATTGGAGGTGGGAGTACAGAAATGTTCTAGTCATGTACAGAATGAAGTACAGATTTAGCAAAGAGACCTCCTTGAGAAGAGGTTGAATCTAGAGCATAATGTTTTATAAACTTATGCATGGATGACCATGTGGCTGCTGCCCAAATATCTTGTACAGGGACACCACTTTTTAGAGCTGTTGAAGTTGCCATGGCCCTGGTAGAATGAACCCTCAGCCCATCTGGTGGTTCTTTCCCAGCCAATCTATAACATTCTGTTATAGCCAAAACTATCCATCTAGATAATGTTTGTTTAGTTACAGCAAGTCCTAATTTGCGGCCAGTGTATCCCACAAAAAGTTGATCACACCGACGTATTTTTGCCAATCTTGAAATATAGAAGCTAAGAGCTCTTCTGGGATCTAGTCTATGCAGCCGTTCCTCTTCCTTACTTGCGTGAGGAGGGGGGTAGAAAGTAGGCAGTGTTATTTTTTGTGACAGGTGAAAATCTGAAACACTTTTTGGCAAAAAAGATGGTTTTACTCTAAGGACTACTTTGTCTTTATAAAAGATGGTGTGAGGAGGACCGATAGAAAGCGCCTGTAACTCACTTACCCTGCGGGCTGATGTCAATGCTACAAGAAGTATTGTTTTTAAAGTAAGAAGCCTTAGTGGACAAGACTGTAAAGGCTCAAATGGAATGCATGTGAGGAATTTCAGATCTAAGTTTAAATCCCACACAGGAACTTGAAAAGGTATTGGAGGAAACACATTATTTAGACCTTTTAAAAATGGAACTATTAAAGGTATCTTAAAATAAGATTCTTCCTCTGAGGAGCTCTTAAAAATGGAAAGCGCTGCTAAGTATCCTTTTATTGTACCAACCTGGAGCCCCAGATTAGCCAAGTGTAATAGAAAAGACAATATTGTGGGAATATTACATTGAAACGGGTCCAGATTCTTTTCTCTGCACCAGTTACTGAACTTGTTCTAACGTACACCGATACAGAGATTTGGTTGCTGGCCTTCTGGCCGGAAGCAAAATCTCCATCACGTCATCCGAAAGGTCCCAATCCTTATATCTCAACCTCTCAGAAGCCATGCGTGAAGGTTGAGTGTGTTGACCTCTGGATGGAGAACATGACCTTCCTCTTGTGAGAGAAGATCCTCTCTTTTTGGAAGACGTATTGGAGGGCAGATGGACATGTCCAGAAGGTCCAGGTACCACGTTCTCCTGGCTCAATCCGGGGCCATTAGGATCATGGGTTTCCTGAACTTTCTCAACCTCCCGATTACTTGAGGGATCACACGGACTGGAGGGAATGCATACAGAAGTGGAAACTCCCAATCCACCACAAACGCGTCCCCTAGAGCTCCTCTCGGGGGAAATTCCCTTGACCAGTACAGTTTGCACTTCCGGTTGGCACTGGTCGCAAACAGATCCACTTGGGGGGTTCCCCAAAGGGCGAAGATCTCTTGAATTACTTCCTGAGCTAGCTCCTACTCGTGGGAGACTGTGCTCTGCCTGCTCAGAGCGTCCGTCGCTGTGTTTTGCTCTCCGGCTAGATGAACTGCCGATAGAGAGTCCCCTTCTTTTATTGCCCAGAACCAGAGCTGCATTGCCTCTCTACACAGTGGCAGTGACCCTACTCCTCCTCTCTTGTTGAGGTAGTACATGGCCACCGTGTTGTCCGTCATTATCAGGACATTCTTTCCCCGTACAGAGGGCAGGAAGGCATTCAGCGCTAGTCTGATCGCCCTTAGCTCCAAAAGGTTGATGTGTTATTTGGACTGCGATGGAGACCAAGACCGCGGATTGTCAACTCATTGGTATGAGCTCCCCAACCCGTGAGTGAGGCGTCCGTTACTACTGTTATCTCCGGCCATGGTTGCCAAAGAGATTCTCCTCTCAGGATATGTTGTCTGCAAACCCACCATTGTAGATCCGGTTCCACTTTGGCTGGAACTTGCAATAGACCTGACATTTCCCCTGAGAATTGGGACCATTGAGTCCTGAGAGCCCATTGAAGGGATCTCATTCTCAATCTGGCTTCTGGCACCAGAAAAATGCAGGATGCCATAAGGCCGAGCAACCTGAAAAAATCGAAGGCCGGTAGAAGCTGGGCATTCTGGAATTTTATTACCATCTGCAGAATGTGGTGAGCTCTCTCTTCAGGAGGCGGGGCTTTGCCCTAGCAAGTATCCAGGACTGCTCTGATAAACTGGAGTTTCTGTGCTGGTATCATGTTTGACTTTTTTAAATTCAGAGAAAACCCTAGTTTGTGAAGGAAGTGACAAGTCTTGAACAGATGATCCTGGGCTTCTTTCCCTAGAGACTTGTGTTCATTCTGGCATGTGCATATCAGGGACTTGCCTTCATTTGGGGACCCTGGCGACGTGATCCCATCGCCCCGTACCTGCGGAGGTATCCAGGCGGTCTCACCGCAAGGGCCGTGCCCACCTACAGTGACCAGTCCCAAAACGCGTACGCTGAGTGGCCTTGTGGGAGCTGTGTTTGCAGAATACTGCCTGCTCTATGGAGCGGCCCTAAGGAGAGGTGCAGGCCGGTTGTGGAACCCCATGAACTGCGGTCTTCGGGAGAACGCAAGCATGCGAGTATAGCCTGCAGGAGATATCAAAGTAGGGTTGGGTGTATGGAGCAGTGGGAATAGTATTAACACGCAGTGATTGAAAGAGTGTGACATGTTTATGGATTGTGTCGATTTTTTGGCTTTTTTATTAACTTTTTAAGGGTATTAAGAAAACTGAGTAGAACGAAAGGGAACCTCCCGAGAAAGGGGAGAAGGTGGCGCCACTTACACTGTCTCAACCAGTGTGGAGAAATATGAGGATTAATATAGAAGCTCTGCATAATTAGAGAGCTCGGCAAGAGTAGTGGTTGTTGTTTTAGCTTGTTATTTAATTTGTTTTGTTGGTGTATTTTAAAGTGTAGGGAGGAGGCCCAGAAGAGACGTGGGTAGTGTGTGTGGGCATATTAGGAAAAGTGTGAGCTGAGTGTATGAAAAAGCTCTATTGGGGGATAGCAGATGTGGGGAAAGTGAACTGATTTTTCTGTGAGTTTATTGACATGCACTAGAGACAAGGCTGAACTGTACATGATTTGAACGTATTTTGGTTTTAACTGTAGCGCAGTAGCATAGGCCATACTACAAGACACACGCACAACACAACTAGAAACACCCTTGGACCACATATGCAAGGCCATGTCCTTATATTGTGAAAAAATTAAGAAATATCATAATCAATGGGTAACTGAAACTAAAGGGGGTGATGCCCCACTCCTGGCCAGAGCAACGATCTTTTGACCGAGGCGCACAGGATCACATGTCCACTTTCCTGACAGCAGAATATAAGGGAAGACCGCTGCAAAACAGGAGGGGAGTATTGAACCTCTGCAAAATGTTTGAAGAAACAGAGGACTTGAAGGGAGAAGGGCTGACGCAGGACAGCAGCAAGGAGACAATCCAGAGGAGACTGTGGAGAAGAAAAAAGGCATATATCCGCTAGCAACTCGCCCAGCGGAAGGGTACACGAATCCAACGTATGTGACGGGGCGTGATGGCAGCAGCATCAGCCACGGTCCTACTGCCCCCCGTATGTCTCACCTCCGGAGGTAACTGCCCACACTGGATGAGCGTGAGAGACCTAGAGGTGGCCCTGGCATCAACATGGACTGAACTAGCTTGACTGAGGGCTGCATGCAATGTGACCAAAGTAGACATGCCTGTGCCACCCATAGAGACACCGGCACAACCAGCAGGAGATGAGTGGAAATTGAGCGATTTCTTATTCAGAATAGACAGCACATCCATAAAAACCGTTCATGTAGAGCGTGACGGAGAGACGGCCAGCTGGGTTTATGAAAATGTGGGGTCCCGAAGAGGGTGCGAGGACAATTGGAGTGATTTTGATGAAACTGAAGACGATGGAGAAGGGGACGCAGAGCAGGCACCCCAACCCACCCAGAGGTTAGAAAGTATTTTGGATGGAAGATTGAGGGGGAGGTTTGGCAGGAGAGCTTTAGCACAAAAAAAGGGAAGTGCAACGAAGGGTGGAAAATGAAAGATGAAAATGCAAATGTAATTGATACATAAAGGTGCAGGGCAGCCCAACTATGTACCCTGGGCACAAATGGAAAAGAACAACCTTCTTAAAGCGCTCCCCCAACTCACGGCGGGGAGGGGCATATAGATCTATGCATTTGAAAAAAACACAGCAAGGGTGCCCTTAGCAATAGGGGATATTAAAAGCCTGTTGGTAGCCGCTGTTGGGGACCAAGCAGAGACTGTGGATCAAAGCAGGGTACCCAGGAGTAACGTTGAGTAATGATGCCAATGATGGAGCATCCATTAACAAGATTAGAGCATGGGTATGGGATGCGTTGCAGCGGACATTCAGATTTACAATTGATCATGCAGTGCACAATGGAGGATGAGAAAGACACCGCGCAGTACATTCTCAGGGTTCAAGAGATGTGGAAAGCAGAAACGGGCAGCGCCTGGAACCAATCAACATCACTCTTCTATTTTATAGTAAAGAGGGGCCTATCTAAAGAAGTACAGAAGGATAGCTGGGGTAGAAGCTAAAGGGTGGCCCGAAATTCAAAGTATTATAGTTCACCACTGCAGAAGAATCAAAGAACGAGAGAAGGAAACTGTTCAAAAGACAGGCAGAGGAAGCTAAACTGGTTCAAAATAAACTAGTGAAAGTAGCTGCAGTATCGACAGGGCCAACGTAGGGAAGAAGGAGGAGGATACACTTCTAACGCAGCACATTCAAGAATAGCAGCAGTATGGGCTGAAGGAGGACAATGTCAATGGGGAGGAATGGGGAGGAAACCTGCAGTTTTCAGGACCACAGTGGCAAGGAGGACAGCAACTAGGACGAGGTGGGTTCCGAGGGCCTAGGGAGCAGTGGTCCGCCTAGAGGAAGGGGAATATGAAACACTTGTAATGAAAAGGTTGCCCAAACACTATTCGGCCGAGGCAGCTGAACTTGTAGCATTCATTGAAGCTCTTCGCACATCCAAAGGGTGTGTCACCATCTATTCAGATTCTGCTTATGTCACCACCCCAGTACACGCATGTCTGTTGCGCTGGAGGAGGGGCTTTAGGAGAGCAGACGGCTCACCAGTACAACATGCCGCCCTGCTCAACACACTAATTTCCACCCGCGCAGAGCCATCTGTAGTGGTGGTCGCCAAATGCACAGCACATACCAACAACACTGACGACATCTCATTAGGGAACGCAGCAGCCGATGCGGCAGCAAAAGCTGCGGAATACCTCCCCGTGCCCACCTTTGCAGAATATGTTGTCGCAGCAATCACCACCAGGCCAGAAGCAGATGCATACACAGCCCTCCCAATAACACAAATAATTGAACTGCAGCGTAGGGCTCCCCCTGAAGAGCAAGACCTATGGCTCAAACGTGGGTGCACACAATCGCCCACTGATCTCTTATGGAGACAGCAAAGCACAGGAAAAGTAATGATGCCCGTAGAATTGTTACACACAGCTTTTGAACAACTGCATTACCCTTCTCATAGCTCCAAGCAACACATTGCAGCAGACATCCAGGAAGACTGGTTCATCCCCAATCTACAAGAACACCTCTCAAAGATGGTTGTTCGATTCACAACCTGCCAAGTGTTTAGTACAGAGACGACACTCAGAACATTGCGAGGCACCCTACCCCGCCCCATCGGCCCATTCCGTGAGCTGCATATTAACTATGCAGACATGGAGGAGCGATGCAATGGTAGCATGTCCGTTCTCGAGGTAGGTTGAGGCAGGTCCATGTCCCCACCCAGATGCCAAATGTGCTGCAAAATTCCTCGTATGTGAGGTATTCCCCAGATGGGAAGTGTGTGATGTTTTAAGATCAGATAACTGCACCCATTTCTTCAATTACCTCTTCAAAGCAATAACAGCACTTTTAGGTATCAAGCACTGGATGTGTTCAATTTACCACCCACAAGCAAATGGGGTGGTGAAACAGATCAACTGCCTACTCAAGAGCAGAGACTCCAAATTATGCAACACCCTGAAAAAGAACTAGGTTTATTGCCTGCCCCGGCCCTGTTCCATTTGCGCACATAGCCCAGTAAGGATCACCACCTTTCCCCCATGAAATTGTAACCAGCAGACGCATGCAGACACCCCTCTCCCCTGTGAAAAGGGCATCAGATGCCCATAGGGCAGCGACAGTTCTGGGGGAGGAATTCAAGCAGTATCTGGCTCAATTAACACAAGCAATCAGATGCATGGCAAGGCAAATGCACAAACACCAACGGCCCCACACACGAACACTGCACCCGCCCAACCACTGTTGCTAGGGGAGCTGGTCTATGTCAGGAGTTTTGTGAGGAAATGGAACAATCAGAGATTCCATGGGCCCTCATGTTTACCAACCCTCTCGCAGTAAAGGTGAAAGAGCTGTGACATTGGATACACCTCTCAGACATTTGCAGGGCCCCACCCGAGTTGACACCAGCTGCACAAGACTAATGCAACAAATCTACCACAATTTATGTAGCCTCATGCTAACCATATGAGTGCATTTGAAAGAGTTAAATATACATGCATTGCTGCTAGAGCATGAGGTACTCAAATACAAAAAATTAACTTTCTCTCTCTCTCCCCCCCCCACTCCTTAGCTCATTTTTTCCCCTAAACTTCCATACCTTCCAATCCTTTTATTTTCCCTGTTTTTTCCAACTACGGGTACTGCTACAATGGAAAACTCAACGTCCAGCTCTTTGCCTAGAAATAGAAATATTAGTAGCACTAGGATGTATTCATACAACTGTGGCCTCCACTTCGCGGCCATTTTGTTTACAGTGTTAAAGTTTTCATTAGGGATATACTGGGGTGCATCTTATCTGGGCTGGCCATCTAAAATAGAAACAAAAGTACTCTTAATTTAACTGCACTGTCCCCAAGCCCAAACTCAAAGGAAAGAATGAAAGCACACCAGTCAATGCAAGAGTCAGAAAACAAATATAACCATGTATAATGTGACCGCTGCAAATGATAGCAACGCCCACACTACTGTGTGTACGAGCAAAATGTTTGAAATAATACTTCCAAATGTAAAAAAACCTTTTGTGTAATGTAACCAATACTGTAAATATCACAAACCGTAGAACATTAGCAAAAAGACAAATACCACGTCATAATAGAATGAGAAGACAAACGCGCAAACCCAAGTATGGCGCATACCATGGTCTGGGCCTGGATGCAGTAGAATATATCCATCATCGCGAGCACTCCTTGGTATTCCGACATGAGTGCAGTGGAAGGCGAACAACTAATAGCAGTTGCTATGTGTGCTCCTTAATACTGTACGCATCTGTGGCCTCCAAGGTTCTAGTACCACAAGAAGTACTAATTATAGAGGCACAATGCCTAATACATCTTGCACTGTGTAGGCACAGAGGCACTTTCCAGGCACGCAATGTCCATCTGGAACTCGTTAATTCCGATGCCCAAAAATGTAAAACAAGCCAGAGTAATATACACTGTCCGAAACAGCCCTACCAGGTGATTGTAGGACCAAAATATGTGAACAATAAATGGCAAGAGACAACTCTCACTTGTAAGGCCGAAGGACTTTTAGGGTTCCCAGAAGAAAGAGTGGCCCTACTGAGAGACGCATGTGCACAAATCTGGACCGAGCATGTCACAAAACTGACATGGATCACAGCAATCAAGAAGCCGGTAAAAGTGCATCAAGAAAAGACTTATGAACTGTGCTTTTATAGTGAAGGAACTATCTGTCGGCTCCAAAGGACGTTGCAACAGAACCCTGCTGATTCCAGACCTCAAAAAGGGGACCGATGGACTACTACTGGGTGTACGGCCAACAAGCTTACTTGCACCTCCCAACATCATGGAGGGGCTATTGTTCGCTAGCCACGCTGCACTCTGCCCTGTAAGTAGTCCCAGAAAAACACCTGAAAGGGGGGCCCTTTTCCGATGAAGCACCCACAATACCCCCAACAATAGAACTTTCGCATCCTTCCTGAGAAAGAGCCATATGATCAACTATGAAGAAGGAAAAGATCATCCAATTACATATCGACAGACTAATCTGAACAGCTCGCACAAATACCTGATGAGTACAAGCTCTAGAACTCCACTGAACAGCTATCTGCTGGATCTGCTGACAGCCATGGAAGGAGGTGTTTGCAAAAAGATTGGGAGTTCATGTTGCACATTCATACCTTTCGAAGATGCCGAGAATGGGACATTATCACAAGTTATCGCTGCAGTGCATGAACTGGGGGTGAAGATGAAAAAAGAAGCTGGCGTCCAAGGAGAGGACTGGTTCATGGCTTGGAACATTGGTGAAAATGCTGATGCCCATCATAGTGTTCATCTTGGTAGTCTTCTGTACGTGCCATCTGGGTCTCCGGTGTTGTGCGCAAAGCAGTGCCCAACAGCGCAACGATGATGGTCTCTATTGGTGGTCCAAGTGTACCTCGCAATACAAGGGAGATAGAAGTGCAAACTACCCACCCCATTCATCACCTGGTCCCAATCCCTGTCGAAGACATAGTTGACCACTTATGTTACACAACCATTGTTCCTCCCCCTCACCCCAAAAACTACAAAGTATGGGTTGACCTGGCTGAGGGTGCATTTATATGACATGTACACCCGAGGAGTATGTGCAAGCAGGAGAAAGCTTGAGACATGTGTGTAGGACATGGATGCCAATAAAGGGGACACCCGCCTATGAGGCAGCAGTGAGACAAGAAATGAGCAGGAATGGGTAACAATGATTTACTGTAAAAGTAACGAAATGGGGGGATGTTGGAATGGAAATGAGTCTATCCCACTCCCCTAGGCGCTTTAAGGTAAGGCGAATTCCATACAGAGGTTGTGTAGTGTATAAGGGGGGAGAAGGCCCGTGCTAAGAAACTCAACACGACCACCATAGTACAAGAATAATAGATGTATAGAATTAGTGCACATATAACACAAACGTTATTTTGTAGTCATGGCAGTAACAAAGGTTGCATGGCAGCGCGGTACAACTGTTAGCTCAATGGAAAATCTCTTACAGGCCCAAAGCAGTAAGACAGGACGAGCCTGCCTGGCCCGTTCTCACAAAAGCTTGCTCTTGTCCCTCCACTGTTGCAGTCACATAGTATCATAAAGAGGAATGTGTCCGGTGAAGACCGTGGGACAACACCAGGCTCATCGCAGTGCTCATTCAGCACAGCCAAGCTGTCAGCAGGCCTCTAACTCCCACCCAGCCTACCCATGGCCAGAGCCCACACTACTGACCCGATACCCAACCCCTGCATTCAAAGATAGTGAACGTCCCCAGTCCAAACCATAAACCAACTGGCTATTAAAGATCTAAGCATACACAACTGTTTCTCCTCTTCACATAAATGCATCCTTTGTACTGCGAGGTACAGTTAGGGATGAATTATAGATCAAAACTAGGGTTGAAAACATTGGGTGTGAGAGGAACGGCATCAACAAAGCCCAGAATGTGTGGGTCAGTACAACTATTTCTTCCTCCCTTCTTCCTGGCACCAGTCCCCAAGCCTCTCAAGTGCATGCCACAGTGATGTAGTAGAAGGCTTAGAGTAGCATAATAATTTAGACATGTTGCTTATGAGAGACCGGACTGTCACTCCTCGGCGAGATGAGCCCAGCTAACCCACGTGGAGCCTGACAGGCGGTGGAGAAGCCAACCAATTGTAGCCTGGCATCCCCTATGGAGCAGTGTCATGTATACTGTCTTAAAAATGAACTGTGCAGGTTTTGGACCCTATATGTGATGTCACTAGTGACGATGTGGACTCTAAAAAAGCACCAACATTAATTCTTGAGTCAGAACGTTCTCGAGCAGCAGAGTCCTTGGCTGATATTTTGTATTCTGTACAATTAAACCTTGTGATCCTTACAAGCCATCTCTTGGCTTCTTTCCCTAGAAGGTTGTATTAATTCTGGCGTGTGCCCATCAGGGACTTGCCTTCATGGCCCGGTAGCACCGGTAAGTCAGGCGCCTGATTCAGTGTTACAGGTTTGGCAGCAACCCGCCGGTCGCACTGGTGGGATACGGCCAACCTCGTAATGAGGCCCAATGTTTCGCTGTGCCTTGGAGGCTGAGTGCTGACCGAAAGGTGGGAATGAGTCTTAAAGTGGCAGTTCAATATTAAAACACGATCGTGTGCACCTAATTTTGATTTCCCTTGTGAACAATTACCTTGCAACACAACAACGGTTGAAGCAGAAAGACAAAGTGGAAGTTGAAAACAGAACAAGCAATGTCCAAGCCCATGGAGGGATCTCTATCAAAAACAAATCCCATACACATAAGAACATTACACTGGTGGTTTTGAAGTTGCTGAAAGTTTTGATACCCATAAGTCTACATTCAAAGTTGGGAGAGTGGCACAACCACTTTGGGGTAATCACTTAAGACCACGTGTACATAAAGTTGGGGAAGGGAGTTTGGTACTTGTTCACCACAGTGAAGCAGAATCTATGGTAGCTGAAAGACAGGAAAGAAGAGTGCCTTGCCGGCCTGTGGAGGTAGAGGAGGTCTTGTTGTAATGCCTATTTTTAAAAGTTGTCATGAAGCATCATATTGGGAAGAATTATAAGCTGTAGTAGTAATAAGAAGACTGTGGCTGTCAGCATTGGAATTTAAGTGTGGGGTCAAGAGAGCTGTCCTCAGTTATATTATAGAAGGAAATGGTTGGGAGAAGAGTGAATCTAAAGCAAGAATATCCTGACAATTGTATAAAAGTCACTGCAGATTTCAGAAGTGAAGTAGTTGTTGGCAGAGTGGGAGAAGAAACTTTTGCCAAATTCATCTGTACTTTCTTGGAAGGAGCAGTTGATTCTTTGTGGAACTGTAAAGAGGGAGGTCTTTCAGCCAACAAAGAAGATACTTTGACCAGTGGATTTTATTTGTGTTGCGAAACACATGTCTGGGGTTGCTATGGTACTCTTGTTCAGAAGATAATTGCCTGGCATTTTGGTGCTGGACTGCCCCTGGGCAGGACAAAGACTGTTTATGTAGTGGAGATTTCTCTTCTGTGAAAGGGATGGTGAGCTAAAGAATATGGTTGAGACGCAAACCCGGGATATAGGCCGGTAAACAGACACTCCCAGAACTGCCCTTACTTATGCCTCTCTTTAATACCACCAGATCCATAGGTGGGATGCCTGCCTGTTCAGAGTTCATGTGGGAGATTTGTATCCACAAAGTCCTCAGTTTAGTTACTCTAAGATGGAGGAAGGCCCAGTAATCAAGCAAATTAGGTGGCAGCGTCCTGGACTTCCCCACGCCCCCACGTTACCACGCAGTGATGTCATTATGTCCTGTGGAGGGTATATCAGTGGCGACGGCCATTTTGTTATGGTGCTTGCATGTAAAGGAAAAGACGGCAATTGAGGTGCCTGTGCTGGGTGATTACCAAGTAGGAAGATGTGCTAACACCCCCGAACACATTAGGAGTGGGGGACATGGTGATAAGGGATTATGACATCCTGTTTTCTTTTCAACCCCCCTTTTTAGATTATCCTTGAAAGTGTTTAGTACAGGAGGGATTAATCCCTCTATCAGTCCAACAGGCCCAGGTCATAACAATCTAGCTTCAGGACTGTGTTGTTGAGGTAAGCCCTAATGACATTTTGTCACATAGATTGTTTTAGGCGAAAGTAGATACTGTACATGGTGGACAGAGTAGTTAGGATTGTGTTTCTCCGTTTTGCTGAAAAGCAAGAGGGTGTGTTAAATGTACACACCATAATTGAAGTGGGAGTGTGATCAACAATTGAAGTTGAAGGTGGTTTTACAGAGAGGTTCAAGACTCACCGGTAGGATTTGAAGTAATCAATTCCCATACCATGATGCTAGGGGAATCTAAAGGGTGGAAGAATAAAGTAATTTAAAGACTTTGTAATGAAATATATTTTTTTATGTATTGAAGGGACTATGAAAAGAGTAGGATGCACTGAACAGCCCAGTATAACACACGTACTAATAACGTCCCATAATTGCTGCCATGAAAAGGTTAGTGGAACCCTTAGCCAAATACATTGATCTCGTTATTCAACCATTGGTTCAGAAAACCAAATCTCATCTCAAAGATACAAACTATTTTTTGTTGAGAATTAACAAACGTCAATTTGAAGCAGAGAAAGATATTCTATTAACAATTAACGTCATCAGTTTATATACGAACATTACTCACCAAGATGGAATTGACGCAGTAGAATGGTTACTTTTGTTGTCACCAGAATGTCCTGTAGATAAGATCTTTCTCCTTCCGCTATTAACTATTGTTTTGAATAACAACTTTTTCATTAACTATTGTTTTGATTAAAATCTTTTTCAGTTTTGAAGATTGCTATTTTATTCAAATAGCAGGAACACCTACATGGCATATTTAGAGCATTAATACATTTACACTAATGACAATTGGTTGAAATATCTGAAATGCTACTATTGCTATATTGACGATATTTTGGGAATTTGGTCATGGACTGTACAAGAACTGGAGGAATTTTTTGAATATGTTAATCGAATATCTCCCACGACCAAATTTACCAAAAAACAAAGTCTCCCAAGACAAAACATTTCTGGATGTTGAAATCTACGTCCATGACAGTAGCTTAATGACCACCATTTACTTTAAACCAGCTGACAAAACAGCATTCTATTGGCTTCAAGCTTTCACCCAAAAACCACCCTAGAAACTATTCAATTTAGCTAATTCTTAAAATACTGACGGATAATCTCTGACACCAACAATTTGTTCAAAAATCTATAGATTTGTCTAATACTTTCCAGAAGAGGTGTTACTCAGTCAAGACTATTCAGAAAGCAGTTAAGAAAGTCAATGAAATTCCAAGAACTCAGACCAAAAAAGATACCTCTGCAAAACTTGTATATGTGACTACCTACTCACATCAAAGTCTACAAATAAAACGCATCCTCAAATCGAATTGGAACATATTACACCTCGATCTCACACTAGTGGAAGTATTCCCTACTCTACCCACCTTTGCATATAAGAAAAGGAAATCGCTCAGGGATTTAGTGATCAGAGCAAACATCAGTGTTACAAAAACCAAACCACCACCCTATAGAGGTACACCACCATGCATAAACTGCCAACACTGTAATAATTTCATAACAGGCCAGTCTTTGAATCATCCATACACAGGAAAACCAATAGCACTAGAACATACCTCAATGTGTGATTCCACTAATGTGGTATATGAAATCAGATGTCCCTGCAGCATCTACTATGTTGGAATTACTACAAGGAGAGCTAAAACGAGATGGACAGAACATAAGTCCAACATTCGCACTGATTCAGAGAGATCAAGGAATTCCACCATACAATAACGCAAATGCAATGTATTATTCTGGAACAATTAAAACAACCGCAGGAGGCGATTTAGCCAAACTGTTACTTCAAAAAGAATTCAGCTGGATTGACCATCTAGATGCGCTGTCACCTAGAGAAAGAACACAAATTACAACCAATCATGTTTTCTTTAGTGTTTTGACAACTGAAACAACACCACATTGAAATGCTTCTTATGTAGTACGAACAGACCGGACAGCCATCACGTTAGTATCTACATGCAGTATTCTTTTACATTTTACATCAGCCATGCGATGTCGACAAATAAACAATGTTCTGTTACAGTAATTCATTGGTATTTTTGCTACACCCCTATGACAACTAATACTACACTATTATTTAACATTGCCAAAATGAGGTGCAGTTTCAAGTGGGAGTTAATTCTGAACATGTTTAAATATATGTCAGGCATTACTTACCGTAATAGCATTTCTGATGATTGTATCTGCTTAGATACACATGCTGTGCATATAGTCCGACATCCAGTGGTAACCACGAAGTATTGCATCTTGTCTTTCAAGGGACCGAAAGGGGACGTCGGCATAGGCCTGTTTTAACACTATCCCTATCGTGACGTGTAGTGTACCAAACATCCCTCACGCGCCGAGGTCCCTCCGATTATATTTTTTCTGCCATGAGGGAGCCCAAGGCTATAGTGAGTGAGTACACGAAGAGCGAGAAGTAGTAAGACGTCTATGTTCCTTCCACCCAGAGCAGGGAGGCAGGGCAGGCGCATGTGAATCTAAGCAGATACAATCATCAGAAAAGCTATTACGGTAAGTAATACATGTCTTCTGATGCTTGTTAATCTGCTTAGAATCACATGCTGTGCATAGACTAGCAAGCAGTAGCCGGAGTTGGGTTGTGAGAAGGAACAGTAGAGAAAAGATGTCTTAATACTGCTTGTTCCACCTGAGAATCAGATCTAGAATGAGTGTCTAGGCAATAGTGGTTTGTAAAGGTGTGTACAGAACTCGACTCAAGGGGAACATTTGCAATGAATGCTATGGAAGCCCCAGTGCCTCGAGTAGAGTGTGCTCTGGGCTTCAAGGGCAGTTCTCTCTTAGCAAGAGTGTAACATAGTGTGATGCATTTGACAATCCACCTTGAGATAGCTGATTTAGAGACAGAATCCCCTTCTCTACCAGCTGCCACTGAAATGGAAAATTGGTTTGTTTTCGTCAGTGGTTTAGTTCTTTCCTGGTAGAACATGACTGCCTGCGCACATCCAGTGTGTGTAGGCTTTTTTCGACCATGCTAGTGGGATTCTGGAAAAAGGTAGGTAGGTCAATCGATTGGTTCACATGGAACTTCGAGATGAATTTGGGCGCAAATCTGGGATGCGTGCGCAGAACTACCTTATGCCTGTGGACTGTAACAAAGGGGTCTAGAACAGAAAGTGCCTGTAGTTCACTAACCCTTCTGATAGAAGTGATAGCCACTTGGAAGGCCGTTTTATAAGTCAGGTCTTTTAGACTTGCTTTATGCATAGGCTCAAAGGGAGCTCCCATGAGCCTGGTCAAAACCACATTTAGGTCCCACCCAGAAGCTGGGTGAGAAATGGGAGGATAAATCCTCTTAACCCCTTCCATAAAGGCCTTCATCACCGGTATCTTCCACCACAACACCTTTTGTTGTGATGTGGTGTAGGCTGACCGTGCAGCCAGATGAACCTTTAGGGAACTGAAGACCAACCCAGTGTCTAACAGATGGGTTAGGTATAGCACAATGTGTGTGGGTGAGCAATCGATGGGATTGACACCCTTGGAATTACACCAGATGACAAAACGTTTCCATTTGCTGGCATAGCAATAACGTTTGTTCGGTTTCCTAGCTTCCCTGAGTATGTCCATGCACCTCTGAGGGAGCTTTAGGTATCCAAACGCTATGACCTCAGGAGCCAAGCTGCTAAATTCAGAGTTTGTGGGCATGGGTTGGCGGGCCCACATGGGGGCCACCAGTATCATGGTAACTGGTTCCTGGTGCATCTTGTGCACTATCTTGTTAAGAAGGAGAGTTGGGGGGAAAAGCATAGACAAATTTCCCTGACCATGTTATCCAGAGACCGTTCCCCTTGGAGCGGTTCTACGGGTACCTGGAGGCGTAATCTGGGCATTGTGTGTTCTCCAGAGTTGCGAACAGGTCGATCTCTGGGAAGCCCCAGTCTGCGAAGAGGTTGGAAACAATGTCTTCGTGCAGACGCCATTCGTAGTCTGCCAGAAGATTGAGTTCCCCTGGAACATGTTGGGACAACAAGAAACATCTTGTGTTGGAGAGCACATATCCAAATGTTTTGGGACAGCTTGGATAGCCCTGGAGAGTGAGTGCCCCCCGTTTGTTCAGGTAATACATTGCTGTAGTGCCATCCGTTAGAATCAGCACTGCCTTCCCTTGCAGTTGCATCTGAAAGGCCTTCAATGCCTTGAACACCGCGAATAGCTCCAGTAAATTTATATGGTTGGACGCTACTTGAGGGGACTACACTCCATGTGCTGTCTGCTGAAGCAGGTGAGGCCCCCACCCCGTGAGAGATGCGTCTGTCGTGAGAGTGGCTTGCACTGCAGGGGTGGTGAATGTCTTCCCCTTCAAGAGGTTTTCTCTTGACCACCACCGCAGAGAGAGAGAACGAGGGCTGGTGAGACAACTACCAGATCTTCCCATTGTCCGCTGGCCTGACACCACTGGCTGTTGAGCCACTCTTACATGGGTCACATGCGCAGCCGCGCATGGGGATCCAAGTATATGCACGACGGCATCATTCCTAGCAAGCGCATGGCTTTGCGCACCGTCACTTCCCGACTGGCTTGAGGGATCTGGAAAAGCATGTTCTGAACCCTCTCGTTGGAGGGGAAGACAAGGCCGTCTTCTGTCCGAATTAGAGCTCCCAGAGATGGTTTTGTTTGACTGGGGACTAGACTGGATTTCTTCTCGTTGATCGAGAAACCCTGACTGAAGAGAATACCTACTGTCTTTTGGGTGTTCAAAAAACATGTGTTGTACGAATCCCCTGTGATGAGCCAGTCGTCGAGCTAAGGGTAAACTGGGACGGATAGTCTGCGCAGGTGTGCTGCAGCCACCGCCAGGACCTTGGTAAACACCCTTGGCGCCGAAGCGATGTCGAAGGGGAGTACCTGGAAATGGTAATGCCTGTCCTCTATCATGAACCTTAGATATTTCCTGTGTGCTGGCAACATTGAAATATGAAAGTATGCATCTTTCATGTCCAATGTTGCCATGTAGTCCCCTTGTTTCAACGGTGGGATTACCTCCTGTAGTGTACCATGCAAAACCTCTGAGGTTTTATGAACTTGTTCGCTGGGCGCAGGTCTAGAACAGGGCACATGGTGAGGTCCTTTTTGGGTACAAGGAAGAACACTGAATAAATACCCTTGTTTACCTGAAGAATAGGGACGGCTTCTATGGTGTCCTTTCTCAGCAACGCTTCCACTTCTCGATTCACGATTTCCAGATGGTCCTGTGAAAGGCACCTTGAGCGTGGTGGTCTGAACTGTGGAGGTCGGGTGAATTCCACGCAGTACCCATGGGCAACCGTCCTTATGACCCACTGGTCTGAAGTTATCCCCTCCCATGCCATGAGGAAAGATGTTAATCGCCACCCGACCGGGAAAACATGGGAGGGGACCTGGATCTGATGGTCATTTCTGACCGGAGGCTGCGGCTTCTCTCGGACTAGGGCCTCTACCTCTGCCTTTGCCGTGTCGCTGCCCTCTTGAAGGGTAGTATGCAGGGCTTCCTCAAGTTTGTACTGTATTGAAACTCCCCGTGCCATAGTTACTTTGATTTGCACGGGAGTGCCCTTGAAAGGACCGTCGGGAGTTATTACCTCTCTGGGGGGAAGTTCTTTGAGTGATCTGTTGAGGAGACTTAAGAGTGTCATGCTCTTTTTTGGCTGTTTCCAATGCCTCATCAACCGCTTTCCTAAGAGGTTACTTTCTTCAATAGGCTTATTGATGAGTGAGGCCCGAGTTTCGGGTTTAAACCCTGAGGTACGCAATCAAGCGTGTCTTTTGAGTAGGATCCCTTGGGCCAGAGACCTACCTGCTGTCTCGGCCGTGTCCAGAAAAGTTTGGACCTGGCGGATTCTGGGACCTCCTGGAAGTCCTCTTGGAGTAGGTTCCATTGAGCGTCCGCATAACTTGCCAACAGCGTGGTGTTATTTTCTATACGCGTAGTGTATGCGGCAGCCAAGGTGTCTCGTTTGCCCAAGGCATACAGCCTCTTGGATTCCTCGTCCGGGGGTGCCTCCGCAGTGGCAAGGGGTACCCCTGCACTTTTTTGGGTGGTAGTCACTACCAGAGAATTGGGGATGGCATGCCCTTTAATGGATTGAGGGTGGCAAGGAGACAGCCGAAACAATTTTTCCACTCTTGGGTTCACTGCCCGAGTTTGAGCCAGTGATACCAAGGAGTGAGACAACCTTCTCTTGATGGAGTTAAGGTGGGGAATGGCTTGGCTAGATGGAGGCTTATCCTTAAGAATATCCTCTACAAAGTCCTGCTCAGGCACAGCCACTTGAGTAGAGAGCTGAAAAGTTCAGCTGCCTTCTTCAACATAGAGTTGAAGGCCATCTGGTCATCTACAGGCAAAGCCTGATGAGCCGGAGTGGACGGAGGGGAATCCAAACACAATACATCAGTGTCCTGATCTTGATGGGGAAGTGTCCATGGGTCTGTTCCCTCGTGCTGGGTTTCTTCCCAATTGTCTGTGGCATCCGTCTGTTCCTCCTCATAATCCTGTAGAAAGGAAGTTTCTTCCTCTTCATTGTAAATGTCCCTATAGGTGTCCATGTGGACAATGTTTTCCTGCTGGACGGGGACAGAAGGCTGATCTTCCTGATAACGAGTAGATTGAAGGTTAGGCTCTCTGCAAGACATTTTCGGGGGAGGATGGTCAGAAAAACTGATCATTCTCTTCAGACCGTCCATACACCCCTCAAATTTCTCCCTTGTCCATTTGGAGGACCCAGGAGGGCCTACGGTTGGTAAACGTCGACTTCGTCCCTACGGCGCCGAAAAGTGTCTCTTAGGGTGTTGGAAAGAGGCTCCTGACTGTCCCCATAAGTATCATGAGAATAGGCGCCCCATGGAGTATCAAAAGTTTTGTCCGGACTGGACACCAGGGGGCGCACAAATGAGTCCAGCCTTCGTGTGAGCTCCTACGCCTCTGGTCCTCGAGACGTGTTGAGCCCCCGTCTCATGACCCCCCCATGGATGTGAAACGAGGAGCTGATCAATAAAGACCCCCCCCCCCCCCCCCCCGACACCCAGGAGAAATCCCGGATGAAATCGGACACGGGAAAGCGGAGAAAACATCATCCGAAGAAACCCGCCTCCCAGTGCACGGGAACCGAAAGCAAAACTTGGGCCGACCGACGCAGCTGCCCCGCGGTGGTCTCCACGAAAGTCTGAGGGCCGGACAGCCAACCTATGCAGTGTCCCCCCGGCCTCCGACTCTTTGCCCATCTGATAGCGCAGGCTCCGCTGGGAGTGCGCGGAGCCTGCGGAGAGGAACCGCGGAGCGCCTTGCAGCACGCCGTGACAGCAGTGACCAATGGCAACCCGCGGGCGGTCCCAGGTAAGGAGCTTATCCGCGTACCCACGGAGCTGCGAGCGGTGTCAAACTGCGCTCCTCAACGGACGCCTGCAACCCATCTGCTCGCGGCCCCCGCGGCTGGAAATCCCTCGCCGGAGGGCTGCTGCTCCCTTTGGGCCCCGAGCCAAAGTGCCCGGAGACGGGCTGATACCACCCGAGGCCCCCACCCGCTATCATACGCTGGGCCTCTAGGCCCCAAAGCCCACCAGCGGCTTCACTGGCGACGCGCCCTGGGCGCTCCCACATAGGAAGTGAGCCCCCCCTCTTGTGGAGGGCTGCTCACGGCACCATATCGCATTCCGCATCGTCCCCAAGCAGCGGAGGCTAACGACACCCGAACGTGGGGTTCAGGTTCCTCCACCTAACACGCAGCCTGATCCCTCACGCTGATCAACGAGGGGGATAGAGATTCCCCATGCTGAAGATTTTCACAACCTCCATACTGAGTGGTACCAGGCATGATGTTCCCCTGATATGCTGACCATAAGTGCTCTTTACTAGACGTCTACACGCCAGCACACCAAGGGACCTCGTCGGCCCGTCTCCGGACCTCCCTGTCCACCACACTCCACTGTTACTCTGAGGACACGTGCCCCCCCCCCCTTGTGGGAGGTACTTTGAGGTTCCTGACGCTGCTAACTAACGGCGATTTCTCCACGAATTCTGTACTAGAACGGGACACCGTCGATTCCCCCCACCCTCCACAGAGCAAAATTTTGGGCGTACTCTCCAAAGGACTAGCCTCATGGCCTCACAGAATGCTCATCGCAGATCCCAATGACCACACGTCGACTTGCATGTGGTGCTAAATATAGGAGACAGCCCTGATCCTACTGTCCTGCGCAACTCTGAAGAGGGTAGGGCCCCCGATTCAGGGGCATGTGCCTCCTCTGACCCGGGTCTCATCGTATGGACCTACAACACAAACTGGCTAGGTTTGCCTACGACCCATCCCCTTCGCTCATCAGAAACACAGCAACCATGGCCACAGACACCTCAGAAGCGGGTGCTGCCGCTACCAAAGGGGACATCGCCGCCTTATTAAGCGAGATAAAAAACATGGGGGCCAACCTTTGTGGTAAGATTGATAAAATCACCCAGAGAATGAACAGCTTTGAAGAACGGCTGGAAAGCATCGAGAACAACCAGGCCTCGATTGACACCCTCGAGACTCAAATGGACATGAGGATTCGAAATATTGAAAAAAGGGAGGTGGCGGTGCGGCTCAAGATGGATGATTTAGAAAACAGAGAAAGGAGGAATAACCTCTGCTTTTTTGATATTCCAGAGCGCGAAGGCGAAACTGAGAAAGACCTCATAGACACCATTCATGATATCATAAAAATATTAACAGCGGATGAAGAAATTGATGAACCTAAAACTGAACGAATACATAGGGCGGGTGGACTGCCTGGCGGTCCGCGTTCAGTCTTGGCCAAATTCCACCGATACCAAGGCAAGACCAGAATTCTCAAGAAGGCCAGGTCCGGAGGCCCACTCACAATGGGAGGCACCCAAATCACAATTTTTCAGGACTTATCCTCCCTTACATTAGCGCTTAGACGCCTCTGCAGCCCCTTGACGAAAGGGCTCAAAGACCAGGGCACGCGGTATAGATGGGGATATCCTTTCTCGCTCACCTTTGAGCACGGAAGCAGGAAAATCGTCCTCCGGTCAGAGGAAGAAATCAAAGACTGCATTGTTGACCCCCTCGGTACGGGCCCGAGGGACAACGAAGGTGGTGAAAATGAGCGGCCTGGATCACAATGGGAACTCCAGGGCCCCAGGCGAAACAGAGTGAAGGGATCAAGGAAATACAGACGTCCCAACAACATGCCCGACAGTGGAAAATGAAGATATGTCCTGTGGTTCCTGCGAATCGGCATAGTTACAGCTACGGCTGAAACATGGGACACCGACCCCCACAGAGACAGAGTCAGCAAGATACGCGACATGGGTGTCACCGGAGGCGGTGCACCCCTCTGGACCGAGAGGGGATACGAAATATCGCGGGAGGACCCTGAGAATGCACGTAACGTTATACTTCTGTATGTCTGTTGTTGCTATTGTTGAATTACACAATGTTGGGGGGGGGGAGAATGGGATAGGGGCTCACCCTTAAGTTGAGATGGTATGTTTGATTGGGACCGTGAGGCAACGGTCCCCACCGATGGTCCGCCAACAGACTGCACACTGTCATCCAGTCCGTTCCGGACGCCGTCAAAAGCTGCCAATGCAGCACCCTCAGTTCCTGAGCTCACACAAGCACCACCAACTATGGCGGAACAGGAGGATAAAGGGGAAGGGTAATAGACACTTGGGAAACGTACTAGCATTATTTGGTTTATTTCAACACACCACAGTCAATGAGACACTAAGAGATCGCATATCTCTCTGGCCGCTGAAAGTGAGTGATCCCCCAACACAAGCCGCTGATGGCGTCACCCGACAAGTCTAAAGGCAAGGGCATCATCAGAATTGGGACCATTAATGTGAAAGGATGCATAGAGAATTCCGCAGATCTGACAGACATTCTCCTTCTCCAGGAGACGAAATTTGCAAGGGGAGAAGAGCAGAGCGTTCTGGGGAAGCGGGGAGGCATGGAATTCTGGGGCTCTGGTCCACACTAAGGAAAGGAGGGGTCGCAATCTTGATCAAGAAGGGAATTAGATTTGAGCTGGAAAAGACTTGGTCAGATGTGAGTGGACGGGCCCTCCTGATAGTGGGAAAAGTTGTGAAAGTCCAGGTCACAATTGCCACAATATACTCACCCAACAGCGGACAGGCCGCATTCCTTAGGAAAACGATCCCCAAAATAATGGTAGAAGCTGCAGGCCACATCATTCTGGGAGGTGACTTTAACCAATGGGTCGACCCATCCATAGACTGGAGACCAGGCAAACCGGAAACGAGAATTCAACACAGAGGGGACCGTACAGAACTAGCCACCATCATGGGGCTATACGAACTATGGGACGCGTGGAGAACTCTGCACCCCAGAGAGAGTGGATTCACCTTCTATTCGAACCCTCACAGCACATACACACGTACAGATTACATATTTCTATCAACCGACCTCACAGGCTCCACAGGTTACTCTGGAATCATTCCGATAACGTGGTCAGATCATGACATGGTACTAGCAGACATCAACTGGGCCGACCTACCTGTTGCTGGGGGAGCTTGGCGTTGCAACGAGTCCCTCTGGAAGGATGTGGTATTTAAAAATGAAATGGAGACCGAGATTAAAGAATACTTTAAGGCAAACAATAATGGCGAGGTCTCCAAACAAGTGATCTGGGAAGCTGGGAAGGCCACTTGGAGAGGCATACTGATACGCGAGGGCTCCTCTAAAAAGAGGGAACATACAATTGTAGAAAATAGGCTATGTAATGAAATACATCAACTAGAGGAGGAAGTAAGAGGAAACACAGAGGTGGACCCTGACAAAATAGACGCTGCTCAACGCAAAAGAGAGGAACTACGGCTGTTAGAGCATGGCCAAGTAGTGCGCAAATTGCAATTTCTTAGGCAGACACTCTACGAAAAAGGGAACAAAGCTGATGCACTATTAGCAGCCAGACTTGGGGAACAGAGGGCAGAACACAAGGTGAAGGAGATAATAGAGACCACCACTCCCACGGTGCACCCTCCCCGCACGATACCTGAGTGCTTCGCCAGCTTTTATGAAAACCTATACACCTCCGAACTGACATCTGCCCAATCTGACATAACCTCCTACTTGTCCTCAATCACCATGCCCACAATAACACACACAGAGGCCGAGCTCCTTGATACTCCAATAGCGGAACACGAGATCCGGGATGCAATCAAAAGGCTACCACTGGGGAAATCTCCAGGTGAGGACGGTTATACGGCCGGCTTCTATAAGACCTTTAGTGGACAACTGACACCCTTCCTAACAGAGCTCTTTAACGAGATAGTGGACACTGGAGTTGCGCCAGACTCTTTCAAGAGAGAGCTCATAACAGTAATTCCTAAAGAGGGGAGAGACCCCAAAATCTTCGGGTCGTACCGCCCCATCTCCCTCATCAACCTCGACGCCAAGATCTATGCTAGGGTACTGGCAGCGAGACTGGAAACCTTAATGCCCAATTTGATCCACCCTGACCAGGTCGGGTTTATTCTCGGGAGGCAGGGAGCCGACACCATGCGTAAAACATTACACCTCATCCACACAGCCCACAACCTACCAGACGATCCGGTCCACCTGTCAATCGACGCAGAAAAAGCCTTTGATAGGGTGGAATGGGAGTTCCTGGGAGCAGTTCTACAGAAAGTAGGGATAGGCCCAAAAATCCGAGATGGGATACGAGCAATATACACCTCCTCCAAGGCATCGATATTTGTAAATGGGGAATACTACAGGTGGTTCGAACTGCAACGAGGGACCAGACAGGGATGCCCCCTCTCTGCGATCCTGTTCGCACTCTCCCTCGAACCACTGGCACAAAAAATGAGAGATGACCCCAACATAGAGGGAATACGATTAGGAGAGGTGAAATGTAAGGCAGCGTTGTATGCAGATGACATCTTTCTACACATAACAAACCCTACAGACTCCATCCCACATGCGCTCAACCTAATAGATGAATATGGCCGGTTCTCCGGCTTCAAGGTAAACAAATCTAAGTCCATACTCTTCCCCCTGCAGGGATCCCCTGAAGAGAACGATGCCAAGTTCCTCTAATTAGGCCTCAAAGTGGAACACAATATTGCAATACCTGGGTATACAGATCACTAGAACCCTGAGTGATCTTTATGAGGCTAATTTCCCCCCGCTTCTCCAGCGATTTGAGACAGATCTCAAGAAATGGAGCAAATTCACGATTTCCTGGCTGGGCCGTATTAACACCGTCAAGATGGTATGCCTCCCCCGATTCCTCTACCCCTTTCAGATGTTACCAATTGAGATACCCAAAAGATTCTTCATAGATGTCCAAAAGATCATGATGCGGTTCATCTGGCAGGGGAAAAAAACGAGAATTTCATACAACACACTGATACTCCCCCAAAGACAAGGGGGGAGTACGGCTTCCCGATCTGAAAACCTACTATAAAGCCGCCCAGTTACGCGTCCTAATTCCACACCTTAGGGACCATAAGAACCTTCAGTGGGTACAGATGGGCAATCACTACCTGTCCCCCGCTACAGTTTCGGAATGGCTATGGTCACCATACCAACGGGTACAAAGGAAAATCAAATGCCACCCCATATTGAGCACTATATGGAACATATGGCGAACTGGGAAAGAAATGCGCAAAATCACTACCTGGCCATCTCCGCTCAGTCACCTGTGGTCACCCGGCATAAACGACCATATCCCTAATGTGGAGCGGTTCCAATCATGGTACGAGGCGGGTCTGGAAAGGGTTGGGCAACTGCAAAGAAAGGACTCGTTCATTACATTACCAGACCTGACGGCGGCATTGGGGATAGGCAATCTATCAACATTCCAATTTATCCAATTAAAAGGGGTACTAACGAAACCTGAATGGAGAGAAAAGCTTAAAAGAGACCTTACCCCCTTTGAGAAACACTTAAGACTCCAGATCAGAAATAAAAAGCCTCATATCTGTGATGTATCAGGCGCTATTAGCGGCAAGAGATGGAACCACAGATCCCCTCAGGGCCAGATGGGAAAAAGACCTTGGCAAAGAGATACTCCCCGACCACTGGGACTTAATGTGTAGAGCTGCACCTAAATCCTCCATATCTAACAATACAAACTCCATGCAATAAAGCTTCTGCACAGGTGGCAATACGACCCTCTTAGACTTTCTAAAATGTCCCAGTACACGAGCCCGAGATGCTGGAGGAATTGTGGTGAAACTGCTAACTATTGGCATATGTGGTGGAGCTGCCCACATATCAAAGTGTTCTGGACCGAGGTCCTGGGATGGATCAAGGAGGTAGACGAGATCCAAAGGGAGCTTGACCCCTATCTTATACTGTTTGGCCTCGAAAAGGACGCGGAAGATTGGTTCCGGGTGAAAGGCCTGGCCCCCCCAATTATTGTTGGCAGCGAGAGCCCTGATAGCGATCAAATGGAAATCTCCATCAGTCCCACGGAAGAGCGAATGGATCAACCTGGCCTCTAACATCTACTATCTACTTGATGGAAACAATCACTGCCTCCTTACACAATAAAGCGGCCAAATGCGAAGCCTTATGGATGGACTTCAAGAATAAATATATTAGACCTACCTCTGATTCCCAGTCGGAGGAACCCTCAAAGTCTTGACCTGACGATGCAAAAACCTAAAGAGCACCGCAAGGGGAGAAAAACTCATGTTCAGTGGCAATAGTGTTGCAACTTTGTTTACTGTGCCTTTCTAGTACTCACATTAAACGGTCATGCATAAAATGTATACTAACCCAAGTAGGGGTGGGGGGTGGGAGTGGGTTGAAGCGAGCAGTGGAGGTGATACACCCAGAAACATGGAACTATTACCAAATTATGTGATTCTCAATGGCATATTATGTTCCGTCTTAATTGGACTGACATGTGCTACTGGAGATGTATATTCTTTTGTTTTCCGTTTGCTTCTTGGTTTTGTTTTTTCTCTTTTGTTCTTGTAAAACCAATAAAGCTGAATTTAAAAAATAAAAAGATTTGTCCGCGGCTTGCCCCGCGATTTTTGGCAGAACCGGGATAAGTCCCACCGCCACAGTAATTCTCTCGATGCTGCCCTTGATAACTGCCGAATCTGCGTGAGATAAAGGTTCCGATGGTCTATCGGTAGGTGTATTGCCTTCAGCGGCGTTAGGGGGCCTAGCGGTCGGTTTTTCGACTAGAGGCTTAGTCGTGATTTTTGGGCCTACCGCAGCCTTCGGGACCGTTGTAGCGTCGGATTTCTGTGCTTCGACGTGTAAAGCTTTTGGAGTAGCGCCCTTACTTGTTTTTGATTGCCCAGTCGCAAGACGCTGCTGCAGGGAAGGCTTTTGATCTGCACGATCTAAGGAAACCGCCGACATTTTCGACGGCCCTGCTGGCGCTTTCGCCTTTTTCGACGAGGACGCCGAAATAGGCGTAGGGGTTGTGTGATTAGTGAGTTGCGTTTGTATGCCCCTGTCGCCGGGTGTTGTCCCTGAAGCGTGACCAGAGTCAGGCCTTAAAGGGTCGGGGACAGGCATGGCGGACCTAGAAGTGTCCGCTTCAAGGTCTATTACATCCGCAACGGATGTTTGGTCATCCTAAGTGCCCCCCGTCACTCTCAGCGGGTGTGGCGGTGGGGGAAGGGGGTTCCACCGGCAACATACCGTACGCGGCCCACCGCTTTACACGGCGCTCCTTAAGGGTCTTAGGCCGGAGGAGTTTGCAGGCCGCACACCGCCTTTCGTCGTGATCTAAGGAGAGACAGGCGTTACACGTCCTGTGTTCGTCCTTCCAAGGATATCTGACCCTACACTTAGGGCAGAACTTAAAAGGAGTCCTTTCCGTAGCAAAAGGGGAAGATGACTAGACCAAAAGGGTAAAGAGGGGGAAAGAGGAAAGACATACCGAAAATATGACCACCCCGACCCCACTCTCCCTACTGTAAAGGTTGGCCAGAAGGTCCGACCACATGGAAAATCTGGCCGCCAGATCTTAGGTGCCGAAATCCACCGCCGTAGACGAATCCCCCGCAGTTTGCGTCGAAGATGTTCTTGTGACCGAAGTGACTTAACGGGGGAATAACCGACAAGTCGGTATAAGATAAACAATGTCTCTTATGTAAGAGCTCTGCTATAGGGCGACCAGTTATCTGGGCGGAAAAAAACAATCTGAGGGATCTCAGCGCGCGAGGGATTTTGGGTACACTACACATCACGATAGGGATAGTGTTACAGACACGCCTATGGTGACGTCCCCTTTCGGTCCCTGAAAGACAAGATGCAATACTCCGCGGTTACCACTGGATGTCGGACTATATGCACAGCATGTGATTCTAAGCAGATTAACAAGCATCAGAATTTGCATTATCTGAATTCTGATGTACTTGCTAAATTGTCTAGTGGTTAGTCTAAATCACCTCCCAATGTACGCAAAAAGAGGTTTTATTTTGTGAAGTAATCTGCGAAACATGCATCATTTTTGATCATGGGTTGGTCTGGTGTTCAGTATTTATTCCTGCGTTGTATAAACCAAATTGGAATAACATTATTCAATGCTTTCTGGCGAGTAATCAACATGAGTAGCAAATTGTTTAGCCTTCAATGATGCCTCCACGTTGGTTGATGAAAAGTTGAAACTTATTGGTTGATGAATTCTATGTTTACCTTAACAACAACACCTGATCATGTGACTGCAAGGTTTTCCTAAAGCAACACCACATGATCATGTGACCGCTAGGGCCTGCGTGAGGGCGCGTGCTAGAGTCCTGTGACAAACGTAATACAAGGCAATCGCTGGATGGGAGGCTGCTTGTTTGCTGCCTCTTCGGTCCCGCTCCTCTGCTTTTCAGCATTTGGAATTAACACGAACCAGGTTCGTGAACCGACCATACTTTAGGGGAAATTTGGCATGACATTTTAGATACTTTAACTGTACAGAAATAGTGAATTCTTTCAGTCACTTTGCAGAAAACGGGTCAAGGCATTCTAACTACACCAGTGTATGATACTCCATCAATACACAAGTAAGTGCATTTAGTCTAGCTGCTATCTTAATACATAGTATGTACCACCGACCCCATCAATAGGGACAAGTGGAATGACATTTCTACACATTAAGTTTCTGTCCTTTGGCAGGTATACCAGACTCCTATCCAGATCACACATCCTGGATTGAGTTATCTTACAGCCAGCGACATTAGCTAAAAAGAAATGGCATACAACTACCTACAGATAGTTAAGGTTAGTGGTTCCCCTTCACAGCAATTTAGCTGAAATGCACTAGTACACGACACCTATGGTTGTTAAGGTTTCTTTTAAACACATAATTAAATTTGAGAACTGTGTTCTTTCACTTTGAGTTCATAGCACCTGAAAAAAGAGTTAAATAATCAAAACGCGAAGAGCCATTACATCTTTTAACCGCACCATTTACCACACATGGTTCAGGACCAGTTTGGAAAGATATTGTTATATTAGACGGGATTCATTGACAGACAACTGTCTATGCTTGTTTGACAAATTATGTGAATACAACTTACCTTGTACTGATGAAGTATGTGAACTTTGATGATATTGTGTTGCATCATGTGAAATGTGAACAAAGATTTAGATTTACATGAGTTATCACACTTGATGGAATTGTGAATTTTAATATCTTTTGATTAAATTGGGTATTTGACACTTTTCTTACTTTATGAATTGTTCTCTAATTTTGTCCTGAATATTTCATTGAGGGATTCTCTTTCCCCTTTTTTGAGTGCACTGCGATTCGTCTGATTAACTTCAGGAAGACACACCTTTAGTTCTTGTTTGGTTCTCCATCTCTTTAGCCAGGGTTAGCCTTAACAGTTTCACCTTAAACCTGATCGGAAAACCTGTTCTTGAACTGAGTTAAATTTAGAATTTCCTTATCCAGCACGTCCTGCAAATCCATTTGTGCTACATGTACTAAGTTCATCAGCCCCTGATGAATGTCCAGCGCAATAGAGCTTGAAGGACAGAAACCTAGACAAGTTGAGATAGTGAAGGAGCAAGAATTTGACCATTGCATGTATTTCGTTCGAAATACCCGAGAACATGACAGTGCAAAGGGACACTTTTTTCTGGTTTTAATATGGGTACGAAGTTTAGAGATGAAAAATTTTTCCATTGTATGTTTTTACCTGTATATTTATGATCCGTTCTCTATGATTGAGTGCATATATGTTTAATAAAATTCATTTTATGATATTGAATATGTGGTTTTATAATTCTATGATGAAATAATAGCATTGAGCTCCCTTGATATACATTAACTGTGTAGCTTTCCTTTATTTTGATACTTAACTGTGTACCCTACAAGGTAGGAATGCTATATTCCCCTAGGTGGGGTAGCCGGTTTTTACTGTTGTGTTAAAAATGTCACTAAATAACAGAAGAACTGTCTCTTTGTTTTTCCTTTCATGATTTTATATCCAGACCCGCAAAGTAGTGGCTTCTGGTGTTGCGAATGCCGACTGAAAATGCACATTTTACTATTAGGTAAAATGGGTTTCGAGTTGGCACACCTGTGTATGTGAAGATTATTCTAGCTAGTATTGATAAGCAGTGAATCTCTCGCAGAGTGGGGGAAGATGTGCTTGTATTTTTTATGCTGGTGATATATCTGGCTGTGGCATGATGTACTGCTTTTAGCATTGCGTGTGTTGAGTTGGGGACACCAGAAACACGCGAGGTTCCTCTTTTGAAGGTAAAACAGAATCGGGCAGCGTACAGCTGACCAGAAATCAAAAATGACAAAAAGGTTTCATTGTATGCAGTAGTGTTAGCTGGTACCAAGCCTTTTGGCAACCTGTTTAAAGAGAATTTGCAGTCGATAGGGAGACTAATGACTTCGTGCTTGAGGCCCTACTTCCGCATGAGCCCTTCAAGGATCAAATTGGTAAGCAATTGATTGGATGAATGACTGGTTAAATCTCCAGGGAGCATAAACTCTGTTTTGCGGGGAGTTTAAGGTTTGTAATTCGGGACTGACTGAGTCCAAGGTAGCATTTCAGCCTTGTAAGGAATTTGATACAGTGGAGTGTCAAATACAGCTGAGTGTCGTGTTCATATTGGTGCAAGGAGATGTTGCTGTAATTTCATTGAGGTGCAAGAAGCTACATGAAGAGATTTAAAAAGACTAGCAATAGGATGGATCCTTGAGCGGGTCCAAAGATGACTGGACAGCGCGTTGAACTTTGGTTTCCTATCTGGACTACATGTTGCCTGGTCAGCGGGAATGAGGTGAACCAGGCCAATACAGACTCTGAAGTACATCTATGTAGTGAGAATTGTAAGAAGTGCTGTATCATGAACCTTGTCAAATGCTGTTGAGAAATGAAGCAGTACTTGGAGTTCCATTTCTCCATGATATGTTGGGCATCGTTGGAGGCCTGTATGGTTGCCGCCTAAACCGAGGTCTAAACCGAGACTTGCAACCCTGTAGTGGACCCTTTTGAGCTATTTGGTCATGTAGGTGTAGAGCAACAGTTTTTTCGATCAACCTTCCCAGTAAGGGAATTTTCTACAGTTCAGGAAATAGAACAAAACTGTCCTCTTTAAGGAATCAGAAAAACACGCAAAAGAGCTCAATTACGCCACTTTTAGTCCACCTTGCACTTGGGTCAGGGACAAAGGGAGAGAATATCGTGATAGATTATCTAGTTTATCTATCTAGGAATCACATAGAACAAACATTATTTTCCATAGAGTGGGCAAAGTAAAAACACATTTTTTAATCACAGAAATTTAGTAACACAAAGAAATATATGTGATGGGTGCTTTCTGCAAGACACCTCAAAAACTTAGAACAAATTGAAAAACACAAATGTTAAAAAGTCCAGCAAAAACACATTTTCTACTACTGGTGTCTAGAGTTAGTATAGTGACATTTGTAACAGATCACCTTGGCAAACTATTTCAAACAATTTTGGTTATTTTTGCAATTTTTGGGGGGGAAACATACTCTACGTGTACAGCATAAAAGTTCTGATGCTGCAGAGAAAAGACACATTAGTTGTAGTGTCTGTGGGATGTCTACATATGTTTCGGCACACAGATTACATCAACACCATCCCTGGTGTTCTGCTGTTTTAGTTATGGCCCTCTTCAGGACAGTATATTGTTTTTCCAGTTGACAAAAAGTTCAAAAAACAAATCCCCAGGTGTTTCACACTTTTTTTCGGTGCTTTATATGCTCTTGTGGTTGGACTGAAGGTTGGTTTCTATAGCGGGAGAAGTGGAAGATCACTTCCTTTTCATAAATTCCATTGTGCAGCGAAATTATTTCTATTCTGCTTTCGCAGTCAATGCGCGATTTCGTCAGCCATCAGGCATTTGTTAATATTTTCTTTCATAAAATGATTTCTTCTCCGGACCTTGTGTTTCTTTGGTGGTTTATTGTTAACATTGACGCTAGGTCTCAGAAGCCTTCAGACTTGATTCGGACACGGTCTTTCAGTTTAATGCCGTTTTGTTTCTGTCTCGCCCACCGGCCTTATAAGTGATTGCGGTGGGTTCAGAAGTCTCTCGATTCGCAACAGCTCCTCTCAGTCTGTGCGCAATCACTTATAAGGCCGGTGGGCCTTATAAGTATGAGAAAAAACAACTCCAAAAACGTTTGCTTTTAAACTGTATTTACTGATAAAGGATCTTGAGTAAAGGTAAAAGGAAAAGAAAAAAAAAGAAATTGGACCCATTGTGGCTTTTGAAGATAAATAAAGCTGAAAAGCTTGGGTAAGTTCCCAGAGATTCTGACATCACTGGTGAACATGCTGGAGTAGACTGAATATGTGTAAGTGGCAGAGCCCTACTTGTAGTGCAATACTACAGCCTGTCACGCCGTTTTCTCTTTTTTTGTGTCAATGTCGTGGGAAAGGAAGGATGTTCAAAGAGCTGAATGAGGTTATTTTATGTGAAAAGGTACAATGAGGCCAGTTAGGCTTTCGAAATTATAGTTGGTTAAAAATTACAGATTTGCCACTCTTGAATAGTTCAGAGATCCTGCAAAAAAAATTGGGATATTCTCTTCAGTATTTAGATATTAATGAAGATCCTGCTATAGATATAATGAGATCTATACAAATAGTGTCCAGTTGGGAGAAGCTGAAAAAGAAAAAAAGGACTGCATGAAGGAAGCATGGGCAAGCACATGTGGTATAGCATGCACATAGGTGCTCCATTTTCCATTTCTGTGTTTGACGTGCAAAAACCTTTCTGGTACAGCGGGATTGGAAGGTATTGGACATACGAGTAACAACAGTAAATGGAAAAATCATCACATTCCCTTATTCCTTTAACATCGTGATCTTGTTATTTAAGCAAGGTTAGCATTGGTCGATAAATAATACGCAAAGCTGGTCTACATCCATTACTCTGACAAAGTAAAGCAAGTGTCTAACACTCGTAGTCCTACTTGCTTCCTTATTGATAATGGAACTATAATGTTGCAACTGTACTTAGAAACAAACTGGTTTTATTATGCTTAAATCATTTGCCCTACCTTGAGTTCATCCAGTGTTGTCCCATTCCGGTTACAGAGTAAAAGGCTGCAAATTGTTGCGTCTTCAGAAATTAGATGCAGAAATTGTTTTGATGCAAGTCTTTCAACAGAAATCCTCTTTAGACGGCCAAAACATGTCGAGGGAACAGCATACAGAGAACCAATTGGCTGTGCACCTATTAATTATTGGGGAAAGATACACTTCAGGCAACACAAACTGCTGTAATGACTAACTGGGTCCAGAGTGAATACAGTAATATATTTCAGAGAAATTAATGCATTTTCCATAAAGTGTTAATCAGGGTTCGTTTTGCCAACACCCACATCATGCTCTTATGGACAGTGACACCTATGGATTGAAAGGATTACCGATAGGGGCTACAGATACAAGAAAATAATAGTGCATTTCAAACAGCAATTACCACTTCAATTGGAGTAGCTTATATTCCACTGGGTGTGAACATTTAATTTCAGCCTTGAGTCTTTCCCAGAAACTGTTTACTCCAAAATCCTCCAGAAAAACCAGTACATCTAGACAAGTCTGTGTGGGGATTCATTATTACAACCATCTAGCAGAACACTTCAGCTTGGTGGTGGTGACGAGAACCAGATCGCACCATGAAAAAGAAAATCTTGATGCTACAGAACCACGCAGGGACAGATCTGTCACTCTGCATGTACACCTCCTGTGTGCTTTTACATTTATAAACCAAAAACGGGATGGGGAGAGAGTGATAAAGCTATGCGTACGGCCGAATTATTAATAAAGAAAGTGCAGAGCAGTGATGAGGCCTTCAAAAAGGAGTGGACAATTCGCCGTTGTTCGTTTCTGAGAAATAAATCATGGAGGTGCACCCTTTAAATTGCCCATATACGCCCGATTTTCATATTTAATGTATCAATACCCATTTCGGTGGTCAACTATTCGCCATTGTTAACTGGCGAATCCACTTTATTAGGCCCAGCTATCTTTCGCAGCATTTATATCGACACTTTCGTATTCATATTACAATACTAGCAGACACACGTTTCATGCCACAGACTGTTTTCCAAGGTTTATGCATTCTCTGAACTATAATGAATCCGCCGGCTAGTTAGTCATTAACTAATTTTTGATTGACATGTAATAGATATCCTCAAAGGAAAGAATATATAAAAACAGTATAAAAAAGATAGAAGGAAAGAGGAGGGATGCAATCAGTAATGTGCACACATCAAGCTTGCTAACAGTTAACAGCATTTACTCTCACAAATACAGATTATTAATCTGTGCTTTGCAAGCTATCATTTATGATTTTCAGACTGAGTTTACGTGTTAACAACTCCTACAACGTCTAAAAGGTTTTATATTACTCCAACGCCATGAGCGAAACTGCGCAGCAAGGAAGACGCAAACGGCTTGCTACCAACCTTGCCTGTGGAAAATAAAGCCCTTTATCCCAGCAAACAACTTCATATCTGCTGCACAAGCTTTTGTCCTCTCCTACATAGATAGTGGGAATGCCCATCAGAAAAGGACTTCTGGCAACCACCCTAGCACCCTTGATATCTGTCCTAAATACTGCAGGACAATTCATCTAAGGACTCTGCAAATTCGACCTCAACACCTTGACCTACAATAAACTGCACTGGCGCCCACTGCAAACACGAATCACCGTCTAATCCTGCTGCATCATTTGCAAGGCTGTCGTTTGCAAGGCTGTCGCCCTCAAGTCCCTGTTATGGGTGTGGTTGGGAATAGACCACTCAGAGTCTGATCTGTTTTACAACCGGAACTTTATTGATACCAACTAACTTCTTAAACGAAAATAACTAGTTTCCTTGAGCATGAGGGAAAGGACACGGTTTCTCTGGTTATCTCTTCTTGCTGAGTCTTTTCCTTTAACACTTATTTCCCAAACAACTCTTCTAGTTTGAGAAGTTGGGCTAATTTCTCTATTGCACTTTCTGTCTTGTTTTTATCTGGTTCTATTATTATTATTTATTCAGATTTGTAGAGCGCACATCAGCCCGGGGGCATCGTGGCGCTTGTTACAGACAATATCTTAGTTACATAGGATACAGTAATACATACAAGTACAGTATTTACAGTGGACATGAATACATTAGCAATGCAGTATATTTACATGGATTCCTGAGAGTTTCTTATTTATTATACTAGGAAGGAGGTTTTCAGTTTCCTGCGAAAAATAGGGAGTGAGTTTTCCGCTCTGATGTCAGCAGGAAGAGCGTTCCAGGTCTTGGCTGCAATGTAGGGGAAGCTTAGGCCTCCGGCTTTGGCTTTTTTGATGCGTGGGATGCAGATTAGATTGGAGTAATGCGATCTGGTGGGACGGGAGGAGGATGGTTTGAAGATGGTTTCTGATAGATAGGACGGGGCAGAGAGAGACAGGCATTTGTGAGTGAGGGTGAGGATTTTGAGAGTGATCCGCTCTTTGACCGGGAGCCATTGGGCTGAGACCCTGGCCTGGGTGATAGTATCCCAAGAAGAGAGCATAAGAGCGGCCCGGAGAGCATTGTTCTGAGTGACTTGAAGTCTGTTTAGGTTTTTGGCTGATGTGCCTGCTAGGAGTGCGTTGCAATAGTCCAGTTTGGCTCCAATGGTTGCCCTCGCTATAGAGAGGCAATTGGGTTTAGAGAGGTAGGGCTCGATGGCGTTTATGAGTTTGGTGGTGTGTGCAGATGCGGAAGTGATTGCGCTGACTTGTCTGGTCATCGATAGTGACGAGTCAAGGTATACTCCCAGGGTCTTTACAGCTGTGGATACGGGGATGATGGAGTTGTCAATGGAGAAGTTAGCGTACAGTTTGTCAAGTTTGTCTAGGATGTTCTGTTGACCTAATATCATGATTTTCATCTTGTCTCCATTGAGGCAGAGGCCATTAACTGCCATCCATGCCTTGATGCCGGAGTAGATTGTGTGGAGTGCCTTGGCGTCTTCGTTGTATGATCCTGAAAGGGGTAGAAGTACTTGTGTCTCGTCCGCGTAGTTCGTGTATGTGATACCGTATGAGTCAAGCTTGTCAAAGAGGGGCTTGGTGAACAGGTTATAGAGTGTGGGTGCAGTGCATGATCCTTGAGGGACCCCGCAGTGGATTGTCGTGGGAGTGGCGTTGGCGATGTCCGAGAAGACTTTCATGGCTCTTCCCTCTAGGAAGGAGGTGATCCAGAGGGCTGCTTCTTTAGAGAAGTTGGCTGAGTGTGTGAGGTGAGAGTCTTGTGTTCAACCAGATCAAAAGCTGCTGAGAGATCTAAAAGGAGCAAAAGAGCGGGCTTGCCTTTGTCCATGATTTGAGTGATCTGATTCTTGAGATCTACCAGAGCTGTTTCAGTGCCATGTCCTTTCCGGAAGCCTGATTGCCTAGTCCCGAGGATGGAGTATGTTTCCAGAAAGTGTTGGATTTGGCAGTGTGCAGCTTTGTCCAGTAATTTCAGCAGGAATGGCACTGTGGTTATAGGTCTGTAGTTGTTTGGTTGTAAGGGGTCGAGAGTAGGTTTTTTTAGGAGAGGCCGGACCCAGGCCTCTTTGAGGTTAGCTGGGATGATGCCCGTTTTAAAGGACGCATTGATGAAAGCTGTGAAGAGCGGCGCAAAGCAGTCTGCGCAGTCTTTGACTAGTTTTGGTGGGCAAATATCGCCTTTACAGGGGGAGGGTTTGAGATTTTTTAGTAGGTTGATAACTTCTGATTCAGTGACGTTTCTGAAAGAGAAGTCAGGTATGGTGGGCTTGGACGAGGTGGGTGGGGTGTTGGTAGGTTTAGTTCCTGTCTGATGAGGAAGGGTTTTGCAGTGGTCTTTGATTTTCTTTTGGAGAAGGTCAATTTTGTGTAGCGTGGCAGCTTGAATGCTGGTACACCAAGCTTCATCTTTGATAATTTCATCCGGTGTATTGGGGGGGTGGGGGGGATGAGCTCATTAAAAATGGCAAAGATCTCTTTGGAGTGTGATTTGGCATTGGAGATTCGAGTGTTGAAAGCGTTGGCTTAGGCATCGTTGATAGCTGTCTTGTATTGGTGGGAGATTAAACTGAATTTGTTTTTGGTACTGGTGCAGGGGTCAGATTGCCAGTTTTTTAGTGCTGCTCTTTTGTGGGATCGCATGGAGTGCAGTTCCTCAGTAAACCATGAGTTGGTGTGTAGGGATTTCTTCTCTTTTTTCCATTTGAGTGGTGCTATTTCATTGATAGCTTTGGTGATGACGTCTTTGTAGATGTCTGCTAGGATATTTGGGTCATTAGCGAATGGGGGAGCTAACTCGGGGTATTGAGGTATGGGCGCAGGTTCTCCTCTTTGAGTTTTTTAGAGCTTCTGACTTGTGCAGTGCTAGCAGGGGTCAGAGTTTTGTGGTGTTTGGTTGTAGGAATGAAGAACTCGATGCAGTTGTGGTTAGTCCAGGGCAGTGAGAAGTTGGAGGTGATAGTGGAGAGGCAATTATGGTCTGCAATCCAGTAAAGAATGCGGCCTTTGGTGTGAGTAGGGCTTACAACTTTTTGGGTGAAGCCCAAGTCATTGAGTTCCTTGGTGAGGGTGGCTGCATGTTTGTCCTTAGTCCTATTCACACACGGGGCTAAGCCCCAGTGGAAAGCTGTCTCTCTAGCACTTTCAGTTTTTCCGTTCTATGCAGACTTATTTTGTGGGTAGGTGGCGTTCAATGAGCAAACAAATCAAAGTTCCCAAAAAGTACTTGTACACCCTGTCTGCTAGCACAGGATATCGTGGCTCACCCTTCTGTGACACCTCCTCCTCTTAATTCACGGCGATTACCTTCTTTCCTAGTCCCTTTAGCATATTTTCTTTACTTTCGGGGCCTAGACTCCGCCCCGACTCTCTTCGGTAGTGCACAGCCGTCTTGCGGACTCTTTATACGTTCCCCTCCTCCTCCAATCCTTTTTGAAACAGCTGATGACTTCTATAGCTGGCTTGTTGGGGATTGGTTATCCCGTGCGGGCCCCTTTTCCTCGTACCGTTGTGTACGAAGCAGGCTTACGCCGCGGCTCCTCCTCCACAAGGGTGGGGGCTAGGAGTGGAGTCGCGGACCCGATGACAGCCTCCTCGTACGGGCCCTCTCTCCTTACACTGGCTCGCATAAGGAAGGCTTATGCCGCAGCTCCTCCTACGCAAGGGTGGGGGTAGGAGTGGAGCCGCGGACCCGTTGGAGGTCTCCTTATTCGCAGCCGGGGCCTCCTGACCTCTAGGTCTGGAACAAAAGTCTTTTCCTGCAAATCTCTCTCTCGGTCACAGCTCCGCTATCAAAACTAACAGGGTTTAACTTTTAACCCACTGCACAACGGGTGCTTTTATAAAAACGTTTTCCTTTGTGGGCAAAGTCAATATGCCCATTCACACACGGCCTCCTCTTCGGGGCTCCAACCTTCTTGTTGCTTCTTTTCAAAAGTCCCAAAAACACCAACCGAACAAAACAAAACAGAGAGAGACCAGTATTAGAGTAAAGTACTTCTCATGAAGGGAGTACCATCGTTTCTCATTGGTTCATGTAGGTGTCATTCACAGTACAGCTGGCCACCCTTTATGACATCACATTCTAACTTTGATGTAGGAGTACAGATAAGGGGAAGGGGCTTTAAGTGGCTATGATCTTCATTTACTTCTTCTGCCTTAGCACAGTCCCCAAGCTCCCTCGTCGACAAGCTCTGCATCTCCGGAAACCTACAAACCGACAGAAGGACATGTGCGGACTTGAACTCCACTGGTGCAGGAAAGGAACAGAAGACAGGCCTTCTTGGTCTATGCCCCCAGAATCTGGAACCTCATCCCAGTCAATACAAGACTTGCCTCTTCGCTTCTATATTTCAGGAATGAGCCCAAGACCCTCCACTTCAATGAATGGCTCTTCCCCAACAACTTGGTCCACACACATTTTTCCCCTAGTTGCTTGTTGATTTCCTGCTGCCAAATTGCCCGTACGCCCTTCCCCCTGTCTTCTTAGCTCCCTCAACCGTGTATCTCTGCTTCGCACACTGTGTACCCCTTACCCCCATGACTTGTAAAACGAGCTGTTGCATCCCAAAGTTAGAGCTGCACTCAATAAATACCCTAATAAAAATAACACAGTAGTCACTTTGTGTTAATAAACCGTGAGTAACTTGCTGTCACAGAATGGTGTGTTAGCAGTTATTTGGCTTTCAGTACATATATCCAAACAAATGGATCAATCTACATTGCATTATAATTTTTTTTAAACAACTTTTTTTTTTTAATCGAAGGCATATAGGTTCAACAAGATGTTGCACTCATTGCATTATTGTAACGTGACTTCAGACTCTGTGCAAGAAGATCCAGCTCAAATGCCCATGGGGCTTCTGGTCTGTATACCAGCTTAGATGCTGGGAATGATAGAAATTACAAGGATCCAGGGGATGGAGAAACACAATGTTTCTGGGTTTACTTTTAAGTTTGTATTTAAGATAGTATTTGAATGGTCTCATAGCTGTTATGCCCTGGTTAAAAAAAATTCAAGACATACAGAAATGGCCCATGGGCATGACAGAAATAGAATCGACTATTCAGTGTCTTAAATGGTTCTATCTTTATCCAGTGAGAGGAATTGGCAAGGGTGTGGAAGCCCTTGCTGCTTTGATTTTCATTAATTAATAAAAGGATGCAGGTAGTTCGATCTCAAAGTGTTGCCTGCTAACCAGCCCTCCTTTCACATGCTCCATGCCAAAAGCATAACATACACCTGTACCTTGCTGAATAAGTCTGACACACAGCTCCTGCTCTCCAGTGGCATAGAGCAGATTCAGGGGCCATATCTGATTTATATCATAGATGTGTCAGCACTATGAGACTATCTCAGCTGTGGAAGGGCTATGTATATTCTGGTCATACAGCTGGTCCCTGCCAGTCCTGCCGGACCAGAGACTGGGTATGCCTCTCTGATCCTTTGTGGGGTCAGTTAACATGTTAGTCCAACCCAGGAAGCCCTCCACAGAGGTTGTCCTGGGAAAGAAGAATCAAATGGCACAACCACCCCCAAACGGACTAGCCTCACACAAGTGTATTGCATACAAAAGGGCCTGTGATGCTATGGTTCCAAGAAGGAGGCAGGGTTAGTATAGGCATAGGAAGTTCAGCACAAGTGGGGGAAAGGTTCCACCATCTTGTTTCTCTGTCTCGCTTTCCTTCCTGACCCCTCCACTTCCTTTAGCACAAAGCACTTTGGGTATGATGTCAGAAGGCAAAGACCAATTGTCTCAAGGAGAGAAATTGGGGTCTTTCTTCTGCCTAGAAAAGAGGGGGTATGCCACTCCTTATTTGATTCATCTCTGGATGTCATCACTTCCCAGAATAATTCATTTTGACCCTGTTGGAGAGCAGTCCTTTCCAAAGTCCTCCAGTTGTGAGGTGAAGACAGGTAGTCCAAAGCAGGGGGCACGGTCTGCACGTGTAGGTGTATACATGGATCCCTCTGACCCAAAGAAAGCTGGTCACATCGCTCATCAGCTTGATGCATACTCTCGGGCCGCATTGAATCCTAATGGCAAAGCCAGATATTGGTATTGGTGCTTGCCAACCGAAAACCAGAGGAATGTCTGGTGTGGTTCCCATAACGGTACGTGCAGGTAGGTGTCCTTTAGGTCCACTGTACTACACCAATCTTTCATCTGAACTGAGCCAAGAATCTGAACTGGTGTTATCATCTTAAACCTCCAGTTGGGGAGATGGAGGTTGAAGCTGGAGGGGTCCATGATCGCACCCAGGCCAGCTTGGTTCTTCTTGGGGGATCAACAAGATTCTAGAATTGAACCCTAGACCTCTATTGCTGGAGGGGGTGGGTAGAAGAGGTTCTATGGCCTGCACGTCACGCAGATCTCCTGCAATAGGAGAGCTGAACCCATTTGAATCATAAGTGTAGATGCAGGGGGGACAGATTAGGCAAGTAAGGACTTCGAGGATACAGGTGTGGTGTGCAACTTGAGAGTGCATGTTGATTGATTTATTTTATTAATAGACAGGAGGAACAATTCTCTTTTGATCACAAAAGAACGCCCAATAGATAAGAAATTAGATTTGACGGGAAGCAGCAAGCTTCTTACAATGGTGCGAGTTTGAGGGCTATTCTGACCAGGTTGTGGAGGGGAGTAAATGGAACAGTCACCGGGGACAATACACAAGTGGACATGCATATATTAAGGACAACCAACATTTTTAAGTGCAGGTGGGTGCATTTTTAAGTGCAGCTGTGCTCAGGACATGGCCATGATGGGTGAAGTGCTAGAGTGAAGGCAGAGGAAGTGAGAGACAGAGGCAGATTAAAGGCGAGGGAAAAATGTTAGCTAGCAGGCAGATGTTAAGTGGGTAACTCGGAGACAAGGAGTTAGGCTTTTAATTTGGTTTTGAACAAATCAGTGTGGACTGTTTCTCGGATGTCCATGGGAAGAGAATTTCATGCAAGTGGAGCAAGAAGAGAGAAAGAGTGCAAGCAAGAGGAAGTACGGGGGGGGCAAGGAGTCACAAGGGTAGTTGAGGAGGCAAAGCGGAGATCACGAGAAGTCTTATAGAGTTGTATAGAGGAGTATAGATACAGTGGTGCCTTACCGTGGATAGATTTATGAACCAGGAGAAGAAATTTAAATCTGGCCCTGTTTTGCATCATCAGCCATCCAGCCTGTTGACGGTACAAGGAAGTAGGTGTGAAGTGAGAGAGTTCAAAGAGAGTCCTGGTAGCAAACGTAATGATCTAGTCAAGAGGACAGAAAGCATAGTTGGGGAGACCAAAGAGGATACTGGCACAGCAGTCCAGTTTAGAGAAGACAAGAGTGGTCAAGAGATGGTTGGCAGTTTTGAAAGGGAGGAGGTGCCTGATTCTCCCAATATTTAAGAAGGTTGAGGTGAGCTACTGTTCCACTTTTGGCGATGAAAGTAGTGAAGGTGTGAGAAGGGTTATAGAGAACGCTGATGTTTCTAGCTGAAGAGGAGTAGGAAGAGATGAGAGAGAGCTTTTGGCAAGGAAGAAGAGTACTTCTGTTTTGGTAGAGTTTAACATCAGAGAGTGCAAAGCCATCCGATATTTAATGGCAGAGAGACAGTTCAGGAAAATAAAAGATTTGGGTGTTGTCTGTGAAGAGTTGGTACGAGAACCAAAAGGAGGAGATTAGTGCCCCAAGGGCAGAAGTGTAGAGTATAAAAAGGAGTGGGCCCAAGACAGAGCCTTTTGGAACACCAACAGTTAGAGGAATGAGTTGAGAGGTGTTGTTGTACCAGGAGACGGAATTGGTGAGGTGTAAGGTAAGATTTAATCCAGGCAAGGGCGTGATTGTGAATCCCAAGAAGAAAGAGTATTAAGGAGAGGAGAGTAATCGACAGTCTCAAATGCAGCAGACAAGTCATGGAGAATTAGGATAGAGGATAGGTTTGAGTGCTTAGCAGAGGCGATGAAGCAGAGGAGGAAGACTACAGGGGTCCTGATAAATGGCCAACCAGCTACTCAAATGTAACGACAGCATGCAGCCAAGCAGCATGTGGTGGGTCATATCCTGCAAGTCATTGTTTTTTTTAATCGGTGGTGGCAGCCGCAGAACGGCCAGAAAAGAATCCCTTGGAGGAGGGTCTTGTCCGTTTCCTCCTATGGCTACTTGGGGAGCGATACAGATTTCTTGCCTTCCTGTCTTGGTAGCCACAAAATCCTCCAAAGGACTTTTGTCTTGAGTCCCTAGCGAAGGAGGACTAAGGAAATGGATACTGGCTTGCCTTGGAAAGGACCGACAGCGATTTAGGCAGCTGAGTGAAGGTCTTATGCTGGTTTAACTCCTCGTCCATGGACCACTGGCGTAACGGGGCCACCGTAGTCCCCGCGGTGCGGGTGGCAACTGGGAGGGGGCCCCACTTGGAGAAAAGAAATGAAAACTTTATTTCCCCGCAAAAAAAAGGTTCGTTTTTTGAAATCACTATGCATTCATAAAGAAATTATTTCTGTAACAGAACTCATTTCTTGATTAAGGCAGAGTGACTACAAAACAAAACTTTCTTTTTGAAGTCCGGGTGCCGCTCCCCCACTCCATGACATGGTAGACCCTAGGCTCGAGGCCTCCATGTCATGGGGTTGGGGAACCCTATGACTTCAAATAGAAATAGGGCTCATTACAACTTTGCCGGTCCGGAAACAAAGGTGCCAGAAAGCTTACCGGCACCGTTGTTTCTGGACCGGCATATTACAGGTCTGCCTGCCATAGCCACCATGCCTGGCAAGTCTGACCCTGCCTGGCACAGCGCCCACGGAAAGCAGACCACTATGGAAGCACCAGCACCATTAAGAATGGTGCTGGTGGGGGCGTGGCTTGGAGCCATGGCGGTCGGATCGGCTCTGTGAGAGCTCCAGGCTGGTGCCACGCTACCATCTATCATGCACCGGTGAAGACTGAGTTTCAACAGCTAAAGCCAGCTCAGACGAAAGATGAAGAGTGGCGGCACGCTTTGGCCAACCATCAACTCCCCATGGGCGCTAACATCGTGTATTCGGCGGTCTTGAAGTGGCGGGGAAGACGGAGCGAGTGTGGGGGACAAAATGGCAGACTCCTCTGCAGCTTGACATCGGTCTCGAGGTGGGCGGTCTGAACGAATCTAACCGTGGGATGACAAGCAGCAATGGACCCCCGCTACTCCACCCCTCTATGAGGCTGACCGACATCCCTTCTGATCAGCGGGACGAAACGACGGTGTGCACCCGACACAGAGTCCGTCCTCCATCAGCACTTTGCCTTCTCTCTTGCCCCTAAACCCAGGGCGCCAACGGCAGAACCACCAAAGCTACAGAGCCTCTCCAAGCCGCACAGCGCGGTGCACTTCAACCAAGCAGCCCTGGCTGCAGCACCCCAGCGTAGCGTGGCAGAGGTCTCCCTCATCTCCCCCCCCTCCCTGGAGCGGACCTAGTTTCTCGTACCCCAGCGTGGGGGATCCGCTGGGGCTTCCGGGTCGACCCTCTGCGGCCCGGGCTAGCGCCCCCCGCGGAGTCTCACTCTCTCTCCGCTTCCTCACCCCCACAGCAGCGGCATCCGCTGCAGATAAACTGCCGCCTGCTATCCGAGCCTTCCTTCCCGAACGGTACGTCAACCTGCAACCTGTGATTTCTGGAGGTCCGGTGGGCTGCGGGGGCCGGTGGGCAAGCTACAACGAGGGGAAGGCCCCCTCGCCCATACGTTAGCGGCGCCTGCTGTTCTCCCCAAACACAATACTCCAGACAACATCCAACAGGGCCGGGGCTCCGACTCCAGTCTCCCAGGCGGGCCTCCCTGCATCACCCATCACCCCTGAAGCAGTCTGGGACCCTCTCCATGAGCCTCCTCCCCCCGCCAAGTCGCAGCTGCCATCATGTGCTCGGCGCCTGGAATCACCCGTGTCGGAGCGGACTGGGCCTGATCGCCTCAGGGCCCCCGGCAGCCTCGCCGTCAAGCGCGACACCCAAGGGGGGCGCCCATCTCCCGCGGCGGGCCGACTGAAGGCCCAAAGGAGCTAGTTGCCGCTCCTGCAGTAAGGTGGTCCTCTTGGGCTGCGACCCTCCTTTTCACGCTGCTTCCAACGGCGGTGCACCAAAGACACTTCCTCCCGGACCGCCTGCCTCTGCCTACGCTTATGCCTCGGGGCCCCTCAATCGCCTCCGCACTCCTCCTGCCATCCTGAACTGCTCCGCAATCTCACCGCATCAGATCCGCCTTCAGCAGGAGCCGCAGAGTCTCTTTCTGAAGTCTGCCTGTCCCGGGGCCCTCTGAGGGCTCCTCCACGCTTCCAACTCTGCAATTGGCCCCGCACCCGGGCTCCCATCAGCTTTCGCCCCGGGCCTCCCGGCTCCCAGACTATTTCTAACCACATAGCTCTAGCTCTTTACCAAGGGGGGGGGAAATCGGCCCCGGTGCACCCCCTCCGGGGTCAACAACGACCCGAACCTGCGCCAGTTTATTGTACCCTTCCCCGGGGCGGATCGACCTCTCTACGCCTCTATCACAAGGTAAGGCGGCACCTGCTGCATCACGCTCAACGGGCCCGGGTGTCGCTGAGGAGCCTACTGATCTCCCCCCCCCCGAAGCAAAATTCCCGGTGGCTGATCACTTTGTCTGGGCCTCGGCCCTGCCTGGACGCTCTGTTGCTTCCTGGGACTGGTTGGGGACCGGGTGCCCGCAGTGGTCTGGCGCTGGTTGTCCCCCCTTCTATCCTAGTGGCACGGGCCGCACTGAGTCGCCATGTCCAAATCCAGTAAATCCGCCAAGCAAACGGACATCTCCACGCTATTAATCATACCTGCTGGGGGGGAAAAAAGCAAGAAGGGTGAGCACAATGAAGGTGGGACGGGGATGGCCTCCCCGATGACCAGGCGGCCGGGGCATCTCAAACGGTCACGAAAGCAGACCTTCATGACCTCCTATCAGCCCTCACCAGCGAATTCCAGAAGGGTACTGAAGAAGTAAAGAGTCAAATTGCCCGGCTGGACAAGAGAGTAGGGGAGATTGAATCAAGAACCGAGGAGATTGAGACCATGCTATGTGATCAGAACTTTGAGATTGGAGAGGGGGCTGACAGGATTAGGGCCCTGGAGTGCAGGTGCGAGGCTCTTGAAGCCAGACAAGAAGATGCTGAAAACCGCTCGAGGCGGAACAATATCAGAATCCGGGGAATTCCATCTGCAATCTCGGAGAAAGACCTCCCATCATATGTTTCCGATCTCCTCCGCCACATCATCACCCTCCCAGATAACTCACCCCTGGAGCTGGACAGAGTGCACAGGGCTAGACCCAGGCAGAGGCCCAATGGGGCGGCTGACGTCTTGGTCAGGGTCCATTTCTGTAAGCTCAAGGAGGGGATAATACTGGAGGCCAGGGCCATGGGACAAATCCACTTCCGGGACTCAGAGATAGCCCTGTTGCAAGATTTAGCAGCATCAACCCTGGCCAAACGAAGAGCTCTTAAACCCATGGCTGACTGGCTACGCGAACGCAAGATTCCCTACCGTTGGAGCTTTCCTTCAGGCCTTGCCTTCACCTGGGAGGGAAAGACTCAGCAAATCCCATCACCTCGGGAAGCTGAAGCCTTCATGAACCCGGACACGGAGAAGGAGGTCCCGGAGGGCTCGGACTGCTCCTTGGAAGGGGCTGGCGGGGAGTCTCTCCGTCCCTGGTCCCGGGTAGCTGGTCGACATAGGATGCGCGGCCCTCCCGCAAGGGGGAAGAACATTAATAACCGCTGAGAGCCCCATCTGCCCTGATCCTGGTACCTCCTCCTCAGAGACCAGCGGCCACCCCTCTCTCCCCCAGGGGGCCCAATCTTTAAACCCAGAGCCTCACAAATAATTGGGCCTCCTGGGCCGCTGCGGAAAGAATCCCAATTCAACAATCTTGTTGGCCGGTGTGGCCTGCGGCGATCTCTCTCAAACTTCAAGATTTTCACCACTACAGCACAAGACCCCTTGGTCTCTGACACAGCTGGTAGCCATGGCCCAGCCGACAGCCCTGTTGGTAGAAGGCTGGTCTGGATACCTTCATTTGTTTCTTGTTTTAGGTTTTGTTCTAGTTCATTTTGTTGGTTTAACTTGGTCAGAGGGAGAGGGGGAGCTGGAGCTGGGGAGTGGGCTGGAGACTAGGGGGATTCGAGAGTCAAAACACAAGTTGACAGAGGGCTCACCTCTCTGTTCGGAATCGCCACGGCAATGTTGGATTGGCCCACCGGAGTGGGGGGGTTTCAAGCTTCGTAATACGAAACATGCAGGGTAAACCAGCCATCAAACCTACCCACCAATGTCTCTGCCGAATAAGGAGCTCTCGATCCTGAACTGGAACGTCCAGGGTTTGAACTCCCCCCGGAAATGGAAGTCCGTGGAGCACAGGCTCGCCCAATTGGCACCCGACATTATTTGCTTGCAGGAGACTCATCTCCTCAGGAGTGACGAGCGCTGCATAGCCTTTCAACGTTACACAAAAAGGTACTTCGCCTCTGCTGATCTCAAGAAAAGAGGGGTTGCCATTCTGTTAGGCCGAGACTTACCCTTAACTAACATAACCATCAAGAGGGACCCGGTAGAGCTTCCCATCACCATTGCTGCCATGTACTGCCCAAATACAGCGTAGAGCATATTCCTCCGAAACCTTCTACCCATTCTTGTCACCTTCACTGAAGGTCGCTTACTCATAGGGGGTGATTTTAACTGGGGCACTCAAGAATCGACCTTCTGCTACTCTCCAACGCTCTCATTCTCTGCGTCGAATCCATCCAAATTGGGCACAGAGCCCTTTCGGATCATGCACCAGTCATAATGAAACTGAGGGTGGGGAGCTTCCCCGAGCCGCCTCAGCCGCAATGGAAGCTTCAAGACCAGATCTTAACGGACATTGCAATCAGAACAGAAATGGCAGAAGCCCTCAAGAACTACTTCAGGGAAAACACTACCAAAGACACATCAGTGATCACGATCTGGGACGCTATTAAGCCCGTCATTAGGGGCACGGCAAACGACTGCACAGCCCGACTCAGACGACTGCGCAAGCTGCAACAAGACGCACTTGAGGCAGAAGTCACAGAAGCGGAACGCATCCTTAAACGAGGCCAAAATAGGAAAGCGAGTCGCGTGCTCCAAAGGACGAAGCGATCCCTAGAAATACATCTAGCTGACAAAGCGGCCAGAGCACTAACATACACCAAGCAGTTTTACTATGTGCAGAGTAACAAAGCAAAGCTGCAATCGAGAAATTCCATCCATAGCCTCCTGAACGCACAAGGGACTCTTCGTTACACCATCACGGAGAAATTGGAAATCATGACAGCACATCAAAGGGGTATCATGTCGGGTGCCCCCACGTCCGCATTAGCACAAGTCATATCTAGCAGGACGACAGCCGGTAGATCCACATCCTCAACTCACGGCCCTAGAAGTCCCTATCTCGGCAGAAGAAGTGAGCAAGGTCATAGCAAAAATGAAAAACTCAACTCCTGACCCGGATGGGCTTACAGCGCAATTCTATAAGAAGTTTTCATAGATTCTCTCGCCCCATCTGGCATCCCTCTTCAACTCGTTCCTATCAACAGGAACAACCACCCCCTCAATGGAAGAGTCACTAACTGTGTTGCTACTGAAACCTGGAAGGGACCGGAGCCATTGCGCCTCCTACAGACCCATCACCCTCCTGAACTACGACGCAAAGATCTTCACCAAAACCCTGGCGAACAGGCTGGCTCCCTTGCTTCCAGCGATCATCCATCCGGACCAGACCGGATTCATCCCTGGCCGCAGCACTCATGATAATATAAGGAGAACTATAAACGTCATCGAATCTGCCAACAGGAAGGGGCGGGCACTGATGGTACTATCCCTCGACGCGCATAAAGCGTTTGACATGCTCGATTGGGGCTACATCCAAAAAACACTTCGGCTTTGGCCCAAATTTCATAAAATGGACATTAGCGAACTATCAGCAGCCTTCCACCAGATTAAGGATCAATGGGGCCAGGTCCACAATAATCAAAATTTCAAGAGGCACCAGGCAGGGTAGTCCCCTGTCCCCCCTGGTATTCGCCCTCTCCATGGAGCCATTCGCGAACAGGGTACGTCAAAATGCAGGAGGTCCAAGGCCTGACAATCAAGGCCCAAACATATAAAGCCGCCCTGTACGCCGACGACATCCTCCTTACACTGATCAAACCAAGGGAATCCATGAATGCCCTATGGAGGGAGCAGCTCAAATTTGGGGAAGCATCAGGATTTAAGGTCAACCTATCCAAATCAACAGTGCTGAGCATTAACCTGCCTCGTCCTCTAATGTTGGATCTGGAAAAAGAATATCACATACCCTGGGCAAAAAAGAATCTCCCATACTTAGGGGTCCAGCTTCCACAGCCAACTTCCCGGCGCTTCTTAAAGAATTCAAGAATGACCTGATACGCTGGCAAAAACAGGAGATCTCCTGGTTTGGGAGAATCACAGCCCTGAAGATGAACCTCATTCCTAGACTACTTTACCAGTGCGCAGCCTTACCAACCACAATTCCGAAGCAGGCTATCCAGAAGCTGCAAAAGAACATCATGATTTGTATTTTGGGGAGGAAAACAGCCGCGAATCCCAAGGAAACTCATGCTCCGAGGACGGGCGCTTGGTGGACTGGGAGCGCCCGATGTGGCCAGATATATCCTGGCTGCCCAGCTCTCATTCGCTTGGCTTCCCTCCACCCCAAAGCCCCGCTGGCTGGAGCTGGAAGAGGACTGGAGCCCAAACCCAATAAACTCTCTACCACATTTGAAACGACCCAGCGTATGTGAGGGCATGGCACCCCCGACGGCAACCGAAAACACGGTGGTGAGCTGGAGGAACGCGGCGCGTCTGTGGAAACTCTGCAGCACTACGGGTCCACTCACCCCGGTCTGGAGGAATCCGGAATTCACCCCAGGCTATAACCCCATGAACTTCACAAGGTGGAAAAATGGAGGGTTGGAAAGGGTGCAAGACTTTTATGAAGAGGGAAACCCCCTTGATTTCGAGGCCTGCAAGGCGAAATTCAATGTGCCGAAGAGCGAGAGATTCAGATATACCCAGCTTCGTCATTGGCTCTCGAGTAGGGATATGAAGCACCTCGGAAGCAGAGACCTTACAGCCCTGGAACTCACTCTCGCAGCAGCCCCACCAAAGGGCAGAATATCAACCCTCTACAGGCTCCTGGATAGAACAGACCCAACCCGCAAAGAGCCGTACATACTTAAATGGGAGAAACACATTGGGAGACGCATCGAACTGGAGGAGTGGGATCACATCTGGGCGAGGGCAAACAGAAGTTCGAAATGTGTTTCCAGCAAGGAGGGGGCATTCAAGGTATGCTTCAGGTGGTACCGGACCCCAGAAACACTCAAATGCATCACGACAATTCCACCGGTGTGCTGGAGAGGATGCCCAGATAAAGGCACACTCTACCATTTGTTCTGGACATGCCCCAAAGCCACCCAATTCTGGAAATCCGTGCTGGATCACATCAACAGGATCACATGCCTGACTATCCCATGGGATCCGGGCATTGTCTTACTGGGAGCAGGCGGGGAGGGTCAATTCCCCCTCTTAGGGCATAGAGCAGAGCTATGCTCTCACCTGCTGACTGCCGCTAAGATCTCTGTGGCTAGGCTGTGGAAAAATCCAGAGGGCCCGGCAGTACAAATGTGGTGGACGAAATGCTGGGATATAATTGCAGCGGAACAAATAACTGCCATCCGGTTTGGGAATAGAGAAATTCCTCCAGACGTAGGCCCCCTTCCTGGACTATACCCAGAAATACCCGGGCCTGGCCCGACAACCACCCTCTTTACGATGGATGGATAAATCGGACTGAAAAATAAGGGGGGGGGGGGCAGTGCACAGCAGAGGATCCGATCGGGGGAGCTCCCCTCCTGCTTGCAAGTCCAGGAACGAAACATTGAAGTCCCAGGATACCGGTGATCCCCTTTTTCCGCCTATTGCCCTGATCCCGAAGCATGTACAATTCCCCTTGTCCGCCTTCACTCAACTAATAGCGACTATCTTGGCACCCCTCTCCTCTTGGCTCCCCCACGAACATTTCTCTGACCTGTTGTTGACGTTTATGTTCTTTTTGTTTATTACATGCACCTCTAAGTACGATTACGCTGCTTGCAGCGCTCTTCAAGTATATGCCACATGTGATACAGTGTATGTATAAAATCAATAAAAATATATTTCGGAAAAAAAAAAGAATGGTGCCGGTGGTTCTGTGTTCCCCTTCTTTGTTCCACATTCCCATAGAGTCCTATGGGAATGGGGAGCAACATTTTACCGGCACGTGACTTTCTGGGCTGCCGGGGTTGTAATATCTCGGTGGCACTGGTAAGGATGTCAGGCAACCGGAACGGTTATAACCGGAATCGGAATGAGGCCCATATTTTATTTTTGAAGTCACTCTGCCTTCATAAAGAAATTATTTACGTTATGGTTCGGTCCTTAACGGAAATAATTTCTTAATGAAGTCAGAGTGACTTCAAAAAGAAGCAATTTCTTTTTGAAGTAATGGGGCTCCCCTCAACCCCATGACGTGTGCGTTTGAGAGTGTATGCTGAAAGGGTACACACTTAAATATACATAGGTGGCTGCCTGTGTGTGTGTATGGTGAAAGGGTGCACACAAATGTATGGGTGGCTGGCTGTGCGTGTGTGCATGTACAGTGAAAGGGTGCACACTTAAATGTATAGGTGGCAGCTTTTGGGAGTGTATGGTGAAAGGGTGCACACTTAAATGTATGGGTGGCTGCCTGAGTGTGCCTGTATGGTGAAAGGATGCACACTTAAATGTATAGGTGGCAGCCTGTGTGAGTGTATGGTGAAAGGGTGCACACAAATGTATGGATGGCTGGGTGTGCGTGTGTGTGTATGGTGAATGGTGTCTGTGCTTATGTTCAGGGGCGCAACAAAACCTACATTTCGGGTGTGCTAATCCTTCAAATGTTGTTAGGTTAGAGGAGCTAACTTCACGAGCGGTGGGGAGGGGAAAACTTATTTGTGTGGGGGCATCTAACTTCTTTACGCATTTTAATGAGACTATTCTAGTGCAGCTTCAATGTTACAAGCAGTTAACTCTCTCCTTTAAGTCTAAAAGCACCCAGTTATGGACTACTGTGAGAATGAGCGATCTCCTGTTCCCTCTCCACCCTACCAATCACCCCCCTGGCATACAAGTACTACACCCACATCACAATTTCAATTGCCTAAAAAATGTGGCATTTGAATGCAGGTACTAACAGTGAAATGCTTTACGTTGGTCATTTCTGGGTCCTTGTTAACAGCGAAACCCAGGTGCCATTTAACATCTGAGTCCTATTCTGTCCAGCAGCTGCTCTAAAGGTCAGCCAGGTCGAGTCAACATAGCACAACATTTCAAGGGGGTGGGGGCTGAAGCACAGTCAACTCAATGGTGTTGCACCACTACTTGTGTTTAATTCATTGATTACTTATTGGTAATCTGCATTACTCCTAGCCCTTTTCTTCCTCGTCCCAGTACTTATGCATGAGGCAGTACTTGTGTATGAGGCACTGTGCCTCATACACAAGTACTGGGATGAGGTAGAGGTACATGGCAGTAATGTCTGACTTAGCTACCTGTAATGTTCACTACTCCTAGTCCCACTCTTCCTCACCCAGTACTAACCTATGAGGCAAAGAGCCTCATACGTAAGCTCTGGGACAAGAAAGAGGGACGTGGAGGTAATTCTGGGCCAAGGAGCTGTATTTGGAGGTGGGGTGGGAGAGGGGAGTTGTGGGGGGGCAGGATTGTGTGATAAATCATAATGGTTGTCCATGTCCATGCTAAGCAGGCCTGATATGTGGCATTAGTGGCTAGAGAGGCATTTTGGTGCAGCCAGTCTAGTCAATTCCTCAGTTTGGTATGACTTTCTTTTAACTGGGCATTTCTGCTAAAGCAGTCCTGCTAAGTGTAATTCCTGGGATAGATTGACATTTCAGTGCTGCCAGTCTAGCAATTTCACATTGCAGCATTGTATATTTTTCTGGGCATCTGTGTTAAAAAGATATGATATAAGTCATTTATAACGCACCCGTACACAAGGCGTGACAAGACAAGGCAGGGAAGATAGAGGGAGGACAAGACAAATGATCTTACTAGGCCATGTGTCATTCAGATCGTCCAAGTGCGAGAACGAGAAGTGCAAGGGGAAAGGGAGGAGGGGAGTGCAAGGGAGAGGGGAAGGGAAAACAGAGCAATGCTCTGAGTAGGTGCAGCCACGGCAGCGCGGCTCTGGGTAGTGCAAGGAGAACAAGGGATTTCAGGGTTACAGTTACAGCCCCTAAGTGCATGGTAGGCCCGGAGGCAGAGAAAGGGTGACCGATCTAGAATGTGACTGGACTCAGAGAGACTCTGAGGGTAGCCAAGCAACCAGTCGGTACAGCAGACAGGTAGGTCAGCAGGGGAGGGAGAGAGAGAGAAAGCAGAGGAGAAAAGGAAAGTTTTGAGCTGCTTCCGAAACATCAGGTGGTCTGCTTCAAGTTTGAGAGGGGCAGAGAGGTCATTCCAGAGGGAGGCACCTGCAGAGGTGAGAGATATACCCCCCACTGTCTGCCCCTTAGAGAGTTGGAGTTAGCTAGCGAAGGGCTCGAGAAGGAAGGTATTTTGGAAGAGAGCGTTGGATGTAGTGCGTGCTCTGGCCCCAGAAAACCTTGTGGACAATGCAAAGGGTCTTGAACTTGATCCTTGCAGCCACCGGGAGCCAGTGGAGAGATTTTAGGACTGAAGAGATATGATTCCTGGGCTTGAGATCAAGGATAAGACTTGCAGTCCTGTTCTGGATTAGTTGCAGATGGCGGAGAGTAGAGGAAGGCAGATTGAGAAAGAGGCTGCTGCATTAGTCCAGCCTAGAGAGATCAGGGCTCTGGATACAGTGGACTTCTGGTGGAAAGTGAGAAAGGGAAGAGTCCCTTTGAGGAGGAGCAGCTGCTAGCGGGACATCTTGGAGACGTCGGAGAGAAAGAGAGAGTGGAGTCGAAGATAACACCAAGGTTTTTTGCCTCTCAGGAAGGTGAAGGAAGGGGGCCCCAGGTGGGAGGCCAGAGTGAGAGGGAAAGCAGGGGCTGAGGTCCCAATGGGACAGATCTCATGGCATTAAGGTAGAGATCGTTGGAGGCGCACCAATCTTGAATCGCAGAGAGGCAGTCAGGAATGACCGAGGCTGAGGGGAGCCGGAAGAAAGATGAGTCATCCGCATGACACTGAAAGTTAGAGGAGAAGGTAGAGATCAGGTGAGACAAAGGGGCCCAGTAGAGGTTGAAAAACCAGGGTAAGATGATAAAGCCCTGGGGAACGCCAGAGGTAGAGAGAGGTGGCAGAGAGAAATGAACCAAGTTGGACCTGGGAGGGCAGGGGTGTTCCAAGAGGAAGGCAGTCAGTCATTACATGGCCTGATCCGTGATGCCCAGGTTCTCACGGAGTCGATTGATCAGGATGGCGGGGTTGACCATGTCGAAAGCTGAGGAAAGGAGGAGGATGAGAACAGAAGGAATGCTTGAATCACGGTTAGTGAGCAGATCTACACAGGTTTTCAGGAGAGCATTTTCCGTAGCTTTGGCAGCTCTCAAGCCAGAGTGATGGTTATGGAATGACAACCAACAGATTCAGTGTGGAGAGTAAGCTGGGAGATGGCAAGCTTTTCCAAGAGTTTGCCCAGGAAAGGGGTGATGGAGAATGGGCGATAGGTTGCCGGGCAGGTAGGATCAGCAGACGGCTTCTTTGAGGTGTGGGTGCACAAGGGAGTGCTTAAGGGGAGAGGGGAATGTTCCAGTGGTGAAAGAGTGATTACAGAAATCGGCCAAGGCTGGAGAGAGGGTGTCAATATGGTCCTTGATGGTCCTGGAGGAGCAGGGGAGCACCTATTTGGATGAAACTTTCATAGATCAGACTTGTCTAGAAACCTTGTCAGTTGTTGTCAGAGAGAAAGAGGAAAAAGTAGGATAAGAGGTAGAGATGGCCAAAGGGGGCAGAGAGAGGAAGAGGGAGAGGAACAGAAGATAGCGGACAGGATGACCTGAGATTTAGGGCCTCATTACACGGACGGCGGTAAGGGTTAACGGTCACCGTTAATGGCAACGGTGACCGTTAACCCTTACCGCCGTACTACGAGGTCCCTTTGCGGGTTGGTGCTTTAACGCCTGCTTTTTGCAGGCGTTAAAAACCAACCCGCTAAGGGACCTCGGAGCTAATTACGGCACCGCAAAATTGCGGTGCCGTAATTAGCGCCTTCCCCATTCCCATAGAGCCCTATGGGGCAGAAATGGGAATGGGGAAGGGCAATGGCGGAAGGGGGATTTACCGCCCCACCAACCTTGGAATGGGGCGGTAAATCCCCTTTCTGCCAAGGCGGTGCCGGTATTTTACCGGCATGAGCCATGGCGCTAATAGCGCCATGGCTCACCGCCTTCCGTGTAATGAGGCCCTTAGTGTGAGGCCAGAGCTGTACAGAGGGCCTGGGAGGGAACAGGAGAGGTAGAGACCGCAACAGTATTGATCAGTTCCTTCCAGATTGTAAAGAGTTTGGCCGTGTTCTTAGAAGTCGCAGAGACGCAGGCTTTAATGTGTGCTCTCTTCTTGATGAGTATTATTGCTTCGACTGGCATTTTGGTGCAACAAGTCTAGGTATGTCTAAATGTGGCCTGAAATGCTTTACTGTAATGTTATTTCGTGTCTACACTGGTCTACATTGTGCAGCCAGTTGGACATGTTTTGATTGTGGCATGGCATTTTTAATAGCAAAGGGTTAAAATTCCTGTGCACTGCTGGTGACTTGCATGTATTGGATTGTTGGATTGGTGTTACGCTACAAAACAATTGCAAACACTATGGCTTCATAGCCAAATGTTCTCATAAAACTGTGTTGTATATTGCATTAAAACACATTTATATCTTTCTCCTAGTGCAGTGCGCGGCATACCCCTTCAGCAGCACGTTCGTGCGTATTGTGCAAGCGTGATAATCTAGGCCGGCCTAGAGTGTGGTGCGACCCTTGATTTGTTGCTGAGTAGGGGGGCCCCCCTCATCATGGGTCGCAGGGGGGCCCCCACATTTTGTGTTACACCACTGCCATGGAGGAGTGGAAAAGGTCCTGGCCGTCAAAAAGAAAACTGAAGGTGCGTTCCTGTACCTCCTGAGTAAATTTGGTAGTGTGCATCCAGGTGAAACTCTGCATGTCTGCACCCCTCCATTCCTTTACTGGCTGTGTCAATATAATGGAGGGAGGACTCCAGCAGATCATGAGCTAATAATCTTAACCTCTGCCAGCCCTGACTTGAAGGCCTGCTGCATATCCCGCAGGCAGGTATGGAAAAGAAGTCTGCCAATTCCTTCCTGATTTCCCGCTGCTAGCAGGGCATCAGCAATGGCTTGTCTTAAATGCAGTGAGGCTTTAGAGTAGATCATCTTCCTTTACGTGTCGAGAGGTTTGTCCTCTTTGCCTAGGAGGACCCCCTTGTTAATTTGCATATTTAAGTAACTTTGGGTCTCACCCTATGTTACTAGGGAAATCCGGACGTGGACCCCTTGCTCACTATTTTTAGAGAGGCACAGATCCACCGTACTGATATGAGGTCCAACCAGACTGAAACACGTGTCTGGGGTTTCTGTTGGTACTCTTGTTCAGAGGAGAATTGCCTAGCATTTCGGTGCTGGACTGCCCCAGGGCAGGACAAAGACTGATATGTTTGGGATATTTCTTCTCTGTGAAAGATAGTGAGCTAAAGACTCTGGGTAAGTCTCTCGTAACCAGGACTAATGTCTGGCAGAGGGACTCCCAGGACCCCCCTTGTTAATTTGCATAGGAGGGCAGGAGACAATGCTGTGGTGTCTATGCTCGAAGGCTTTGTGAACAATGATGGTGACGTTGCCACTGATGAGTGGGGCTGCGGCTGAGAGGCGATGCATTGGTTTTCCGAAGGAAGGAGCCGGCCCTGCATCTGGCATCAAACTTCTTGTTGTCAGCTGCAGGGAATGAGGCTTTCCCACAGTTTCAGGCCCTCAGTATGGACAACCTTTTGAATTGGTAACTCCCGACTTATTTGAGGAACGGAGGGCCAATATCTCTGATAGTATACCTGCCTCATGTTGTGGCTCCCATGGACGGGGTATGCCCAGAAAGTCTGCCAAACACAGCATTCTCTCGTGGAACGCCTTGACGAAGCGAGGGATATCCTCGTCTGTATCAGTATCGGACCCAGTGTCTTGGGGTACTGTCTCCTTAGGAGCAGGGGCCCCCTCCTTGACCATCACAGTAGGGTGGGCTGCAGGTGGAACCTCCTGTGGGGAAATGTATCGAAGAATGGGTCCTCTTGTGATAGCTTTGCAGAAGATGAGGTTGGGGCCATCTCCGTATGGGTCGCCGTAGGAGGAACAGACATTCTATCGACCAGTGCTGCAGGAACCCAGTACGGCTGCCATGGCTAATAGTCCCACAAGGACGATGGGGCAGCGGGGCATGTGGGTAAGCGTCGCTCTGCTGTGCAGAGTTCCATGAGGTCCACAGCATGGAGGCGTCACGTGACAGTTGGTGGCAACAAAACTACTATAGACTCTTGCCCCTTGGAGGCGGACCTGACCTGAGTAACAGGTCACCTAGGGAAGAATACGCAGAGGACCAGCTTTCCTCCTACCCTGGTTGGTGGTCTGTCCTGGGAGTCAATGAAGAGCGTTGCTTGGCCCCAGATTTCTCTCACTAAGAGGGTGCCGTCGCCAAAGCAGTCCTTCCAGTGACTTAAGCGGTGTTGCAATGTCTGGGAACCGAGCACGGTGCAAGCCGAATTGGAATACCACTGGTGCTAGGACCCCAATCACCTCAGTCAGATGCTATGGGTATGCGAGGAAGGCAAGTTTCAGCCGTAACAAGTGCGGGAACGAAAACCTATTATCACTGTCATACATGAGGGTACAGCAGTGAGGTAGGTTGGCGTACAGCAAAGAAATGGTACAATGCTTTTTTGCCAAATATTTTCGGCCGGAAAAACTTGTCGAAAAATATGTGGGGGTGGGGAATAGGGCTAGATAATAGGGAAGGAAGGGCTTTGCGGGGAAACCCCCCAAAGGTAAAAATAAAAATGGCGGCAGAAAATATTCATCAAAAAACTCCACCAAAAAAAAAAACCTAGCGATCTAAGAATATATTTATTTCAAATTTTAGAGCGCACCAAACCCTTAGGCATCAGGGTGCTGGTTGCAAGAAGGCGGAACATCATGAAATCAACAACAGACCAGAAAAAAACAGGATCAAGTGACTGGGGTGAGTGTCTTAGAACCAACAAAAACAAAGGAAGGAAACCATAGGAATGTAGCAAAAATAAAAAAAAAATTCATTGCAGCAGGTGCTCCAGATCCGTTGAGCGGTAAAAAGGACTACCAAGTGGGTGGAGTCCGCACAGGCGGGCATGCCCTGCGTGCATTAAATTAAAGGGAAACCTTTTAATGCGGTGCAAAAAAGGCTCCGGTCCCATGAGACGGATATCCCATCAGTATGGAGGAAACGGGACGGGAAGTAGGAGTAAAAATAATCTAAAATGTCGATGAAACGCAGAGTTTGCATCCACCTGTGCTATATCAATTTCTGTTTGTTGTTTTTACACTATATTATTTGGATCTTGTAATTTAAAGCGGTCACATTAATTTTCAGCTTTTTTTCAGACAAAGTTTGCACACCAGTCCAAAAGCAACTGTAAAGCAAATTGTGTCGGTATCAAAAGTACAACATCATCGGCATAGGAGGGGCAAAGGGGCAATCGCAGTTTACAGGACATCTTGGAGTTCATTGCTATAAATATTGAATAAAATTGGAGCTAGCACACACCCCCGGTAATCCTCTATGTGTCCTGAAGGGGACAGTACATTTGTCACCTGTAGCGCACTGCAAATTCAGTACACAACAATATTAATAGTTTTAATAGTCCTTGCGCGGACCCCCATATTCAATAAAATTCTCCAATGTAGTTCTCTATCCACCACTTCGAAAGCTGTGGAGCGATACATAAAGGCTAAGTATATTGTACCCTTGTTACTGTGACTTATCCTTCAAAAAGCGCCACTTCTCCCCAGAAGGGAGCCCCTTTCCATGAGGATAGGGAGGCGAGGCTGCTAACCAATAGTCCGTCTAGGGGTGTGAACGTCCTCATGGAGAGGAATTCCCTTCCTGGCGATAAGGACGCGACTGGGAGACACGGCCGCTTTAAACGCTTACCCCGCAGGCTGATGTTAATGCCCAAATCCTCTACGCATGAGATCATGTCCGGTATGTGTTATTGCAAAACATCAAACCACCCTAACGTAATAGGTACAGGGACAAAGAAGAACTTGCGAACGCTACAATTGAACGGGAGAAATGCCCGATCAGCGGCTACCAATTTGACTGACATTACACAGGGGCCATCTCCGCTATTTAAACTGCACAGTCATCGTCTTCTGACTTGCCCGGCAATGGCCCTTGTGTTTTTGGTATGCTGGGAACTGTTAGATGTCCAGAAGGAGAACCCGGTGAGCAAGAAGACCGCAGTGAAGCTCAACAGCTCAAAGTTGGGCTTCGGGAGAATGCTGCCAAGCATGTCTCCAAAGTTAAAGAGACGAACAGCGGGACGCCTGAGAAGCGTCTTGTGAGTCAGTTGGGAACCAGCGCAGTAGACCTGGAGAGATGGAAAGGTGGTGGCGCAACCTGTAGTGGGTGGACCATCCGGTCAGACAACGGTGCCGAGACCACCTACCGTAGTCTATAGCAGAGGGTCAACAGAGCGGTTCAACAACTGCGCCGAGACCACAAGCAGTAAGCGGCCACAGAGAGAAGCAGGTCGCAGAAGTAGTGTGAAAGAAGAAGCAGCCGCCGAGAAAGAGGATCCTTGACCCCTGACAGAACCGGTGAAGAGTTCCCCGGGAGAAGGTAACTGGAACAAATTCAAGTCCGGGGAGGGAGCCGGGAAGATTCATGAATGTAAATTGTAAAGAAGCAGAGAAGGTAGTAAATCACTTTGTACCACAATTCCCTAGTCAGTGCCACAAGGGTGTGGCGCTGGAGAGTCGAGAGGAACTTGGGGAGCATATTCGTCATCCCATTGGGGCAAGTTAAAAAGTATAAAGAAAGCAGAATGTGTTAAACTCTCATTGAAAGAAGGAACAAGTTACTTACCTGTAACTGTTGTTCTCCAGCATGGGTCTGGCATGGATTCACATGCTCATGAATATTCCCCGTCGTTAGGCTGGGAATCCTCGGTAAAGAAAAAACCAGTATCAGTTTCGTTTCTGATCTGTCTTTCGTAGTAATAACCAATCACTGGTCTCTGCGTCATACTGACCACAGCCAATGACTGCCCTCTACCTAAGCACCGCCTCTGGCAGCCATCTTCAGATTTGGAAGCACGTGAAGTGGCAGTATGACCAAGTGAAGAGCCGCAGAGGGGTAGGCGGGAGGGTTCGCATGTGAATCCATGCCAGACCCATGCTGGAGAACAACAGTTACAGGTAAGTAACTTGTTCCTTCTCCAGCATGGGGTCTGGCATGGATTCACATGCTCATGAATAAAGAATACATAGCAGTACACACATGCACAACCACGGGAGGTGGCAAAGGCTCAACATTAAGCATTACATCAAACTCAACATTAAGCACCTTACCTCCTCACCAGGCTCACCTCAGGCGAACAGGTTGCGCAGCACTGCTTGGCCGACCCTGGACTCCTCCCTGGAATCCCGATCGACGCAGTAGAATTTCGTGAAGGTGTGCGTCGACCTCCACGTAGCAGCCCTGCATATGTCCAGCAGGGGCACACCAGAAAGGAACGCCGTGGTAGCTGCGATCGCTCTGGTGGAATGGGCTCTCGGACGGCCAGGCAGCGGTCGGTTTGCCAACCGATGACAGTACATGATACAGCCGGAGAGCCATCTGGAAATGGAAGCCTTCGAGAGAGCCTTCCCCTGATTGACAGGTCCAAAGTTCACAAAGAGTTGTGACGTCTTCCGAAAACACTTCGTGCGGTCCACGTAGAACTTCAGCGCTCTAGCCACATCCAGCGAGTGCAAAGTCCTCTCAGCCGGCGACGAAGGCGACGGGAAGAACACAGGCAACACCAAGGGTTCGTTGAGATGGAAGTCCGACGGTACCTTGGGCATGAAGGAGGGGTGCGTCCTGAGCACTACCCTCGTGTCGTGAAAAGTCAAGTACGGGGCCTTGCAGGAAAGGGCCTGGATCTCTCCCACCCGTCGTGCGGAGGTGATGGCCACAAGAAACGCTGTTTTCCACGACAGAAACTTCAACGGGGCCGAGTGCAGAGGCTCGAACGGAGGTCCCATGAGCTTGGTCAGCACCACGTTGAGCTCCCACGCCGGGGCCGGAGCCTTCACCGGCGGGAACGATCTGAACAGCCCCTTCATGAACTCTTTCACCAGACGATGAGACCACAAGGACGTCCGGCCGTGGTTCTGGTGTATCGGGAGATCGCAGCAAGATGAATCTTGATGGACGTGTGTGCCAGTCCAGCTTTGGCCAGCGTCAGCAGGTACGGCAGTACCTGGGGAGCCGTAATCCGTAGAGGGTTAATCTTCTGTGCGTGGCACCAGACAGAGAACCTCTTCCATTTGTGTCCGTAGCATTTAAGAGTCGAGGACGCCCTGGCCTTTGCAAGAACCTCTCTGCAGTCGGCCGGTATGTCGTATCCTCCAAACTCTAGCGCTGCAGGAGCCAGGCCTGCAAGTTCAGCGATTTCGGGTCGTGGTGGAGGATGGCGCCTCCTTCCCTGGAGAGTAGATCCGCGTCCACCGGCAGCTTGATTGGCGGGGACGCTGACAAGTCCAGAAGGTCCCGGAACCATATCTGCCTCGGCCACGCAGGTGCGACGAGGATCATCCTGCACCGTGACCTCTTGAGCTGGTTGACGAGCCGGATTAGCAGTGGCAAAGGAGGGAACGCGTAGAGGAACAGGCCCTCCCAGGGGAACGAGAAAGCATCGCCCATGCTCCTCGCCTGGGGAAACCTGCTGGCGAACCTCCGGCACTTGGAGTTCGTCGCCGTCGCGAACAGGTCGATCTGGGGTGTGCCCCACCGTCGGAAGAGGCGATCCACTAGATCCTGCCGTAGTTCCCACTCGTGGCACGAGCGCAGCTCCCTGCTGAGTGAGTCGGCGATGGTGTTTTTTATCCCTGCCAGATGAAACGGCACCAGAAACATCCTTTGGGCGACAGCCCAATGCCACAGGTCCTGCGCCTCCTTGGACAGTGCTGGGGACCTGGTTCCGCCCTGTTTCCTGATGTAAAACATGGTGGTGGTGTTGTCGGTGAAGATCCTCACCACCTTGCCCTTGAGGGACGGAAGGAAGGACCTGAGGGCCCAGAACACTGCACGGAGTTCCAGGACGTTGATATGGAGGGACTTCTCCGTCGGGAGCCAAAGGCCTCTCGCGTGCAGATTTTCGGTGTGCGCTCCCCACCCTTCCAGGGAGGCATCCGTGGTCACTGTCTCCTGGTGGTCTGGGGTCTGGAAGTCCATGCCCGCCGTCAGATGCGCGCGGATGCCCCACCACTGGACCTCTCGGCGGAAACTCTCGTCGAGTGTGATCCTCTCCTCGAAGCCGCCCGTCGTTTGGATCCAGCGCGCGTCCAGGAACTCCTGCAACGGGCGCATCCGGAGCCTGCACATGGGAATGAGGTAGATGCAAGAAGACATCATTCCGAGGAGGGACTTGATGGACCTCACCTTGGCCGCGTCGGAAACCAACATCCACTGTACCTTGCCCAGGATGGACCTGGTCCTTTCCTCCGACGGGGAGGCCAGAAGGGACACTGTGTCGAGCTTCGCTCCCAGAAACAGTGCGTTTTGCGCGGGTACCAGGTGGGACTTGGCGTAGTTCACGGAGAATCCCAGGTCCGTGAGAAGTTGGACGGTCCTTGCCGTGTGATCCACGGCGAGCTCCCTCGTCTTGGCTCGGATGAGCCAGTCGTCCAGGTAGGGGTAGACGTGGATCCCCTCGCGGCGTAGCTGCGCCGCCACCGGTGCAAGGCACTTGGTGAATACCCTGGGTGCCGACCGTAGTCCGAAGGGGAGGGCTTTGAACTGGTAGTGACGCCCTTGGACCACAAACCTGAGGAATTTTCGGTGCCCCTTTAGGATGGGAATATGGAAGTAGGCATCCTCCAAATCCAACGACGACAGGAAGTCTCCTTCCTCCAGCTGACCCAGGACGTGCTGGAGGGTGACCATCCGGAACTTTTGCGCCTTGATGAACTTGTTCAGACATCGCAGGTCCAGGATGGGGCGCCATCCCCCCGTCTTCTTCTTCACGAGGAAGTATCTCGAGTAAACTCCGGAGCCCCGAAGCCTCTTTGGGACGAGTTCGATGGCGCCCTTCCTGAGCATCGCCTTTACCTCCAGGAGAAGTTGAGGGACGTGAAGTTCTTTCCTGGCCACGGGGGGGACGCGCGGACACCTTCTTTGAAACTCGAGCGCGTGGCCCCGGGCCAAGGCGTCCAGCACCCAACGGTCGGTGGAGATGGACTCCCACACGCTGACGAAGCTCGCCAGCCGGCCTCCCACCGGGGTGCTTCGGTGGGGGCCCGACCCCACGGCCGGTTCAATCCTGCTTCGACGAGGCTTTGCCGCCTTGACCTCCTTGGCGACGACGGCGGGGTCCGCCAGACTTGCCTCGTTCTCTGTAGGCCTCCTGAGCCGACGAGCGGGCCGCTTGACGGTAGGTGGAGAAACCGCCGCCGGAACTTTTGGAGGCGCCCTTGCCTCCGCTGCTCCGAAAGGGCGTCCGTCGTTGTTGCAGAACTCCAAGGGCGCGGGCCGTCTCGGTGTCCGCTTTAATGGCCTGAAGGGAATCGTCCACTGTTTTCCCAAACAGGTTGTTCCCATCGAAGGGCATGTCCAGGACTCTGGTCTGAACGTCTTGACGGAAGTCCGTAGCCTTGAGCCATCCACGCCGCCTAAGGCAAACGCCGTTGCCCAACTGGCGGAACCCAGTGTCGGCGATGTCCGTCGCAACGGTAATGGCGTGGTCCGAAGCCACCTCACCTTCCTGCAGGATCTCCAGGGCCTCTGCTCTCTTGTCGTCCGGCAAGAAGTCCAGCAGGGGAGCCAGTTTGTACCAGAGCTCCCTGTCGTAGCGGGCCACGATAGCCAAGGCGTTGGCCGCTTTAATCGTCGTCGCCGCAGACGAGATGACTCTGCGTCCCATAGCGTCCAATTTCCTTTTCCCTTCCAGCCAGTTGGCGAGACGTTGATGGCGGTCCTTCATGGTCCGCTCCGACATGTTGCCGCAAAACGCACAGTCCTTCTCCACGTGCGTCTTGTCCTCAAGTAGGCAGTAAAGACAAAAAGAGCGTTCGTCCTCCTTGAAGACGTTCTGCAGCTGGCATCCAGGGCAGACCCTGAACAGCTTTCCGGGCGTCGAGCTCCCCTTCTCCTGGGCCATGACCGGGCCTGAGAAACTTCTGGAGTCCTCCAAAAGCGTAGCTCGACGAAATCTTCACCCTTGAGGGGCGCAGACGAATCCGACACGGGTCCCCGTTGATCGGATGGAGAATCGGTGGAGCTTGAGGCTCTTTTGACCGAAAAAACGAAGTTTTTGAGAAAAAACGTGAAAAAAATAGCACTAACGCTCGAGAGCAATAGCACGAGGATCCCAACACATGAACGTGCGGTAAAAATCTGAAGATGGCTGCCAGAGACGGTGCTTAGGTAGAGGGCAGTCATTGGCTGTGGTCAGTATGACGCAGAGACCAGTGATTGGTTATTACTACGAAAGACAGATCAGAAACGAAACTGATACTGGTTTTTTCTTTACCGAGGATTCCCAGCCTGACGACGGGGAATATTCATGAGCATGTGAATCCATGCCAGACCCCATGCTGGAGAACTGCACGTTTTGTCGAAAGGCATACGGAAAATTGGGGGAACAAGCTAGGAGAAGGCAGTCATTTTCCTAGTCCAGTGAGAAACATGTAGAACTGTCTTGGTCTTGAAAACCTGGGAACTTTCAATTGGAAAGACTACTATCCAGTATAAGGGAGCCATTCTCCTGGGTCAGAACAATAATCCGAACTTTAGTTATTGTTTGTAGTAGGGACAGGGATAGTATAGGAGCTTTTGGACTGAGACAGTGCCTTTTTGATTTGGACTTTCACAGACTTCATGATGAGCACCCAAGTTTCTTTAGTTTAGGTAGAGTCACCTCATTACAGTTAAGGACAGATAGGTTGATCGTTTACTTTAAATGTAAGTCTATACTAATCACAATTGCACCACTTGGTCAGTCTCTTTTTTCCTTGTTGCCAGATTACATATTGTATACTTGGATGTTATCAACATAAAGATTAATATTTGATCAGCCATCCCCAGTCTTTCCCTGAACTTAAGATGTGTGTCACCCAAAATACTAAATTTCATCCATTCCAAGAGATGCCCTCATAGTACTGAACCCAGGATCTTGGACGTGCCGTTAAAAGGGTGATTGGGCAATATGATTTGGGATTCGATTTTATATATTGGAACTACTATAATACAAAGCCATGTTGTCAGAGGTTCTATAACCCAGCTGTGATGAATCCAATGGAGTCATCATGGATCCCCCGGCGGTAACCTCCTCCCATGTGGCTAGGGAACAGCTGCTGCTATCTGATCCTGGGGGCGGCTATATGAAGGAGGATCACATGGGAGGAGAAAGCCTCCAGGGAGATGTCATTGCTTCATTGGATAAGACATGGGATCCCCCATTTGCCCATGAAGAAACCCCCTTGATACCAAATACCTTAAATGGCCTACTGCCATGCATTTATACCCCACGTTTAGGAAAAATAGAGAAACGTTTTCCCCAAAACCCATTTGGACAAACTTCCATCCCTGGTCTAAGTAAAAGCTCCAAGAAAACCTTTTCAGTTCTAATGCACCTACATATAGAATTGGTTCATCATATGGAAACATTGAAAGTGATTTCCCAAGTAATTTGCATCAGTTAACATCAATTGACTCCCATTTCCCACAAACACCCAAGTACTGGGACAAGGAGGAAGAAGGGAACGATGCAGAGCAGAAGGAGCCTCAAGCTCAATGAGCGTGCTAGATATTTTCAGAATGCCCCTGTGAGTGAGACATTTAAATATCGAAAACAAAATCTAGTAGGCTGCTGTTTGGGAGAAGTCGTTACACCCCTCTGCGAGGCGTGTGAAAGTTAGAAGTACAAACCGGTGTAGCAGAGCCAAGGGGCACACCAGCAAGAGGGCAGAGGAACGTTGCGCGAGCAAGACATGCTGCAGATATGCCAGCAACCAAGGGCGTTCGGCAACAGGAGAAACCAATGTTTCACCTACCGGGACCTGAAGGAAGTCAGGCGTGCAGAAGCGGAGCCTCGAGAGAAACCGGAAGACATGGAAGCATTCTAGAGTGGAAAGCAGGTGGCAAAGCTTTGCTGCTTAAGCGCGAACGGGACGGAAGAAGTCACAGAGAGCTGGTGAGTCAACTCAAGCCAAGTGGGGACGCCAGGGCATTTGGCGACCGAGCCAAACACAATTTGTTGAATTTTAAAAACACAGAAACAGAGACATTAAGGGGATTGCTTGCAAACCAAGAAGGCATATTGCAAATACGAACCCCAGCCATATATGAGTGTATGGAATGCAGATATGGGGGGTGGGACACAGAGCGAATGTTGAAATAAGCAGGTATACACAGCCAAAGAAGACATATGCAATTGTTGAAGTAAAAGAGGAACTGTTGCCTATGGAAATAAGAAGTCCTGGCAGGTGAGTAAACCAGGCAGATACAAGTGCATGAGAAATCCTGGCAGGGGAATATACCAAGCAGTTGCAAATCTACAGGAGGTCTCAAGAAAGGACTTTGTTGAACAAAGAAGGAACCTTTTGAAAGAAGGAACTACAAGGCTAAGTAGCTTTGTAACTAACAGGATTGCTATAGGCCAAGAAAGACACAAAACTGTTACACTAAGAACCATTGTCGTAGTGTTGAAGAATACAGGGGAAAGGAATTACCCTCTGGAACTAAGCTTCTGTTACCTTGGAGAACTTTTTTGTTGGAGCTGTTCTATTTTTCATTTATGAACTCGTCTTGCAATCACCAGGTAAAAGACGTTTCCCTTTTCACCTTATAATTTTGTTAGAAGTGTGAGGGTCAGGCTAGAACATTTGGACACAAGAACAGTTTCGATGTTGACATCTTGACACGGACAGATCCTTCGTTTTTGGTTTTAAGGTACGGAAATTTCTCTTAGAGCAAGGTCGGAGAAGCCTTTTCCCAACCCGTTTTATGTTAATAAAGGTCTTTAACCAAAAACATGGCAACTTTGCGTTCGACTTTCATTTCTGACACTGTACAACGGCACGAAAGAAATTGTAGAACATCGGTGCCCAAATGTTCACGTTGGCCCTAAAGAGGTTTGATAAATCTGGGCCCAGGGACCTATTTAATCAGAGTTGAGATGGCTTTTACTACAACAGTGTAAGAAAACAGAAATCCATGCTCTGGTGGTACCTCCATAATATCAGGAGGGGAGTGTTCACCTGTCGCAGTTCATGGGTGCACTTTTCCATGCTTTCCGGCCTATGCTCGCTCCTGGCGGTTGCCATGGCGTCTCCACTGATGCCGTGACCTCACGTCGAGCAACGCGTGTCGGAAGCCGACCACTGTTGTCAGGACTACTCGGCGCACAGCGGTACGTCAGAACATACTGCTAACATCACGGAAGTATAAAGAAAAAACTCGCGCTGTGGCGCTGGTGCTTCTGGTTAAAGTGAGTCTTCCTTGTGTTCCGATCCCGTTTGTTTTAGTTTTCTGATCACCGTTGCTGATCCCAGATTCTGCTTACCTGACGGACTGCGTTCTTTGGTACTTCAATTCTGGCTTGGTTGAACGAACATTTCTTCTGTTTAAAGGATTGCCTTTCGATTCCTCTGAAAACATTTTGGCTATTGATTACTTGGTGTGGGCTACGTGGGATTCAGAAGGATTGCCATTATCCTTGCTAACGCTGTGCTCAGAACTTTGTGCACTATGCAGCATTACTAGTGTGCACTCTGTTTGCCGTTAGTGCGTCCTAGTTCTGTCCCTACTTACATTACTAATTTCCCTTCCTGCCACATCTAGTCCTTCCCTGCTCCTTCCACTTGCTACTTTGAGTCTACTTGGTTTGGAATTACTGGTCCCAAGCTCCAAGTTTTTTTTTTTGCCACCAGCCGAATTGCTTTTTTTTTTTCCTCTTTGAATCAACATCGAGAACTTTTCAGGTGTCATCTCGAAGCTAGCTGAATCGAACTCGTCTGTACTCTGATACTACAAACGTTCCTATTTCCTTACATCCTGGCATATACCTGGTGGTATTCTTTGTGCTCTTTCGTCTGAACCATAGCCCTGTCTGTATAGTTAAACAGAGAGGGCAGTGCTTCATAAGAAAGGTCGCCCTCTCTGAGGAGGCCCTTATTGGGTTAGCCGGAAGAAACATGGACAGCTTCTACTCCTCTAGTGGCCAAGTCACTGTTATTCGGATCACCTATGCATTCTGCATGAGAGTACTGACAGCACTGCCTCCCGATCTTTTGCAAAAATGACGCAGCAGTGAGTTACCCAATCAGTGGCATTAACATTGTGCGCTTTCAGGGCAGACCTATGTGGTCCTATGTGAATAGAGACCCAAGCTACCCCTCACGTATGAGGCCCAACAAGGCCGAAACATGTTTGGGAAGGTTTGTGGTCTTGTGCAGAAGGGATGTGAACCAAGCAATTCGGGCTGGACTGCCCATTTTGGGGTGGGCTCAAGCCTGATTTGCATATGGCGAACAACGTTGGTGTGGAGGGCTGCCCAGAGCAATGCCAGAGGTTAAGATTAATTCTAAACCTTCCAGCCATCACCCCTTTTGTTTTGCTATGTGGATTTGCCACCTTAGCCACCACTTTCCAGAATCCCCTGACACCCTTATTAACCACCTCTTCAAATTGCTCCCACGCCAATTGGGCCAGCTCATTTTGAAATCAAACTCTTCTGTATTTCTTCCTTTTCCTTACAATGTCATCATCTCTACATTTCTCCAGAAAAGTCTCCCATAACTTATTTCTAGCTTCCCTAAATGTGGCATATAATCACCCATTGCCTACTTCCTTTCTCTGACTCCAGCTTCTTTTGCCCATTTTAGGAAAATGAGGCCGATTAATTCCTCATATGCTAGCAATTCCTCATGTGACTGCATAGTGTCCAAACATGCACGCACATATGTCATACAGATGCTTAACGTCCACCTATCACAGTAGATCTGTTATCGAATATTGGATAGATTCTCTTCCGAGTGGGATACTTCTCGGTCTACTTTGGTATCCAAACGGCATGTCAATTCGCCCCTGATGGCCCACCCAGACTGCACAAGCCGCATCCTTTATCCTGTACCCAATCCATACCCTCTGCCCCAGGTTTACCGGTTACCAGTCAAGCCACTGGCGAACCTGGAACCTATTCTGTGGATTACTGACTGACTGACTGACCATGTGTGCCCCTACTTGCCTATTTTAAGTTGTGCCCTGTAACAGAGATGTACTCAGAAATGCTGTGTTGGTCATGGCTATGGAATTTTGGCTTATAAAAGTAGCTCCAGGGAAGCGCCCATACACCTGTGGTCGGTAGACAGTCAGTTGTTCTGGTATCCCCTAAGGAACGCATGATGACAGCCATATTTCAGGGTTAATATATGTCACAGCAACACAATCCCCCTCAATATCTTTGGCTCCCCTTCCCACCCAGTTCACCATACTTGCCATAAGGATACGACAACAGGGTTCCCAAGATGAGCCATTCTTGACAAAGTGTCTCACCGTAGCTATCAGAGAAGTAGCCGATTCCTTACCCACCAATTTAAGTGTAGTCACTCCTCCCACGACTAAAACAAGAGTGGGTGCCTGGGGCGGGAGATCCAGATTAGGCAGTACATCAGCATAGGAATTAGCCTTGTTACCCGGATTTATAATGGATTCAGAGGCCCATTTGCGTCCTGGCTTGTCACAGAGATGACCCAACTCTTTGGAACCACCCTCACATTCTGCCTAATATTCCCATATTAGATACAGGTGGATAGGATCACAATGGAATAGACTTGGAGGAACTTTGATCTATAGAGCCTTTTACTGGGTGGGAGAAGACCACCTCAACAACAAACGGGGCGAGCCAGCAAGTTCGACCATGTAGGCACTGGGGGCTTAATACATCCTATTGGAGGGCCCTCCTCTGTTACTTCCCAATTTTAGTTGCTACGCACAGCAGGGGTTATCAGGGGTAGCAGACAGTCATATTTCCTCATACCCCCTTGTTCAAGGTCAAAGTATCGAGCTTGAACCTCAGATTGCAGTTTTGATATGGAACAATTTGCCTTATCTAATGCCTCCTTAAATAGATCAATAGCAGTCCTCATTGGGGTAAGTTGGGAGGCACATAAGCACCAACTTTCCATGCACCCTACATGGTCCGAGCATCCCAGGCTGCAGGTTGTCCAATTGTCCATCAATGTATGCTGCATCCACGGCTCTTTCAGCTCACATGGGAGCGGTCAACATTATGTCGTTGGGTCCATTCTGCGTCTGTATTTGTACACCCTTGGCCTAATTCTTATATATGAGCTTCAGTCTTTTTGACGTTTTCACAGATGTTTCTCCTCTCAGACCCTTAAATTTACACTTAGCTTTCCATTTGCCATTGGTTAAACTCTCTCCTTCTCTTGGCCCGGATATTGGAGCGGTAATTGTTGCTTTTTTAGGCTTCTGTGCTGGCACTAGAGATGGGTCTGTGCCTGTAAATTAAGATCGCCAAAGGTGGTACCTTTACAGAAAAGGGGAATGAGGCATTGGAAAAATCTGGTATCTGCAATTCCGGGAGCGAACGGTGGGGTGCATGCACTACTGGTTCTGCCAATAGCTTCCTCTCTGCTATTTGATGTGGGTTTCTGGAGAGCTCTATCGAATTGGATTCAAGAGCTGGGTGTAATCTAGGAAGATGCAAACCTTCATAATTGATAGCAACCTTGTCTGGCACGACGATCTAGGCTTCGAAGGTTGACATAGCAAGTTCTTCCCTGTTACTAACGGCAGCAAGTCATTGGTTTCCAGCGGGACAACCCCCCTTGAGACCCAGTAAGTGCTGTTTCAAGTTAGGGTTTGACAGTCTTGATTGTTTCAATGTCAGCTTCGAGTTTTGAGCTGATCCGCACACCCTCCTGTTTTTGGTCTCGTTGATGGACGACGGTAGCCTCACTTTACATTTCATAGCCCCTATCAGAGCACCTACTACGTCTGTATCTGCTCTATAACTACTCTTCAGTACTTTGGTCCTTAAAAGCTTAGGTAAGTGCACAACTAAGGTGCCTGTAATGAGCCTTTATGGTATGTTCGTACTGTGCAAAGAGGTGTCTCCCTATTACCGCTGTTGCAACAGCAAAGTCTCTGCAGCAATTATCTTAAAAGGGGGATGAGGAAATCAGAGAAATAAGGGAGGGAGGGTAACAGACACTCGGCCCCCACTTTGATGCTGCACCCAAACTTAGAAATGAGTTTGGGTTTGTCAAACAACAGTGGAAAATAACCACCCCTCTTATCCGATCGAAGGCAAAGCTCAAACAAAAATAAGCAAAGGAATCAGACCCTCAGTCAAGCTGGAGGTCAACGGTAGGTAGGAATACTGGTGGAAGAGGAGCATTTGGCTGCCTCAAAGCCTCACCTAGTATGCGGCTCAACTAACAGGTCCAAGACCGGGAGCAAAAAAGCAGAAAACAGAAAGCTAACTTGGCAGCTTAGAGGAAAGGACCTCTAAACATTCGAGACGTCAGGCCGAAAGAACGCTGTGGCCGCCTACAACATTTCCATCAAGACATCAGTAGCATACTACATTCAACGACGGGTCTATAAATGGGAGAGAAATTATGAGCAACCCTTACAAAAATTCTTCACAACTGTAATAACAAGGTGATGCAGAAAGAACTCTTATGAGTGATTCTGAATGCCAGACTTGGCTAACATCACCAAATACAAAGCCATTTCAACAGACAGACTGAACCAGTATAGGAAGTAATACACCAACAGCAAATCATCCTCCATAACTTTACACAAGATTCTGGTCAAAAAGGTTCTAACTTAAAGAAACCAGACTGAGTGATGCAGAATCCTGTCCTTTTCTCAGGAAAGAGGTTTCGGAATATAAGTAAACAAGATATACAGCACCAGAAACCACTGGAGAAGAGATCTTCAGAAGGTCTGCTTTATCAGTTAACGGTTAGTGTGGAAAGCAGGAGTAGCAGTGAGGCAGAGGAGAAGACACAGTAGGGTAGCCATGTCCCAAGGAATAAGGAATGGAAAAAGTAATAATAAATGCTGCAAATGTCAGCAAACCAAGGCGAAAACACCCCAGCTTGACAAAAAGGAAAAAAACCCATAGGGCACTATGGAACCTCCGTAAACTTGTTGCAAGGAATGTGTGAAGCAGGGTACGATGTAACCAATCTCTTCCTATACCTGCCCCTTGCAATGTCCGTTCATTTCCTGATATTGTGCATAGTGGATGTTGCCATCTATCCACCCTGCATCCTATAGGCACCCTGGGCACATTTATTTTGAAAAATGTTTGGAAGGAAGGTGTGATAAGCTGTTGCATGAAGGGGCTACTTCAAAGGAAACGCCAAGTGTGCAGCAGGTCTAGCCTTGAGGTGTCTTGAGGCCAGATGTAGATAGGGGTGCTGCAGAGAGGGATGTCTTGTATCTGGAGCCGATAGGGCTGCTGCAAGGTCGGTGGCTGAGCACAACCCGGACAGTATCTTGCATATTACTCATGGAATTCAATGAAATTTGCAGAAGTGTGTAAAGAAATTGACGTGACCAGTTCATCCAACGAGTTTCCTTTGGACAAAAACTGCCACTTTGTCATTGTCACTGGACGCAAAGAGGTCTATTTCTGGACAATCCCACCTGTGAACAACAGAGCATTAAGACCATCCACACCAATTACTCAAATCTTTACTTGGAGATAGGTCACATTTTGCAATTCTAGAAGATGACATCACTGAAACCTGAATCTCATGTCTGTGTATCAATACCCTTAATGCACAAGCCTCCTTACGATAACCAAGGGGATTTTGTTCCAGCCATCCACATATATGCTATTTTGCTGATTCTGACCTGTTGAGCACAACTGCCGCCCAAACAAACTCATTAAACGCCAGAATATTGAGTTGTACCATCGATGTCTGATCTGTACACAAAAGCAATCCAGGTAAATGCCCCAATCAAACAGGTGTGATGTAATGAGGTTTCTGATTCCATCCAATAGCCCGAATGGGTCCTTGCAGACCTTGAATGTCAGTCTACCAGGCACATAACGCGGAGCCATTGGCTTCCTGTACAAGGTACAAGGTTGAAACTGCAGAGCACCCCTCCAAGCCCAGGGTCATGGCCTGAACAAAGTGATCAGACTTTGGAGATGAGAGATAAGAGTGAAGAGCTAATACCTGTTGCTTTGCAGTAAACACCCTAACTAGGTTAATATCCAATATAAGCGAGGGCATTGGGCTTCAGCAATTCCTAAGTCACAGGAACACTAATGTTTAGTTTATGTTTAGCCCCAGGAATTGGCTAGATCTGGAGGAAAGTTGGCACGGTGTAATAAAAGGTGCAGTAACTAGGGAACCAAAACCCAGAGACCCCATATGTTAAAAGGAATCCGGAAGCAGACAGATTCTGGCACTAAGAACCCAACAGAAGAGTGCAGTCTTGAGGTCCTGCTTGTAAGCAGGGATCTCTGCAACTACTTGCAGAGGCCACACCACCATTGGAGATTGCCCTCTGCAGCCCATTGAAAAAAGCAGGGAGGGTTCCAAAGTAGTAGACCATAGTCGGGTACCATGTGGTTCAAGGTGCAGTAGGAAGGCGAGACTTCGACTAGACAGTAAGATGACAGCCAAGCCTTTAAACATCTTGAAAGGCTGTCCATGTGCAGCTGGAGCGGCAAAAGACCCAATTACAGAAATTAGCCATGTATAAGCCCCTGACAATAGAACGTCAACGCCAGGCCGATCAGAAATCTTGGGAGAAGGGCAGCCAAGTAGTGGGGTCCATATAAGACCAAATAAAACCTCAGAGTGGGAGAGCAGGCATGAACAGAACCAGAGATGATAGCAGAACCAGAAGAAACCAGTAGGAGGGGATGTAGTCCTGGTTGCGGCGAAAGTGCAGGAGAGTCTGAGAGTAGGCCAAAGGATGTTCCCAAGGCTATTGCACTGTCTTTCTTGCCAAAGCTAAAGAAAGGTACAGGTATTGGTCTCCTTGGAAATCCTGAGAAGGGATGTCTGGCTGCCTGTGCGAAGTGCACGATATCCCTTAATGAGAGTGAAAAGGCCACAATATGACTTAGGAATGAAAAGGGATGAGACCCCTTTGTAGTGTGACAGGGACTAAAAACATTAACAGTTACTTGAGTCATTAAATCCCCATATTTGGAAGATCCGGTTTGTGAGGATTTTCATGTGCTAAACCTCAACTTCTGTCAGAAACTTCATAAGTCTTGTATTAATTATTTTTGTAGGATGTGCACGCCTTCATTGCTGCTCCCTTGCTGGTTGCATCATAGGTGGGCATCCCGGTTTTCTGTTCTGCTGCTGCCCTTTGTCACCAGACCGAGGTAGTTTGCTAGAGCAAGCCTATTCGTCCCCAAGTGCTTCCTGAAGGCCATTTTTGGGTCCCGTCGAGACTGCTCAGTTTCAGTTACATCTTCTGTCTTTCTCCACTTGTGTGGCAGGTCAAGAAAAGGAGACGAACCAAGCAGTGACATTGTCTCTCTGTCCCTCTTTTAAGGGTGTGCCTGACCTAAGACAAAACTCACTGGGTTGCTTGTCGTCAATAGTCTAGTACAAAACAATAGTCTTCTGTCCGAAAACTAATATACACTAACCCTACCACTAAGCAAAACACCACAAAATTCCAGGAGAATGAGGCGCTTCTCCTGGACAAGCCTTCTCAACTTCGATAAGATATTCTTAAATAGTTCTTAGGGATTTCCTAAACCAGTTCTTTCAATTCTACAAGGGGACTCTTCCACCTTCCAGGTACCCCCTTTTCGTCCTGGATAAAAGTCACTTGGTTTATCAATTTTGGGTTTTGACCCTTATCCTTAATACCAACTTGCAGTGTCTCTGCTATTTTCTTCAGTTAAGTTTGGAGGCTGTGATCCTCTATATTTCTTATTCAGATGGCTTTTTCCCCATTCACTTCCCTTGGTTCTTGTCTGTTCACAGGAAGGATTAGGCTTCGTCCATTATGCATTCAGACTCTCAGGAATTGTTACGGTTTCACTTGAATGAGTAGGCTGTGTCCCACACTAGTTTATACTCTTCTGAATAGTGATGGCTTCACTGGGACAAGTAGGCTCTGTCCCGTATTTATTCACATATTTCGGAATAGTTACTGCTTGACTGGGACGCGTAGGCTGTGCCCCGTAGTCATTGACCTACTTAGGAATAGTTACTGCTTCACTGGGACAAGTAGGTTGTCTCTGTCCCTTCCTCCTGTGAGCTCTGTTAGGTCTCGCTTAATGCCACCCTTAGGGGGAATATTGCATAGCAGGCTCACCTCCCTAGCCTCATAAGGAAGGGCTTCCCTCTGGAGAGAAGTGACGAGATCCCATGATTTGTCACAGGGGCCACCAAAAATGGGTCTCACTGGCCTCTCTCTGTACTAGATGGGGGTCAGGAAGTGCGATAAATGTAGAGTTGATCGGGCATTGGGAGCCTGGCAAGTATGAGTGTGGTGGACTGACAAACTACTTGGAGGAGGGATTAGCCACGGAAACTAGCTCAGCAACAACATGTGGGGTTCGGACGAGAGGCGCAGGGAAGGGGTCGGATGCAAATTGAGATTGTTGAAACCATCAAGGACACGAGAGATTCCAGCGGAAAAAAACAGTGGCGGGCAGAGTAGCCGAGATCATCCGATTACTGATAAATATGCCATGAAAGCAGGTGGAGTATGGGAGAAAATGAAGAGCATTGCTGGAGGATCTGAACCAGACACCAGTCCCTGCATCAGGTTCTGACGCGGGATCCATGCAGAGTACCGGTACTCCCCCTGCCAAGACTGAATATGGGGGGGGGGCGGTTTGGGTAGGTCTTTGAATCAGGGCGAGGGTTCTGGAGTAGCTACAAACTTGTTTAACTCTTACAACAAAAGAGGTAACAGATGGAACGTTTTGAAATTATCTAAACCTCTGGTATTTCTCTGGGCAACCCTCCAGACCAACTTTCTTCGCCTGCCGAGCCATTACAGAAAGAGGAAAGACCATGTTCAAATCAAGCTTGGTGCCACCCTAAAAGGGGCATCCAGCCCAAACTACCAGGTCACATCCCTATAAGAGACCACAAGCGACCCCAGATATGTTTCGGCCATGCCAAGCAGGCACAGGAGCCACGTCGGGGCACACCCATCACACTTGTGGTGACTAAAGCAAAACAAAAGAAATTATGGCTGAAGGTTTTGAATGAATCTAAACGTCTAGCATTGCTCTTCCTACCAACCTATTTATTCACCAATTGCTGGTCACTTTCTAACTTGAGGGCTGTGGTGTTGGTACCTTTTGTTCTAGTAACCATTAGGCTCTGGCCTCATCCATCATGGGGAGTGTTCAGCTCTAGTTCTCACCCAGGTCATTTTCAGGAGGGGACAACAGGGAGCTTGCATTAACAAGAACCATATGCAAGCGCCTCAACCAGGCCTGGCACTGCAAGACACTTTTCAGCATGTGTGGACAGCAAGTTTTAGGCAGAAGTTGTGCAAAAGGGAGTGTCTGCTGCTATAATAGGTTTGATTATGAGGGTCATTACAGAAAGGGCAGGTCTGGAACACTATAAAGGAACTAGGACATGGTCAGGGTACACCAAGGTTGATGAGGTGGGATGGTAGTTTAAGGGCATGAACTGGTGGGTTCCTACTAATATGAAGGAGGCGAAAATCGGGAGAAGTGAGGGCACTGCTGGAGGGGTGTTTAAAGGAGATGGGATTGAATCAGAGGGCACATGGGGTTGTTGCAGATGGGAGCAAATTTAGGGCCCCTATGGCATAAAGGGGCCTACTGGAGTGGTCTGCCTCCACAAGACAGGAAGCTGATGTTTTCAAGATGAGGGGATCCAACGAATCTGGGACAAGCTCATGTTGGGCTAGCCTTCTACCGCCAACATCTCATCTCACCTCGCTGACCTTTTTTCACCTTCTTCCTAGAGGAGTCTGTCCATCTATTAGACCCCTCCATATATCGGATATTGCCATTGCTCTTTAATTAAACAGAGCCTTACCCAGCCCCTTCTATCTCACAATGTGCTATTACTGGCTCCTATTGCTGACAATCATAGTACACAAGGCATTTTTTGACTACACGCCACGTCTGGTTTGATCTCTTCCCATAGCTCGAACCTTGCTAAACCTACGCTAGGCCTCCTTGCTCCCAGCTACTCACACCCAGCTTCGTTCACTTTTAATGCATTTCTCTTGTTTATCCTCTTTTCGGTTGGGATGATCTTTCCAAAGAGCTAAGGAGTCTGTCCCAAGGTCATGCAGCAGTTTAAGTTCTTTCATGTAATTTGTGCAATAGATAATCAACTTGAATGTGGCTGCACTTACTCCAGATTCAAATAATGCTTCCCCTTCTCAATCCTGCCCCTCACTTCCTGTTCACAGGTCACTGAACAATTGCTCACTTCCCTTCAGCTAGGACATCCCTACCTTTTTGTTCTTATGCTAATATGCATATCTTTACCTCTTTGCCCTCACTCCATGTCTTTCCAATTACTCTTCTTCATCCCACTCAACTAGTACCTCGAACTTTTAACTTGAGGAAACGCCCAACCACTTTACAATGTCACACATTCATGCTATCCAACTCCAGTATTCATTCTTACTAAGGGGAACAGATGTTCACTTTTAATTCCTTTGCGCCAGGTTTTCCTCTCAGGTGATGTCTGCTCCTCCGACCTTATTTGATCATGGTTATCTGACCTGGGTTCTGTACTTGCCCAGCAATTTTGCACTCACTCTGGATTTCACTTCTCACACAGGCAGTGCTTAGAGGCCATTTGCCCTTTATTTCATTGGGGGGGGGTGGGCGGGGCACTCTGTGTGTCACCTTCTACACCCAGCACTCGCGCTCCCCCACTCCCTGTTGGGATATTTATCATATTAGTGTATTTACTAGGTCTGGGATTGAAGATCCAGGCTTTTGAGCCTTAGGATACGGAAAGAATAAAAGGATTTACATTTTCATGATTCAGCGATTTAGTATATTACTCAACATGGCTAGAGCTCCACAAGCATGATAGTTATTGTAAGCCACAATGGTAACTATTCAATTATTAGGCATTATAGTGGTTCACTTAAAGCCGGTCTCACTAGTGAATTACATAATCAACATGCTTGACACCGACCTCACATTTCTGCTCCAACTGACCTTGGTGCAATGCTTTAAGGGAAGAAAGCCTTGCCTTCCATACATAAATAAGCAATAGTCATGCATCACCTGCCTATACATTTAGGTTGCCAGGCTGCAACTATTTACTCTCCCCGTTGTTACCCACATGACTATCCCTTAGTCTACACCATCTCTGGCGCTGGTTTGATAGCCCAGAAATACCATTCTGGAATGTATGTTTTTTTTTACATTAAGAGAGACACCAGTAACTAAGCCCGAGAATATTCTTTTTTAATCACATCTTTTTATTGACTTTACCATAACAAAAAAAGAGAACCAACTAACACAGCTACCTAGAAACATGATACAGTAGTCTCCACAGGGTGATATAAATGCAGTGATATAATAAAACAGAAGATGCCAGCGGACGATCGTACACCAACTTAGAAGTGCGGTATTGAAACAAAACAGACTATGATAATCCCTCAACCCTCCCCTACCCATTTGCCCAATATTTTCAAAGCTTTCTGGGGGCAGCCCCTCGCTGTGCACACTCTCTTCTCTAGGGACAAGCAGTGGTCCAGCTCTGCAATCCATTGGCTCAGTCTTGGGCACTCAGCCGAACCTCAGGATGCTGCGATCAACCTTTTGACAAGCCCCATCGTCGCTCCCAGAAATGCTTTTTTGTGTTTCATGAATCTGGTGTCCTCCCAGCTCCCCAGCAGAGCTCATTTCGGTTCTAAAGGCACCGAGTACCCACTGTAGCAGACAATTTACGCAAACATTTCCCCCAGAAGACCGGGACCTGTGCACAATCCTAGTGTGTGATAAAAGGTGCTACCCCCGCCCCTGTCCACATCTAAGACAAGCATCGATCCCCACAACGCCCCACTTGGCAAATGTGGTGCAGGAGTAGTACACCCGATGGGTATCTTGAATTGTATTAGCCGCAGTATGGCCGCGATTCCCAACTCTCTTGGAAACATTAAGTCCTCCACCCACTCCTCTGGCTCCAGCGGCCCCACATCCTCTGGTCACCTCTCCTTTAGACGGGTCAGTTCCTTGGCTGCAAAAGCCATAATAGCATGGATGGTACAGACCAGTAGTCTGTGATATTGCAAGTTGCACCCGTCTGCCTCCACTATACAGGGACCACTCACTGCCCCCCATGCCTCTGTGAAGCCTCTGTGAAGCACCCAGCGTCTTGCTCTTCACCCTAGCCCACCGGCTGTGTCCGTAGTGCTAGCCAACCTTCTCTGCCTTCCTGCTCACCTGGTATAACACCTGGTTGTCTTAATGTGGGGCCGCATTCCCATTCAGAGGCCTCGCACCTCCACCTCCGGACACCACCCGGCAGGACAGAGCACTACAACCCAGGGGGGTCACTGCTCACCGCCACCTGCTTCCCATTCAGTGCATGGCCAGTAATGTCTATCCTGGCTCTGGGTGATGTTCTGATGTGTGTGCGCCTTCCTGGTTACTCCCACAGCCCAGCTTGGCCCAGCTTCTTTTGTTTTGTTTCAGCTCACTGGGGCACCCCATTGTATCCACATACAGTGCCGCCTCTCCCTGATGGCCCCCGGGCCGTGGCCTTGATCAGTGTTGCGTAGTGCATACGCAGTTATTACGCATGCGCGAGTGGCAACGAGGCTCGCGCATGCGCTGTTGAAATAAAGACGGTCACCCGGCAGTTGGAGCCGGGGACCCGAGCAGTCCACATGCGCCCCGTGTGGTTCCTCGTGTGTGTATGTGTGGCTGCGTGCGAGTGCAGGTGGGGGCCCTGGCCAGCCCCCCACCATACAACACTGGCAACAAGGACAGCTCCGGAGCAATTCATCTCCACTCCGAAGGCATCGGAGACAGAGGCTCCATGTCGGCACGAACTCACGCACACGGCCGGCGGCCATCTTTGTTCATACGCAGATCGCAGCGGTTGCGGCCCAGGAGGGTGCTCGTGCGCCGGCTGCGATCCCCTGTGCCTACACTTCCATTTCTGGAACTTTCCACAGCCCTAGTTTGTGGCAGGGCTGTGGCATCAAAACAACAAAAAAAAAAGAAAGGAAGAACTGCTGAGGGTGCCTAAGACTTTTCCATACCTGGACCCACTAGGTTGAGTTCCATAATTTTCATCAGTGCTGAACCTCCACCATTTCATCCGGTGACTGGATCATCTCTCCACCCTCGTAGAACAACAGCCTGTGAGTACTTTACCCTGCCACCACCATGGGTGAGGAAGGAGAAGAAGAGGGTGCCCCTGCGCCAGTCCCACGCAGGATGCACAGCACCTTGGCCCCCATGCCCGAATTTGACACCACTGGCCCACCATCCAAATTGGGGCCGAAATGGCTGCTGTGGGTCAAGAAACTAGAAATATTTTTCAGGGCCTCTGGGGAGGTGGATGACGAAGCGAAAATTGCCATCATGGTGTACTCTGCAGGGACGAAGGTCCACAGAATCTATGACTCTCTCAACATCCCGGTGGTCACATACGACGCCGTGAAACAGGCTCTTCGAGACCTTTTTCCTCCCGTGGCAAACGTGGACTTTGACAGATTTGTCATGTGTGCTGAGAAGCAGCTAGAAGAGGAATCGCTGGACCAGTTTGGTGCACGGCTGAGGCACCTGGCAAGCTCCTGCAGGTGGGTGAATGAGGAGGAGATGGTCCGGAACCAACTGCTGCAAGGGTGCAGTTTGGGGAAGCTATGGAGGCAGGTGCTGAGAGAGCCTGGTCTGACCCTACAACAGATCCTGGACACAGGGAGAGCTTCTGAACTGGCGGAGGCCAGGGGGGCAAAGATGGATGCGGCCACACACCCGGGTAAGGGCGAAGAGGCATTTGCAATTGGGCGCTCCACTCCAGGGAGGGCGAGATGGACACCAAGGCAGGAGGATGGTCCCCCGGTGCCGAGCTACGCTCAGTCGTGTCCTTATTGTGGCTATGACCTACCGCACGTGGGGGAGTGCCCAGCAAAGTCGTGTGTCTGTGGCCGGTGTGGTACACAGGGACATTACGCAAGGGTGTGCAGAGCATCCACCCCGGTAGCGGCCTCGAGAGGGCCAGCAAGAATTGTCGGCGAGCTACAGGGGGCGAGAGTTTTCTCTAAACCGGATCTGAGGTCCGGCTACCATCAACTGGTGCTCCACCCGGAGTCGAGATACATTACCACCTTTACGACTCACGAGGGGCTGTACCAGTTTAAGAGGCTCAGCTTCGGGGTCTCGTCGGCAGCAGAGGTTTTCCAGAACGCCATCAGGGGAGCCCCGTCGGGGCTAAAAGGAGTGATCAACATGTCGGACGACATCCTGGTGTTCGCAAGGTCGGAAGCGGAACACCTAAAGCGCCTGGAGAATACCCTGGTGAGACTCCGTAGCCTGGGACTGACCCTACACGGGCAATAGTGTGAATTTTTGAAAGACTGGTTAGAATTTTTTGGCTTTGTATTCCATGCCGGGGGCATCTCCCCGGACCCGGATAAGGTGAAGGACATTCAAGAAGCGGTTCCGCCAGAGTCGCCCGCAGAAATAAGGAGCTTCCTGGGCATGGTCAATTACTGTGGACGATTTATTCGCGATTTGGCCTCGCTGTCGGAACCCCTGCGGGCTCTGACCAGAAATGACGTGGCCTGGACCTGGACGGGGAAGGAACAAAGAGCATTTACCGCCATCAAGAACGCCCTGTCGGAGCATGAGACAATGGCGTATTTCAATCCGGACTGGGAGTCGGAGCTCGTAGTAGACGCCAGCCCGGTGGGACTTGAGGCGGTCCTTATGCAGGCGGACCCAGAAGGGTCCATGCGACCCATCGCCTATGCCAGCAAGGAGCTCACCGAGACTGAGAGGCGGTATTCGCAAATTGAGCGCGAAGCCCTGGCCAATCCTGTGGGGCTGCACGCATTTTTGGATCTACATTCTAGGCAAGCCTGTGGTGGTTGTGATGGACCACAAGCCCCTGATTCCGATAATGTCCGGAGCATCATCCAAGCCACCACCACGCATCGAAAGGTGGATGCTCTCGCTCATGGAGTACAGCGTCAAGCTGCTTTATCGTCCCGGCAGGCACAACCAGCGGACTATCGGTCCCGCCACCTGGGAGCGGGGCAGCCCCGAGACTCGGCGGAGGTGGCAGACTGTGTGGAGGCGGTGCACCTGGTAGTGGAATTGGCGCTGCCTGTCGCCCTGGCGCGCCAAGAGATTGCGGAGGAGTCAAATGCGGACAAAGTGTTCCTTATAATCAAGGAAGCTGTGGCCAGTGGGGAGTGGCGGGAAGTGCTCATGAACAGTGCCAGGAGGGACGATGGTGCAGGGAAGGATCTACAGGCTCTTTGGAGGGCCCGCCACAAGCCATCGGTGGCTGAGGAGGGTCTTCTACTGAGATGGCACCAAATTGTTATCCCACGAGCACTGGTGGGCAAGGTCCTGCAGCTTGCACACAAAGGGCACCAGGGGATAGCGAAGACGAAGGCACGCCTCAGGTTGAAAGTGTGGTTGCTGGACCTGGAGAGCAGGGTGGATGAGTTTGTGAAAGCATGTATCCCTTTCCAAGCAGCAAGTCCAGTGGAGAGAGGGCCGCCCATCCAGGCCATGGAAAGGAGTGAACGCCCGTGGAGGACAGTGCATGCAGACTTCAGGTCCACAGGCCGGGGAATGTACTTTTTGGCAGTGGTAGACCAGTGGTTGCGCTATCCTGAGGTGGAGCTGGTTGAGTCCACGGCCAGTGACCACACCATCCTGGCACTGGAGAAAATGTTTGCCACCCATGGATTCCCCATGGAGATATGCTCGGATAACGGAGCGCTGTTTCAGGGGCAGCGGTTTGCGCAGTATTGTGAGGAACGAGGGATCAAACATAGGAAGGTCTCCCCACTGTGGCCCAGGGCAAATGGGGAGGTGGAATGCTTCATGCGGACGCTGAATAAAGTGTTCCGAATATCGCTAAATGGAGGGGAAGAACTCTGACGCAATCTGTTTGACTTTCTGCGCGAGTACCGCACGACCCTGCATCAGTCTATTGGGGTCGCGCCAGCTGAAGCCCTCTTCAAGCGAGCTCCCCAGGGGCTATTGCCCGAAATCAAAGGCCGCAGCCCGGCAGAGATTGACAACAACCGGGTACGAGAGGAAAGGGCCGCCCAGAATGAGCGGGAGAGTGTCCGGCGGAAATTATCAGAGAAGGAAATTGCAGTGGGGGACACAGTGTTGGTTCGGAACCGGAGGCCGGAAGGAAAGCTATCTTTACCTTACGAAGCGCAGCCGTTGGGAGTGACCCACGTCAAGGGGTCCATGGTCACAGCAGCCAATGCCCGAGGAACGGTCACGAGGAATGCATCGTTCTTCAAGCGGATAGAGGCGGCGCCAAACCCGGACGTGAGCGACATGCAGGGGCCAGCGTCTGACGCAGGATATTCACCGAGGGACGATGGACCGCCAGTGGCTCCAGGGACACCAGCAGCACCCCCAGAAGAGGCACGCAGGTACCCGAGCTGGGCAGAGTGCAAGCCGCCGCAGAGGTTCCAAGACTTTATTATGGACCCTGCCTCGTAACAGGTGGAAGACTGTTACTTTAAGTTTGAACTGTTAATGTTGATTGCACTGGTTATAATTGCTTCTTGTTTGGGGGCAAAAGGAGGGATGTTACGTAGTGCATACGCAGTTATTACGCATGCGCGAGTGGCAACGAGGCTCGCGCATGCGCTGTTGAAATAAAGACGGTTACCCGGCAGTTGGAGCTGGGGACCCGAGCAGTCCATACGCGTCCCGGGTGGTTCCTCGTGTGTGTATGCGTGGCTGCGTGCGAGTGCGGGTGGGGTCCCTGGCCAGCCCCCCACCATACAATAGCCCAGGTGGTCGATTGGGGCAGCACTCCTTCTCTGGGCTCAGTATTTATGTGCCGGACGGAACAGGCAGGATCAGCCTACTGATTGTCTCACCGCTGCTGCCTGAGGTGCGATCTTGTAGGGGGCCTGGCTAGTGCAGCGCTCCAGTACCTCCTGCACCGCGCCACTCAAGAAGTCCAAAACTGTCAAGCCGCCTGAGCTGCAGACAGGTTTCACTACCGCAGCCCGAGTAGTCCGATATAGAGGCACTGGTTCTGAACGTGGGGCCTCCTGGGGCCGGCACTCCCAGGGGGAGGCTCCCACACCCCCCTGCCTGGCCCCGCTCACCAGGCCTCTCGCCCGGCCCCAAACACTGGGCCACCTGCACTCCAAGTTAGCTCCCGGATTGGGAGCGCCACCTCGGGTCCGCTCTAGCCACCGTTGTCCGGCAACTTCACCATGCCCCCTGCAGATCGATTCGGCTGGGCTCTGCCTCGCTGCTACTCACGGGCATGCAGCTGGGCACTGGTCTCGTCCACCGCTGCTCCCCCCCCTCCCACCCCTCAGTCATAGCGCTTGCTTCAGGCACCTCCCAGCGGGTCCCGCTACGGCTTCAGTCAAGCGTCCAAAATGTTGCTGGGCCCCTCACGCTATTTACAGGGCTTCCCGGCTTTGCAGAAGGCCCAGGCTGGCACAGAACGTGACCACCAGTATGCACCAACACCAGTGCCGATTTCCCTCCCAGGCGACTCGGTAATCAGGATTTTAAAGCCAGGATGTTGGCAGTTTCGGCCGAGGCTCACGTCTGCATTAGTTCACCGCTGAACAGCGCCCCGCCCGAGAATGTTCTTAAAACCCTTCCACACCCAATATTAAACATTTTTATTATCTTGCACAGGTCAATTCTGCCTGCAAAACACAACCCTTAATATACCACAACACATGCTATCTCAGTAGACCGTAATCCATTTTCTTGGTTCAACATACATTCATGCTAGCAAAACACTCTAGCCCTCCGACTCTCCCATCCATTTTTTTCTAAATCAACCACTATTCTCTCACCTCTTACCTTTAGCGTTTTCACACTCCTCCATGCAGTAGACTAAAGTATGGTTTTCACCCGACTGGGCCACAACATATACCCCTTATGGCCGAAGACAGGGACTTAGAAACGGTCCTGTTGGGGAGCTGGCACTTTACAATAAGCCCATTAACAGAACAAATTCCAAAATTCTCAAAGAAATAAGTGCTATGTGATCTTTCCAATAAAGGAGAAAAGAAATATGGTAACCGCCGACTGCATGAGACGCTCGCTCAGCAGCCAGAAGTTGATGGAACCTTTCTATTCATATATTGTACCTGCTGAGCTATGAGAGCCAGGGTCTACAATATTTTCCAGTCATAGTTCGACATGTTTGTAACATATCTCCCTTAAGACACAGAGAATTATGCCCGAATCGGTAGGCAGTAACCTCACAACTTCCCTCATTCTCTCCAGAAACGTTTCAGTTTCAAACATGATATTCAGACACTTGCATTCTAACGAGTGTAGGGTGCCAATTATACACAACATTCAACAACACTTCCTTGCACAGGATGCATTTGTTAAATTAATGTACATCTTTGAACAGGTGATCCTGGTTGGAGTCTGGGATAGCGCTACACAAACGCTCTACCACATTTCAATATAAAGATCGACACCAACAAGTCGTCTGCAGATTTTATAGGTTTGCATAGAGCCTTAATCAGGTGTTTAGGACCTGCACGAGACTAAAGTAGATTCTCAAAATTGGTTACCTCTCTACTACCCATAGATCTGATGGAGGGGTGCCGTAACCAGGGTCGTAATTGAACATTCGAAATCTGTCTTGTTTGTTCATACCAAAATCCATTTTAAATTGCTGAAAGGTTTTATAAAAAGCCCTTAAAACACATCACCTTAAATCCACCCTCTAGCAAAGCAGCAAAGATATTTCCAGGCAAGGCTGGGGTAAAGCTAGGATTGCAGTTGATCTGGGTAAAAGGAAAATATGTTTGTATTTTCCAGACGTTATAATGGTGGTGTTGGTGGCCGTACTAATGCTAATATTTTTCGGGCCTGTTGATCTTATGCAACCAGACAACGCCCTAGAAAGGGGTACCCCCCACTGCATGGATAATGAAGATCAAGTTCACCTCTAACTCCCCATTGTACCACTCGAAAATCGTCTTTAGCTGTGCAACATCACAATGTCCCTGAAATAGGTGAAGGCAAGGCCCCCTCTAGACTGGAGAGCCTCCAGGAATTTATTGGAAATGCAGCGCTCATCCCACTCTAAATATATTTCACAAGTGTTCTGTCAAAACATGAAAAAAAGACTTGAGAATGAGAATCAGGAGAACCTAAGAGAAATATAAAAGACGTAATAAAACATTCATTTTGTTGGCCGTAATACTGCCTAGTCGTAACATCTCAACATGGAGCCCATTTTGATAGGTCCTTTTCATTCGAAAAAGTAAAGGGGGGCAATTGGTAGACTAAAGCGGATCCAAGAAGATAACTATACTAGCCCCCCAAGTATTTTATTTGTTCGGAAGCAGAAGGAAAAGAGACCACCTGCTTTACCTTCTGGGTTGGTCAGATGTATAATTCCCAATTTCTCTATTTTTATTTTAAAGCTAGTACCTAGCTGATATGATCTCAATTCCTCCAAACGAAAAGGAAGAGATAGTGAAAGACAGGAGAATGTCATCAGAATATATATTCATCTTGTAATTGACATTTCCAAAAGGGATTCCTTATACACCTTGATATTTTCTGATCTAAGACACAAACGTTTCTAGACAAGGGGCAAATAAAATGGGGATAGTGGGCAGTCCTGTTTAGATAAAAATGTGAGGTTTGACAACTAAAACCAATGTTTAAAATCGGGTGGGGCGGGGGATATCGGTTGGCGTAAAAATCCTTAGTCATATTTATAAACTAGGCACAAAACCCATGGATAGCCTTTTCAGCATTGAGAGAGTTCAATAAAGCAGGGATATTTTTCCCGGAAAAGCGTTCACTCAGATGGCCAACACTTGTAATGTGTAATGTTATCCAACATTTGTCTGCTTCAAATAAATCCTGACTGATGTGCTTCTATTATTTGAGGAATAAAATCATGCAGTCTAGAAGTAAAAACAAAAAAAGGTGCACATCTTAGAATCAACATTAAGGTGAGAGGCCTCTGTGAAGAGCACAAGTTAGAATTCTTGTATAGTTTTGCCAGCTATCAGCTCTTCAATTCCACCATGGAGAGGGCCACAGAGCTAAAAACGGTAAAACAATTGGGACGGCTGGGGTAGGAAGGGTTTTTAAAAAAATGTTTAAAGCACCCAGTCTGGCCCTATGGTCTCCTTGACCTTTAATGATTTCACTGCCAAAGTCATTAGGGTGTCTAAGGTTTCCTTTTAGGCAGGTTTAAGCATGGGTAAAGTGTCCAAGGCAAGGTAGGTTAATTGGACTTCCTTTGAGAGGTGGTCAGCTGTGTTAAGAGCGGAATCATATTTCAACAGAAGAAATTAAGAATCCTGGATGTTCACTGTGCCCAGCTCTTTGTTAATGGCTTTAATGTGTTGTGAAGCCCACATCCCTCTAAGCATAGTGGCCAATATTCTGACTGCTTCATTAGTACTCAAGTAATATTTCTGGCAGGGACACAGAAGTGCTCTCAGCTTTTTGTGGCTAACAGATCTAATTGGCCACTGCCTCCCCTTCACTGTTTTAGTGGTTTATGACCAGGGTTAGTTTTATATGCAGATTATAGTGCCTCTCTTACAAAACCTTTTGCTCCACCAGGCAAGAGCCCTGCATTTGCTCAGCAACCATGGCAACTCATTCTCCCCACATACCCACCCTAAAGGCCTCCCATTAACGTGTCCCCTTTGGGATATTGATAGGAAAAAAAGTCACATGCTTTCGGGGAAATCTCCCCCAGGATAGGATTTCTAATTCAACTTGGGAAAGACAATCCATCACTACTAGACATATGAACAAAATTAAAGGATAGACGCACTGGAGCATGGTTGAGACATAACTGCGAATCCAAAGCCATACCCAGTGGGCGGGTGCTGGAGAAATGAAATCAGCCCAAGATTGGGAATGGTGAACAAACATTAGTATAAAAAGTGTAGTTCAAAACATTAGAAGGTAGATCCGCCCATAAATCCAGCAAGCCCTCCCTCTGCTAGTTTACATTTGAGAGATTAAGGTGCTGATGCAAGATGTACTGTCAAGTTCTAGGCTGATGGCCACATGCAAATCTTCCATTAAGATGACCTATCCCACAGCACAAAAACACCTATTTTGTCTGAGAGAAGAAATAAAAACATTGTGGTGTGAATTGGGGCATATAAAACTGCAATCTAACAAGAACACCTCCCCTGCTGCCCATAATTAAAGTAGATCTCCCATCATTAACCAGTTAGGGACCTTCAATGCCATAAGGGCTGTCCGCCTGAAAGCCAGGGCTACTTGGTGTAAACCTCAATAGTTTTAGCATTCTTCTTGTGCTTAAGCTGAGCTGGGTCAGTCTTTAATAAAAGACTTGTGGGTATGAAATCTAGGGAGGGCACTGAGTGGGTAGCTAGAGATAAAAGTGCATTAATGTAGAGAGGCTGGGGTGGAAGTTGGCTTGTTCTACGAGATTGGACAATGGTCTTTAGATGGATTGTCGGAGTTAAAGCAAATCAGTGTTGCAGCTGACCCTCCATTCCTCCACAGCCTCTGCTAGCTTCATGCACTGAAACACTAGGTCTTCATCCAGCCCTCCCCATAGACCAACTTGCCAATGCTGGCACACACACACCAAAATATTTCGATTGCCCAACACTCAAATTAACATTTCTTTTGCACACATTCATATAGATTTTGCCACACCAGAATATTTATTTTGCACATCATTCAAATTCTGGCACACTACCAGAATAATCCTTTGCTCTCAAACAGGCCTTCATCATGGATACAATCACACAATTTCCAGAGATTCCTTGACTTGCGCCACACTCAAATCCTGCATTCTCGCTCGAGCAGCTCTACACACAAGCATGAATTCTCTCACAGTTTTTGTTATGGCTTAATCCAAGAGCTTAATTGGTAGAGGTGTTTGCCAGGGCTGTGCCCCAGCACATATTTCTGAGTACCAGCACCTTTTGTCTCAGCAACATTTGAATTATGAGGTTATGTTTTGGCAACTTTATTGTTTCAACTGTCAGTCTTAGTCACACAACAAGCAACAACAGTGTCCGCCACGCTGCTGCTGCTGTACCAATTTTCTAGTTTTATGAATCACTGGTTAGGTTATGCCAGCAAACCGCTCTTGACAGCCTAGCTGACTTGCAGCACTGCAGCAGCAGGGTGGGTGGCGCGGATGGCAGCCATGTTACCAAGTGCAACTCACTACTTTTGCAGGTAGGCATGCACGCACCTGCATACCTGTCAGTGTTAGTATGATGCCAGCTCTGCTGTGCATCTACAGTCTGTGGCATTCAGCAAACACATGCAGACCATAGAAAATATTTGGACCCTGGACCTTATTTATTAACCTTCAAACATCAACAGGAAGCATGGTTCTTACATGTTTGCGCCGATCCTTTGGTTCGCTCACTACTGTGCATGGTTCTCATCTCAACTCTCAATTTCCATGCACTTTTATCACGCACATTGCAGGTCTCACATTGACACATTAGTAACACACATAATAATGCTGTTCACACTCTCTAGAGACAATTGTGAAAAAGTATACCATATTATATTCTGCTTGTAATTTATGTTTCTCTGAATGATATCTGATCACCTTGTTATTGTAAGATGAGTGTACGTCATCCCATGTTCTCTCTCTTTGGAGCATCGTCATTTCTGTGCAATTGTTTTCTGTGTAGGGGGAATCAGGTTCTCCATAGTTCAATACAACAAAGTGATTACCCTTTTTCTACAGTGTTTTGTGCCAGATCACTACTGCCTCTGAGCACTGCAGCAATAGGTGTTATTATCCAATGAAATAATACTCAATGCATCAACCTAACAAGGATGGATGGCTGTGTTGGCCACACCAGGATTCCAATTTGTGTTCTGCAGGCTGAAAACAGAAATTTGGTGAGAGGGCACAACTTGCTCAGCTATCTTGTTGAGACAAGAAGCATATCAATGAAGATATGGGACGTCCACACAAGGTAGAAGGAATTGAAGAATAAAAGGGCAAGTGACACCAAACCAGAGCCGCAGTACACAGCCAGACAAAAACTAAAAAAATCTATGTGGCTTTAAGAAAAAAAAAGAACAAATCTTGAATTTTCTGTCAGATAACATTGACAAATGAAATGGTAAAACAGAATCTCTCTCCAGTCAAGGCTTCACCAACCGGCAGAAAAACAATATAAAGTTAAACCTGCCACCTATGAGTTGTTAGAGACAGGATGCCACATGCAATGCATGGAAATAGAACTGCTTAAAGTTGAAGGATTTGGCCATCCACATCCTGTGCAACCTTTTTCTACTGCACATGACATGGACAATCATATCCTCACTGCACCAGCTAGGATTGTGGGAGCCACAGGCAAACACTGTTTTATATCATGAACATGTATTCTATTTTACTTGGGATTTCTAGCATGAGAAGAATATTCATAAAACACCAACACTGAATAATTACAAATAGAAAAAGAGGGCTATGATGCACTCAAGTCCAGTGAGTGCATCCATTGAAATTAAAGCAAATATACCAATGTTAATTTCCAAGTTTAACACATGGGAATTTTCCAAAAAGGTAAATATTTTTTAATATTAAAATCTGAATTCATATTTTCTCAGTTCTCTTCAAGGAATTGAGCGTTTTAACTTTCATATGAAACAATATGCTATGGCTGTATTTTGTTATATATGAAGAGGCATTACATTATTTTATCGATATGCAAAAATGTCACTCCAATGCGCCAACTCCTTAAGTGATTAAATGAAAAATTGCTGTTCGGTGAGTCAAATTAAATTTATTGACTTTGTGTTATTTTGACACTAATCAAATTATAACTTTAAACACATTTTCCCAAAGTCAAATTGTTCTTATTTTCTCAAGTTTCTCAGTCTGTAACCAATTTATCATTTACAAGTTTCCTTTCTCATAGCTTGTAACCATTTTACCAAAAGCAAGTTTCTTTTCTCAACATGTGTTTCCCCATTGCCAGTTGCAATGGTTCATCAGGAGAAAAAATTATAATATTGGTCGGCAGAAAAAAGGAAGGGAAAAAGAAAAAGAAAAATAGCTATAAATACAGCATTTCGGCTATACTACGATGCAAAAGCAGCCGAGGATATAGGAGCAGCTTATCAAGGTCAACCTATTCCATCATTTAAAAGAGAGGATATATTTTTACAAAGGTAAGGTTAAATTTGACAATATTTTTTTTAAAAAACCTCCACTTTCAGTAAACTTAATTATTTTTTTTCTCCAAACCAATGAAGGGGTTTTCCCCTAGCATCACAACTGAAACTAATTAGGGAAAATGTCTTTTTCCATCTTTTGTTTTTTCCTCTTTCCTGCAGTCAGAAGAAATTGATTATTCATTCAAGCTTTGGTTAACAGAAGTGGCCTAATATAAATATAACTTTACTGAATAAGGATACTGGTTCAAGAAAATCAAATGAAAACAGTTACATAAATAGGGTGAGTCAATAAACTTTAAAATTATATGGCAATTTTTATATGAATCATAATAATTAAGTATTGTGTTCTTACCAACCTTAACAAAAATACAAGGCAAAACTAAACCTTATATCTGATTTTATTATTTTTCCCTTCCTTTTTTCTGCAGGCCAATATTATCTTTTCTTCTCCTGATGAACCATTGCAACTGGCAATGGGGAAACACGTGTTGAGAAAAGAAACTTGCTTTTGGTAAAATGGTTACAAGCTAGGAGAAAGGAAACTTGTAAATGATAAATTGGTTACAGACTGAGAAACTTGAGAAAATAAGAACAATTTGACTTTGGGAAAATGTGTTTAAAGTTATAATTTGATTAGTGTGAAAATAACACAAAGTCAATAAATTTAATTTGACTCACCAAACAGCAATTTTCCATTTAATCACTTAAGGTGTTGGCGCATAGGAGTGATATTTTCGCATATCGATAAATTAATGCAATTAGCTTGTGTAGTAGCCACACACATTTATGGGAAACACTCATGCTGACAACTTCGCATCTTTTGTAACAGGAAATACTTACTATAATTAAAGATAACAAATAGAGCTGTCGCCAAGGTTGAGCTTAGTTTGGCTACACATTAAATTTTCTTACAAACAGGCATTAGCTGACCCAATACACAAACAGAGAGATAAAAAGGCAGAAAAAGCTAGACCACTTTACATTTGACCCTCCTAAAGAAAGCTTATAACAACTTGTTTTCTTGGCAAAACCTTACATGCATTTTCAGACTTATTGTAGGCTCTAGCTGACACACAGTAGGGTGATATACCAAACCAGGCTCCTTGAAGATGAAAATATACTTTTTACGCCAATGCACAATGTCAAAGACAATTAACATTTTCAGAGACTGATTAACTTCAAATAATTACCTGTCATTTGTGTCAGTGGTTCCATTAGTGCAGCGCCGAGTCTCTCTACAGCCATCACATGGTTTGCTTTGAGATATTGCTTCAAAGAAGGGTGGATGACTTTCTGGCACAAAACTAGGTCTACTTGCTCATGAATGATATGCTTTCCCAGACTGATCAATTGACCTAATAATGCTGCTTCTGGAGATACACCAGACTGAACCAAGAGAGTTTCACCTCCAATATCAGAAAGATCTCCTGACAGCGAGATACAAAAGAGGGCAGTTTTAACACAGTTTCCAGAAAAGTTGTTCATAGGAAGCATTCCATCCAACTGAAATTCTGTCATTTCTATCAGTAGGCCTGGAAACACACCAGACTCCATAACTCTTTGACCCTCAACTGGTACAATTACTACCCTTCCCAAAACAGCACTAGGTCCCAGCTCGTTTGGAACCGTGAGCAAAAACGCCTTTAGTACCAGTGTGCTGACATAGTCGGCTTCTTTTATGGTAAGCATGTTAGTAGGTTTACTGGTTATTGCAGTCCGTGCTAAACACAGCAGTGTCTTGCTGCTATCGTAATCAACTTTTAATCTGCAGCTGCATTCCTCGGCATTGAGATAGTCTGTGCACCATCTTAAAAGATGCGTGTTTATGCTGATGACAGTACCGGAGGGAAGATTTGTTTTCTGGACGTGTTTAACTAAGCTGCAGCACAGAATGGCTGCAAACAAGCCACAATCACTGAAGCGTGATGTATGATTGAGAACCGATGCTATCAGAACCTTCAGCCCTGGATGGGAGGCAGGCAAGACATTAAGTAGGGTGGAAGACTGGGACGTTGTGAGAACAGACCCACCCATACTGTTATGGAGCTGCTTGAGTCTACCACTAGGGCCGTAGCACGACATCACAATTTCACTTAGCAAACATAGGGACGTGTTAAATATTTCAGTGTTTAAACGCCCACTTCTGCATATTGAAGGTTTTTTTACATCTGCACGTGACATTCTTGCCGCTTTTCCAAGCTCTACCAATTAAACTTGTGAAGCAGTGTCTTATGCTTTATAAATGACATTCTGTTCAAATGGCAACTCTACCACTGGGGTTTGTTAGTGCACCTGCACTTCGTGCAAATAACTGTAAAGGCTACGCAGTGAATTATTTCAACAGGTGCAGGCTAAAGCTGAACAATGCCTCCCATACACGTGAAACCAACAAAAGCACAACAAAGCGTTGAGAAAACACAAATGGACTACTGAAAAGTCATTTGAGAGCTTTATTCATCATAATCCTTTTGCTGCTTTAATTCTGAGCCAGACCTGGCAGACGTCTTCGCCACCTTCTGTATTATGTAGGTACCAATATGGAGTCCGACAAATGATATACCAGCTACAAGGAGCCAATTCTTCCTTAACCAGCTTTTACTTTTCATGTTTGTGGATTTCTAGTTTGTTGCTTCTAATTGAAACGTCTGTGAGATCTGTCAATACACAAAAAAGCAGAAAGTGAATTAATAAGTGGGCACCAAACTCTTAGTGAATTCAACCACTTTGATTGCGTAATAAGGATTACAATGAATGTGTTCTAGAACACTTATCAGCACACCGCAGTTTATGTAAAGACCATATGATGCAACAAAAGAATGACAAGGAGATTGCAACAGCAATTGCCACCGATTTAAATTTCTCACATGCAAAGCACCTAGAACAGTTTTTTAGTGGCGATCAGTCAAGTCTCTAAGAAAAACTATTCTTTGTGAAAAATCACCCATTTGGATAGCAAGAGTTTTTACGAATATTGTTGGCAAACCAACGACAACACCTATATTCAAAAAGCCTGCTTAGCAACGGATACAGACCTTGTAGATAAAATAATTCAATTCTGTGGAATAACACACACCGCTTTTCAAATTTGGCTTTATTAGCAGTTTTATTACAGATATCAACATAACTTTGAGAGGCATATAATCACAACAACTTTAATCTGTCAGAAAGTGCACATGCCCCTTGCCTCCCACTCGGATAAAAATAATGAACAACTCCCCTTCCCACCCCCCCCCCCCTCTCCTCCTTGACCCCCTCCTGCCCGGTACCGTCTCTCCCTCCCGCATCCCCTACTCCCAAACTCTTCCTTCACCGTGACCACTTATGACACCCCTCCCGAGCTAGGGGCCACTCCTCTGGCCATCTTGGTCACCACCACCCTGAGAGCCTGCTGGCCTCTCTCTCCCCTTCGTCCCATACCAAAAGCACAAGCCCCCCACTCATTCCGTCACGTCTCTAACCCCTTCCCCATGACCCTCCTCACCTCTCAGGTATTTATCAGCAAAGCCCTACCATTCCATCTCCATCATACCCCCACCCTGCCTTGCAGACCCACAGTTATTATCCGCTCCATTACGTGTAGGTTGCTTGCAACATTGACCCATTCGTCTTTGTCTGGCATGTGGGCACATTTCCATTGCTTGGCGAGGCATGCTCTCACTGCTAACAGTAGGCCCGATGCCCTCTTAGGCAACCTACAGATGTCCCCCTCCTGCTGCTCAATCCCAAACAAAACTAGTAGGGGAGATGTAGCCCTGGTAATCCCTGCCACCTCCTTAATCCATGCCAGTACCTCACCCCCCCAAAAACTGCACCCTCGCGCACCCCCACCACATATGCCAATAATCAGCCTTCTCTCCACACAGCACAGAGGGCTGACGTCCTGATACATTTTAGAGAGTCTGACAGGGTCTTATTGCCCTTCATTTATGCACCTTTTCTCACCTTTTTTCCAAATCTCCCAGATGGTCCCCAAAACTGGATGTTCCCTAATTCTACGGGGGATTCTACCTCTCGGCACCCATAACCATTCTCCGTGCGTAGCTGGTCGAAGGTGTCGGTTGTCCAGTGCAATCCATTGGAGATCCCCTTGGGCCCTTAGGTGTCGTACCAAAACCCGAAGTTGGGCAGCCTGATAATATCGTTGCACGTCCGGGAGACCAACTCCCCCGCTTTCCTTGGGCAGAACCAGAACCTCTCATGCTATCCGGGTATTTTTCCTCTGCCAAAGAAATCTCAATAAGGAACACTTTTCACATCCTGAAAGACGACGTTTGGGACGCGGATCGGGAGCCTTGGGAGGACAACCATTTTCAATGCATTGAGTCACCCCAACCATGATACTGTAAGCTTACTCCACTTCACTAAGTCCAACTTGATCGTTGACACCAGGGGGTGTGGGGGGAAGTTCGCGTCGAAAAGTCCCCCCCACCTCCCTAGTGAGGGTTATGCCCAAATATCTCACCATCCGAGAACTAACCTGCATCCCCAGGGGGGCGAACCTTTCGATTTCACTGTCTCTCCTCCCTATCCAATGGGAAAAGGATTGATTTCGACTTATTGATCTTTAGTCCAACCTGCCTTTGGATCTCAGATGTCAGAGCACCATAGACTTCTTTAAGAAGAAGCTGAAAACACTGAGGTTTGCCCAATTCCATTCATGGGCTTTCCTGGTTTAGTAATGCTGTTTTAATTCAGGGTTTTGCCTTGTTTTCTAAATGTTTTTGTCCGCACCCTAATGCTTACAAGTCCATGGACTGCGCATTATAAATGTAGTAAAGTAAAAGTCCGGCTGAGGTGCCGTATTGCTCTGTTGAACCACCGGTGGTACAGACATCAGGGGGTTTACTACGTGCAGCAGTGCATATGTACGAGTGCATATTTGTGCACTCGTACATATACGGTTTGTCGGGCACGTCAGCGCTAATGTTGCAATTACGAGCAACACATAATAGGTGTGTGTTATGTCTGGTCCCCTGGCTGTACACCTTGTTGTGCTTCTCATGAAATGCAGACAGCAGTCAAGATAGGAGGCCACTCTGTTCCGGTGTAGGTTGTGGTTCTTTATTCTTCTACTCAGGTACAGACTAGGACATGACCCATATAATGAAAGTACTGGTGCCCACCACCCAGGCTGCTCTCAGCTCATCTTCTCCAGTAACTGTCACGGCATAACTCTCACTCAGATGATGCACCCTAGCATTCTAACAGTGACATCAGGCATTCCCAATTCACAACTTATACACACAATGGCAAAATCAACGCCCCCATGGCTGATTGATATAAAAGCATGTCATATGAAATATTGCCCAATAATGTATGTTCACAAGGCAGAGATGACAGTCATCATTTTCCCTTACAGCACACAAACAATAAAACCGCTTCGATGACACAGTTACATCAAACAAACAGCTGCATCGAATCCATCCGGTTTGCATGCAACTTTAACAGTGGCATTGCACACCAATATTTAAAACGCCTCAACCATCAATAGCTGACTGCATGGCGTCCACTGCCTGTTAAGAAAACATAACAGTAAAAGATCTACTCTGGATGAATGTAACCTTTGGTGCAACTGCAGCCGACACACATGACAGCTCTGGTGTGCATGCTGCCTGTCCAATTTCGGAAAACTTCACGATGAACAGTTCTCACCACACACAACACTTCCAGCTCCAAACACCTTTCCAGCGCTGTCGTCACTCCAACTGACAAGGAGCGTTCAAGAACAACCACGTTCTCAGTTCTCTCCTTGGGATGCACCGCCTGCAATCCTCCTGACATCATTTGCAGCAAGGGACGGCTGTGGGAGAAGCTCCTGGATCACGCAGAACACTGCTGAAAGACACTTTAGGCTCAATACGTAAAGACATCTGTGATGGATGGCGCACCGTCCCGCCACTCTCCTGACCGGACAGCTTGCTCATTATTTTTAATAGCAGATCACTCCCTCCTCTCCTCTCACCTGGGTCCTATCGGCCCTCTGTCCGCCCCTCCCCCATCTCTGGTAAACTCGTTCACGGAGGGTGACTTCAACATCCACCATGACTCCTCAATCACAGCATCCACTCTCTTCTGTGATCTCTGTACCTCGCTCTCCCTCTCCATTCTCCCCTCTGGTCCTACCCACTCGGCTGGACACACTCTCAATGCCTTCATCCACACTGATCTTTTGCTCGCCACCCCGCTTTCCCGGTCAGATCACTCCCTCCCTTCCTCTCCTCTCACCTCACCTCATCTGGGTCCTATCAGCACTCTGACCACACCTCCCCCTGCTCTGCCAACCTCGTTCACGGACACAAACGAGTGTCAGTTGCTCACATCCACCTTCATCTCCCCTCTCCTCTTACTGCAGACACTACCTCTGACTCTGCTCTCAGCAACCTCCATTTCACCATTACCAACACTCTCAATAGTCTTGCCCCAGTCATGAGGATCCGCCTGAACATGGCACCAAGCTTGGTACGATTCTGATTTAGCAGCTCTGAGACGCAAGTGCAGAGCTGCAGAATCGAAGTGAAAGACCTTGAGCTCATCTTCTGACAAACTAGCCTGTCTCATTCACCAAAGGCAATATTGTCTCTCGATTCGCTCCAAGAAGAGGATCCACAACCAGGTTTGCGTCACCTGAGCATCCAACAACACAGCTGAACTCTTTAAAATCTGTAAGGAACTAGGAACACCTTCTGCAGTCTCAACCTCGCCCCTCGCTCCCACCCCCCCCAGACCCTCTGCACTGCACTGGCCTCCCACTTCACTACAAAAACTCAGGACATCTTGAGCACCCTTTCTTCCTCCCCTTACCCCTCCCATCCTCCCAACCCCCTGCTACCCCTGGCCTCTCATCCATCCTCAGCCATTCTCCCCTATCACATCAGATGAGGTCACTAGGGTTGTCCGAACAAGTCTCTCCCTGTTCTTCCAGAACTATTAAGGACAACATTGTCTCCCTTGCCCCTGCACTTGCTGATTTCTGCAATCGCTCTCTTGCTACAGGGTCTTTCCCCTCTTCGCTCAAGCACTACCTTGTGCGCCCCCTCCCAAAAGTGCCTACCTCCGACCCCTCATGTCCAGCAAACTACTACCCCATCTCCATCACTCCCTTCCTTGGGAAACTTCTGGAGAAGCTGGTCCTCCCCCAACTGACACAGCATACTGAGCTTGTTGGTTGCCCACAGGACCATCAATCTGAATTCCGAGCATCCAGAGGCACAGAAACTCCTCTCCTGATCACCTGTGAAGAGCTGCTTGTATCTCTTGACTTTCACTCACCAGCTGTTCTCATTCTACTTGATCTCTCCTCGGCATATCATACGGTCAACCACTCCATCCTCATAAAATGGCTCCATGATACCCTTGGTATCTCGGAGCGGGCGCTGGACTGGCTGACCTTCCTCACTGACAATCCCTCCGGGGTTAACCTGGGCTCTATCTCCAACCGTGGCGTTCCTCGGGGCTCCAACCTTTCACCCTGGCTTTTAACGTGGATCTCGTCCCACTTGCTCACCTTATTTCCACTTTCTCCCCTCACTTCCAGTGTTATGCAGACGACACCCAACTCTTCTTCAAACTTCCCTCTGATCCCCACCCTACTCCCTCTACCATTCCAGACTGCCTATATGCTATCCAGTCCTGGTGTGCCTCTAATGATCTCTGTCCCAATGCCAGCAAGACTGAGATCCTTCCTATCGGGACCCCAGCTCCCTCTTTCCTCCCTTCACTCTGTTCACCATCTATGGGCTCTCCCCGTTCTTCATCTGAAGCCAGAAACCTTGAAGTCATCTTCGATTCCCCTCTACCTTGCCTCCCTCACATCCAGGACCTTGCCAAGAAGACCATTTTCAACTGCACCTCCTCATAGGTATCCTTCCTTTTCTCACTTTTCACCAGAAGCTCAATGTCTACTGAGCTTTGGTACTCTGTAGGCTGGACTATTGCAACAGCCTCTTCCTTAATCTACCCTCTTCGTCTTTCCACCCCCTTCAACTTAACCAGAATAGGGCTGCAAGACTTATCCTTGGCCTTAGGCCCAGGGACCATATGTCTCCAGCCCTAAAAACTCTCCACTGGCTTCCAGTTGCTGCAAAGATCAAATTCAAATCTCTCTGCATCATCCATAAGGCCGTCTGGGGCCAGGGACCATGCTATCTACAACTTGCTTTCACCAAGTACTTTCCCTCCAGATCTTTACGTTCTTCCAGCTCCAACTCTCTGCGCGTCAAGGACTTCTCAAAGCAGCGAGCTGGTGGCCGATCTCTTTCCTAGGCTGGCTCCCTCCTCTGGAACAGCCTCCCCCTTCCACTCTGTCTTGAGCTGGATCTCCACAAATTCCGGACACTCCTCAAGACTTTTCTCTTCACCTCCTCCTTCCCCATCCAGTGCTAAACCCCACAGTCACTGAGATTGGTGGCCTGGGCCCTTATGTGTAATTCTGTAATTGTTTATAATTGTTTATTTATACAGCGCTTATACACAGGTGCAGTGCTTCAAAGCGCTTCAAGATGACAAGGGAACAAGGGAATACAGTAATCATTCTTAGGCCTTGAAGTTTCCGTCAAATCGCCTTCAGCCTCCACCCCGCCACCCCCAACACTTGCCTTTGGGCACTCACTGGCCTGTGTTATCCCACAGGCCTGCACTTATTGTATTGGCAGATGACCACGCTTTACCAAGTGATCTCTGCCAGGCGCTCATCCGTTGCCTGCAACTGGCCCTCTGGCACTTGCCCCTCTGTGGAACTACAAGCACTTACCCCCTTCCCTTGTCCCTTCTCTCTCTTTGCACTTGCACATTACAAATGCTCACAGTGTCCTAGTAGGACCGCCTCTGTCTTTGCTCATCAGTGTTATTTTATTTGCCTTCTGTTCCCTCCCCTTTTCCCTGTGGGCGCTTTGAAACACAATTTCTTGATGTATAAGCGCCTTACAAATGCACAATAAATAAATAAATAAATAAGGTCGCTCTTCACCCCTTGGTGCTCCGTCCTTCGCCCCAGCCAACCTGTACACAGGGCAGGGGCTCTGATCACAGCTGCAACAGCAGTTCAAACTTCGCCACCTTGACCCCGCGGCAGGAATCTCAACAATGCGGGCAGCTCTTAAGGGCAGCCACTTTAAAGACAGCGCGAACAGCCCCTCCTACAGCGGTCAACGCTGGAGGGAGCACACACTTCACTGCCTCTCCAGCGTTTAAGCAGGTGGGGCAAAGGGCCGTTCACTTTGCTCTGGGTAGTGGGTCTCTTCTCTGGGGGGCGGTATCCTGGTGCTGCTACCCCCATCCCCCTCACAGTAGTTTAGGTTTTTTGCCGACTCATCACCATATGTTAAATCTGGTCCTTGGGCTGTAACTTTGTGTGCTTCTCATGAAATGCAGACAGGAGTCAAGAAAGGAGGCCACTCTGTTCCGCTGTAGGTTGTGGTTCTTTATTCTCCTACTCCTCAGGTACAGACTAGGACATGACCCATATCAGGAATGTACTGGTGCCCACCACCGAGGCTGCTCTCGGCTCAGCTTCTCCAGTAACTGTCACTGCACAACTCTCATTCAGAAGAGGCACTGTAGCATTTCATCAGTGACATCAGGCACTACATCACTGCTCATTCACTCGCCTCCACAGTGTGCCCCTCTGCATTGTTTAACTCTTATGTTTAACTCATAATGTAAATGCATGAGGTAATAAATAACATGATCAGAAGCGTGAACAATTTCCATTAAATAAATGCACAGGAGGCGGGGGGGCGTGGCCAGGCGGCATCGCATGAAGACGTGCCTGCTGTAGGCTTTGTCTTGAGGTGCCCAGAAATCCCTTCATAATGCCTTCTAAAATATGATTCTGACCGTTTACCCCTTCCATGCTGCACCGGAATGGCTGGACCCTGCTCTGCTCTGCTGGCCTTTGAAGCCCAAAGACCTGAGTTGTGTGGAGACCCGCTGCACCGTGGGGGTGGCAGCCCAGCGGTTTTAACAAGTTGGCGGGCAGGCCCTGACTCCTGAAAAGCCTCCGAGCTCAAAGTGGCCTGCGCTATCGCCCTCTCCCCTCCCTACCGAATTTGAAGGGGGCCGATCGTCCGGGGACAGTGCAGATTGGAGCCCGCTACAGCTGGCGCCCTGTGACGGGCTGTCCCTCAATAAAAGTCAAGACGGCTCCTGCGCACCCCAACCAGCCTACGAGGGATACCACGGTGACATGATGCAGCGAAGACCACCTGTCGGCCCATGTGAACCTGCGCTGGAGTGAGCCTGTGGAGGTCTCCTGCTCCCCAATACAGCTGACGTACAATGCGCAGAGTGCGGGCCTACTGCCTTCCTGCTATCGGAGCTCGGTGGCAGCTCCATGCTCTCTCGCCCTGCCACCGGATGCGGCTTGCTTGAAGGCCGCCATCAGGATGGTAGGTGATCCTGTGGAGCCGATTGCGGAGCTCGCTGGGTGCACTCTTGTGCTTCATTGATGACGGGAAGGGGCATCCGTGGTCTGCCTCACATGCTATGCAGGGTGGTTGCACCTGGACCCCCAGAGGCTTTCCGCTGATCCGTGGGACTTTCTTCTGAAGCTTCTGTAGTGGTGCCCAGTTGGTCACCAAGCCTGGAAGGCCTACTTCCTCGAGTGCTCCCAAATACGCCACTGGCCCAGTTCCGCTTCCACTCCATATCTCTGACCCGTCCAGGGAGTTTAGCCCATCGCTCTCGGATCGCCTGGAAAAGTCAGGCCAGCCTGATAAATTCCTCTCCCCGCCCTTACACGACTGTTGTGTGGGCAGTGGCGGCAAAGAACTGGGCAGACGCCCCTGAAACGGAGACTGCGCTGAAGGGAGGTGGGGGTCTCGTTGCCCAACGCTGGTGGAGTCCTAAACTACAGGCTGGTCGCTGAACTTCTACCGATCCAGCTCCCCTTCCTTGTCTGGAGCTTCGACGACGCAAGGAGAATGCAGGAGCGCAGCCTTTTCGGGATGTCCAAAGCTGGGGTAAGGGCAAAGGCGGGGGACATTAAGACATTAAGGCTCTCCTGACCATGCAGGATGGCAAAGGGAGGCAGGCGGTCAGTGCAAAGGTCCACTCTCCTACCCCAGCGTCGGCACATAGAGATTCGCCCTTCAAGAAACAGGACCTCATGGACTTGTTCTCCATCCTGAGGAAACATGTTATCTCTGAAATTAAATCCACTAAGGAAGCAGTGACAAAATGGATTGCTGAGCTTGACTTCCACCTATCTGGACTAGATTCCCCGATCAGGGAGGTAGAAGCTAAAGTGTGTGACCAAGTCCATGGGTCCCGTGCCACATACCTAATCAATAACTGTCCGAGTATGCCCGGGATTTGTACCGCATTTGCTAGACCTTCCAGAATCTGCAGAGATCACCCTTGATAGAACACGCCGGTTCTTCTCCTCAGCTCAGCAGCGTCGCAATCCGATCCCGGATGTTTTCTCGAGGGGCCACCATTCAGCAGAAGGAGGCGATCATGGCGGCGGCCCAGAAAAAGGAGTCGGGGAAATTCCGAGGATCTAGACTCTCACTGTTCCAAGATCTCTCACCACGCACTCTGGCCAACAGGAGGAGATTGCAGGTGGTGTCTTTGTGGCTGCAATCGAAACGGATTGGATACAGATGGGGGTTCCCATGTAGGCTGTTATTTGAGTACCAAAACCATCACTACACAATCAGCTCAGAGGAGGAGGTGTCAGAGCTAATGGAAACCACGTAGGGGCATCGGGAGAAGGGTGGCGGAGCTGAAGCAGCGGTTGACATGGACTCTGTCCCTCGTGATAAGTCCAGGAGGCCCCGGGGGAAATGGGATCCACTGAAGAAATCTTCGGGGTCAGGCACTGAACCCTTGCCGGATGACCCACTGTGAATGCCCTACTGTTGGCCGGCTGTGCACCTAATTAGCTCTAGAGGGGAGGGAGCCTTTGGTTGTTGGGAGTATGAAAGCTTGGCTCGAAGGGTTATTGTTATGAGCTCATCTGTTTTGGTGCAGTTTCGTAGGGGAGCAAGGGGATTTGATGCTGGGCGCTCTGAGGGATTGGCACCCATTCATTTATTATTAGACCGTTTCAAATGTGCTTATTGGGGTATGGTTTTTTTATTTTATGTTTTGTTCTTTTGGGGATTAGGTTTTTCTTTTAACCACTCAACTAAGTTAGCTAGCTTCTCGAAGAGGCAATCCTGCCAATGTCTCTTCTATTCTTACCGCTGTTGTGTTTGGTTCTCCAGCCGTGCCCAAAGCATCGCGTGATAGCGACTAACGATTTATCCTGTGTGACCCTAAATGTACAGGGGGCGAACTCCGCGATCAAGCACAGGGCTCTGCTTCATAGACTAGCTGCCCTCGCCGCAACCCTGGTCTACATCAAGGAAACTCTCCTTGCCAATAAACGAAGCATGCCTCGTTAGCAAAACATACCCCAATATTTAATGGCCGTAAAAAGCATGGAGTCGCCATCATGATTCGTAAGGGCACACCCCTGAAGGTGTTACGAGTGATGAGAGAAGGAAATGGAAGATTACTGCTAATCACTGGAATATTGGGTGGGTGGGGGTGTAGATTCACATTGGCCTCTCTATATGGCCCTAACGACAAACAAGATGTGTTCCTGTCCTCGTTTTCAAGGGATCTTGGTAGTTTTTTGGAAGGAGAACTAATTCTCGGAGGGGATTTTAACTGTGTGGTGGATCCAACAATAGACAAGTCATTGGCTCCCACCACTAATGAAGAAAGGAATTTATTGTCCATGACCACTCTCCTAAGGGAACACTCACTAATAGAAGCGTGGAGGTTGTGCCACCCAGGGGACAGGGAATACACTTTTTTACTCAGGAGGTGCACAAAGGGTTTTCAAGGTTGGATATGTTCCTTATCACTTACACACTGGACCCTGCGATGGGTGGGATAGATGTACACCCTAAGGCATGGTCAGATCACGCGCCACTTAAACTCACTCTTGACCTGGCCCTACCACCTCCTCAGGTCAAACCACCTTGGAGTATCAATTACCTCCTCTTGATGGATGCTGCGGCTAAAGATCACATATCAGAAGTAATAACTATTTCAAGGAAAATGACACTGGGGGTCTTTGATTTTAGGACGGTTTGGGATGCTCGTAAGGCAGTGATCCGAGGAGCCATCATTGGGCAATCTGTGGCTTTGGGGTGGGCAAGGAAACTAATTCAATTGCACTTCGAACCGGAAGTTCTTCTGAGGGAGCAGGAGCATGCCCAAATCTGCTCTCGACGTTCCCTCCGGGACCCGTGGGTAGCCAAGCAAGCCTTGAAATATCAAAATATCACCTCATGGGGAAGGCGGCTTAATCTATCCTGCTGACTAAGCAATGCTATTACTCGAAACGGAACAAGGCCAATAGGCTACTGGCAGCTAAGCTGAAAAAGGCAGCTACACGCATTTACATTGGGGCCCTAAGGGAGGACCTTGGGAGACGGGAGGTTTCGGAGTCCTGGAAAATGAGTATAATGGAGGAGTCCTTCCGCTCTGTTTCGACAGCACACCAAGGGGACCATACCCTCACAGGGATTTTATTCCCTGTTCCCAGTTACCCCGAATCCCATCAGAGCTACAAGACCTGCTTGAGGTGGACATAACGGCACAGGAAATAGCTCAGGTAATTAAGGTTCTCCCAGAAGGTAAAGCCCCGGACAGATTTTCTAATACATTTTATAAAGTGTTTGACAGGCTTGATCCCACAATTAACTAAACTATTTAACTTGTTCCTGACCTCTGGCAAAGTGACTGACTCAATGGCAGAGTCGGCAAACACTCTCCTACTTAAGCCAGGGAAAGACCCCGAGAGAAGCTCCTCCTACCGGCCCATTGCGCTCTTAAACACGGGTGCCAAACTCTATAGTAAGATACTTGATTCCCATCTGGGGGTAGTTCTCCCGCACATAATAGAGGGCGATCAGACTGGGTTAACTAAAGGAAGGGGAACCTACGATAACGTTAGGAGGGTTGTGGATCTGATCGCCTTAGCTCCTCATAACCCAGGGGGTCTTTCCCTGCTCTCGTTGGAGGCAAATCGTGCGTTCGACAGCATGTCCTGGGACTATTTAAAATCATTATTACCGGTTTATGGCTTAGGTCCAGAATTCATGGCGAATTTCCAAGAACCATCAACGCGAATCAGGTTTAACGCTCAATGGTCTCTACTGCTTCCACTAGACAAAGGCACTAGACGGGTGTAACGCTCACCTGGTATCCACAGGGACGTCACTCAGCCTGTTCTGACCTCTTACGACCTTGAACCCTTCCCTGGAGGCTGGGCCTGAAACACAGGATTGGTAGAGTTTAACTCCCTATTGTATTTGTGTGCTTGAACCCCTTCTTCCCCGGGGTCCAACCCTTCCCTTTGATCCACAGCTCACCTTGTTTTCTTGGATAGTGTGCTCTCCGTCCTGCTTTCAGCGCAGGGGCATGTTGATTGATGCAGGCTCGTTGCTGCCTAGTTATTTCACTGGCAAGAGTCCGACAGGTAAGTATAATGAGTCTTTTGACCAGTTCTCCAACTTCGTTCCTTTCCTTCCTTAGATGATGGCCGGCGTCCGGGGATGGCGGCGTGCTGCTGAGATGAGTAGCGCTGAAAATGAGTGAGAGCGCGATGCGCGATGCACCCCTTTCGTATTTGCATTGAACCGAGTTCTTTTTCTGTGTCTTTTAGGTGCCGTGACATTTTCAGCGTGGATGCCGGTTATGAAGAACAAATGCGGTGGGTAAGTGCGGTATGCAGCGCCTCTAGATGTTTCCACGCTAACCTGGAGTGTCCCATGTAGGCTGTTATTTGAGTACCAAAACCATCACTACACAATCAGCTCAGAGGAGGAGGTGTCAGAGCTAATGGAAACCACGTAGGGGCATCGGGAGAAGGGTGGCGGAGCTGAAGCAGCGGTTGACATGGACTCTGTCCCTCGTGATAAGTCCAGGAGGCCCCGGGGGAAATGGGATCCACTGAAGAAATCTTCGGGGTCAGGCACTGAACCCTTGCCGGATGACCCACTGTGAATGCCCTACTGTTGGCCGGCTGTGCACCTAATTAGCTCTAGAGGGGAGGGAGCCTTTGGTTGTTGGGAGTATGAAAGCTTGGCTCGAAGGGTTATTGTTATGAGCTCATCTGTTTTGGTGCAGTTTCGTAGGGGAGCAAGGGGATTTGATGCTGGGCGCTCTGAGGGATTGGCACCCATTCATTTATTATTAGACCGTTTCAAATGTGCTTATTGGGGTATGGTTTTTTTATTTTATGTTTTGTTCTTTTGGGGATTAGGTTTTTCTTTTAACCACTCAACTAAGTTAGCTAGCTTCTCGAAGAGGCAATCCTGCCAATGTCTCTTCTATTCTTACCGCTGTTGTGTTTGGTTCTCCAGCCGTGCCCAAAGCATCGCGTGATAGCGACTAACGATTTATCCTGTGTGACCCTAAATGTACAGGGGGCGAACTCCGCGATCAAGCACAGGGCTCTGCTTCATAGACTAGCTGCCCTCGCCGCAACCCTGGTCTACATCAAGGAAACTCTCCTTGCCAATAAACGAAGCATGCCTCGTTAGCAAAACATACCCCAATATTTAATGGCCGTAAAAAGCATGGAGTCGCCATCATGATTCGTAAGGGCACACCCCTGAAGGTGTTACGAGTGATGAGAGAAGGAAATGGAAGATTACTGCTAATCACTGGAATATTGGGTGGGTGGGGGTGTAGATTCACATTGGCCTCTCTATATGGCCCTAACGACAAACAAGATGTGTTCCTGTCCTCGTTTTCAAGGGATCTTGGTAGTTTTTTGGAAGGAGAACTAATTCTCGGAGGGGATTTTAACTGTGTGGTGGATCCAACAATAGACAAGTCATTGGCTCCCACCACTAATGAAGAAAGGAATTTATTGTCCATGACCACTCTCCTAAGGGAACACTCACTAATAGAAGCGTGGAGGTTGTGCCACCCAGGGGACAGGGAATACACTTTTTTACTCAGGAGGTGCACAAAGGGTTTTCAAGGTTGGATATGTTCCTTATCACTTACACACTGGACCCTGCGATGGGTGGGATAGATGTACACCCTAAGGCATGGTCAGATCACGCGCCACTTAAACTCACTCTTGACCTGGCCCTACCACCTCCTCAGGTCAAACCACCTTGGAGTATCAATTACCTCCTCTTGATGGATGCTGCGGCTAAAGATCACATATCAGAAGTAATAACTATTTCAAGGAAAATGACACTGGGGGTCTTTGATTTTAGGACGGTTTGGGATGCTCGTAAGGCAGTGATCCGAGGAGCCATCATTGGGCAATCTGTGGCTTTGGGGTGGGCAAGGAAACTAATTCAATTGCACTTCGAACCGGAAGTTCTTCTGAGGGAGCAGGAGCATGCCCAAATCTGCTCTCGACGTTCCCTCCGGGACCCGTGGGTAGCCAAGCAAGCCTTGAAATATCAAAATATCACCTCATGGGGAAGGCGGCTTAATCTATCCTGCTGACTAAGCAATGCTATTACTCGAAACGGAACAAGGCCAATAGGCTACTGGCAGCTAAGCTGAAAAAGGCAGCTACACGCATTTACATTGGGGCCCTAAGGGAGGACCTTGGGAGACGGGAGGTTTCGGAGTCCTGGAAAATGAGTATAATGGAGGAGTCCTTCCGCTCTGTTTCGACAGCACACCAAGGGGACCATACCCTCACAGGGATTTTATTCCCTGTTCCCAGTTACCCCGAATCCCATCAGAGCTACAAGACCTGCTTGAGGTGGACATAACGGCACAGGAAATAGCTCAGGTAATTAAGGTTCTCCCAGAAGGTAAAGCCCCGGACAGATTTTCTAATACATTTTATAAAGTGTTTGACAGGCTTGATCCCACAATTAACTAAACTATTTAACTTGTTCCTGACCTCTGGCAAAGTGACTGACTCAATGGCAGAGTCGGCAAACACTCTCCTACTTAAGCCAGGGAAAGACCCCGAGAGAAGCTCCTCCTACCGGCCCATTGCGCTCTTAAACACGGGTGCCAAACTCTATAGTAAGATACTTGATTCCCATCTGGGGGTAGTTCTCCCGCACATAATAGAGGGCGATCAGACTGGGTTAACTAAAGGAAGGGGAACCTACGATAACGTTAGGAGGGTTGTGGATCTGATCGCCTTAGCTCCTCATAACCCAGGGGGTCTTTCCCTGCTCTCGTTGGAGGCAAATCGTGCGTTCGACAGCATGTCCTGGGACTATTTAAAATCATTATTACCGGTTTATGGCTTAGGTCCAGAATTCAGGGCGAATTTCCAAGAACCATCAACGCGAATCAGGTTTAACGCTCAATGGTCTCTACTGCTTCCACTAGACAAAGGCACTAGACGGGTGTAACGCTCACCTGGTATCCACAGGGACGTCACTCAGCCTGTTCTGACCTCTTACGACCTTGAACCCTTCCCTGGAGGCTGGGCCTGAAACACAGGATTGGTAGAGTTTAACTCCCTATTGTATTTGTGTGCTTGAACCCCTTCTTCCCCGGGGTCCAACCCTTCCCTTTGATCCACAGCTCACCTTGTTTTCTTGGATAGTGTGCTCTCCGTCCTGCTTTCAGCGCAGGGGCATGTTGATTGATGCAGGCTCGTTGCTGCCTAGTTATTTCACTGGCAAGAGTCCGACAGGTAAGTATAATGAGTCTTTTGACCAGTTCTCCAACTTCGTTCCTTTCCTTCCTTAGATGATGGCCGGCGTCCGGGGATGGCGGCGTGCTGCTGAGATGAGTAGCGCTGAAAATGAGTGAGAGCGCGATGCGCGATGCACCCCTTTCGTATTTGCATTGAACCGAGTTCTTTTTCTGTGTCTTTTAGGTGCCGTGACATTTTCAGCGTGGATGCCGGTTATGAAGAACAAATGCGGTGGGTAAGTGCGGTATGCAGCGCCTCTAGATGTTTCCACGCTAACCTGGAGTGTCCCATGTAGGCTGTTATTTGAGTACCAAAACCATCACTACACAATCAGCTCAGAGGAGGAGGTGTCAGAGCTAATGGAAACCACGTAGGGGCATCGGGAGAAGGGTGGCGGAGCTGAAGCAGCGGTTGACATGGACTCTGTCCCTCGTGATAAGTCCAGGAGGCCCCGGGGGAAATGGGATCCACTGAAGAAATCTTCGGGGTCAGGCACTGAACCCTTGCCGGATGACCCACTGTGAATGCCCTACTGTTGGCCGGCTGTGCACCTAATTAGCTCTAGAGGGGAGGGAGCCTTTGGTTGTTGGGAGTATGAAAGCTTGGCTCGAAGGGTTATTGTTATGAGCTCATCTGTTTTGGTGCAGTTTCGTAGGGGAGCAAGGGGATTTGATGCTGGGCGCTCTGAGGGATTGGCACCCATTCATTTATTATTAGACCGTTTCAAATGTGCTTATTGGGGTATGGTTTTTTTATTTTATGTTTTGTTCTTTTGGGGATTAGGTTTTTCTTTTAACCACTCAACTAAGTTAGCTAGCTTCTCGAAGAGGCAATCCTGCCAATGTCTCTTCTATTCTTACCGCTGTTGTGTTTGGTTCTCCAGCCGTGCCCAAAGCATCGCGTGATAGCGACTAACGATTTATCCTGTGTGACCCTAAATGTACAGGGGGCGAACTCCGCGATCAAGCACAGGGCTCTGCTTCATAGACTAGCTGCCCTCGCCGCAACCCTGGTCTACATCAAGGAAACTCTCCTTGCCAATAAACGAAGCATGCCTCGTTAGCAAAACATACCCCAATATTTAATGGCCGTAAAAAGCATGGAGTCGCCATCATGATTCGTAAGGGCACACCCCTGAAGGTGTTACGAGTGATGAGAGAAGGAAATGGAAGATTACTGCTAATCACTGGAATATTGGGTGGGTGGGGGTGTAGATTCACATTGGCCTCTCTATATGGCCCTAACGACAAACAAGATGTGTTCCTGTCCTCGTTTTCAAGGGATCTTGGTAGTTTTTTGGAAGGAGAACTAATTCTCGGAGGGGATTTTAACTGTGTGGTGGATCCAACAATAGACAAGTCATTGGCTCCCACCACTAATGAAGAAAGGAATTTATTGTCCATGACCACTCTCCTAAGGGAACACTCACTAATAGAAGCGTGGAGGTTGTGCCACCCAGGGGACAGGGAATACACTTTTTTACTCAGGAGGTGCACAAAGGGTTTTCAAGGTTGGATATGTTCCTTATCACTTACACACTGGACCCTGCGATGGGTGGGATAGATGTACACCCTAAGGCATGGTCAGATCACGCGCCACTTAAACTCACTCTTGACCTGGCCCTACCACCTCCTCAGGTCAAACCACCTTGGAGTATCAATTACCTCCTCTTGATGGATGCTGCGGCTAAAGATCACATATCAGAAGTAATAACTATTTCAAGGAAAATGACACTGGGGGTCTTTGATTTTAGGACGGTTTGGGATGCTCGTAAGGCAGTGATCCGAGGAGCCATCATTGGGCAATCTGTGGCTTTGGGGTGGGCAAGGAAACTAATTCAATTGCACTTCGAACCGGAAGTTCTTCTGAGGGAGCAGGAGCATGCCCAAATCTGCTCTCGACGTTCCCTCCGGGACCCGTGGGTAGCCAAGCAAGCCTTGAAATATCAAAATATCACCTCATGGGGAAGGCGGCTTAATCTATCCTGCTGACTAAGCAATGCTATTACTCGAAACGGAACAAGGCCAATAGGCTACTGGCAGCTAAGCTGAAAAAGGCAGCTACACGCATTTACATTGGGGCCCTAAGGGAGGACCTTGGGAGACGGGAGGTTTCGGAGTCCTGGAAAATGAGTATAATGGAGGAGTCCTTCCGCTCTGTTTCGACAGCACACCAAGGGGACCATACCCTCACAGGGATTTTATTCCCTGTTCCCAGTTACCCCGAATCCCATCAGAGCTACAAGACCTGCTTGAGGTGGACATAACGGCACAGGAAATAGCTCTGGTAATTAAGGTTCTCCCAGAAGGTAAAGCCCCGGACAGATTTTCTAATACATTTTATAAAGTGTTTGACAGGCTTGATCCCACAATTAACTAAACTATTTAACTTGTTCCTGACCTCTGGCAAAGTGACTGACTCAATGGCAGAGTCGGCAAACACTCTCCTACTTAAGCCAGGGAAAGACCCCGAGAGAAGCTCCTCCTACCGGCCCATTGCGCTCTTAAACACGGGTGCCAAACTCTATAGTAAGATACTTGATTCCCATCTGGGGGTAGTTCTCCCGCACATAATAGAGGGCGATCAGACTGGGTTAACTAAAGGAAGGGGAACCTACGATAACGTTAGGAGGGTTGTGGATCTGATCGCCTTAGCTCCTCATAACCCAGGGGGTCTTTCCCTGCTCTCGTTGGAGGCAAATCGTGCGTTCGACAGCATGTCCTGGGACTATTTAAAATCATTATTACCGGTTTATGGCTTAGGTCCAGAATTCATGGCGAATTTCCAAGAACCATCAACGCGAATCAGGTTTAACGCTCAATGGTCTCTACTGCTTCCACTAGACAAAGGCACTAGACGGGTGTAACGCTCACCTGGTATCCACAGGGACGTCACTCAGCCTGTTCTGACCTCTTACGACCTTGAACCCTTCCCTGGAGGCTGGGCCTGAAACACAGGATTGGTAGAGTTTAACTCCCTATTGTATTTGTGTGCTTGAACCCCTTCTTCCCCGGGGTCCAACCCTTCCCTTTGATCCACAGCTCACCTTGTTTTCTTGGATAGTGTGCTCTCCGTCCTGCTTTCAGCGCAGGGGCATGTTGATTGATGCAGGCTCGTTGCTGCCTAGTTATTTCACTGGCAAGAGTCCGACAGGTAAGTATAATGAGTCTTTTGACCAGTTCTCCAACTTCGTTCCTTTCCTTCCTTAGATGATGGCCGGCGTCCGGGGATGGCGGCGTGCTGCTGAGATGAGTAGCGCTGAAAATGAGTGAGAGCGCGATGCGCGATGCACCCCTTTCGTATTTGCATTGAACCGAGTTCTTTTTCTGTGTCTTTTAGGTGCCGTGACATTTTCAGCGTGGATGCCGGTTATGAAGAACAAATGCGGTGGGTAAGTGCGGTATGCAGCGCCTCTAGATGTTTCCACGCTAACCTGGAGTGTCCCATGTAGGCTGTTATTTGAGTACCAAAACCATCACTACACAATCAGCTCAGAGGAGGAGGTGTCAGAGCTAATGGAAACCACGTAGGGGCATCGGGAGAAGGGTGGCGGAGCTGAAGCAGCGGTTGACATGGACTCTGTCCCTCGTGATAAGTCCAGGAGGCCCCGGGGGAAATGGGATCCACTGAAGAAATCTTCGGGGTCAGGCACTGAACCCTTGCCGGATGACCCACTGTGAATGCCCTACTGTTGGCCGGCTGTGCACCTAATTAGCTCTAGAGGGGAGGGAGCCTTTGGTTGTTGGGAGTATGAAAGCTTGGCTCGAAGGGTTATTGTTATGAGCTCATCTGTTTTGGTGCAGTTTCGTAGGGGAGCAAGGGGATTTGATGCTGGGCGCTCTGAGGGATTGGCACCCATTCATTTATTATTAGACCGTTTCAAATGTGCTTATTGGGGTATGGTTTTTTTATTTTATGTTTTGTTCTTTTGGGGATTAGGTTTTTCTTTTAACCACTCAACTAAGTTAGCTAGCTTCTCGAAGAGGCAATCCTGCCAATGTCTCTTCTATTCTTACCGCTGTTGTGTTTGGTTCTCCAGCCGTGCCCAAAGCATCGCGTGATAGCGACTAACGATTTATCCTGTGTGACCCTAAATGTACAGGGGGCGAACTCCGCGATCAAGCACAGGGCTCTGCTTCATAGACTAGCTGCCCTCGCCGCAACCCTGGTCTACATCAAGGAAACTCTCCTTGCCAATAAACGAAGCATGCCTCGTTAGCAAAACATACCCCAATATTTAATGGCCGTAAAAAGCATGGAGTCGCCATCATGATTCGTAAGGGCACACCCCTGAAGGTGTTACGAGTGATGAGAGAAGGAAATGGAAGATTACTGCTAATCACTGGAATATTGGGTGGGTGGGGGTGTAGATTCACATTGGCCTCTCTATATGGCCCTAACGACAAACAAGATGTGTTCCTGTCCTCGTTTTCAAGGGATCTTGGTAGTTTTTTGGAAGGAGAACTAATTCTCGGAGGGGATTTTAACTGTGTGGTGGATCCAACAATAGACAAGTCATTGGCTCCCACCACTAATGAAGAAAGGAATTTATTGTCCATGACCACTCTCCTAAGGGAACACTCACTAATAGAAGCGTGGAGGTTGTGCCACCCAGGGGACAGGGAATACACTTTTTTACTCAGGAGGTGCACAAAGGGTTTTCAAGGTTGGATATGTTCCTTATCACTTACACACTGGACCCTGCGATGGGTGGGATAGATGTACACCCTAAGGCATGGTCAGATCACGCGCCACTTAAACTCACTCTTGACCTGGCCCTACCACCTCCTCAGGTCAAACCACCTTGGAGTATCAATTACCTCCTCTTGATGGATGCTGCGGCTAAAGATCACATATCAGAAGTAATAACTATTTCAAGGAAAATGACACTGGGGGTCTTTGATTTTAGGACGGTTTGGGATGCTCGTAAGGCAGTGATCCGAGGAGCCATCATTGGGCAATCTGTGGCTTTGGGGTGGGCAAGGAAACTAATTCAATTGCACTTCGAACCGGAAGTTCTTCTGAGGGAGCAGGAGCATGCCCAAATCTGCTCTCGACGTTCCCTCCGGGACCCGTGGGTAGCCAAGCAAGCCTTGAAATATCAAAATATCACCTCATGGGGAAGGCGGCTTAATCTATCCTGCTGACTAAGCAATGCTATTACTCGAAACGGAACAAGGCCAATAGGCTACTGGCAGCTAAGCTGAAAAAGGCAGCTACACGCATTTACATTGGGGCCCTAAGGGAGGACCTTGGGAGACGGGAGGTTTCGGAGTCCTGGAAAATGAGTATAATGGAGGAGTCCTTCCGCTCTGTTTCGACAGCACACCAAGGGGACCATACCCTCACAGGGATTTTATTCCCTGTTCCCAGTTACCCCGAATCCCATCAGAGCTACAAGACCTGCTTGAGGTGGACATAACGGCACAGGAAATAGCTCAGGTAATTAAGGTTCTCCCAGAAGGTAAAGCCCCGGACAGATTTTCTAATACATTTTATAAAGTGTTTGACAGGCTTGATCCCACAATTAACTAAACTATTTAACTTGTTCCTGACCTCTGGCAAAGTGACTGACTCAATGGCAGAGTCGGCAAACACTCTCCTACTTAAGCCAGGGAAAGACCCCGAGAGAAGCTCCTCCTACCGGCCCATTGCGCTCTTAAACACGGGTGCCAAACTCTATAGTAAGATACTTGATTCCCATCTGGGGGTAGTTCTCCCGCACATAATAGAGGGCGATCAGACTGGGTTAACTAAAGGAAGGGGAACCTACGATAACGTTAGGAGGGTTGTGGATCTGATCGCCTTAGCTCCTCATAACCCAGGGGGTCTTTCCCTGCTCTCGTTGGAGGCAAATCGTGCGTTCGACAGCATGTCCTGGGACTATTTAAAATCATTATTACCGGTTTATGGCTTAGGTCCAGAATTCATGGCGAATTTCCAAGAACCATCAACGCGAATCAGGTTTAACGCTCAATGGTCTCTACTGCTTCCACTAGACAAAGGCACTAGACGGGTGTAACGCTCACCTGGTATCCACAGGGACGTCACTCAGCCTGTTCTGACCTCTTACGACCTTGAACCCTTCCCTGGAGGCTGGGCCTGAAACACAGGATTGGTAGAGTTTAACTCCCTATTGTATTTGTGTGCTTGAACCCCTTCTTCCCCGGGGTCCAACCCTTCCCTTTGATCCACAGCTCACCTTGTTTTCTTGGATAGTGTGCTCTCCGTCCTGCTTTCAGCGCAGGGGCATGTTGATTGATGCAGGCTCGTTGCTGCCTAGTTATTTCACTGGCAAGAGTCCGACAGGTAAGTATAATGAGTCTTTTGACCAGTTCTCCAACTTCGTTCCTTTCCTTCCTTAGATGATGGCCGGCGTCCGGGGATGGCGGCGTGCTGCTGAGATGAGTAGCGCTGAAAATGAGTGAGAGCGCGATGCGCGATGCACCCCTTTCGTATTTGCATTGAACCGAGTTCTTTTTCTGTGTCTTTTAGGTGCCGTGACATTTTCAGCGTGGATGCCGGTTATGAAGAACAAATGCGGTGGGTAAGTGCGGTATGCAGCGCCTCTAGATGTTTCCACGCTAACCTGGAGTGTCTTTTCCCTCTTGCAGATGGATGAGAAGTTCCGGAGACAGAGTTCCCCCAGAGCGGCTGGGATTCAGGTAAGCGTTTGAAGCTCGTACAGTATTTAAAAATAAGCGAAGATTTGCAGAATGCTTATTAATGCCTTTTTTCTGTTTTTCTCCCTTTTCCTTAGGAAGCGGTGTGCCGGGATGGGAATGACACCGCCGAAGATGCCCGCATGAACATAAGGAGCGATGAATGATGGGCAAAAGCCCTGCAAGGTAAGGCCGTTCCTAACAGTGTTCTTGTTCTTGCAGGAGCTGAGCGCAGAAGAAAGGTGCAGGCCTACTGGAGACCGATCCGAACACGGTGAGTGTCACGCTGCAGGTGCAGAAAACACAAAGCATTTTTCTCAGCCTGGGTGTGGCTTAAATAGTCTCTGGGTATCCCAGGTGTCTCTGGGCTGAACCACACCCAAAAGACTAGACCGCACATGCAGTTCTGGGAACCGAAATATGTGGGGGCATCCATCTTGTCCCCATCAATGCACTACAAGTCCAATCCCCAATGTTATCCTATGGGAGTGAGTGAGCCTGGATTGGGTCCACTCTCCCATTTCCTTGATAATCCGGTTTTTGCCCCGGGCATGAATAGCAGGGTGTTTGCACAGTGGGAGTCACAGGGTACCTGGGGACTGAGGGATTTATATAAGGATAACAAACCACTCACATTCACTGAATGTAAAGCAAAATTCCAACTGGCTGAATCTGAACGGTTTTGCTATGCCCAAATATGGCACTGGGTCTCACATAAAGCGGTTAGGCACACGAGTTGTCGACCACCTCAACATGCTGGAGTGGCAGGAATCTTGCAAAGTCTCGATCTGCTACAGTTTACTAGAGAATGCCCTTCCGGGAGAAAAGTTCCCAAAGATGATGCGGTGGGAAAGGGAGTTGAAAGTGGATATTTCAGAGGAATCGTGGTCGAGAATTTGGGCTAGGGCTCAGAAAAGCTCCCGATGTACGGTAATTAAAGGGAATGCCCTCAAGATCTGTTGCATGACCCGGCAGAGATTGCATGCAATTCACTCAGATCGATGTTGGCATGGTTGCAGGCAATTAGGAGACTTAACACACATGTGGTGGCATTGCCCGATCATGCAAACCTATTGGCAGGAAATCCGCTCACGAATCAAAGACATTATGGGATGCTTGCTTCCCATATACCCACTGACATTATGAGGAGCCTCCTCAGAGTATGGCATTCCCAACTTCGGACCCCAGGGCTGAGCTCATATCTCACCTTCTGATGGCTGTGCGGATAAACCTGGCCTGGGCATGGAAAACCCTGGAAGGTCCATGTATCTCACTTTGGTGGGCAAAGGTTTGGGAACTATTAGCTATGGAGAAGCTGACTGCACTCGCGCTAAACCTGCTGCCGAAGTTTTCTAGGACCTGAGCTCCCCTTCCTGGATTTTATCAGAGAAAATATGTTTTTTCGACCACAGCTCACGAGATACCTTACCGTGATCTGACCTCAGGGTGGTGAGATCAACAATGGCTGACCCCATTGGATTTAACCTCCGTACATTGCCCGGGTTGTTATAGCCCCATGAACTGACATTCAAGGGCTCTTGTCGCTGATATTGGAACATTGAACTGTTGATGTGGTTCTTTTTCCTTTTTTTTCTCTTTATGGAGGTGGGTGGGAGGGGTCGATTGATGTCTGAAAATGGGATTGTGATGTTATACTGCGTTTGCTTTACTCATATGTTTCTTATGCCGCATATGGTGCATTGAGATTCAATAAAAATATAATTTGTAAAAAAAATAAAAATATAATTACTAAGGAATAAAGAAAAGTGATGTTAGACGTGAAACAAAAAAATATGCACAGGCAAAACCAAGAGGTTTGGCCTTTAATAGGTAAAAGTGTTTGTTTATGGATGGATACATAAGTACGGATGTAGGAGAGTGATTGTACTGTTGTGTGGGTATGTGTGGGAATTGTACGAAATATATCTGGGTACAATTTTGTAGATTGACAGGTCCGAATGGATAGGTGTAAATATGAGTGTAATGGATGCGTGGGTGAACGAACGAATGGATGGGCGTGATTAACTGGATGAAGTAAGGTAGCAAATGGATGAATGAGTTTGAAAGTATAGAACTGTGTATGGATGCGACTTTGGATTGTTGTATGGGTAAAACAGAGGATAGATGGGTGGGTCTATAAAATGGATAGGTTTTATTGGATTTTTTTGTATTTTTTATTTGGTTGTTTAAAGAGAGGCACTTCTACCAGAAGTGTCGTACAGACAGCAACCATGCAACAGAAGCAGTTGCTATTCAGGGTGCATTTATGTAGTACAATAAATATATGGGGTGTACAGAGCCAGGTCTGTCACATAGCCATGAGAGGTCTCTGTGACCCAGGATACCAGGCATAGCGTAACAATCTAATCTCTCCAGTTATCTGACCATGGGCAGGGGCAAATCCGAGTGTAGAGATGCCCCCGCCTCTTTGCTCTTCAGTAAACAACCTTTCCTTTGCTGTCTTATGCATACAAGATAAAGAGAACATATTAACTACAGCAAGCAAAGCCATTTGTTTGGGCAATTGGAGAGTCCTAAGAATTCAAGCAATCTGGAGGAAAGTTGGCAGGAAGTAACAAAGGAGCTGCAACCAGCGAACCAACAGTGCAGGGATGCCCGAGGCACACGTGGAGGAAAACGCAAGAGAAAATAATCAGCAGAGTCCAGTTGCAGTGTCCCGCTCAAAAGCAGGGATCCCCGCAAGCACTTGCAGAGACCTTACAATCACTGCAGATTACGCCATGCAAACTATAGTGAAAAGCAGTCCAAGTTCTGCAAAAGTGCACAGGACCCGGGGGCTGCAGATGATTGGGTGGAAGACCTACAGTAATTAAAAAATTTAAGAACCTCAAACAGCGGAACAATGAGCCCAGACAATCGGAAGAGATGAGAGATGGGCAGCTCATTAGTAGGGTCAATACAAGGCTAAGAAAACCCCCAAATAGACCCAGAGCAGAGAAACCATGAAGAAACAGAGAAAAGGTAGACCCAGACAGAAGAAGGTAGCAGGAGATGCAGTGGTTCTGGAGGCAGCTGCTATGTAGGCGAACATGAGTGTAAAAACACAGACCATTGGCTGGAAATAATGTTTTCTCCCAGAGGGAAAGGGCTAGAAATTTGACTCCTTTGGAAATCCTGAGAAGGGCTACCCTGCCTTCCGCTGTGAAGGACACCATACATTGTATGGAGAGCGAAAGCAGGAAGGGCACTATGGTCCTCACCAAGAGTTCCTGTCAAACCTGTTTACTTGTACCGCTAGTTGGTTCTGTGAATTTACTGCAGGATTATAAGTGGTGTTAAGGCAGTGTCAATACACATTTTTTAAACCCATAGGACTCCACAGGGATTTCACCAAAATTAGCATGAGTGGTGATTCCAACACAGTAAATCTGATGATTTTTTAAAATAAGGAACAAGTTACTTACCTGTAACTGTTGTTCTCCAGCATGGGTCTGGCATGGATTCACATGCTCATGAATATTCCCCGTCGTCAGGCTGGGAATCCTCGGTAAAGAAAAAACCAGTATCAGTTTCGTTTCTGATCTGTCTTTCGTTTCTGATCTGTCTTTCGTAGTAATAACCAATCACTGGTCTCTGCGTCATACTGACCACAGCCAATGACTGCCCTCTACCTAAGCACCGCCTCTGGCAGCCATCTTCAGATTTGGAAGCACGTGAAGTGGCAGTATGACCAAGTGAAGAGCCGCAGAGGGGTAGGCGGGAGGGTTCGCATGTGAATCCATGCCAGACCCATGCTGGAGAACAACAGTTACAGGTAAGTAACTTGTTCCTTCTCCAGCATGGGGTCTGGCATGGATTCACATGCTCATGAATAAAGAATACATAGTAGTACACACATGCACAACCACGGGAGGTGGCAAAGGCTCAACATTAAGTATTACATCAAACTCAACATTAAGCATCTTACCTCCTCACCAGGCTCACCTCAGGCGAACAGGTTGCGCAGCACTGCTTGGCCGACCCTGGACTCCTCCCTGGAATCCCGATCGACGCAGTAGAATTTCGTGAAGGTGTGCGTCGACCTCCACGTAGCAGCCCTGCATATGTCCAGCAGGGGCACACCAGAAAGGAACGCCGTGGTAGCTGCGATCGCTCTGGTGGAATGGGCTCTCGGACGGCCAGGCAGCGGTCGGTTTGCCAACCGATGACAGAACATGATACAGCCGGAGAGCCATCTGGAAATGGAAGCCTTCGAGAGAGCCTTCCCCTGATTGACAGGTCCAAAGTTCACAAAGAGTTGTGACGTCTTCCGAAAACACTTCGTGCGGTCCACGTAGAACTTCAGCGCTCTAGCCACATCCAGCGAGTGCAAAGTCCTCTCAGCCGGCGACGAAGGCGACAGGAAGAACACAGGCAACACCAAGGGTTCGTTGAGATGGAAGTCCGACGGTACCTTGGGCATGAAGGAGGGGTGCGTCCTGAGCACTACCCTCGTGTCGTGAAAAGTCAAGTACGGGGCCTTGCAGGAAAGGGCCTGGATCTCTCCCACCCGTCGTGCGGAGGTGATGGCCACAAGAAACGCTGTTTTCCACGACAGAAACTTCAACGGGGCCGAGTGCAGAGGCTCGAACGGAGGTCCCATGAGCTTGGTCAGCACCACGTTGAGCTCCCACGCCGGGGCCGGAGCCTTCACCGGCGGGAACGATCTGAACAGCCCCTTCATGAACTCTTTCACCAGACGATGAGACCACAAGGACGTCCGGCCCGTGGTTCTGGTGTATCGGGAGATCGCAGCAAGATGAATCTTGATGGACGCGTGTGCCAGTCCAGCTTTGGCCAGCGTCAGCAGGTACGGCAGTACCTGGGGAGCCGTAATCCGTAGAGGGTTAATCTTCTGTGCGTGGCACCAGACAGAGAACCTCTTCCATTTGTGTCCGTAGCATTTAAGAGTCGAGGACGCCCTGGCCTTTGCAAGAACCTCTCTGCAGTCGGCCGGTATGTCGTATCCTCCAAACTCTAGCGCTGCAGGAGCCAGGCCTGCAAGTTCAGCGATTTCGGGTCGTGGTGGAGGATGGCGCCTCCTTCCCTGGAGAGTAGATCCGCGTCCACCGGCAGCTTGATTGGCGGGGACGCTGACAAGTCCAGAAGGTCCGGGAACCATATCTGCCTCGGCCACGCAGGTGCGACGAGGATCATCCTGCACCGTGACCTCTTGAGCTGGTTGCCGACCCGGATTAGCAGTGGCAAAGGAGGGAACGCGTAGAGGAACAGGCCCTCCCAGGGGAACGAGAAAGCATCGCCCATGCTCCTCGCCTGGGGAAACCTGCTGGCGAACCTCCGGCACTTGGAGTTCGTCGCCGTCGCGAACAGGTCGATCTGGGGTGTGCCCCACCGTCGGAAGAGGCGATCCACTAGATCCTGCCGTAGTTCCCACTCGTGGCACGAGCGCAGCTCCCTGCTGAGTGAGTCGGCGATGGTGTTTTTTATCCCTGCCAGATGAAACGGCACCAGAAACATCCTTTGGGCGACGGCCCAATGCCACAGGTCCTGCGCCTCCTTGGACAGTGCTGGGGACCTGGTTCCGCCCTGTTTACTGATGTAAAACATGGTGGTGGTGTTGTCGGTGAAGATCCTCACCACCTTGCCCTTGAGGGACGGAAGGAAGGACCTGAGGGCCCAGAACACTGCACGTAGCTCCAGGACGTTGATATGGAGGGACTTCTCCGTCGGGAGCCAAAGGCCTCTCGCGTGCAGATTTTCGGTGTGCGCTCCCCATCCTTCCAGGGAGGCATCCGTGGTCACTGTCTCCTGGTGGTCTGGGGTCTGGAAGTCCATGCCCGCCGTCAGATGCGCGCGGATTCCCCACCACCGGACCGCTCGGCGGAAACTCTCGTCGAGTGTGATCCTCTCCTCGAAGCCGCCCGTCGTTTGGATCCAGCGCGCGTCCAGGAACTCCTGCAACGGGCGCATCCGGAGCCTGCACATGGGAAAGAGGTAGATGCAAGAAGACATCATTCCGAGGAGGGACTTGATGGACCTCACCTTGGCCGCGTCGGAAACCAACATCCGCTGTACCTTGCCCAGGATGGACCTGGTCCTTTCCTCCGACGGGGAGGCCAGAAGGGACACTGTGTCGAGCTTCGCTCCCAGAAACAGTGCGTTTTGCGAGGGTACCAGGTGGGACTTGGCGTAGTTCACGGAGAATCCCAGGTCCGTGAGAAGTTGGACGGTCCTTGCCGTGTGCTCCACGGCGAGCTCCCTCGTCTTGGCTCGGATGAGCCAGTCGTCGAGGTAGACGTGGATCAACTCGCGGCGCAGCTGCGCCGCCACCGGAGCAAGGCACTTGGTGAATACCCTGGGTGCCGACTGTAGTCCGAAGGGGAGGGCTTTGAACTGGTAGTGACGCCCTTGGACCACAAACCTGAGGAATTTTCGGTGCCCCTTTAGGATGGGAATATGGAAGTAGGCATCCTCCAAATCCAACGACGACAGGAAGTCTCCTTCCTCCAGCTGACCCAGGACGTGCTGGAGGGTGACCATCCGGAACTTTTGCGCCTTGATGAACTTGTTCAGACGTCGCAGATCCAGGATGGGGCGCCATCCCCCCGTCTTCTTCTTCACGAGGAAGTATCTCGAGTAAACTCCGGAGCCCCGAAGCCTCTTTGGGACGAGTTCGATGGCGCCCTTCCTGAGCATCGCCTTTACCTCCAGGAGAAGTTGAGGGGCGTGAAGTTCTTTCCTGGCCACGGGGGGGGGAACGCGCGGACACCTTCTTTGAAACTCGAGCGCGTGGCCCCGGGCCAAGGCGTCCAGCACCCAACGGTCGGTGGAGATGGACTCCCACACACTGACGAAGCTCGCCAGCCGGCCTCCCACCGGGGTGCTTCGGTGGGGGCCCGACCCCACGGCCGGTTCAATCCTGCTTCGACGAGGCTTTGCCGCCTTGACCTCCTTGGCGACGACGGCGGGGTCCGCCAGACTTGCCTCGTCCTCTGTAGGCCTCCTGAGCCGACGAGCGGGCCGCTTGACGGTAGGTGGAGAAACCGCCGCCGGAACTTTTGGAGGCGCCCTTGCCTCCGCTGCTCCGAAAGGGCGTCCGTCGTTGTTGCAGAACTCCAAGGGCCCGGGCCGTCTCGGTGTCCGCTTTAATGGCCTGAAGGGAATCGTCCACTGTTTTCCCAAACAGGTTGTTCCCATCGAAGGGCATGTCCAGGACTCTGGTCTGAACGTCTTGACGGAAGTCCGTAGCCTTGAGCCATCCACGCCGCCTAAGGCAAACGCTGCCCAACTGGCGGAACCCAGTGTCGGCGATGTCCGTCGCAACGGTAATGGCGTGGTCCGAAGCCACCTCACCTTCCTGCAGGATCTCCAGGGCCTCTGCCCTCTTGTCGTCCGGCAAGAAGTCCAGCAGGGGAGCCAATTTGTACCAGAGCTCCCTGTCGTAGCGGGCCACGATAGCCAAGGCGTTGGCCGCCTTAATCGTCGTCGCCGCAGACGAGATGACTCTGCGTCCCATAGCGTCCAATTTCTTTCCCTCGCCGTCCGGTGGGGAAGTCGATGTGGAGGCCGCACCCCCCCCCGCTTTTTTCCTGGCCGCCGCAGAGACGACGGAGTCCGGGGTAGGCTGCGCCCGGAGGCACAGGGGGGCCGTGTCCGGGACCCGGTACTTCTTCTCGTACCGGTCTCTTCTAGCTGGCGTCGTGGAAGGGTTCTTGAGGAGGGTGAGGCCCTCATCCCAAATGTCGTCCAATAGAGGCACTGAGAGGACTGTCTTCCTCTTGGCCTCGCGCCGCTGATAAAGGAAACCTTCCTTCTTCTTCTCCTCAGGGCAGAGTTGGAAAAGCTCGGATGCCCTGGAGATCATGGAGTGGAACGATCCAATCTCGTCGGGCGGAGAAGCCCTGGTGGGAGGCGACGACGGTACATCCTCATGGTATACCTCGTCGACCGTACCCGTCGCTGCCGTGTCAGTCCCCGTATCATCCCCTCGGGTGGACGGGGAGGAGGGCTGGAAGGGGCGCGACGGCTGAAAAGGAGGCGGAGGGTGGATCCTTCTTTTCTTGGTAGGGGGAACACCAGAAGGTCCCGGTTCTGGGTCCCCCGACGGGAGAGGTTCCGTCGGCAACGGTAGTCTCGTCCTTATCTCTGAGCATAAGGACTGTATAGCCAACAAAATGGCCGCCGAGTTGTCTCGCGGCGCTGGCAGAGGGGAATCCGACGGGCGATCAGGGGCCCCGTCGGTACCCTCGACGATGTCGTCGTCACCTGCGTCGGGATCCATCCCGACGGGCCGGTCTTCTTCCACGCCGAGGCCGTGGCTTAAGACTTCGACCAGCTCCTCCTCCGAGGTTGAGGCCGAATCTACGACGACGCCCTGCCCCCCCTTTTTCTTCCCCACGGGGGATTTCACGGGGGTCCTATCGATGGGCACAAAAGAGGACTCCCTCCGAGGTGGCAGGGAGACTCTGAGCCCCGAGGTCGCCACCACTGGTGTAGCCTCCACAGGCTGAGCCAGGGCCGCCGCGACAGTTTCGATAGAGGGCTTGGCCGGATGGATTAAGGCCTTCACCACCTTAGGTGCGCTCACCGCCTTATCCTTGAGGGGGGGGACACTGCCTCGCTCCCCCTCCGCCTTCGAGCTCGACCGGGGCATCTCCAGGAGCTTCGCCGGGTGCTCGGCCTTCCTCTTACCCGACCCAGAGCATTGGCTCGTGGTTGATGGTGCCGGGGAGGGTGCGCCCTGCCTGGCGCCCGTAGAGCCCGACCGTTCGGCGCTCCCGGTGCCAGCGGACTCGCGGTGCTTGGCCTTATGTTGGACCCCCGTCGCCGGGGCGTCCTCAAAGGACTTAGAAGACCGCGCGGCTTTCTTCCTCTTCTTCTCGCCGGACGGGCTCTTCCCTTCCAGCCAGTTGGCGAGACGTTGATGGCGGTCCTTCATGGTCCGCTCCGACATGTTGCCGCAAAACGCACAGTCCTTCTCCACGTGCGTCTTGTCCTCATGTAGGCAGTAAAGACAAAAGGAGTGTTCGTCCTCCTTGAAGACGTTCTGCAGCTGGCATCCAGGGCAGACCCTGAACAGCTTTCCGGGCGTTGAGCTTCCCTTCTCCTGGGCCATGGCCGGGCCTGAGAAACTTCTGGAGTCCTCCAAAAGCGTAGCTCGACGAAATCTTCACCCTTGAGGGGCGCAGACGAATCCGACACGGGTCCCCGTTGATCGGATGGAGAATCGGTGGAGCTTGAGGCTCTTTTGACCGAAAAAACGAAGTTTTTGAGAAAAAACGTGAAAAAAATAGCACTAACGCTCGAGAGCAATAGCACGAGGATCCCAACACATGAACGTGCGGTAAAAATCTGAAGATGGCTGCCAGAGGCGGTGCTTAGGTAGAGGGAAGTCATTGGCTGTGGTCAGTATGACGCAGAGACCAGTGATTGGTTATTACTACGAAAGACAGATCAGAAACGAAACTGATACTGGTTTTTTCTTTACCGAGGATTCCCAGCCTGACGACGGGGAATATTCATGAGCATGTGAATCCATGCCAGACCCCATGCTGGAGAAAAGAGTATCTACCTTGTGAGGAACTCATGGTGGCAACAGTAAAGACAGACACAAGAGATCACAGTTCAAGGGTGTTTATTGAACAATGTTTGCAAGGTGGAAAAACACCTAAACTAAAAGTAAACCTAAAATGGGAGCAAGCGTCGACCATCAAATGAAAATGAAGTCATAGTGGCGTTATGTCAAATAAAAAGGGCCTAAACTAAGAAACCTATTGCCAAACCTTACTCCTAATACCAAACAAAGGGTGTGGGATAGCTTTCAAGAAAAGAAAGAAGTGTTCTCAAATAATAGGTCAGCATGCGGTAGCCTGGGTTTTCCTTCCCCACGTTTTGAGCACGGGGCAAGGTGGGATCTGGGAGCACAGCACAGTCTCGAGCTTCTCTCAGCACAAGACGACAGATCCCGGTTTCAACTTCTCAGAAGCCTCGAAAGCCAAGTCCTTTTTCAACAAAAGTACCTTGCCTTCGAGGGTCAGTAAAATAACAAACAAACAAAAAGTTCCTTTTCTCTGTATCCTCGTTAGGGGAAAGATGCACCTCTGGGTCCTCCTCTTGTGGGTGCTGACCCTTGTTCCTCTTGTTTTTGGGTGATAATTCGTTCAGCCTCTGGATCTCCCCCTTCAGGGTTTGGATCCCCAAAACAGTTCCTATCAGTAGCAGGGCCTTCAGTGGCTGCTCCTTTTGATTCTGAGGGCCTGATAAGTTTACAAAACAACAAACAAAATGTCCTTCAACGAAATGACAGTTTGTTTCCTGGTTTCACTTAGGGTGAAGATTCTTCACCGATTCTTCACACCTGGCTCCCCCCTCTTCTAGGCGTTGACCCTCAATGTCTTTTCAAACAGTTCATAGTGGACATCCCTCGGTCGGGTTCACGTCTGTCAACACACTTTCTTGGGATTTTATACTTCACCCCCCTTTCATTGGCATCCCTCAGTCGGGTTCACTCTTGCCACTTCATTAGCATCCCTCTGGGCAGGATTCAGTTCCCTTGTACTGTCACCAACCTTTGGGGTGATTACTTTTCCACCCTTGGATCCCCCCTCTGCCGGGCTCCAATCCTTCTAGACTGTTAAACTCCCCCCACCGGGTTCACTGTGGCTCTCGATACGGGTGATAGTGGTTCACCCCTGGGTCCCCCTCTTCTGGGCACTGACCGCTCTTTACTTTCAATTGTGGCGGGATTCACGTCCCTCACTTTCACAGTTTGTGGGTCACTTCCCTTACTTTCTTTCTTTCCTGTTCGTTGATCAAAGTTTTTCGATTCTAGAGGGATTTAACTAGACCTCCTGTATGATCACTTTGACCTCTTTTGGCGGCTCTCCTACAGCCTTCTGGTACCCGTAGTCGGTCGGATGGGGATCAACCAGTGTCTCTTGAGTTAGCACCCACATGGTTCTGGTTCCCCTCGGCAGCTGGTCTCCCCCTTTTACACTTTTACAGTTCAGTCTCAGTTCCTTGAACTGGATTCAAACTGGCCACTTTGCGATTCTCAATTAACACAGCCCGGTTTTGATCGGTTCTCCCCTCGACTCACCGGCTGTGACGAACCGCTTGGCCTTCCGCTTCACTGGAGTCAAGGCCGGTACCACGCTCCCAGGAGCTTCCCTCAACTCCAGCTCATCGGCATAGGCTTGCCCGTGTACTGTTGACATCTGCTGCATGACACTTGAGCTATTGTTCACTGTCTTATGCTCTCTCTCTCGGAGGGTCCGCGGCCCTGGGGTGAAAAGGGCAAGGTAATTTATCTCCTTGCCACACTCTCGATTCCCACCACCTTGCTCCTTCTCTTGAACTGCCGTGCCTGGTTAGCCATCTCGTTGTGCTGTCTGCCTTGCTCATACTGTTCTCTCTTACTCCACCTTTTATCCCTGTGGGGAAGGGAAAGGGCCGTCCTGTGTGCGTGATTCTGATCATTTGCCTGACCCTTGCATTGGAACATGTCAGGTAAACAGCTCTGGTGTTAGTCCGTTCTCTGGTGTGTCGTAAGTGTTCGTGTCGGAAAAGGAATGTGGGAGACAGTGGTTTTTAATGTCCTACCTGATAAGATGGGGAAAAGGTGCTGAAGGAAGGGGGATACTGCGTCTCATCCGTCGGTGTCCCGCTCCCTGAGGACCCCCCATCCAGGCGATCCTCCCTCACCGGTCCACCCCCAGGAATTGGATCCAATTGTGATGGCCGTGTCCTGGCCACCTGGATGACAGAACCTCAAGGTTTAGCACGGGAGACACCTTCAGGTTTCTCACAACCTCCTGCAACACCTGGAGGTTAATCCTTCAGATCATCTCCAATGAAGTGTGGTACAATTAGCAGTATTCCTGTTACCGGTGTTGGGAAAGGGACAGCCCTGCCAACCCCACCCCACTAAGCGCTTAGTGACGCCAGATGCATTCGAAAAATTAGGATGGGTCGGGAGGGCGGGGACAGAGGAGCGGTGGAAAGAGTCGGTGAAAAGACCACCCCCTAATATAAAGGATCCCACCTCAATATAAAAAAATATAATCAACCCACATAGTGTAGTGCAGGGCGCGAGCAACATTGCTTTTTTTGCATAGATGTTAGTAATTGTAGTTAAGAGACAAGGCCTGCACGGCAAATGCAGCAGTGCATGCATTAGACCCAAATTGCGAGACGAGGGAAATCACCAGCCATGCCCCAGGAAGACAGTACCCACCCCCAACCGCCACAACGCCTATTCATTGTTCTAACAGTGTTGCAAAGAGGTGCTTTTTACCCAAGAGGAATGTTCCCTACAAGGGCGCCATCAGAGACTGCCGCCTGGTGTGCATGTTATCTCACACTGGCAAAAGCATGACCCGGCCCATCAACAGGCGACCACGAGTTATAGCCCATATGACTGACTGAGCCCTGAGACCACAGAATTCCATGGCACCAGGTGACCTCTGACCAACAACCCTAAAAGTAACACGTCCTGGATGTTCAAAGAGCACGGACATGGTATGTCTTTGAAATACAACCATGTGATGTGTATTGCGAGGTGCAGGAGGGATACATTATAGTTCAAAACAAGGGTGGAAACCTTGGAGCCGGATGGCGCAGAAGGGAGTGAGTGAGATGTGTGTGTGTGTAGGTCAGAGTGCCCCAGAACATCCTTTGAGCCAGCCCTAAAGTCTGTCAGGTGCACAGTATAATGACAAAGTAGCAATGTGATAGGAGTATAGTTAATTTGTTCCTTGACCTTCAATGTGAGAAGAAGAGGATCACCGCAGCACCCACGTGATGGAAGACGGACGGACTGGGCTGGAATCAATGAACTGGCATCTCTTATGGAGCAGGCGGATCATGTATAGGCGCACACCAACCAGTCCCGAGGGTTTCCACTGTATATTTTGCATCATAAGTGACCGTGTTTTTTCTTTAGAAGATTTGGCTTGTACTACTTTTCGGCAGAAAATTGTTGGCAGCAGAGTTCTTTGCTGTTGCGCTCATCTTTGTATGTGTAAACTTGTTATCCATACAAGATAGACGGGCCTTTCTTCTCTAGCATGTTGCATTCTCGCTGGTGTGAGCGTTCAGGGACTTGCCTTCAGTTGGTGCCCCTGACATGATCCCAGCACCCCCCCATACTTGCAGAGGCTTCCAGGCCACTTCTCCAGAAGGAGCCGCGCCGACCAACAGCGACCGGTCCCCAAAAACTACATGTTCCGAGTGGTTTAGCAGGAGCCATTTTAAGAGAAGTCCTCACTGCTCTTTGAAGCGGGTGAGACTCTGAGGAGAGTGCAGGCCAGTGTGGGAACTGTGAGAAACCTGAAGGTGTCTCACCCGCTAGTCCCCAGGAATCTGTCATCCAGGTGGCCAGGACACGGCCATCACTATTGGATCCAGTTCCGAGGGGAGGACAAGTGTGGGAGAATCACCTGGATGAGGGGTCTTCGGGGAGTGGAAGCGGGACACCGAAGGGTGAGACGCGGTATCCCCTTCCCTGTAACACCTTTTCCCCATCCTACCAGGTAGGATACCTAGAAGCTCAACCCCCCCTGTACCCCTTTCCCGACACAACCACTCTCATGGACAGTCTATCGTACGCGACAACTGACTAACACCAGAGCTGTATACCTGACATGTCCAAACACAAGAGTCAGGCAATTACTGATAATTACACACACCTGGCACGCACCTGACACACACCTGACAGAAGCTTCAGATAATTTGAAAGCAGGTCAGGCTCTGGTGAAGCATTGGCATAACCAGAAGGCCAACATGGTTGATTTTACTCAGGACTAGTTAGTTCTAGTTATGGTACCTACAAGGCAGATGGGCTTACAGGACAAATGGATTGGATTATTTGGTGCACTTGGGCAATCTTAAGGAGGCTCCCGGGTCTTTCACACCAGCCGCCTAAAGGCCTATGTCTCTAGACCAGAACTGGGAGCTTTGCTTCCAGCCTCTGCTCAAAAGGAGGAGGAGAGTGAACCTCTACCTGACCTCCTCAGGGGACAACCTCTAGATGGGAAGATAGAAGGAGTTAATCTCTCCTCTGATCTGACACTAGAACAACAAGAGAAGTTCAACATTCTGTTAAATCAGTTTGCCCCTCTGTTTTCACTAGCACCAGGCTTGACCCCTTGGGGCCAACATGAGATTATCACTGGTGACTGTTTACCTGTCAAAAGCAGGGGTTACAGAACGTCAGACCATGTAAGAACCCACATAAAGGAAGAGGTCAACAAGATGCTTGATCTTGGGGTAATAGATCCCACTACAAGTCCATGGCCTAGCTTAGTTGTGCTAGTACCAAAGGCAGGATACAAGGAGTTGAGATTTTGTGTGGACTATAGAGCTCTTAATGCAATCACCACGACTGATACCCATCCTTTACCTAGAACAGATGAGCTGGTGGACAAACTTGATTCAGCCAAGTACCTCAGTACATTTGATCTAACCTCAGGCTATTGACAAATAGCTCAGACAGACCATGCCAAGGAAAAAACTGCATTTTCAACCCCAGGAGGCCTCTACCAGTTTAAGGTTATGCCTTTTGGACAAAAAAATTGCAAAGGATAGTGAAGCATGTTCTGAATGGGATGGGATGGGAATGGGATGGAGGACTTCTGCATGGCATACTTGGATGACATTGCAGTGTTCAGCGCTACTTGGAAGGAACATATTGACTACCTAGGATATGTATTGCAGGCTCTTGAGCAGCCCAATCTGACCATAAAGGCAAGTACATGTCAAATTGGTCAGAGTAAAGTGGTCTACCTTGGACATGAGGTAGGAGGAGGTGAAATAAGGCCATTGCTTTGCAAAGTACAAGCTGTACAAGACTGGGCCACCCCTACAACTCAAACCCAGGTGAGAGCCTTTCTATGTCTCACAGGTTACTATAGGAACTTCATTGAGAACTATGGAACCATAGCTTCTCGCTTGAATGTGATCTCCTCACCCAAATTCCCCAAGAAGGTCAGGTGGAATGAAGAGTGCACTAAGGCATTTGAAGGACTTAAGAAAGCCCTTTGTCAAGCTCCAGTCTTAAGAGCTCCTGACTACAACCAATCCTTTATTGTACAGACAGATGCTTCTGGAATAGGTGCAGTTCTGAGTCAGCTGGATGAGAAAGGCAGGGAACACCCAATCTGCTTCATCAGTATAAAACTGAAGGAACCCGAAACAAGGTGGGCAACCATAGAACGTGAATGTTTTGCCATTGTGTGGTCTTTGAAGAAGTTTAGACCATACTTTTATGGATCTACTTTTGTGATTCAAACAGACCACCAACCCTTGAGATGGTTAATGCAGATGAAGGGGGAGAATCAAGATGGTCAATCAGCCTACAGGGGTTTGGATTTTACCATTGTACACCGGTCAGGGTGTAATCACCAAAATGCTGATGGTCTCTCCAGAAAGTATGACTGACTAGAGTAAGGAGATTTATCCAGGGGTGGATTAAATCCTCCTGTCCCTTAGTCTGAGGTTTGGGGGCGAGTGTTAGCGAGAATTCTCCGAAATACGCGAATTCCCTCCATCATAGAGACCCGCAGCAACTTTGTTGGATTTTGAAGACTTGATTTTTTTAACCTGGAGAGAGTGAGACCCTTTTTTCCCCCACTCTCACATGTATTTTAATGTGATTTTGAACGCTGTTTCTTTTTGGTTATGGAGTCTGACAAACTCCATAGGCATCATCTTTTACATTGGGTCACACAGCACCTTCAGTGCAGTGGCACAGGGAAGTCTTTCAGATTTCCCAAAGGTTTAAATACCTTCTCTTCGATAAACTGTTTCCAAGAGCAGTAAAGTGAAATGGACTTTACTTACCTTTGTAACTTTCTAGACCCAGCACACACTATCTTACAATAGGGTGCTGGAGGGGTTACTTAGTATCCCCTTGTCTACTTTCTCATGGAACATTTTTATGTTACCCTTTCTACAATTAATGGCTGGTGGCAGTGGTTGACTTTTTCCTACCATTGCATGTTTTTATCACTGGCTGCGTTCGCAGCTGCAGTATAGCACCCATGGGTGACCATTTTGTCAAAATGGCACCGGTCTTCTTTTTTTCACCATTTCTTGTTGGAAAGGTCCTTCTTGAGATTTACTGTGGGCACCAAACCCAGGTTTGGACCAGGTTTGGTCACTTCGTTCGTTTTGTCTTTGGAGGGGTTCACTGGTGAAGCCCGCCTCTGGCTCCAGCGTGTCTGGCAGTGCAGGAAGCGAGGGAGGTTCCCGAAACTCTGTGTTTAGTCTCCTTGGTTACAGGAATGCACCCAAAGGTGATTGGTGATTGGCCGGCTGGCTGTCCTTGGAGGGCAGCCACCCTGCTGGGCCAGTGATAGCTAGGCTGAGAATGTGGGGGAGACTTGCATAAAAGGCAAGGTCTTTTGCAAGGAAGGCACACTGGACGAAGGAATCCGAAGAAGAGCTTGGAAGAGAAGCTTGCTGCAACTCCTGGAACGTTGGTTTGCCCGGTGAAGCCCTGTAGCAGTGCTGAAGCTCCAAATTCGCCTCGTCTAGAGAAGCCCTACAAAGGATGACTCTCGCCTAGGATTGGTGGGACCAATCGACCCCAAGACGAACTCGACTGAAAACCCTCTCTCTACTGGCTGTACTTCCATTGCTGTTGTAGGAACCAAGTGCCAGGCCCTGAACACCAGAATCGAGTTAATCGTTTTTAAGCCGGACCCGAGCTCCAGGAAGACTCTCTGGACTCCCTCGAAGCAGGGCTGACCAGGCCTGTGCCACCTCACAGTGCTGGACCCCAGAAGCAAGGAAAGCCCACAAGGTGTCCAAGAACCGCAGTGGTGCTATTCGCGAGAAGCTGAAACCGCAAAGTGCTGCTGATCTAAACTTTGCCATTGCTGGCGCTGACATTCGAAACGTAGTGCAGGAGTCCACAGACGTCCCACCTCTTGTCCCCACGACTGAGGCCCAGGCCCAGGAACAACAGGATCTGCCAGACTACAACAGGATCAAAAGCTAGCTGGAAATTTCTTCAGACCTAAGGTACTGTGAACTAAGGGGTACTTAACTCATGTTGTGTAGCTTGCTTGCTCTCAGTAGGACCTGCATTTGCTGCCTGTTGCAGAGTTGCTTGCAGCTTTGCCCTTCACAAGCCTCCCAGCTTGTGGCCCAACAGGGATTTCTTTTTCAACAAAACTCTCTACAACATTGTGCCAGACTTTTTACTTACCTTCAAGAAGTGCCTCAGCTCCCCTAGACTTTGCTCAATTGACATTGGCTGCCCTTGCTCCCAGAAGACTCTTCTAACCTCCAACTTTGTGGTTTAACTATCTCTCCAAAAAGTCATACATATCTTACTTGTATAGCTGGGAAAGGGTTAATCTACATTGCATTGGGGGGGTTCAAAAGTGCTTACCTGTTTGAGAAACTTGTTAACCATGGTTTCCTTCCCTAACCTTTTCTTTTTTGCCACAACTTCAGTATTAAGTGTGAAAAGTGATATATTAATGTCCACAGTGTGTTAGCTATTGAAGTTACCTCAGGGTGTAGGACATTTGTGTGCCATCCCAAAAGGGTATCTACTTACTTTATTGAACTGAAGGGGTGTATTTTGAAGTGCATTTTTATTGTTGCCGATTGCTCCCTTCTAAAGAAGGCTTATTTTCAAACTGACTGTTAAATTAATAAATAATTATTTCATCACTTGTCACTGTGAAACTATGTTGCAACCCTGCAGCTCACATTGACCCCTCTTGAGACAAGCCTGGCTGCTCAGTCACACTACCAACTTGTGTAGTACAGGCCTATACCAAAGGTTGGGTTACCTATTGCCAAGAGGACAAGGCTGGTGTAGTCTCCCACAGGATTACAACATACAATCTTGCCTAACAGCAGTTTTGCCTCATCTTTGTCTCCCTTGCTTTATTTTCTACCCCAAAAAATGTATGTTGGTCTCAAAATCACCATCTGTGAAGAAGGTCGACTGGGCTCTGGGCAATTACCTGTTTAGAATGCTTTTCAGGACTTACAGCAGAGCCCCAACATAGGGCAGGCAGCACTCTATACCGAGAGGTTGCACTCCAAACAGTCACAGCTCAAACCCTGCCTTGTTAGATTGCTCTGTTCTACTCGCTTCCACAGGAGTCAACATTGGTTGGAGTTATACATCTACTGTTTTAAGCCTAGAATAACCTGGTTAGCATGACACAAATAGCTCTATGAACTACTGTTGACTCTCTAAGCCTAAACATACCTTTATGGTATTACCACTGGGCCCTTGGGAATGTGCAGCTCATCCTGCTGGGTCCTCATATTACCCAGAGGCAGTTCCTGTTTGCTGGGTGATGCCAATACCGTAGGGACACTTGTAGTTCTTGCTCATCAAATCTTTATTTCATCCCAGTCAAACTCAATTTCATTGGACCCCAGATTTCAGGAATATGTCAAGTTTCAGATATTTATCTGCTCCTTGGGTCGTTACTAACTTTTCTGTTAGTGGCATTTTAAGCAAATTCGAAATTCACCAACTCTTTAATACATAACTCTGCCTTTCATTGGGAAAAGCGGTCTACAGACACTTCTGAGACCGAGACCCAGGCATTGCTCCTAACCAGATGTTATGTGCTAAACCGATAAAGTCTGGTTGTCGCTGAAACCCTTCCAAGTAGTGCTGGAGTCAACCTTCGCTCTTGTACGATATCTCCTACTTTTATCAAATCATACCTTTGGCTGCACACAAACCTCTAGTTTTGCATGGGGGGTGGAGGGGTTTAAAGTATTCCTTCACTCAGTAGATTGAGAACAAATGATCACAAGATGGCTCATCCTCCTGAAAAGCAACCAACAGCATGCTGTGCTCCCTCAGATTATCAATGCAACAAGATGCTCCAGAGCATGTCATTGAGAGGGCTGGACTTTCAGATATCTTTAAGAGTGCAGAACCTCTATGAATGCTTCCAAAGCTCGACACCTTACAGGGGACATGAATACCTGGCTACATTTCCTCCTTTGAGGGACAAATTGTGCAATTCAATCCCTGAGAAGGGATACCTAGACATGCCCCACTGCCATCAGTGTGCCTAGAGGTTTTCTAGGTTGCGGCCTTTCTGGGGACAGCTGTACATTTTCACTGGTACGATTACCTCAAGAATGTTTAACTGACAAGGGGTAATAGTAAAACACACTTGGGTGATACCCAGAAATCCGTAAAAGCAGGTAAAGGGCTTCTCTTGGTCCCCCTGTATAGCTAGGAGCACAACTGGGCCCAGAAGCATACACCCACCCCAAGGTTAATTTCCCTAGTGCTTGCATTTATGGGACCCAAGGCTGACCTAGGAGAAGTATGCCTGCTAAATGAGGATAGCCTTAACTCTGCCTGATTGAGACATCCTGCATAAAATCATTAAAGAGCAGCCATATTTTGAAACTGCAGCTGGTCACAATGATATTGGAATTTGATTGTTGCAAATGGAGGAAAAAGGTTCAATATAGTTTCTTTTCAATTCTGCTTGCCTTGTTAGGACAGCCACTGGGACTCAGACAACCAGGCTTGAATAGAAGGCGCAACAAAGGTTGATTATGGCAGTGTGCACATTTTGCAGCCAAAACAACAAATGGGGGGATAGAGACAATTAAGTAGTTTCTTAAGGCTAAGAATTTGACACCTTCCTGGGAGTCACTTCCTAATTCAGTGTCTCTCCCCAGCGTCAGGATTTCATCTATGGTAGACTCTTTTTTGATTTTCACAATGCAGGATTAAAGGGGTTACAAATCCTGTTTAAGTAAAGTCCAAATGATTGTTTCTGGGCCACTGGAAGGGAGCATTGCAGTTCCTCATGGAGAGGAGGTTGGGTTGATGGGATCCTGGTCTCTCTACCAGGGTTTCCCAGCATCCCAGGTTCTGGTCCCCTCAATCTCAGTCACATCTCTACGATGGGTTCCCCTCTCCACTGCTCAGACACCTCCTCGAATGCCTGCTTAGGGCCACTCTGACCCTCTCATACCTTCCCACTCTGTGTGGGTACATGGCTTTCCCTAAAGCAGTCTACTGCACAGCTCTTCCAGTCTCCAAACTCTCCGCCATCTCCCTCTGATACCTTTTAATGTGCTCAGGTTCTAGCTTCCTCAACCTTTCCCGTCCCCTCTTTCCCAGGCTCCTTCCACCTCCTAATCTACGCCCCCTCTTCAATAATCTAACACATCCCCATATTTGCTCCAATAGAGCTCTTCATCAACCTTCTCCTCTGAAATAACCCTTGACTCACCTTTGAGGCTTGGCCTGAGTATTGTGCCATTTGCCACCATTTGTAGAATGTTCATTTATCTCTCCAAAAAGATTTTGCAGTTTGACAAGCGTAATGTTTTGGTACAGTCTGCCATTGTATATCCTTTAAATAAGCAAAATAAAAACAAAAAAAAACATTTTCCAAGGTAATCGCACACGGTAAAGTTATGTTATGTGGAGTAGTCTTGTATAGCACACAGATGCCCTTGCTGAGAGTGTGCATGGCAGGTGGGTAAACAAAGAGAATTAACTTGCATATAGAACAAAAAAGCTAAGGCTGCCAGTGCAGCATTACAACCAATTGGGATGGTTATCACCATGCACCTTAGTTATCGCCTGCGGCTAAGACAAGGGTGCATAAGGAGGGTAAGACCTGTTCCAGCCCTCCACGCTGGCTGAAATCCTATTATAATATGGCAAACATCACATATTAAAAACAAAAGAAAACAGTTGGTGAAGGTGCTTGCAACCAAGAAGTGGGCTTTGAATTTTGGCTGATAGGCAATTATCATTAATGTTGAACTTTGGCAGAGAGACAAACCAACATTGGCAACAGTGGTTAAGTTCCTTTTCTGAACCATTATTTACAATAGCCAGTCAACAATCTAATGTTATAATTAATCCTTATAATCCAAAGGAGGTATCCAGGGTTCCAAATTGAGGGGAGCTGGGAGAAATTTAGCTCCTGCTTGTAGCCTAGAAGAGCCTGGTCAGCTTGACAGCAACTGCTACCAGGAGCTACCTTTGGCTCCCCAGGCCAACAGATACTTATGTGAATTTAACTGTGTGCATTTGGGACAATCTAAAAATAAACATTAACCACATCTATACACCATTTAAAGCATAAAGGGTCATACATTACAATGAATGGTATGTTTGCATTTTATGCGTAAGTTACATTTGAGGAACGTTATGTACTAGCTCCTCGTTCCACAGTGGTAGCTCCTGGTCACTGGTTAATGCTGGATACCCAGAAGCTGCTTTTAACTCCTGCTTATCCAGTCTTAATTTCGAGCACTGGATGTCATTATCTCGGGATAACAACCTGTCCAAAAGTTATGGCTCAGCCAATCTTTTTAAAAGAGTGCTGCTAATGGTGATGCATCTTTTTCTGTGTTCCACATCATAATATTTGGACGCAATAGGGAAGGACACTTACCTGCTATGTGGTGCACTACTGTGGTTTTGTTTTTCTTTGTTCTTTTTCTTGTAAAACATAAGACACAATAGCAGGCTCCTGGACGAAAGTCTCCCTTTGGGGGTGAAAAAGCGGATTTGTTTTGATGTGATACCAACCCCAATGTACTAGTCCAAGGCCAGTTCCCATAACAATTAAAACCTTGTAGTTCTTCCAAATGTTTTGGAGGCCCATATTCCTGATTCAACCTGCATAAAAATAAATAAATGTTTTTAAATTAGATAAAAATATTCCAACCTTAAAGCTTGCATATGCACTTTAATAACACAAAGCTAAAATGAATGAAAAGAAATGTTCTAGTTTAAAAATAATTTATGAGCTAATCCTGTGACAGTAAGTTTATGAGCAAGTCGAAAAAGTACTTATCTGTGAAAATGTTCTCTCGGATGTATCCGATAACTCCCTTGCACATATTCCTCATCTTTAAACTTTGCTTCAGATGCAATCAGGACTAGAAACCCTTCCCAATAGACATCTTGAGCCTTACGGCTCAGAGGTCGGTTCCATCACAGCTCATTGGCGCCCTTGTGCATCGGACCCGATGTCAACTGTATATACATAGAGACACCAATACCCTTATTCCTTGGTTCCGCCCAGACCCCTCTCTCCATAGCCTCCTCTCCCCCACCAACCAAATCCACCCCAATGCATTTGCAAGGAATGGCATGCATGTCATGTAACGAAGAGAAAGTGCAAACATTCCAATTAAGACATGAGAACTGAATTTAGAGGGGACATTCGGGAGGGTGATGAAAAATGTGTTTCTTTAATGTAAACATTCCTTCCACAGATTTCTCATCTTTGAAAGTCTCCCAAAGCCATGCCACGAGGAGGTGGAAGAAGGATGAGAATACACCTCTAACAAAAGCCATTTTGTCAAGTGAACTTTCCAACTCTCTCATGTTCACTAGCCAGGGAATCCAAGTGGTAGTGCATTGCACAAGTGTGTAAGGCAGCCCATGTGGAAACCTGACAAATCTCCAATAAGAGTACACCCCCGAGGCAAGAAGAAATTGTCTGCTCTGTAGTGGACTAGGTTGTAGCCCTTCTGGGATCTCCTCGCAAGCCATTATTTGGTAGGTTTTGATTCACAGAATCAGCCCTCCAGATAAGGTGCGTATGAGGCCTTTTTACGAATCTTGTCAATACGGCCCTTTTAATTATTCTTTGCGTACCGCTTACACAGGCCACTTATGGCAACACCCCCATACATCATGGAGCTCACTGGCGACAGCCTTGCTAGCAGCAGTTTGCAAAGCCACTCTTTAATTCTGAAATCCAAAGAAGCAACTGGGATGAGTCCTGGTCTGTTTACTTATTTTAACACTCTCCTCTGCTAATGATTCTATCAAGATAATACTATCTGAGTAATGCAAAAAGGAATTTGTATTTTCTTCACTTTGTTCAACTGCTTGCATTTTGTAGGTTACAGTGTTATTAAAGCATCTTGAACCATGAATATGCTCACTTTGATTTAGGATACGTAGTATTATGGAAAATGAAAATGGTCTTAACCAAGGGCTGCATTTCTGCTTCATTTTATTAAAAAAATTCTGATTCTCCCATGTCCAATTACAGAGTCTCACTGCCAGAAATCTAGCACATTTCAAAGCCTTATTATGAATCTCCTGACTCATGTAGGATAGTCCAAACAGATTTAGAGCTTTTGATAAGCCATGTATGTCAAGCAAGCCTCACATGGAACTGCCAGTGCCCTAACCCTATGTGCCTTTCGGTGTCAGCAGCCTGTTGGGAAAGACAGCTCAGTGGGTCAATAACCCTGGTGCAGATATTATTGTGTAACCTGTTAGTTCAAATCATGTTGCTATAGCGAGTTATTGAGTCTGCATCAGAGGTGTGTGTTTAAGATGCAGGTAACATTCAATTGTAACAGATTTGACTTAACGTTTGACTTATCAAAAGTACTACCAAATGTTCAGTGATTCAGTAGACACAAATGTCATCGGGGATGCTCTACGTGTAATGGCTCAGAACACAAATCATCAGGGCTGCTATACTTGTAACGGCTTGGAACACACAGCTCCTGTGGGCTCTTATACTTGTAATGGCATACAGTGTTGGTAAAGCATCTGCATTAAAGCAAGTGCTACATCTGGTCAGACAAACCTCTAACTCTATCATTCCCAGCCTAATGGCCAAAAGAAGGGTTGCACACATCTACAGAGGAGCACCCAATGGTAAAGCTGCACTAGATGTTCCAATAGAAAAGGCATTTTCAGCTTGTTGGATATTTATTGGTGCCATGTAAAAAGACAAACAGAAAAACAGGAGAGGAAGAGCAACTCTGAACCTAAGCAATACAGGAGATCAAAGGTGTGGGGGGATGTGTGAAGGGACTGAGAACATACTAGACAATCCAAAACAGGAATTTGAGCAACAAGAAGAGAGAGCAATGAGCTACGTGGTAGGGCAACTAGAAAGTGAGAAGGGAAACAGAGTTAATAATAGGACAAAGACACAATAGGAGGGAGGGATAGAAGCCGAGCAAAAGAGACATTTAGAGATAGTAAAATAAAACCCAGATCAACAGCAGGTGGGGAGAGATGGAAATAGACAAGACTAGAGAAAGGCAGGACAATAATGTAAGACAGTGCAAGAAAGATAATCAAAAGGAGTAGCAACCTCAATAAGAACATGAAAAAACAGATATAGCCAGAGTAATGACATGAGAGAGGAAGAGGAGTTATATCAACCGATACAGCGAGATGTAGGAGGGGAACAGCAACAATAGAATGCAGAAATGGGAGCGGAAGAGTAACAGAGAAACAGACCACAAAATGTGGCATCGCAACACTTAAGGGTGAGAGGCAGAGCATCAGAAAGTGAGAGACAGGGGAAACAGAGTAGCAAAGAGATGGAGAAAAATCATGGAGTGGTTGTCAAGCAGGTAGTGCCAAATCCTAAATATGTATATATATATATATATATATATATATATATAATATAGAAAGAGTGTGGGATAGGGTTCACAAGAAAGAATGAAGTGTTCACAAATAATAAATCAGCATGTGGTGGCCGGGGTGGCCGGGGTCTCCCTTCCCCACGTTTTAAGCATGGGACAAGGTAGGACTCCTGAGCACAACACTCTCAAGCTTTCCCAGCACGAGACGACAGTTCAGCTTTCACTTATCAGGAGCTTCGATGGTTAAGTCTCTTTTCAGGAGAAAAGTCTCTTGCCTCCGAGGGCCTGATGCCTTAACAAATATAAACAAAAAAGTTCCTTCTGTTCCGACTGCACTTGGGTGATGTTTCTTCAACCCTTGGTACCGCTCTGCCGAGGACAGACCCCTCTCGAAGATCAGCCTCCCCCCGCCGGGTTCACTCTGGCTTTTCACAAACGAAACAGTTTACCTGTTGACTTTCACAAGTCTTAATGTCTTTTAAACAACGCTCGGTGGACACCCCTCCGTCAGGTCCTTATAAAGGTTCTTAGCAATATCAAGACCTTCGGTAGTTAGATCTCTCAGAGGCTCTGATATGTGCGGAATAACAAAGGGACAGTTCCTTTCTATGGCACTTAGGGTGTTGATTCTTCACCCCTGCTGTCATGATCTCTGCTTCCAAAAGGTCAGGGTTTTCCCAACTCCCTTGGAAGCAGATCCATAACCCAGGTTCCGAGTGCCAACCAGTCCCAATTGGGACCTTTTGGACCCAGTCCTGGCGCCAGTGGCACCAGGCTCATAAATATGCCCAGTCCCAGCGCTGGAAGCGCCGGGCTCATAATGCTTGGGTGGACTTACCTTCAGCAGACCATGCTGCTTACTTGCCTGCCAGTTGAGCCTCTGATCCTCTTCTGTTTGGAACTACTTTTCCTGTTGGGTGGGGCTGGAGCCACTCCCTAGATTCAGAACACTGGAACTCTTCTGGAAGGCAGGAACTCTTTTCTTACCAGGAACTCTTTTCTTACTTAGGCGTGGCTGTGGAAGGAGACACCTAAGCACTACAGGAGGCTATTTAAACCACACCCGGTGGATGAATCTTGCTTTGCGTTATTCTGCAACCTCTGCAGCAGAACGCTCATCGTGTCTTCTGCATCCGGTCCTGGGCCTAAGGAAAAAGGCTTACCATCCTGAATCCAGTCTTCAGCAACACCTATAAAGACAAGAAAGAACAGGTTAGCTTTCCGGCATCTGAAAGGCAAAGGCTTACCATCCTGAATCCAGTCTTCAGCAACACCTATAAAGACAAGAAAGAACAGGTTAGCATTCCGGCATCTGAAAGGCAAAGGCTTACCTACTCTTCGTGCGCTCCGGAGGTCTTCACACTGCATTCCGGCATCTGAAAGACAAAAGTTTACCAACTCTTTGCACGCTCCGGAGGCCTTCGGCGCTGCATCCCGCATCTGAAAGACAAAACAAGGTGCGTTTAAAGACATTGGGGAACTTTAATACTCACGTGCCATTACTCCTTTCCACATCTAATCCAGTGGGTATTCCGGCACCCTGCAGCCGCTCCGAACTCGTACCTGCAAAATAAAAAGACAGTTAGAGCGCATAGTGAAGCAGGCAACAAGCGCTTACTTACGTGCTTCCAGGCGCTTCTATTCATCACACGGGTTCCATCTTCAACTCACTTCAGCCCGTCATCCGCCATCGCCGGAACCCTGCAAAACAAGAGACATCATTACTAAAGACTTTAAAGACATTTGAATGACTCGAAACTTACCGTTCGTGCAGTAAACGACGGACAGCAGTCCTCTGAAGTCAAGAGGCCTGCGCTACCTATCCAGTGAAGAAACTGGTTACAGCACCCTGCCCCAAGGCAGATGGAGAGCTCGGCATTCACTTACCTAAGGTGAGAGCGTTAACCTTTGGGGGTCTACAGGAGAGGAGAAGAGGAAAGAGATAGGGACACCCCAATAACCCCAGTTCATTAACCCCATATTTTCTATCTGCAGACATCTTACTCTACACGTCAGGCATACAGTGCACAGAGGTCCAGCCCAAAGAGCCAACCGGGTGCTACACATCACCTTTGAAGATACGGTAGTCGCCCAGTCAAGACCCGCGCCTCTGCGAGAATCAGGTGAGCGTTACACCTGCGTCCCCCTCTTCTGGGCGTAGACCCCTCTCAGATTTCAGTCTCCCTCTGTCAGGTTCATTATGACCGATTCATGCAACTTGGTTTTTCCCCTCGACATGTCGGTGGGTGTTAGATTTTCACCCCTAGACTCCCCCCTCTGCCAGGCTCAGACCCTTCTCGACAGTTTGCCTCCCTATGTCGAGTTCACTTCAGCCTTTCAGAAAACACTTTCTCCTGTTGCATTCACAATATTTTTTAGGGCATCATGCTTCGCCCCCTCTTGTCGGCATCCATCTGTCGGGTTCACTCTTGACAACCACACAAAGTTCTTTTAACTTTTCCACCAAGCACGATTCGTTCCCCTTTGCTTTTCAATGGTTTGTCGGTCAAAGACTTTCGACTGTACAGAGGATTTTGCTAGACCCCTGTGTGACTACTTTGACATTCTGTATTCGGCTTTCCTAAAGCTTTCTGGTATCAGTAGTTTCAACAAACGCGGGATCAACCAGAGTCTCTTGAGTGAGCACCCACGTGGTGTCGGACCCTTCTGCAGCTGGTTTTCTCTTAATATTCACAGTTCTTTGAACTTCACCCAAGTTGCTACTTTGCGGCTTTCGTTCAACACAGTTCGGTTTCTTATCGTCTCTCCCCTCGATTCACCGGCTGTAATGAACTGCTTGGCCTTTCTTGTATCTGTAGTCAAGGATGGCACCACGGTAGCAGGCGTCTCTCTCTGTCCTGCTTATCAGCGTAGGCATGCTCCGTGTACCGTTGACATCTGCTACAACACATGCTGTCTATTCTTCGCAGTCTTACGATTCCTTGCAGGGAGGTTTCGCCGCTTTTCTTCTCCTCTCGAATTGCTGTGCTTGAATAGCTGTGTCATCGTGCGGTCTGCCTTGCTCGTATTGTGCTCTCGTGTGCCACCTTTTAACCATGTGGGGAAAGGAAAGAGCCGTCAGGTGTATGTGATTCTGGCCAATTGCCTAACTTTTACTGACCCTTGTATTGGGACATGTTGCGGTAAACAGCTTTGGTGTTAGTCCGTTGTCTTTCGTGGTGTGTGAAAGTGTTTGTGTCGGTAAGGAGGGTGGGGGGCAGGGTGCTGTTGCGCGGCTGGAAGATGGCCACCGCCTGAGAGAGCTCGCTCTCATCACCAACAATTATCCCGCAACATCCTGCTCTAATACGCTCCTCAAGTGACAGGGATGACAGCGCTGTGCTCACGAGACTGGGAGCTTCACCTCAGTCATTTTTCTGACTTCCCGGTTGATTGCCTCCGTACCCTAACCATCGCAGCCTGGGATCGGGCAGGAGCCACGGCATGGATTTCGGTAGCTCCTTGGCACGTGCTCTAATGAGCGCTACCCCTCACCTTCTCATCTGATCCGAATGCCTCTGCCCGGGACTTGGACAAGGCGTGACCCTGTGACTGGCCTCCTGACGGGGACGCCAGGGGCTACCTTCCTGACATAAGCACAGTGAGTTATTGGATCTCCCCCCATAGGGGCTCTTCCTCCTCTGCCACTTAGCGAGACTCCAACCTGTGGCGCAGTGCTGGATCCATTGTCTGGACCGGCCACCTCCCAGACCTCTACCACTGCCGCATATTGAGACATCCCACTGGTGGAGCGAAGTGCGGACAAATCCTTTTTTCCTCCGCTCCTTGGCACTTTGTTTCCAATGCGGGTGGACCACGGGGCGGGGGGGGGGGGGACAGCAGCCTCACACGACCTACTGTGGATTAACCCATAGCCCTGCTAGAGACCGGGGTTCCCTCACTCAATCTCCTGCTTTAATATCAGGAGCGCAGGGGGGCACTGATTGATCTACTTGCTGGTCCTGAATTGCCCAAACACAGAACTCCTACACTTGCTGAGAGACGGTTGGTGGGGTGCAACACACTGTGAAGGGGCTACTCCCTGCACACATCCTGACTGGTGATCTCTTCCAGCTCCCTACTGTCCCATGGGGGTTGCACCTCCCTGGCTATCTCCTCCACATCTAACTGTGTCGGAAGGAGCGACAAGTACCCAGTCGCCGAGTGGGTGGCCGCCTACATCTTCATGCTCTGGTGGCCTTCATCTGGGTGCCTGGGGGAAGCAACGTCGCTCCTGAGTTCTGCTAGACAGCTCCCTGAGGCCACGGTGACATGGGGGATAGCTGCGATTCCCCCGCCTGCTGATCTCCGCAAATCCATGTTACGTCCCAATAAGATGGGGAACAATAAAAAGCAGGCCAAGATGGATCAGTTTGCTATCCAGGACCACCCCCGTGCTGCTCCTGCTTCAGCCCCCACCTATGCCAGCGTGGATGTGGCCACCTTGAACCAGACCCTCCTTGACTTGAAGAGTAGCACGGACTCCCTTGGGTCAAAAATAGACACGTTAACTTGCAAGGTCGAGACATCTGCTATTCAGATTGACAAATGATGCTGTCATGACCGAAGTGGAACAACGAATGGGTGAGAATGAGGACAGAGTCGCAACATTACAGAGGGAAGTGGTTGCTCTGTAGCAGTCAGTCCGACGGGTGGAAGCCAAGAATAATGATCTTGAGGCGAGATCTCGCTGCAACAACATCCGCATTGTGGGGGTCCCGGAGTCCACTCAAATTGACAATATGGAACTATTAGTTGAAAAGCCTCCTGTTGACATCCTCCTCTGTCCTCGATGTTACTTGTCTAGCGGGCGCACCGCTCTCTTGTTACCAAGCCCTCCCTGCCCCCCGGGGGCCGCAGAAAGAACAATCATAGCTACGATTGTCTTGGGAGGATAGCTCTGGGGCAACGTGCTGGCCTTGGATGCAAGGTGATGCGAGGCAGCCCATGTTCGATCCCCGGGTCTGCGCTTAGAAACCTCTGGGTATTAAGCTCGTTATAAATAACCAATCATAAGTACAAGGATCCTTCATTACAGACACAGGGATATCCTCCTCAGAGCCAACAGGGTTAAGGGCGACCTACGTTATGGCTCCTCCGTTATCAAACTTTTCCCCGATTTCAGCCCACAAGTCCAGAAGCAATGGACTTTTCAAGCAGTTAAAAGGGAGTCGTTACTTACCTGTAACTGCATTTCTCCAGCGTTGGTATGCATGCATGCTGTGAATATTTCTCAGTCGTCAGGCTGGGAAACCTTGGTAACTTTAATATAGACGTCTTTTTGGGTGATTTTAGGCTGCAACAATGGGACGCCTAGTATATAGCCTGCCCCTGCGGCTTCCCTTCAGATTTGAACCTCTCCAAACAAGGAAAATAGCCGAAGAGGGCTGGGTACCTGAAGGGGGCGGCCCGGAGGGCGCATGTGAATCCATGAAAGATACAAACGCTGTAGAAATGGAGTTGCAGGTAAGAAACTACTCCCTCCTCCAGCATTGGATCTTCCATGGATTCACATGCTGTGAATAGACTACATAGCAGTAAGCAGACCTGGAGGTGCACAACAGGCAAACAGGACCTCCATCACCGGTAATACAACACAAACAGCAATACATTACTGTCGGCCATTAAAACAACAAAAGCATAAGTAGATGCCAAAAACAATAAATCCTGGAGGCTGCAGGGCTTACCTCACTGGAACAGGCGTTGAAGCACAGTTCTCCCCACTTGCACATCCTCAGCATGCTGTTGATTCAGACAGTAGTGTCTCGTAAACGTGTGAGGATCTGCCCACGTCGCTGCCTGGCAAATGTCATTAAACGGTATGCCTGCCCAAAGAGTCGCTGAAGACGCTGTGGAATTTGTAGAATGAGCCCTGGGCGTTGATTGCAAAGGCTTGTTGGCTTTTTTGTGGCAGAACGAAATCGTAGACGAGACCCAAAGTGAGATACCTTGCTTAGAGATGGCCTTCCCCTTGTTGGAGGGGCCGAAGGCCACAAAGAGTTGCTTAGATGCCCTGAACGATTTAGTTCTGTCCAGATAGAACTTCAAAGCCCTCTGGACGTCCAATGAATGCAATGCCTTCTCAACTGGAGTGGAAGCCTTGGGAAAAAAGGCTGGCAAGGCTATCGTAGAGTGTTTGTGAAACTCTGACAGGATTTTAGGAATAAAGTGGGGATTTGTAGAAAGGAGAACCTTGTCCCTCATGAAACGTAGGTATGGAGGGTCAATGACCAAAGCTTGCACCGAAACCATCCTGGCCGAAGTAATGGCCACGAGAAACACAACCTTCCACGTGAGAAACTTCAAAGCCGCCGTTGACAATGGCTCAAACTGAGGTTTCATGAGGACTGCAAGCACCAAGTTGAGACTCCAGACCGGAGAAAACATTTTCTTCAGGGGGAAAATCCTGAACAGACCTTGAGGAAATGTTTCATCAATCAGTCACTGAACAGAGGAGTAGCATTGCGCAGCCGCCTGGTTAGTCCAGAAACGACCCTATAGTATGTATAGTATGTATATTATGTTGCCCGAAAACCAATCGCATCCAATCGCATCATGTGACAAACATCGCAAACACAGAATTGTCAATGTAACCAGAGGGCGTCCATTTTGTGAAAATATCTGCCATTTGCTTTTTTCTTTTCTGTCAAAACGCTTTGCAAATGTATTCTGTGTTTCAATCTCATGCACTATGCGAGGCCACGGCCTGCATTTTGAAAGACCAAACCAGACAGGAATGCCAAACGTTACAGAAATACATTGTTTTCCTCCCTTATGAAGTCCTTGGTGGCGAGCAGAAACTGCATCTAATCAGGGGCCCAGGTGCCGGCCTTTCTTACAAACACTGCAGCAATAGGCAGTTAAACATGAATTATATTCTTTCCGCGGTACTTCTTCGCGGAGACTGGTATTTTCTGCCTCGGGACTGTCCGACCCTTGGTTCATGAATAGAGACAGATATATAACGTGCTAAGGAATGTTTCTCTCTTACGAACATGATATCCTTGCTGAACTAAGAGCTTTATGTTCTAAATAACAAAAAAACTGTCTCTGCAACTGTTGCTAGAATAAGTATATTTAGACTGAATAGAAACCTGTCATAATGTGTCATAAGTGTCATGATTGTCAATCACCGAACCCTATCCTAAAAGATACACTAGAGGCGGTTTGAATTGCCTTGAAAGATTACATGTTATGTATATATATTGTTGCTTGAGCGTTGTTCGCTCTCTTGTGTCTCACGAGGTCTGGGTACACACGTTGCGAGACGTTAGACCCCAGTCGGCCGACTGAGCATACTTTGAAATAAACCACATTTCTTGGCAAATCGAACCTTGTGTCTGTCGTGTCACTAGTATATGGTTATTGTGCAGAGTTTTCATATGCGGGTCTTTATGGCCCAGCAAATATGGTGCCTGAATAGGGACCCTCCCCCTTTTGCTCCATCGTATACATTAACTTTGAAGAAGGCAAAAACGACTCGAGGACGAAGCTGTCGAGCCAGGACAGAAAGGTGTTCAGGGCGCCCCTGTAGAAGTAATGAGACTCCTTTGCAGATCTGTACACAGCCGGTCCTTGATCGACGAGCAGCACCCAGAGAGCATCGAGGCGAGGGTCCTGAAACGAGGCAGATTGAGCCAGACATGCAGTCACGACGATTCTTTGTTGCATCTGTATATGGACGAATTGCGTCCTGAGTGACAAATTGATTGATCAGGTGAGTCGTGCCCCGATTCTTAAACGTCCTGATATTGATTGAGTGTTGCTCTTGCAAGATCAAACGCCCAGGGTAAGAGAAGGGTAAGGATTAATGAGGCCTTGGAAATTGTCTTCCTGCCTAGTGGGATTTTTCCACTGCGGTAGACAATCTTTGGAAACTGGCCAGGTCGCGCCTCCCGCAGGCTCGCCGGCATTTGAAATGTATGTGAAATATGGTATAGGGGCAATAATGTTTAATGCGATTTGGGATAAGCAGACCAGACATGTATCAGACTAACAGTGGCCTAATGATGGGAGCTTTGAATGAACACGTATAGAACACTTAGAGTCAGTATTGCTACGCAAGAAAGCCAGACCAGCGGCGTTCGACATCGTGAGACTGGAGGAAGGAAGCTAATCTCTGTCCGAGAAGTAGAGAGAAACATGCGTGCAAACATAAATCAAACACAGAGAAAGCGTTAGAACTTTATGAGCATCAACAGACAGAGGACCTTAGGAGAATGGACAGGGCTTTCCAATTAGGTGTACAGAAAATATATCCACAACAAGATTTGCATACATTAGATGAGCTAATAAAATCTTGAATGAGCGAAGAAACGCACGTCCTCAAAGTAGTACTGACCCAATTGCTCCTCCACCTTATGTACCTCCGCCCATTCCCGTTGTTCCATCTGCACAAGTAGCAAGTTCTCCTCCCCCTGTGCGCGTGACACCATTTCGTCAACAACCGCCGTCAGAGCGTGAATTAGCCGCTATGATAGGGAGTTCTACAGAGATGGGGCCTGTGCAAGGAAACAGTAGAGTGACTCATAGTACGGTTAGCAAAGACAGGAACGAGGAGCTGAGAACTTGGGCAGAAACGTATATTGAAGGTGGCGATGAGAGAGCCGTGTAGTGTTCCATGTCTGACCATAGAGGCCTTGGTGAACAGCAGGTATTGTTAGAATGCATGGGGAATTATCTTGTGAAAAAATTGAGTGATTTGACTGACACATTGGCACTGCAAGAGTTGCGTGATTTAATTGTTCTTTCTCATCGGCGGGATAATGCGTCGAAAGTATGAGAACATGTAGGCCGAATATTTATGTTTAAGCACGAGCTTGATCAATTGCATAGAGAAATAATGAAAAAAGAATAAACCGCATGTGTCATATGTCCAGCAACGATTTTTGCCGCTGTTGAAACCTGTTAGTGAAGAAATGAGAATTTGTACGCGAGATGCGCTTAGATGGATTACGGATGTCTCCATTTCCCCAATAGAAGTGCACGATACGTTTAGTCAGTATACACTAGAAATGCAGAGAAAGGTATTACAGGTCATGGTTGCGTATTTGCAATAGGAATGTATGAAATATAAGACATGCTGTTCCGCTGATTTAATGACAATTTACAAAAGTGCATTTTCGCCTGAAACTGGAATGACTGCTTTATTGCTTAGTAAACAAACGAATGTAGAAACACCCAGTTTGCAGTGACCTATGAGGGAAGTGCCTCCAACGTTTGTCCCGAAAGTAGAAGTTGCTGCCACTGCAACAGTTGTAGCTCACACGATAGAAGCCCATTATACTGCACAGTTTGTACATGTCCCTTTTTCTAGACAAGAGGTAAATAATATCAGGCAGACGATCCCCGATATTAGGAAAAACTCGTCAGGATTCTATAATGAAACAGTCCTCTGTTTTTACATTGAGTGACTGATTTATTGTTTCCCGTGATTCTTCCTGTAGACATATGGAAACAGATTAGAAATATGAATAATGCGGCGATATTTGGTGATACATGGGAGAATTTGATTAGAATAGATGGTGAGAGAAAGGCTGGAGAAAAACCACTGCAAGACATGTTGGCTTTACCAGCGCAAATAGTAGAGAAATTGAAAACGTTGGTACCCGAAAAGAGAATAGTTTGGGATAAATTGACTGCTTGTTTACAGGGCAAAGATGAAGGAGCGACGGATTATTTTAATCGATTTGAAGAAGTATTTGCAGATTTTAGTGGTCAAGATCTAAGCACTGAACCCGGGAAGAGATTGATTGTTGATAAGTTTGTGCAAGGGTTGTTACCGAAAATTCAAAGTTTAATAATGACATCTGAAAGTGCATGGCAAGCAAAAACACAAAGGGAAGTATTACATATGGCCCAGTATTATGAGAACAGAGTAAATGCAGAGAAGGAGAAAGAAATAAGGGACAAAGGGAATTTAAAAACAAGGAGTATTAATGCAGCAAGTAGCAAACAATAATATAGGTGGCGGGAACGCACAATCCAGACCCCAATTTTACAACATGCAAGGTGGTCCAATAGGGATTAATCAATGTGCCTATTGTAGACAAGAAGGCCATTGGCGAGCACAGTGCCCGCAGATACAGAATCGCAATGGGAATTTCCCAAGAAGACAGAATAGAGGTCGCCCGGGAACACAAGGACAGAATAGGAACCAAAGAGCGCCACAATTTCAGAATAACCAGGGGAATCAGAACCAGAACCAACAACAGCGAAACAGCACAAGTGATGGAAATGTTTTTGACAATCAGTCCAATGCATATTACACTGGCGACTTTACATCTGATGATGTATTGTTTTACTAGGGCAGCCTAAGACAGTGGTTGGAACCAGTATCTATTCCCGTAGACCAGAAAGGGCCCTACGTAGAAAGGAAGGTTGGGAATAGGGAACACTTTTTTCTAGTGGACACAGGTGCACAAAAATGTTCGATTGACCATCAGTAGGTACCAGATATACCACTGCAGGGCAGAACAATGTTGCAGTAGGGTCCTCAGGTACACCAGTAATTAGTCCAGTGTCACAATCGGTACCTATTCACTAGGTCCATTCACAGATTCTTGCCCATTCTTTTTGATGAAAAATTGCAGTGAAAATTTGTTGGGATTAAATTTGCTGAAGAAATTGAATGCAGGCATTTATTGTTCTCCTGATAAAGTGTATTTGACAATATTGCCACAAAAGACTCCTGCGTCACAATTTTTATCTAAACCATTACCGACTGATTTGAGTAAAGTACCGACTTGTATATGGGCAGTGAACTGCAATGATGTTGGTTGTTTAAAAGTAGAGCCAGTGAAAATTGTTTTGAAAGAAGGAATTACATCGCCGCGTATTCCGCAATATAAAATTTTGGCCGAAGGGGAGAAAGCATTGAAATGCATTGTGTCGGATTTGATTAAAAGAAACGTAATTGAAGAAATTCCTGGTAGCACTTGCAATAGTCCGATTCTTCCGGTTTACAAGAAAGGAGGTAATGGTTTACCGTACCGTTTCATAATTGATCTGTGCGAATTGAATAAAGTTGTTGATCCACAATTTCCATTAGTCCCGGATGTGACTACAATTTGGACTATGATTCCAGCATCTGCATCATACTTTAGTGTTGTAGATCTGAAGAATGCGTTTTTCAGCATTCCAGTACATCCAGACAGCAGATATTTATTTGCTTTTACTCTAGGAGGACGTTCATTTACATTCACACGAATTCTGCAGGGTTACACTGAAAGTCTGAGTATTTACAGTAGAGCATTAAAAGAACAACTAGACATGTTAGAATTACCAGCAGGTTGTGTTTTGTTACAGTACATAGACAATTTATTGATAGCAGCAGACACAGAAGAAATTTGTAAAGAAAGTACAGTTGCACTATTGACACATTTAGCAGCGCATTGACACAAAGCTTCACTAAAGAAATTCCAGTATTGTCGAAAGGAAGTAACCTACTTGGGCTACCTCCTTTCGTAGGAGGGAAGAAGATTGACACCAGAAAGGATAGAAAGCATCTCCGATATGCCTATTCCAAATACGCAGTAAGAAGTCAGGGCTTTAATTGGCATGGCTTCATATTGTAGGCAGTGGATCGCCAATTTTGTGAAACCAATAGTGGCATTGACAAGGAAAGATGTTACCTTACCTTTGCCATGGAGCATGGAATGTCAAGAAGCATTTGACCTGCTCAAAGCTGCATTATGTTCAGCTCCAATTTTGGGTACACCAAATTACGGCAAGAGTTTCAAGTTATTTGTGCATGAAAATGATGGATGTGCTTTGGCTGTTTTGACACAGGAACAAGGAGGGAGAAATAGACCATGTGGCTACTTCTTTTCCACATTGGATCCTGTCGCATGTGCTTTTCCGCGTTGTTTGTGAGCTGTTGCTGCAGCTGCCTAGTCAGTAAAACAAACCGAGGGTATGGTTTAAGGTTACGCTTTAACCGTAATGGTACCTCATTCAGTGGACGTTCTTTTAAACAGAACGCAGACGCAACATTTCACATCAGCCAGATTAACAAGGTATGAAATTGTCCTTTTTGCACCACATATTCAAATTTTGAGGTGTTGCGCTTTAAATCCGGCTGAGTTAATGCCTCCTCCCAATGAAAAAGGGGGTGAAAAAGAATTCCCCCATGATTGTTTAATGGTTACTGAACAAGAGACGAAAGGAAGAATTGATCTAACAGAAACCCCATAAAAAGAGCCAGATGGAGAACTGTTTTGTGACGGTTCTTGTTTTAAATTACCCGATGGTACATCAACTGCTGCATATGCCATTACTACACTGAAAAGTATTGTAGAAAGCAAAAGAATCGCATACAACTCAGCACAAGCTGCAGAGATAATACTGTTAACAAGAGCATGTTAAATGTCTGTAAACCTTAGTGTAAATATATACACTGACAGCCAGTATACATTTGGGGTGGTACATCATTTTGGACGATTATGGGCTGAAAGGGGTTTCCTGACATCAAACAGAACAAATATCCAACATGGCACTTTGATAGTGAGACTGTTGTCTACACTTGCGCTTCCCAAACGATTAGCAATAATGAAATGCGAAGCACATAAAAAGGTAACATGTAACATTGGAAAGGGAAATGCATTTGCAGACAGAATTGCGAAACAAAATGCCACTGATTTACACACAAAAATGTACGTTTAAAAACTGAAAGAGGTACCCTGCATGGTAGAACATGGGATTGCTACAGTTAAGGAAATGCAAACAGAAGCCACTGCAGATTAAATAAAAGCATGGTCTGAGGGTCCGGCAGAATTAGACGTTGAAGGTTGTTGGGTGGACAAAAAGAATAAAAGATGGATGTTGCCAAATGCCTATGTAACGGTGATGGTCACTATGGCCCACAGTCCAACACACACATGTGCTAAGAAAATGATTCAACATCTAGACACAGTATGGCAGAATCTACATATTAGAAAAACTGCTGACAGTATGGTCCAAAATTGCATGACTTGTTTACAACATAACATTGGAAAAGGAACAGTGACTCCAGTAGGAAGTTTTGGCCCCCCCTCTATGCCATTTGAAGTCATCCATTTTGACTTCATAGAAATGGAAAGATGCCAAAATGATAAGTATGTCCTTGTAGTGGTTTGCGCATTCAGCGAATGGGTAGAGGCCTATCCCCTAAAAGATTGTACAGCTATGTCCACAACTAAAGTTATGCTAAAAGAGTACTTTTCCCGTTTTGGCCTGCCCCGTGTCATATGGTCAGAGAACCGTCCGCATTTCATTGCAGCCGTGATACTACACATTTGTGCAGGTCTCCAAATAGACAAGCAATTCCATTCGCCTAGACAACGATGAGTACCGGTTTGGTAGAACGCCAGAACAATATTTTGAAAAATAAGAGTAGCAAAATTTGTGAAGGGAGTAATTTGAAATGGCCCGACGCATTGCCGCTAGTTTTGTTGTGCATGCGAACCTCTGTACAGGCAAGGACTGGACTCTCTCCCTATGAAATAATCATGGGGAGACCAGCAAATGTTTGGAATGCTCCACAGCCAAAATGTTTAAGAGACATTGAACACCCATTGCCTATTAATTACTGTAAACAGTTCACTCAAAACTTGCGTTTGATTCATCAGCAGGTGCAGGAGGCTCTTCCTGTCAGATATACCGGCCCAGGACATTGTCTGCAGCCTGGCGACTGGACACTAATTAAAGATTTTGAGAGAAAATCTTTGCTCGCACCGCGATGGAAGGGGCCCTATCAGGTGCTCCTGCCTCCACAGACTGCAGTCCGAGTGGATGGTCGCAAGTCATGGATCCACCCAACACACACGAAAAGAATTCCGTTTCCTTTGAAAGAGCTGCCTGATCCTGACGTCAAAAGAAATACAGCTGCACTTGATCACAAAGATACCATCACCAGTTCTTTGCCAGAGGTGCTTCCTAAACCCGAGAAAGGGCCTGGGGAGATTGCAACAAAGATCGAAAGGCCAAAGGTGCCTCAACCTTGTTCGACTGCTGTCGCATCATCACTCATTGCATCGCAAGCTGTTACTGATCCTGCATCTGGAAATGAGAGTGCATTGTTCATCAGTCATACTGTACCTGGAGCCATAAGGTACAATCTACGTTCTCAAAGTCGGAAGTGATCTGCGTGTTTATGTTGCCTCTTTTCCCAACATGGATGAAGTGGGAAACGGAGGCCTAGGGAAATGGAGCGTATGAGCGGTATCAAGCTGCATCAAATTGAAAGCTCTGAAACACAGTTTCCCGGTGCTACCTTTGAAAAGTGAAAGACCAGTGCGAACCCGTGCGACCAAAGCGGGGGGCATATGGTACCGACACAATTGATGCTTGCTCCTGCCTTTTTGGAGCTCTGTGCAAAATGACATCGGCTTGCTGTCATTTATTAAGCAGGCTAGCCTGAACTGGCCTGAACGCTTTGCTGCTACTTGGACGCTTTGCTGTTTACGTGTATTGCTCTGGAGAACATTTCCGTGACGAACATTGAAACCTTTTCCTGAGATAAGCATTACAGACAATGCATACACTCACTCCTGCTCCCTCCTGCACCAAAGCTGTTGATATTGTAGAAATAGAGACCAAGCCTGTTCCTAGAAAAACTTGGTTTGGAAAGAGTATCCGCATGTTATGCATCATTGAGACCGTTATTTTATAGAAAATGGGACGACAGTGATACTTTTCAGTTTGATGGAACAAACAGACGAGTTTGAAAGGGTGGTATTGAGACCGGTGGGTTGTTCCATATTTGAAAGTGCAAGTGTAAGTAAAATAAACAGGGTAACAACGCATCCAGTAGATAGGCTCTCTATGCCTTCCAAATCCCTAATCACTTTTAACATGGCTCCAGTAGGAAACAAAGATGCTGTGCCTCCCTCCTATACTATTAATCACAGTCCACGTTATGTCCCATTTTGCTTACTGAAGAAGGGCTCTTATCCAGTAGGAACATTTACTAGATGTATGAATACTACCGTACTTGGGCAAGAAGAGAAACTATATCTAGGAGGTCCTGTTTATTTTGGGAAGGGACCTGTTATTTAGGTATACTTTTTCCTAGTGTATTTCTTTCCAAAACTTCGGAAATATCAAATCTATCCAGATAGTCCAGGCGATGGCAAGATGATACTGCAGGACTGATTGCAGGGGATATAGCAAAGTCATTTATATCATTTTGGGGACAAGCAGTAAATTCATGGAATATAAGGAAACTGTCCAGGGTGTTACAAAAAACGATAAATGGAACTACAGATATACTCTATAATATGACACTAGAAGAGAAAGCAGTTAGGAGCCGCCAGGGGGCGCCGAGATGTTCTAACGTTTCTCGGCTGGTCTCCGTCCCGGGGTGCTAAATCTGTGGGAATTGAGCCCCCACCCCAGTTGAAATCCGTCCGGGACCCCCCTGAAGGAGGACCGAACCTGGAGTGAGTCTGTGGAGAACGGTTCCGGAGCCCGGCAGCCCTGATAGACCGGTGCTTGGATGGTGGTGTCAGTGGCCTGCTGTCATCCCTGGCGGGTGCGCCACACAGGAGAAGTCTGCCCTGCGGTGGGAGAGGTGCTTTCACGGATGTGATCTCCTGGCCCGGACTGCGGGCCGGAGTAGTGCTGTCGGAGGTGGTGGTGGTGTCCTTTCTGCCCCCTCCGGAGGTGTCCTGCGGCGGCCGGTGAAACGAAGCGTTGAGCGCTTCTGAGCGGAGAGCGCTCGGTGCGCTGTGGGAGCTGGGACTGCCGCAGGGAGATCAGCGGCGGCGGTTACCTGCTGGAGCGGATCGCCAGGCCTGGGAGAGAGCCTGTGTGCGGAGAGCCCCCTCACCCCCCGGAGTGAGCGTTTGGTGTGGTGCAGGGGCCTCCTTGGTGGTGTCCAGGGGGGCTCCCACTACTTTCCCCGCAGTCTTCTGTTGGGGTGGCGGGGGGCCGCCCAGCGGTTCGACCAGGGTTGTGGCAGTGAATGGAGCTGGGGGGCGCCAGATGCGGGTGTCCCGTAGGGGGTTGAAGGCGGTGGGTTGTCCCCCCTCCCCCTTGGAGTCCTGTAAGAGCTGGGCAATTGCCGGACACGGGGTCACGTTAGGCTCCGTGAGTATATCCCTGCATTAGGTTGCCCCTGTGTTACCAGCTCTTAGAAGAGCGTTTACGCTGACCATGTCATCTACAGCAGACCTCGCAAGGGGAGCTTCAGTGTCTTCCAGGTGCTTACTACGGGACAAGGGACATTAAGATATGGAGCTTCTCCCGGTTTGACAGCCGAAAAACGTGTGTTCTCCCTGTGCACTGCAATGCCCACCCTCCTTTGTATGATGTGCTACCTGGGCTGTGACTATAGGTTGGAGGGTATGTATTTGTGCGCCTAGTCTGTCAGAAAGAGGGTGGAGGATACGACAGGCTTCTTTCCCCTTTTCTGGGGGTAAAATAGGTTTGTTGACAGTTGAGCGGAGTGGAAGTCTGTTTGCGGGTTGTCAGTTGATACACGCCCGGCCCGAGGCAGAGGACATCTGTTATTTTGCTTGGAGTGCCTTAGCGACCCCCTTTGAATGGACTGGGCGCAAACCCTGCAAAAATATCGGAGAGTGGGTGGCAGAGAAGGGGGAGGACGCTGCCATGCAGGTTGGGACCCAGTCGGAGGCGACGGAGGCTCAGTCAGTGAGCCGTAGCATGGCGGCCCTGCTGGATGAGATACGAGGCTTTAGGGCTGATGTCATCAAATGCCTGGATTCTCTAGACAAGAAGGTTGACGCAGTGGAAGATCATGTTCAGGCCCTTGAGGCCAACCAAACCTTGGCAGACCTTTTTGAGACGCAGTTTGATATGAGGCTGGCTGAGCTTGAGAGGTGGGAGGAGAAAGTCACCCTCAAACTGGACGATTTAGAAAATAGGGAACGGCGCTCTAACCTGAGGTTTTTTGGTATGCCTGAATCAGAGGGGGAGTCTCAGGCGGACATTGTGAGAGAGGTCAAGGCGATTGTAAATACCCTTTTTCAAGGTGAAAATACTAGCGAGCCTACTATTGACAGGGCCCATACGGAGGGGGGCGCGCAGGTGAGCCCTGCACGGTCCTTTTGAAATTTCACTACTTTGCTGAAAAGGCCAAGATCCTGGACTTAGCATGTAAGAAGGGGCCTATTGACTGGAAAGGTGCGCAAGTCAAGATTTATCAGGATCTGTCGGCGCTCACCCTTGCTCGGCGGCGCCTCTGCGGTCCCTTGACGAGGTGGTTGCAATCCAAGGGAGTACGTTATAGATGGGGCCACCCGTTCTCCCTTGCCTTTGAGCTAGATGGCTATAAATCCTCTCTCTCTCCCTGGAAGCTGACATTCAGCAAGTCTCACGTGAAATTTTGGGAGACCCCCCCTTCGAAGGACGGGACAGGGAGGGGATGGGGGGGAGTCAGACAGGGACTGCCATGGCCCGTCGGAATTTGTGGATCGACAGCATGTGAGGGGGCACAGGAAATTTAGGAGAGTGGCGCCCCCGTCCCCGGGGCAGCCGGCAGCCTGACTTTGATGGTGAAGAGTCTTGCGCTGGTTGTTTTGGGGAAGATCATGGGGCCAACTGGGTGGTTTTGTTTTGGCCTTGTTCGTCTCCTGGTTCTTTGACTTGTTTTAAGCCTTCGACGAGGTCTCGAGGCCGGGGGAGTGACATATACATGGGGTGATGTTTGGGGATTGCTTCTTGATTAGAGATGGGGGGCTCAATATGTTATTTCTATATATGATGTGTGTAGCGCCTGGTTGGGGGTGATCTCTGGCGTCCTGGTAGTGCGGCGGTGAGATGTCGCAGTCTATCCAGGCACTCAGGGAGGGGGGGTGGGAGGGAGATGGGGTTGGGGGAATAGGGGGGTTTGGTTGTTTTCTTGGCTGTGGGGGTGTATTTTGGGTTTTTGGGGCCTCTGTGGAGAAGTGGAGTCATAAGTTCTTTGTTGATCTCTCTTGGTGCGTGTGAGCTGGAGGTGCAGGCAGTCAGGTGTGTCCCTCAAGAGGGGGGGGGAGCTTTTTATGGCCCTTCTAATGGATGATTCTATGCAGAGATTATTGGTGGGGTCCCTGAATGTGCGGGGCTTAAACTCTCCTACGAAAAGATCCCTGGTGGTGAGGGAACTTACTAGGCTTAAGCTGTACTTTGTTTTGTGCAAGAAACTCACTGGGTCAGGGGTAAGGAACCCTCGATTCGAGCTAAAGCCATTCAACACGTGTTCCATTCCTCGTATGTGGCAAAGAAGTGGGGAGTTGCCTTGTTGATCTCCCCCAAGGCTCTTTTTCTTCCAAAGGCCACAGGTCTGATTCAAGGGGTCTGTGAAAGGCAGGTCGATTACTCTGGTAGGGGTCTATGCCCCGAATGAGGTGCAGGATCCCTTTTGGGAAAAAGTGGGGGAGTCGATTCAAGGGTTTGCGGAGGGTGCCTGGATAGTGGGTGGGGATTTTAACATGGTTCTCTGGCCAGATAAGGATAGGAATTACTTCTCTTCCTGCCCAGACCAGCGGGCTCAGTGGAAACTAGCGGACTCATTCCGGCGGACTAATGAGGGGTTGGGCTTGGTAGATGTGCACGCCGTTGAGGGGAAGCGCAACCCTCTTTTCACTTTCTACTCTACGGTACACGGGGCGTTCTCTAGGATAGATCTCCTCTTAGTGGATTCAACGCTTCGGGAAGGTGTCTCGAACTTCGGTGTGGAGGTTGTCCGTGGTCCGATCAGGACTTAGTTTGGGTCGCATTAGGGGTTCCCCCGCGGACGCCGACCAGGGCTCGGTGGATATGCAATGACACGTTGTTGTTAGATAAGGTGCTCAAGGAGTCCCTCGTGAGCACAATTACTGACCATTTCTTCTTAACGACACAGGGGAGGTTGATGTCCTGGGAGTATGGGATGCATTTAAGGCCACAGTGAGGGGCGTACTCCTAGAGATGGGCGCAATAAGAAAGAGGGAGCGGGGCAAGGAGGAACTTAAGTTGAGGGAGCAAATTTCTCCCATCCAGCCAGGAGAAAAGCTGAAGTCTCAGATGGCCCTGGGAAAGTGGGAAGAGCTTCAGAATCTCAAGGCTAAATTGTCGGCCTTACTAGTGGGACAAACGGAATGAAAGCAGGCATTTTTGAAACAGCGGTATATGGAGCGGGGGGGAAAAGGCGGATAAGATCCTGGCGTGGCGCCTACAGGAGCTGCGAAACAGTAGGAGGGTGAATCGTATTACAGGACAGTCGGGAGAAGGGGTTATGCAGGATGATAAGATTGCAGCGGAGTTTGGGCATTACTACGAGGGTCTATACTCATTGGAATATTTGGGGGACGGGGCTGACGTTGACCAATTTTTGGAATCGTTGCATATTCCTCGTCTCTCTGCTGAGGGCGTGGGTGCGTTGGAACTTCCAGTCTCTCCCCAGAAGGTGATTGACTATTTCCTCCTTGAAGAGTGGCACAGCTCCGGGAGACGATGGCTTCACTGTCCGGTTTTATAAGACATTCCGTGCTGTGGTAGCCCCCTTTCTGGCTAAGGTGTTTAACTCTGCCTTGGAATCTGGCTCCTTGTCCCCCTCTATGATGCCAGCTCTTATTGTAGTGCTGCCGAAGGAGGGGAAGGATCCCGTGCGATGTCAGTCATATAGACCCATTTCCCTTCTCAATGTTTGTTTATTTATTTGGTAATGCGCTCCGAGCCCGTGGGCATCTGGGCGCAGCAGTGCAAGAGGACTCGAAACTTAGTTACAATGCCTGACACAGGCTAACACAGCAAAACAGTGGTCACTTACAGTGGGTGATACAATGCATATAAAATAACAGGGTTAAGCGCATAAGAGTAACATTTTAACAGGTTGTACCGTTTCCGCTAGGGTGAGGGTCGTAGCATGTCGTTGTTGTGCAGCCATTTGAGAGCGTAGGATCTGAATCTTGTGTAGGGTAAAGGGCATCTAAGGTCAGATGGGAGTGTGTTCCATGATTGTGCAGCTCTAACTGGGAAGCTAGCACCGCCCGCTGTGGTAAGTTTGAATCTGGGGACTTCCAGTAGGAAGGTGTTGGCAGATCTCGTCAGTCGGTTAGAGGGTCTCCAGTTGATTCTTTCCGCTAGGTAGGGGGGTGCTTGATTGTTGAGGCATTTAGAAGTGAGGGAAATAGTTTTAAGTAGGATTCTGTCCTTTATTTTTAGCCAATGGGCTTCTGTCCGGTGTTTGGAGATATGTTCTCTGCGTGGGATGTTCAGAGCTGCTCTAAGAGCGTTATTTTGTAATCTCTGGAGTTTGTCAGTGACCCACTTGTTGGCACCTGAGTATAAGGCGTTGCAATAGTCCAGTCTGGACATGACAAGGGCATTGGCCAAGGTGAGGCAGCTGGCACTGGACAGGAAGGGTCTGGCGGCACGGATGAGTTTACACGTGTAGGTGGTTGAGGAGGCAAGGGAGTTCACTTGTTTTTTGAGGGTGAGAGCTGAGTCGAGGTAAAAACCCAACGTTTTGACCTCGCGCATAACCTTGATAGTATTGTTATCAATGTTAAATGAGGTATAATCCGGGGTGAGTTTGGATAATTTGAGGTCTGAACCGAGGAGCAGGATTTCAGTTTTATCGTCGTTCAGGCAGAGGCCATGTGTGGCCATCCATGCTTGAATGAGGAAGTAAATTTTATTCACCAGAGCCAAGTCCACTTCATAGTTGCCCGAAAGGGGTATGAGGATCTGGGTGTCATCTGCGTAATTAGTGTAGGTGACGCCCAGTCTGTCCAACTTGTCGAACAATGGCTTGGTGAAGATATTGTACATTGTGGGTGAGACACAGGAACCCTGTGGGACTCTACATGTGATTTGGATAGGGTCAGCACAAGGGGAGGAGGAGAACACTCTCATAGTCCGGTTGACTAGAAAGGATTGGACCCATGCTATAGCGTCTCCTGTGAAGTTGGCAGCCAGCTTGAGGTGGTTGCATAAGACTGCATGGTCCACCAGATCAAAAGCTGCTGACAAGTCCAGTAAAAGTAGCAGCGCTGTTTTCCCATTATCCTTAAATTCCTCCATTTTGGTTTTGAGATCTAGCAGGGCTGTTTCCGTGCCATGGAGGGGGCGGAAGCCCGATTGGCGCGGTCCTAGAAGATGATTAGCTTCTAGGTACTCTTGAATTTGGAGATAGGCTACTCTGTCGATAATTTTTAGTAGGAAGGGTACCGTGGTCATAGGCCTATAGTTAGTCGGGATAGATGGATCAAGGGTTTGTTTTTTTAGAAGGGGGAGGACCCAGGATTCTTTTAAGTTGGCTGGCACTGTGTTGGATTTGAAGGATGAGTTGATAAGCTTCGAGATGAAAGGGGCTAAGTCTCTGGCAGCGTCCTTTATTATTTGAGCTGGGCAGCTGTCGCCCTTACAGTTAGAGGGCTTCAGTGAGAGGATAGCCTTTTCAGTGTCAATGATGGAGATGGGTTTAAAGCTAAAAGGGGGGATAGTGATAGGTTCAGTTACTGGAGGCACTTGTTGATCAGTAAGAGAGAGGGTGTCTTTTTTATTCATTATTTTAAGTTGGAGGGTGGAGATTTTGTTTGATAGGGCATTCTGTATATTAGTGCACCATATCTTGTCCTTTGGGACCGTGTCAGATGGTTGGATAGGGGATTCCATTTCCCGGAGGATGGCAAATAGTTCCTTGGTATTCGATTTGGCATTGGTAATTCTGTCATTGAATACGTATTTTTTAGTGTTGATAATTTCAGACTTGTAATGTTTTGTAGCTTGGGTTAGCTTGGCTTTGTTGTCGTTGGTGGGCGAATTACGCCAGATGGTTTGGAGTTTTCGTTTCTGCTTTCTAAGGTCCTTAAGCTGGGGGGTGAACCAGGCATTGAGGTGGGCTTCTTGCTTAGCTTTGCGTAGTTTTGCAGGTGCAATGGTGTCTAGTGCGTGAGACATAGCTTTGTTAAAGGTGTCGACTAGTGTGTCTGGGTCGGTGTTGTCCTTCAGACCGATAATAGTGGGCAGGAGGAGGGGGATAAGTTTTTCTGTAGTGATATCTTTTTTACTTCTGGTAGGGAGTGGTGGTATCATTTTGATAGTTTTGGGGCTGGGGAGGTCAAGTGTGGCAGTGAAATTTATTAGAAAGTGGTCAGTCCATAGTTGAGGGGTGATGGCAGTGATGACTATGTTACAGTTGAGTTCTGAGACCCAATCAAGGGTTCTGCCTTTAGCATGTGTATGTCAAGATTTTGGCTAAACTCTTAGCGAATAGGCTCTCTAAATTTCTTCCCTCCCTGGTTCATGGAGACCAGGTTGGATTTATTTCTGGTCGCCAGGGGACGGATAATGTGAGGAAGACCTTGGGGCTAATGCATTAGGTGTCAAAGCGCAACATGGAGGCCTATCTCTTGTCCTTGGACTCGGAGAAGGCCTTCGACCGTGTGGAATGGCTTTATATGGGGAGGGTGTTGCGGAAAATGGGCTTTGGGGACAATTTTTGTAAGTGGGTTGCTGCTTTATACAATGGTCCCTCAGGGGTGTTGGTGAATGGCTGCATGTCCATGGAGTTCTCGCTCTCTCGGGGCACGCGTCAAGGGTGTCCCCTTTCTCCTTTATTATATGCGTTGGCAATGGAGCCTTTTGCCATTGCGGTCAGGACTGATGTGGGCCTTACGGGGGTAAAGTGTGGGGACCATGAATTTAAACTATCCTTGTTTGCGGACAATATTTTAGTGTACTTGACAGGTCTCCATGTGTCACTCCCGCGGTTGTTGGGTATGATTCGTAGTTTCGGGGCTAAAGATCAATTTGACAAAGTCCTGCATTATGCCCATGGGGGGGTGGACCTTGAAATTGAGGGAAAGAAAGAAATGTATGGGGTGCATGTGGAGCGTATGTGTACCAGGTATCTGGGTCTTGATATTCCTAGGCATCTAGATAAAGTGTTTGAGCTAAACTTCCCTCCCCTTCTGGAAAAAATTCAAAGTGATCTCTTAAAATGGGCCCGCTTGACCCCTTCATGGTTTGGGTGCATGGTGGTGGTTAAAATGAATATTCTTCCACGGCTCCTCTATATTTTTATGTCTCTTCCATGTCTGGTGCCAGACTCTTTTTTTGTTGCATTGCAATCGAGTATCCTCCGCTTCATCTGGAATGGGAAGAGACCTAGAGTTAGCTTGGTTACCTTGACCCTTCCCAGGTCCTTTGGTGGTTTTGGGTTCCCGGATTTTAGGGGGTATTTCAAGGCGGCTCAATTGCGAGTCATGCTGGAGCATTTGAGGGATGATCTGCAGACTTACTGGACATATGTGGAAGATGTTAAAGTCCATCCGAGAAAGGTTAGGGACCTATTGTGGGCTCCCCCGAACTCCATCTCGAAGCCCATTAAATCACATCCTATTCTCGCTGTCTTGTGGTCGGTTTGGAAGCCTTCTAGAGATAATAGGCTTCTTTCCTCTTGGCCGTCCCCTCTGTCTTCATTGTGGGGTCCCCCGATTGATTTGGGCGCGAAGAGGTTCCGGGACACGCAGGCCTGGTCTGATCAGGGTTTGGAAAGGGCTGCTCAGCTGTTTTCTGAAGGGTCTTTCATGGAGTACGCCCAAGTGGCGGAGGCGTTTGGTGCCAAGTCACTCTCGGTCTTTGAGTATTTGCGACTTAAGGGAATCCTTACCCAAGCGCGGTGGGTGGATGATTTATCGTGCCCCTTTACTCCTTTTGAGAGGATTTTTGCAGAAGCTAAGTCTAGGAAGGGATCCCTTTCCAAGATTTATAACGTGCTAATTTCTTCTAACCTTGTGGGTGGGCAGGCATTTAAGCGTATCTGGGAGGAACGATTAGGCCTATCCTTAGATGACCGATCTTGGCAGCTGGTGTTTAAGTCAGTGCTTCCTGAAGGGATGTACAGGGCGGCATTGGAGCATAATTTTAAGATTTTGCACTCCTGGCACCGCCCTCTGGCTGGCCTGTCTAAGATGTTTGTAGAAGTTTCCCTGTGGTGTCCCAGACTGTGTCCTAATAAAGGTACATGGTTTCACATGTGGTAGGAGTGTCCAGTTATCCGGTTGTATTGGGCGGAGGTACTCAGCTGGATTAAAGACATCCTGGGAACATGTCCCTTCTCCTTGCATCCGCTCGAGGTTCTTCTGGGCACTCCCCTGCCAGATAAAGAGGTGGGTTCCTTCTCAAGGGTAATGGTGGCCATGTTGAGAGCGTGAACGCTGGCTTTGGCTCAGAAATGGAAGAGCTCGCTAGCGCCTTCCAAGACAGAATGGTTTACTAAGTTAATTGCCATTTTTGAATACGAGAAACTCTATGCTATTGCTCTCTGCTATTGCCAACGATACTATGTCTTCTTTTTTGCAGGAATGGATTGTGGTTATACTTACTGCAGACTGTGAAGCCTTGAAACTATGAACTGTTTTGTGGTTTTCTGTATCATGTCACCGGGGTGGGGCTGCTGAAGCTTTTCCTGGCGGAAGCAGGTTTGGATGGTTACGGGGACTCTACCATTAGATTGGCCTAAATGTACTGCTATGCATGTGCGATTGTCCCTACTTTCAGTCTCTGGCACCGAGGACTTTCGGAGGCCTAGTTTATCTGGGGTTAAGGGGGGGAGGTATTGGAAGGGTTGGGAGGGGGAAGGGTGGGAGGGTTTAGTTGATGGTTAGATTCTTTTGTTACTCTTTGTTTTATGACTTCTGGAGGACTTGTTTTTCTTCTGCTGAAAATTCAATAAAAATAAAGTGGAAAAAAAAAGAGAAAGCAGTTAGGTTAATGACACTTCAGAATAGAATGGTCCTTGATATAATTTTGGCTGATCGTGGGGGGTATGCAAAATCGTGGGGTCAGCGTGCTGTGTATTCGTAAGTGACTCCTCCCCCACGATATTTGAATCAATCAAGAAATTGCATGTTCTAAATTCTGATATTCGTGTCCCCACAGGTGGTTGGAATTTGAATATAAGTTCATGGTTTTGGGAACTACTACGATCATGGAGATGGAAATTAATTGCAATTTTGGTCACGATATTAGGAATCCTCATGTTCTGTTGTTGCTGTATACAATGCTTGCCAATCCTTTGCTCCCAAATTACAAATTAATGTGTACAAGCCCTTAAAACAAAACCCCCTCAAATATTAACAAAAATGAAACAAAGAATTCATGGCAATTAATATTTCTGATGACGATTATAATAGTATGCATAGCTCAGAATTAGACACGTGGTCAGATGAAGATGCGAGGTATGGATGATGCTCTTGGCTTACAGCCATAAGGAGGGTTTGTTAGTCCAGAAACGACCCTATAGTATGTATATTATGTTGACGAGAAACCAATCGCATCATGTGACAAACATCGCAAACACAGAATTGTCAATGTAACCAGAGGGCGTCCATTTTGTGAAAATATCCGCCGTCCACAGGAATGAGAACGTGTCCCCCTTGGATTCCGGATGAGACACTCTGCTTGCGAAGAAACAACACTGCCTGTTCTCTGAGCTGGCGAATAAGTCCAGAGGGGGAGTCCCCCATTCCCTGAATTTCCTTGAGACCACATCTTCCTTCAGCCGCGATTCATGCATCTGAGCGGAGTCCCTGCTGGGGGCATCCGCCTGAACATTTTGAGGCCCCGGTAAGTAGAACACTGAGATCTGAACCCTGTGTGCTATGGCCCAGTGCCAGATCTCCCGAGCCTCCTGGGACAGGGGCCGTGAATGCGTGCCTCCGTTTTCTCAGATGGAACATCGTTGTGGTGTTGTCCGAGTATCTGCACCACCGTCTCCCGAACGAGGAGAAAAGATTTGAGTGCCCAGTGAACTGCCCTCAATTCCAGAACGTTGATATGCAACAACGCCTCTGCGAGGGACCATAGGCATTTCACCTGAACTGGTCCAGGTGCACTCCCCGCTTCGCCTAGGAGGCATCGGTCAGGATTGTGTGTTGAAAATCTGGTTCCACTAGGGGCATGCCCTTCACGATGTTGCTGTAGAGGGTCCACCACTGCAGGGCGGTTGCCAGCGACCGGGAGATCACCCGGTCGGACCAGGAACCCTGGGTCTACGACCACTTTGACGCGAGAAACTCCAGCACAGGCCGCATGAACAGTCGACATTTCGGGATGAGAGGGATGCAGGACGCCAGGGTACGGAGACAAGACATGTACCCTCGGACAGTGACTGATTTTCCCGTCACAAACGAACCCACAAGGGACAAAAACTTCTCTATCCTCTCCTTGGACAGTCGAACCTGACTGAGCTCCATTTGGAAATGAGCCCCCAAAAAAACCAAAATCCCTTGAGGGCGTCAGATAAGATTTTGCAAAGTTAACTGCAAATAGCAGACACTGTAGCAGCCCCATAGCTGCGCTGAGAGATTCTGACGTCTGCCGACGAGAAGCCCCCCTGACCAACCAATCGTCCAGATAAGGATAAACATGATGTCCTTGCCTGCGGAGGAACGCCGCCACCAGAGCCAGGTACTTTGTGAACGTCCTGGGCACCAACTTCAGGCCAAAGGGAAGGACACGAAACTGGTAATGCACGTCTCCTACCATGAATCGTAGACATTCTCAATGCTTGGTTGCATGGGGATGTAAAAATATGCATCCTCTAGATCTAAGGCCGCCAGTAATTCCCCTGGTTGAACAGCCCGGATAACGTCTTGCAACGTTAGCATCCTGAACTTTTACTTGATATTTTTGTTGAGCGGCCTTAGGTCCAAAATGGGGCGCCATTTCCTGTTCGGCTTCTTGATGACAAAGAACCTGGAGTAGATCCCTTTTCCTCTTTCCGCAGACAGAACATTCTCGATAGCGTCCTACTGCAGCATCAAACGTACCAGAAGACCTGTAGATATGGTTGAGATCTTTTCACCAGTAGAATAGGGGATTGCGGGCGCCGAAACTCTGGGTGGCCTTATTGGATGGCATCCAGCACCCATCTGTCTGTCGTGATCCCTTGCCACTCGTCGACGTGGTGCGCAACTCTCCCCCCTAACTAAGCGCCCTTGTGGCAGTCATTGTTAGGGCTGATGGCCTCTTTGAAAGGAGGAACCACCTCTCTTTCGCTGTCGTTGATAATCTTTGTTCCGCTGTGCGGACTGGAATGAGCTTTGGAAACCCTGGGAGAAATAGGTAGATTTGCCATACCTTTTGTCCCGCAAACCTGCAAACCTTACATTTCCAGAGACCCTGCGAAAGGAGCGAAAGGGGCAACAGGAACATCTACCTTGCAAGGCTGCCAGGGACCTTGCTGTCTCCAAATCTTCCTTCATGTTCTTCAGTGAATCATCAATCTACTCACCGAAAAGATGTTCCCCCTTGCAAGGCATGTCCACCACTTTGTGCTGAACCTCAGGCCGAAAGTCAGTACAGCAGAGCCATGCCTAACGCTGTAGAAAAACTCCATTATTGACTTGCTTAAACCCAGTCTCAGCCAAGTCGAGGGCAATGTTAATACTATGGTTTGATGCTTCTTCGCCTTCACGAACCAAAAGCATTGCCGCCTTCAGCTGCTGCTCCGACAATCGTGCCACATTTCGCGGTCATAGCGCACCATTATCGCCAATGAGTTGGCAGCCTTGACTGTAGTAGCCCCCACAGTGAAGAACTTTTTCCCCAAATGCCTCCAGTTTACGGCCTACACTCTCGGGGGGAGTCGCACACTTGTGCTGGGTCTGTGCCTTTCTTCCAGCTGCCGCCGAAAATACTGATTCAAAAGGGTGCTGCAACATTAGGCAGTTAGGAGTAGACTGCGGCACCTGGAACTTTTTCTCCAGGTGGCCCTTAATCGCAGGCTCCGTTAACGGGTGGTGCATGGTACACAGCCCCTCCTGCCACACATGGGCCAGGATGGGGATCGAGAAGACTGCCTTTTGTCTCTTCACCATATGATCAAACATCTCCTCCTCTGGGATGAGGCCAAACTCCTGGCAGGCATTCCCTATCATAGCGTGAAACACCCCAATATCATCCGTCAGAGATGGCTGTGCCGGGCTACTTGGCGCATCCATTTCCGGATCCGTGTCCCAGATATCCAGCCGATGAGGAGACCGTTGAGAGAGAGTGTCGTGTGGAGCGTACTCCGGCTAAGATATCCACCAGTTCCCCTTCCTCTTCATCCCTTCGAGGCAGGCCGATCCCTCTGGGAGAGGGCGGCTAGGCTGAGCCGGGGAAGACCTTCGACGATGAGACCCTCCACTGCGAGGGGCATCCAAAACATTATTCTGAGGAGGAACCGCAGGCAAGACCTGCAGCACTGGAACCGCCAGAGCCTGAGGTATCCAAATGTCCCAACAGCACCTGCAACGTCGTCAGCCCCTGCATTGAGAGCAACAAGTGCAGATTCAGTAAAGGATACTGTTTCCAGGCCCCCAGACCTGGATGCAAGAGAAGGCTGCAGGCTCAACATCGAAGGATCCAGAAATGATTGCTCACCCTCTTCCTGATCAGAGCCAAACCCATAGAACTCTGGTGGGTCATCCTGAAGAATATCCATGGGGAGGATGGAAGTAAAGCCAGGCCCGGACTGCCATGTTGTGCTGGAAGACGATGGCTCCACCGACATCCCTTGCATCGGCACCACCGTCGCCAGGACTGTTGTCGACGGGGCTGTCGTCGTCGGAGTAGCTGTCGTCGCCAGAGTAGCGGTCGTCAATGCCTTTGGGGAAGACACCAACGTGGTCATCGACGGGGTCGTCTCCTGCCGGCTCGGAGACGCCATAATAGAGGGGACGGCAGTCGTTGAGGGAAGGTCCCTCGTCGATGAGGCCGCCGTCGGTGGACCAGACGACTACCGCACAACCAATGGAGCGGTTTTCAGCACCGCCATCTCACTACCCGGAGAAGAGGGTTGTTTGGACGAGGAATTTCAGCGATGCTTTGTGTACTCATCGCCCGGAGAGAAGTGGCACCCCTCCTTAGAAGATGACTTCTTCGTTGTCAAGGAGGAGGAATGAGACCAGGACTTCTCCCTGTCTGATGTAGAGGCCTTACTCAACAGCACCACAGTCTATTTTGGCCCGAAAGCCAAGTCCTTCGGGCCGAGCCTTCGGTGCAGACTTGTCCTGAGAGGGGCCCACTCCTGTAGCCTCACTGGCTGGCTCTCTGCTTCTTAGCTGCCGGTTCTTCCGACCTCGCCCTGGTGCGATGGAGACCTCTTAACTGCAGAAGTAGAGGCCCTGTCCCCGCGGGATGAGCCCACCTCCGACACGGGGTAAGACCCTTCATTCAACCACCAAATCAGTCGCCGGTTCTAGTCCCTGAGAGTCTTCTGCGAGAACCCCTGACAAACGGCACAGTCATCGGGAGAGTGATTGGGGTAAAGGCAATACAAACAGTCTGCATGGCTGTACCCCTTATAGACATTCTTGAGGCTGCAGATCTTGCACGGCCGAAATAACGATTTCTTCGGGCCCACAGATGACATGGCGGGCCTGGAAGTAGAAAAGTATCCAAGTAATGGAGTATAACAAAAAACAAGCAAATTCTCAGAAGAGAACACTAGGTGACCCCAACAGTTTGGAGGACGGTTGAAATCTGAAGGGAAGTCAAGGGGGAAGGGCTATATACTAGACAAACAAGTTACTCTCTTACCTGTTAATGTTCTTTCGATGGGATGGTCCAACGAAGTATTCCATATCTATGACAGGTAATGTCCACAGCTCTGCTGCTTCGGAAAATTTTCGGCGCCTGCGTCCTGCGTTGATGAGGTCGATGCGCCGTCCCCGAGGACCTCCTCCGACAGCCGACGTCACCCGATGTGATAAGTAGGACGCACGACGCCCGTAGCCTCAGTTAGTAGTTTTTTCCCCCAGAACGTGTGACACCAGTTTTCTGCCAGTCGGACACACAAGGCCTTGCGGAACGCAAGCTGAAATCGCATAAGAAATTCTGCAGCTGGGAAGGTAGGGAGGGAGCGATATGGAATACGTCGTCGGACCATCCCATCGAAAGAACGTTACCAGGTAGGAGAGTAACTTGTTCTTCGAGGGGATTGGGTCCTCCGATATATTCCATATCTATGACAGACTCCCAAAGCAGTACCAAGCAATTTAGAACACAAATTTAGCATGCCCAATCAAATTGCAGAATAAAGGACTGCCTTGCCAAAGGCCAGATCCTGCCCTCGGATGGAATCGAGGGAGTAGTGACGTACAAAAGTATGTACCAAAGCCCAGGTGGCTGCATCACAGATGTAAAGAATAGGAATACCCCTCTGCAGGGCAGTAGACGCAGCCACTCCCCTGGTAGAATGGGCCCGCAAGCCAGCCGGAGGGTCCTTACCCGCTATGCGGTAACACTCGGAGATAGCTAAAATAATCCAACGAGACAAAGTCTGTTTCGTCACAGCTTGTCCCAAACGCTTTCCAGCGTAACCAATGAAAAGTTGATCGTCCACTCTGACCCGGGACATGCGCGAAATATAAAAGCTCAACGCTCTCCTAGGATCAAGCCTATGGAGCCTCTCCTCTTCCTTACCAGGATGTGGGGGAGGATAGAATGCCGAAGAACCACCTTCTGGCGCAAATGAAATTCCGAAACCACCTTCGGAAGAAAGGAAGGACGAACTCGAACAACAAAACTGTCCTTATTAAACAGTGAAGGGTGGCTTAACTGAAAGTGCCTGTAACTCACTCACTATGCGAGCGGAAGTAACCGCACCCAAAAACACAGTTTTCAGAGTTAACAGTCTCAAAGGGCAAGAATGCAAAGGCTCAAACGGAGCACCCATAAAAAACTTAACAAGGTTCAAATCCCAACCGGGCACCAGAAAAGGTGACGGAGGGAACACATTAGTGAGCCCTTTCAAAAACTGAGAAATTAAAGGAATCTTAAAATAGGAACATTCTTCAGAGGAGCGCTTAAATATGGACAGCATCGCCAGGTAACCTTTAATGGTACCCACTTGCAAGCCCCTGTGGGCCAAGGAAAGCAAAAAAGACAGAACCATGGGAATGTCACACTCAAAAGTATCCACATTCTTAACTCTGCACCAGTCGCAGAACTTATGCCAACGGAAACGGTACAGAGACTGTGTTGCCGGCCGCCTGGCCGAGAGCAACACCTTTAACACGTCTTCAGGGAGGTCCCAATCCTTATACCTCAACCTTTCAGAAGCCAAGCGTGAAGGTTGAGGGATCTGACCTCTGGATGGAGAACCTGACCTCCCTCCCGTGAGAGCAGATTGTCTCGGTAGGGAACACGACACAGAGGGCAGATGGACAAGTCGAGAAGGTCCGGGTACCACGTCCTCCGAGCCCACGCCGGAGCAATGAGGATCATCCGGCAACCGAACAGTACTTGCGGGATGACGGGGACTGGAGGAACCCGTACAGCAGTGGGAACGACCACTCCACGATGAACGCGTCTCCTAAAGCTCCTTTTGGAGGAAATTCCCGCAAGCAAAACCTTTCGCACTTCCAGTTGACACTGGAGGCGAAGAGATCCACTTGAGGGGTCCCCCAAAGGGCGAAGATCTCCAGGAGAATCTCCTGAGCCAGCTCCCACTCGTGAGAGATCGTGCTCTGCCTGCTCAGAGCGTCCGCCATCTCGTTGTCGTCCCCGGCCAGATGAACAGCCGAGATCGAAACTTCCTGCTGGATGGCTCAGAACTCGAGCTGCATCGCCTCCCTGCACAGAGGAAGTGACCCTGCCCCCCCCCTTTTTGTTGAGGTAGTGCATGGCCACCGTGTTGCCCGTTAGGATCAGGACACTCTTTCCTCGCACAGTCGGCAGAAAAGCCTTCAGGGCTAGCCTGACGGCCCTCAGCTCCAACAGATTGATATGGAGTCTGGACTCCAACGGAGACCAACGACCGCTGACTGTCAACTCGTTGGCATGAGCTCCCCATCCCGTGAGGGATGCGTCCGTCATGATCGTTACCTCCGGCCAGAGAATCCAAAACGGGGCCCCCTTCATCAGATTGCCTTCGACGGCCCACCACAGAAGGTCCTGGGCGACCGAGGGCGGCACCTGAACCGGGTCTGACATCCTGCCGGAAGATTGCGACCACTGCATCTTGAGCGCCCACTGCAAAGATCTCATCCGCAGACGAGCCTCTGGCACCAGAAGAATGCGGGATGCCATGAGGCCGAGCAACCTCAAGAACTCGTACGCCGGGAGCGTCTGGGCAAGTTGAAACTTGTGCACCATCAGCTGAATGTGAAGAGCCCTCACCTGGGGAGGAAAACACAGCCCCAGGGATGTGTCGAGCACTGCTCCGATGTACTGGAGCCGCTGTGTTGGCGTCAAATGGGACTTCTTTAAATTGAGGGACAAGCCCAGCCTGTGAAGGGAGTGGCAGGTGACGGACGGATGATCCAGGACTTGCTCAGGAGAGCTCCCCCTGATCAACCAATCGTCCAGGTAGGGGTAGACGTGAATCCCCCCCTTTCCTGAGATGCGCTGCCACCATCACCATGAGCTTGGTGAAAACCCTCGGGCGGAGGTCAATCCGAACGGCAGGACCCGAAACTGAAAGTGCGAGTCGCCAACCGCGAACCTCAGGTACTTCTTGTGCTTGGGATGGATCGGCACATGGAAGTAAGCGTCCTTGAGGTCGAGAGACACCAACCAGTCCTGAAGTTGAAGGGCCTGGAGGACTTGAAAGAGAGTAACCATCTTGAACTTGTCCTTCCTGAGGAGTTTGTTCAAACCGCGCAAGTCCATGATGGGTCTCAATCCCTCGTCTTTCTTCAAAATCAAAAAATAAGGGGAATACCATCCCTTGTTCCTCTCCGCTACAGGCACCAGTTCTATGGTGCCTTTCTCCAGCAGGGCTTGAATTTCCTGCGCAAGCAGCGGATCCGGACTCTTCAAAGAGAGGTTCCCAGGTGGATTGTCGCGAGGCCTCTGCCGAAAGGGAAGACAGTAGCCGTGGGTTATGATCTCCAGAACCCACACATCTGAAGTAATGGCACGCCACTCTACAAGATGCTGCGCCAGCCTTCCCCCAACCGGCGAACCATGGGACCTGGCCTCATGACTGAGTGGTAGCGGCTGCGGCGTTGCCTGAGGGCAAAGAGGCAACTGCACGGGCGGCCTTGGCACCTTGAGTACCCTGTTTTCCACCTCTGGCACTCTTACGGTGGCCTCTTTGACGGACAGCTCCTCTCGCTTTACTGAAGGACGAGTAATAGCGAAAGGAACCACCACTCCATTGTTGTCCTCTAGGACGAAAAGGCGGAGGTTGTCAAACTGCAGCACCCAACGACTTCGACATAAGGCGCCGGTACGAAGAATCGGCATGAGTGCCAGGCTCCGGCCTACAAAACTCCACCTCCGGAGAGGTGTCCAGTCCACTGGCATCATGCAGTGACTGCCTCAGGTCATCAAATTGGCTATTGCCCGAGAGAAGCTCATCAGGCACCGTAACCGGAACCAAGCCCTCATCAGAGCCCTCATCACCCTCTGAAATGTACTCCAGGCGGTGAGAGGAAGACACCTGGGGACCAAAGCTATGCCTGACCTTAGCCAGAACCTTTCTAGGGGCTACCCCCGTGCCACGGGGCCCCTCCGACACCACTGCCTCGAAAGGCGTGGAGGACGCCGAACGAGTCGGCGTCGAGCGAATCGGCGTCGACGTCAGCCGCTGCGCCGCCAGCACCGGCGGCGTCGACACAGACCTCGAAGCCAGGGCTCCGAGCAAGTCCTTCGACGACCTAGGTGCCAACAGCATCGACGACCCCCTCGAAAGCGGAGCCTCGAGAGAGGTCGTCGACGACCTTGGCGTCAACGTCTTCCTCGAAGACGGCACAGAATCACGCGGTCTTGAGCGCATCGAGGACCGGGACCTGGAACGGGCATGGCGAGAACGGTTACCCTTGTCCAAGCGGGACCTCTCCCGCGAACCGTGCCGACCACCCGAGCCCGAAGGCGTGCGAGCGGTGTCTCTCGACCGATCACGACCGACCCCACTCAGAGGCACGGACGGACCGGTGCCCTGCGATTCAAGAATCGCCAAAATCTTCTTCCCGAAGGAAGCCCATTCCTCTGGTGTCGCTTGCATGGTGGGAAAAGCGACCCGCCGACGGGCGGAGTCCTCGTAAGAGGACGGGAAGGCGACCAATGCCGGCGCTTCCAGGAATGCCTCGAAGAGGCAGAGGAGTGGCGAGACCGACTCCTGGAAGGAGACCCACTGGACCTCCGACGATGACGCGGAGAGTCACCTCTCGAATCATCCGTCGAAAGCCCTGCAGACCTCGACTTCCTGGGCTTAGACACCCTACCTACTGACAACTTCTTCTTGCGCTTCCGTAAGGCCTTGGCCGTGAGCGACTGGCAGTCGACACAGTCGTCCGTGTCGTGGGCCTCCCCGAGGCACCAGAGGCAGGCGTCGTGCGAGTCCGTTACCGACATCTTGGACTCACAGTCCCCGCATTTCTTGAAGTCCGGACGCGGGGTTGAAGACGAGGTAGACATCGTCACGAACAGGTTTTCACAAAAACCGAACAGGTTCAAAGAACCGAGAAGAATACAACAAACTCCAAAGAGTCGAGGCGTACCGAGATTCACGAAGCGAACACGTTCGCGGAAAAAACAGAACTGAGGCTACGGGCGTCGTGCGTCCTACTTATCACATCGGGTGACGTCGGCCGTCGGAGGAGGTCCTCGGGGACGATGCATCGACGCAGGACGCAGACGCCAAAAATTTTCCAAAGCAGCACAGTTGTGGACATTACCCGTCATAGATATGGAATACGTCGGAGGACCCAATCCCCTCGAAGTCCCATTGGTGCAGCCTAAAAGCACCCAAAAAAGACATTGATAGGACACTCAAGGTGTCGAAGTTTTCCATAGGAAAACCACTATATTAAAGTTACAGAGGTTTCCCAGCCTGTCGACAGGGAAATATTCACAGCATGTGAATCCATGAAAGATCCAATGCTGGAGAAATAAGCTTAGGAAGAAGAACATTAAATAACGCTATGCTTTTCCCTGCCAAGCTCTGTAGTCCACGATAGGAAAACTTGGTTCTTCACCACCCCAGCTTCAGCTGACAGATTTGTGTCGGAACTCCCCGATACCGATGGAGGGCCCAGGCCCCCGAGTAATAACACTGCTGTGGCTTTCCCATGATGTTATGTGCCCTCCGGGTGAGGTCCCAAAGTTGCTGTCGCTCCTGGTTAACACACCACTAGAGCACTGGCCACTCGAGCGCTACAGTCGCATCGGCTCCCCGTACACGCATGTGATGTTTTGTTTGGGGGGGGTGGGTGTTTCTGGTGTTGGGGGGGAAATCGGGGTTTTCATAAGGTACACATACGTTCGTAACCCTGGATCACTAACTACTCTTCCTAAAGTATACACAGTCAATTTGGGAATGCACCAATATAGCATATTACTCACGAAAAACTCATCACCACGGCACCGCCGATACAAATACTGTGGAGCGACCATCTCATCATCCCAATCGTTATCACCCTGCATACTCAAATCTGCATTCAACCCCCTAAACTCACAACCACCTCAAAAAGAAACTGGAAACACGTCAAACAAAGCAACCTATTCGGACAACTGGAGTTAACCAAACCCTCAACTAAAGAACTCGAGATAGTTGACAGACGGGAAAGCGGAGCTACTACACAAATGGGTTGCAAGCGCAATTGACAAGATCGCCCCAGAAAAAACCATTCACCCCATCAAAAAAAAGAGCAATGGCAAAATGGTTCACCCCACTATTAAGCACCATGAAAAAGGAAAACAAAAAGATGGAACTGGAATGGAGGAAAGAATACAACCCAGACAAAAAAACAATATTCCAGAGACAAATCCGCGCATACAAGAAGGAAATTCCAAAAGCGAAGAGAAGGCATTATGATGACAGAATCACCAATGCCACCAACACACAAAAATAAATGTTTAATATCATTAGAGAGATGAGAAACCCACCAGGCTGTGACAACACCCCAACCCCCTCAGAGAAACTATGCAACGACCTGGCAAACCACTTCTAGAAAAAAATCAATGACATCCGACAAACCATACAAAACATACCAACCAACCACAACATAATACCAAGCAAATCTATCACAGAACCTCAGCACAAACTCAAAAACTTTCCTGAAATATCAGCAGAGGCATTCGCAATGCTGGTAAAACATAGCAAGAAAGCTGGATCACCCATGGACCCCTATCCTCCGGACATCTACAAATCAATCCTTGCACAAGGAACGCCCGCAGTATACTACAGAAACCTTCTGAACCTTTCACTAAAAACAGGAACAGTACCAAAGACCTTCAAATCAGCATACATCAAACCACTCCTAAAAAACTCAAGTGGCAACCTAGAAGACCTCTACAGGCCGATTTCAAACATTCCCTACCCGGCGAAACTCCTGGAAACGTACGTATACAAACCAACCCAATAATACGTAGAAACTAGACCAAGCTCAAGTCAGCTTTCAGACCCGCAAGAGGAACGGAAACAGCACTACTATCCATCTGGGACGACCTAAAAACTAACGTAGACTCAAACACAACCTCCGCCCTCAATCTACTCAACCTCTCGGCAGCCTTCGACACAGTTAGCCATGACACCCTAACCAAAAGACTAGAAGACATAGGCATACCAGACACAGCAGTACTCTGGACTAAATAATTCCTATAACAGACAGAACAGAAACCGTATGGATTAAACCCTTCAAATCCACTAGTTAACGACTGTGGAGTGCCACAAGGCTCCTCACTATCACCACTGTATTTCAACATCAACATCTACCAGACTCCGGTTATCAGAATCTTCCAAAAATACATTACATGCTACAACTACGCAGATGATACCCAAATCATCTACAAAATCAAAGACACCCAAACTGATCATTCAACCCTAATCGAGTGTCTAAAAGAAGTGTTCAACTGGATGACTGCCAACAACCAGGAAAGACAGAAATCATGATCATATCCAAAGACCAAGAGAACGAAACCGCCATCCCATGGCCAACGGAAATGGGAACCGCACCATCACCATCTAAGGTAGTAAGAAATCTGGGAGTCCTGATGGACAACACCCTCACCTTAGAAATACAAGTTAATGCAACAGTCAAGAAATGTTTTTTCCTCCTCCACACAGCAAGACGAATCCTACCTTTCCTATCCTTCACACACAAAACACTCACTATCGTCGCCCTCATCATGTCAAGAATTGACTATGCAAACAGCCTCTACCTCGGAATACCAGAATACCTCCTGAAGAAACTACAACGGATCCAAAATGCAGCAGCCAGACTACTTGTCAAACTATCAAGAAGACAACACATCACTCCTGCCCTAAAAACACTACACTGGCTCCCAGTAAAACACTGCATCACCTTCAAAACATTGTGCATAACACACAGGGCAATCAGTGGACACAGAGCTGAATTCTTACAAAAGAAAATAATCTTCAAGCCAACGAGACTCCTCAGGTCGAGCAACGAAATCCGCCTGGAACCAAAACCATACCTCAAGAAGAAACTTGGAGGCACCTCCTTCTACTACTTAGCCGCAAAAACCTGGAACAACATCCCAAAAGAAATAAACACCAAAAATCACCTAAAATTTGGGAAATTACTAAAAACCTGGCGCTTCAACACCACAGACTCAAACTGAAAACCGAAACAGAAACGGAAACAAAAAAGGGATGACCAAACTGGAGTTACACCAATTACACTAACAACTCCCCCTCTGCATACACCTCTCAAAGTCCAAACCAAACACAACCACAAACCTACAGTACAACAAACCGCATAACATTGCAACAACATAACAAAAAACACACATAGACTCACACAACAGTACACAATGACTACCGGCCGCAAACACCCCAGGCCCAGCCAACGGTCCCACCGGGCTGAGGCCGCCAACAGCACATCACTGCTCCCTTGAACTTTTCCAGCTTCTTCCCACTAACCCAGCCTCCCTTCCTCTTTCAGAGCCGCCAGAGCGCCAGGGGACCACTCCGGTGGCGATAGTGCGCGGTACAAATGTCCTTTAACATTAACATGCTTGTACTGGACACCATGGCCACGCTCTCTGGTTTAAATCACGATGACCTGTAGTACTCGAACGGTAATGTCCTGGAATATTAAAGGGGTCACTAACAACAAGAAATTTAGAATGGTGCCTAATCACGCAAAACTGCATGGAGACAATGTGCTATGTCTACAGAAGACACACTTTCCTGTGGATGGCCCCCTCCCCATGGCCAAGGTCTGGGGGGTACATCGATATGGAGCCTCCTACTCATCCCAATCTAGGGGCGTTGTGATTTACTTACACCAGTCCCTACAGTTCTGCTTACATGAGAAGCTGTCTGATGCAGAGGGGCATTATTGGTATGCTGTGGGGGAGTGTTTGGGTGTGAAAGTTCTGTTGGTTAACGTTTATTCCCTCAATACCGACTCGCCTGAATTTTTCCAGAATTGCACTGCGATAATTCACAAATTCCATACATACGAAATAATATGGGCTGGGGACTTTCACATGGCATTAACGGTGGCTATGGATCGATCTGCCACTACTCAAACTATTCCCCCTAGAGCGGTCTTTGCTTAGAGGGACATAGCCGAGTCTTTGGGTCTGGTGGACATATGGAGGCACACACCCTGTTGCAAGGGAATTTTCATTCTTCTCTGGAGTGCACAGCACTGCCTCCAGGATCGACTACATAACGCTCGCTCTCCCCCTTGCCCACTCCACACAAAGCACCAAAATGCTGCCAAGGACACAATCTGACCATTCGCCGGTCTTAGCTGTCATACCCATACTGACTGCGGTACCCCAACTCGATGGCGCTTCCGAAGATACTGTTTTCCGAGATGGGCTACGTGATATTATTGAATACTTTCGCACCAATGTCGGCTCCGTCCTGGACAATCTGAATATTTGGGAGGCATTTAAGGTGGTTATTAGGGGTAGTTGTGAGGGTGGGGTCCTTAAATCCCTGAGGTAGTCTCTTCGCCGTCTGGAGGGGGAGATAAGGGAACTGGAGCGAGAAAAGGCTCTGGGTGCGGACTCACGGGTCACTGAGAAGCTGCGGGACAAGCGCAGCGAGTACTCTGAGATGGCACAGTTAGAGGATAAATTGTTAGGGGACCCTGCCCTTGCGACCGGCTACGCAGAGGGTGGCAGTCCCAGAGGACACTCGACTGGGTGATTCGAAGGGAGAAGGGCCTAGGTGACATACTTGAAATAGCAGACCCCAATGGGTCACTGGTTTGCGGCACTTCTGAAATTGACATGGTATTTCAAGACTACTACAGTCTACTGTATTCGGTTATACCTGGACCGCATGGCCCTGGGTTGGCTGGACCCCGTCCAAGCAGACCTACTGAATGTTTCATTCACCACAGAGGAAATATGTAGGGTTATATGGGATCTACCCAGTGGGAAGACCCCAGGGAAGGATGGTATCTCGGAAGAGTTTTATAAGGAATATGCTGAAATACTCACCCCTCACTTGTGTAGTACGTTTGAGTCTTCTCTATCCGCCGGTCTCCTTCCGTAGTCCACCAGGACAGCTGTAGTCACCCTGTTGCTCAAACCTAATAAAGATCCCCACAACTGCGCCTCATATAGGCCCATTTCGCTGATCATCACGGACAATAAGATCCTTGCCAAATTCGCAGATCTAGACTTTTTCCCCCCCATATGGGGCCCTGGTACTCCCGGAACAAGCTGGCTTTATTCCGGGCAGGTCCATGCAGAAAAACCTTTGACGCCTCTTCTTCATGATGCACAACATCAACGAGGAGGTCCCTATAGTGGTAGCAGCTCTCCATGCAGAGAAGACCTTCGACTCTGTCGAGTGGCCGTTCCTGTTCGAGGTCCTGCGCAGATCTGGATTGGGTCTCAACTATATACGTTGGATCTGTCTACTGCCTTAATCCTTACCAATCAGCGGACTTCGGATTCCATTTTCCGTAGTAAGGGTACGCGGCAGGGCTTCCCCTTTTCCACCAAACTTTTCGCCGTGGCGGTGGAACCTCTCGCTTGTGCCATCAGGGAATTCCACTCACATAGAGGGGTGCAGATACACTCTCACGTCTCCATCATCTACCTTTATGCTGACGATCTGTTGCTGTATGTTAAACATTCCAAACAGAAACTACAGGCACTGATTCAAGAAATCTCAGTGTTCAGGGGATTCTCTGGACTGTGCATTAACTGTACTAAGTCTCAGATTTTACCGCTAATCCCCTCGTGTCCTCCCAGCTGATATCGGCTCTGACTTTTGCTGGTGCCCCCAGGGCATGAGGTACCTGGGAATAATTGTCTCTACTTCACCTGCCCGTCTCTACGAGGATAACTATGTTGCAGCCCTTCTGCAGCTGGAGCACATGGTGGAAGTTTGGATCTGTGTTCCCCTGTCCCAGGCCGCGTATCTTGCCCTGGCCAAAATGGTGGTGATGCCTAAAATGCTCTATACATTTAACAATGTTTCACTGGTCCCCCCCCCCCCGGCTTGGTTCTGGAGGCGTGTGCAATCTATGATGATCAAGTTGGTGTGGGCGGGTAAACACGCGCAGATAGCCCTTGATACACCATCCCTTCCCTAGGCATCCAGAGGCCTGCACTATTATGTAGGTCTTGCCGCCCAGCTTCAATATGCAGTTTGGTGGTGGCACCCCTCATAAGAACTCCACCACATCAGACTGAAAAAGGTGATTGCCTACCCATATGAATTGAAAGGCTTGCTTTGGGGGACACCCAAACATATTCCTAAGGGCGAGATACAGCCCATGGCAGTGACCTGCTGGGCGTGGGACTGAGTGAATGACGAAGCCGGCGTTCCCGGCAATTATCACACAGATTTTGCTGTGTTCTCAGTTCATGGCTACCCTCTCACATCGGAAAATCCTTTAAAATACAACTCCATAAACTGGAGGTTCATACCCTGGGAGACATCATACATAATTGGCAGTTCATACAGTGGAATCTCCTAAAGAGTTGGAGTCCTTGGAACGCAGTTTCCCTACTCCTTTACTACAGACTAAGGGAAACATTAGGGAGATGGTGGAAGGATTTTCCAGCTACCCGGGACCTTTCCTCCTTGATGCACTTTGTGACCAACCCTCCCACTCCCACTCTCACTCATATGGTTGCAGCCGTATTCAAATTGATAAAATCTTTTCGCCCAGCTCCCCAGGTGGTGTTTAAGGGTAGGCGGGATGGCATTCTGGGCTCCCCTCTGCGGGAGGACCAGTGGCAGTCAATCTGTAGAATGACCAGGGAAATTTCTCTGAATACCAGGTGTTGCTTGATACAGTTCAAGTTCCTTCATCAATCCTACCTTTCCCCCGCACGACTACACACATTTTACCCGGAGAAAAGCACAGCCTGCCCAATATTTACATTTATTGGTGCAGACTTCATACACATGGTTTGGAATTTCCACCACATGCAATCCTACTGGGAGGGGGTGTCTGGCACAATGAACACAATCGTCCAAGGATGCCCACGGGACTCTCCAGCGGCCTGGCTGCTGACGTTGTTTGTCGCTCCGACAAGATCTGAAAAGAAATTGCTTGCCATGGCATCAGTGGTTGCTAGAGCGGTAATCGCTAAATCCTGGACCCTCGAAGAAGGAGTGGTTGAGTTCGATGAGAACGTATAAAATGTGTGAAACTGCCTATTCATATACCCTCCCTCCGGGTAGCAGACCTCTGAACTATTGGGCACCCTTCCGATCTCACGTCTCAGAGATTGTAGAGTCCACTGATTCTTAAAATTCAGAGATGGCATTGTGATGCTTTGGTTTTCCATGACTCATAAAGTACTTCATACTCTGTGCCCTCATTTTTTTATACTTTATCGTCTGGAGACTTGATATGTGTATCATATGTGCTTGCAGGTGCAACCCTCCTGTACTACGTTTGAGCGTCCTCTTTTTAGGTGTACCCCTCCAGGGATTTAAGTATGCAAACACTCTGTGTATTTCACAAATGTTAAAGCTGCAAAGTGTTTTATTTTGAACAATACCCATACAGTATGCACCAGATGTCGAAGGTTTAGGTAAGGGGTTGGGGATGGGAAAAAGGAATGTATTGTTAATTATGTTGCAAAACTGAATAAAAAGAGTTTTAAAAAAAAAAGAAAAGGGGGGCCGCGTTTCTGAATATCCTACGTGGTAGGATGGGGAAAAGGTGTTGAAAGAAGGAGGGGGATACCATGTCTCACCCATCAGTGTACCACTTCCATTCCCGGAGGACCCTCACACCCCCATCCAGGTGATCCTCCCTCTCTGGTCCACCCCCAGGAACTGGATCCAATAGTGATGGCCGTGTCCTGGCCACCTGGATGACAAACCCCCAGGGACTAGTCAGGGAGACACTTTCAGATATCTCACACCACCCTCATCGACCCTGATCAATCACGCTTTATCTGGGGAAGAAGTACAGTGGACAAAATAAGGAGGGTTCTAGAAAAATCTGGCAGAAACAAGTCACACTCCCTACTCCTGGCATTAGATGCCAAAAAGATTGTTGACAGGGTGGAGTGGGGGTTCTTGAGGGAGGTATTAGTCAAGTTCAATATTGGCCCTAGAATGTGCCACAGGATACTCTCCAACTATGCAGATCCAATGCCACAACAATTAAAGGGGTGTCAACATCCCCCATTAACCTAGGCAGGGGGCACGGCAGGGTGTCCCCCGTCGCGTTTGCTTTTCGCAATGGTTATCCAGCCCATTACAGCCCACATAAGAACGAACAATACAATTAGGAGCATACCATTTGGAGGAACCCAGCATAATATTAATCTCTTTGCTGATGACGTCATTCTCTCCGTCCTGGACCCCAACACACCCTTCAAGAGACAGAATCTGAAATAATGCGGTAGGGATCAGTGAGTTTCTCATTAAAGATGGCTGAGATGTTTTTGTCCAGGCGGCAGCGAATGTTCGCCAGCCTCAGTGACTATGCTCCCCACCTACTGAAATCAAAGAGGGCCATGTACCAACTGAGGTCAAGTGATGTGGTCCTGACCAACCCATCATGGCCGCCGTGATTTTTTTCAGCGTTTTTTTCAGTAACTCTCGGTTGTTTCCGGGGTTTGGATTGGATCCAGTTTAAAAACATCAGGTATTTAAACAAGTTTGTTTAAGCGTTTGCGTGAGTTGGATTTTTGCCGGCCTTACGAGTTCTCTTGGGCGTAGTTACAGACCGCCAGAGATCGTGATTGATACACATGAAGGTAAGACAAAGGTCTCAATGTTTATTGTAACAACAGCGTTCTTGGGAGCTAAGCTAGCTAGTCTCACATAGTCATTTAGTCTGACAGCTCTGAATACGCGCGGGTAATATGAGCAACCCAGGGTCTTTTGTTATAACTGTGCTACCTTGAAGTATGGCAGCAAGTTGGTTTAGTCTGCCAGTTCCTGATGGATAATGAAAGGTAGGAACACTCTACACACACATTTAGAGGACAGAAGCCAGTAATGGGTATTTAATCAATTCTTTACTGACGTGAGCTAAATGGAACTGTCTCTGGTTATTACCCTAGATAACTGCCACAACACAGGACGTTTTATCCAGAGGAGATTCTACCTTTGACCTCTGGGGAAAAAAGAAAAAGTGACAGAATTTTTCTCTAATTGTACAACTAGGGAGAGGTAAGCGGATGGGGAGTGCATGCACTCATGATGCCTACCCAGGGATACCGAGAGCAATTCACTGCGGGGATCCATGTTGTTGTTCCACTCATCAGCGTGGATCTTTCAATTTCTTTTGATACTACAATCACTTGAAGTTTGAAGATATATTATAAAGTTTCACCACTGAAGACACTATCGCATTTTTAGAGGGCGTGATTCAATACAGACGGGTTTGCGGACAGGTAAGCACCAGTCAACTGATTATAAAAATGATGTCCAAGTATGAGCGAGGTATTTGTCGGATTCCACACTGAAACCATAGTCTTATTATTGTGTCAATTTCTGGACTTCTGCACTACTGAAGGATCATTAGTGATGACCGCAGTTACTGTGTAGACTACAGCCATCCGGAAGGCATGGTAATTCTTCTTTTTCTTTACCCTAGCCTTCTGCAGAGATAACTGCTGTTAGGTAATTAAGCACTCATAGCTAAAACCTATGTTTTATCTTTTGCTTGCAGCCATCCACTTTTTACGAATTAAATATTGCGAATAGGAATGATCATCAGAGATTGACCTTAAAGTCAGAGTGACCTTACAATACCCTCCTGAAGAAGGTTCTATACCAAATGAATGAACCGAAACATGTTGAGAGAGAAAGATCTATTAAAATCGTTTGTACTAGATGAGCATCTGTATCTTTATGAACTAAGCCACAGTTGAATAATACATTGAGATTCTATCCCCTATCTCTGTATAAATACAGAATTGCTGGAATCTATTTACAAGAAATGTTTGTTACTAGTCCTTTATTTTAAGTATTTTTATGTTTTGGATGAATTTATGTTGAAAGTTTGTAACCTGTTTAAACGATTTTTTAAGTGTGTTCTTTGAATAAATTGATTTTCTTTAAACTAATGACCTGATCGGGTTGTGCTGCTGCAAATTTATCTACCTTTTCTAGATATATGCTGGACCGGAGAACGCCAGTTACTGACACAACCGCACCTCCAGGAGCTCCTCTGTGCCTCCCAGTGCTCTTGCGCCCCCTCAGTTATGCCTGTTGCGCCTCTCCTTCCTTCACACCACACAGGAGTCTGTAACTCGCGTTTGCGAGCTGCCGGATGAATGTGCCAGTCTTCTCTCACACGGTTCTCTCCCATACTGCTCTACTGAATCCAGCAGTTGCCATTTTTAAATGTTCCGGGCACTTTAGTTTGAATAAAACTAGTCTGCACTTTACTAGACCAATTGTAACTAGTTTGCACTTTAGCCTTTGTACTTTGCTTAATCTGCATCTGCTCTTCCATCCTCTTCTTCGTCTCAGTACTTGAGGCTTTATGGGAGCTGACATCCATAGATGTAATAGGATTTCTATTATGATGTGGTTCAAAAACTTCACAAACAAATGTCAGAAACAGAAGATTTATGTGTGTTATGAATGCTTGCGGTAGACGCAGAGTTTGGTCTAGAATGACAGTATGTCATTAGAAGTTTGAGTATCTTGGAGTTTTCTGCAGGGGAAAAGGGAGAACACCACATCTCCTCCAATTGAATGATCCCTTCTCCCCGGTGGCTGCCCCCTCCCATGTGATTCACCTTCATATAACCACCCCCAGGGTCGGTCAGGATCAGGTAGCGGCTGCCGTCCCCTGGCCACATGGGTGGACGGCCGAGCCGGGGAATTGGTGATGACTCCACTGGATTCGTCACAGCCTATACAGTAGGCTTCCACGACAACGGAGCAGAAGCTACTGGCTCATCTTTTGCTGGCTGCAAAGCTGCCCTCCAGCTATGGCGGAAAAATTAACCTCCATCAGTAAATGTATTGTTAGACAAAGCCTGGACCATACTGGGAATGGCAAAGCTTGCTGCTAACTTGAGGAACTCTCTGCTACCTTTCATGTCCACATAGTTGCCATTCCTGAACTATATGCAAAAGGATTGCAATGCACTTTAATGCCCTATCCGACAGAGCACTGAACTTAGTGAGTATGCCCTGAGTGACATACTGGATTGCAAATTCTGTAATAAAACTAGCTAGCAATGCTGTGCAGGGATCGAATGTATGCTTTGTTGACCAAGAGCAAAAAGCAGCTCCAGGGTATCAGGCGTGACCAGTTAGGTCTGAGGAACCAGGAGCTAGTACAAAGTCCTCAGCAAATCTAGCGTGCCTAAGATGTCAACTCTAATTTTGTGTCCATTATATTCTATCCAACATTTAAATGTCTCTTGGGTGTGTCCTTTTTTTTCTTCTTTTTTTTTTAAACAATTTTTATTATTTTAAACAAACAACACTCCAAACATTACAACCATTTCGGACGTACATTTTCAATATGAAGTCATTACATTATTCACTGCTCTCTTCCGTCCTCCCCCCTCCCTCCCCAAAACCTTGAGCCGTTGTTTCCGTGCCATCTACCTGAGCATCTTCAGGTATCTCAATTATCATTATCTCATACTGGTCTTCCATATCCTGATTAACCTGGTGGGGGTTCGCCATCGAGGTCACCAGTTGCCTCCAGGCTATCAGGGGGCCTACCTCCTCCTCCCCTCCTCTAGTGACTGCTTCGTACCAGACCGCTGTTTCTGCTTCTGCCCATTTTATGCGGTCTGCCCACCACATCTCCACTCTAGGCCTGTGGGCCGCTTTCCAACACATTGCTATTCTGCGCTTGGCCAAAATATAGGCCAAGTCTTTCATTTTGCTAATATGTTTTAGGGTACGTGGCCTAGGGAAGCTCCCCAGCATGCATGCCCAAGCTGACTCCACGTCAAGCACCACCCCCCAGCTGGCCATTTTCGTCTTCAGTTCTACCCAGAATCTCTTCACCTCTGGGCAAGCCCAGAACATATGCAACAGCCCCGCCTCCTCCTCTCCGCACCTGGGGCATTTCTGTATAGCTGAACCACCAAACCTGGCTATTCTACCGGGGGTCAAGTACGCTCTGTGGGTGATATATAACTGGATCTGCTGGAGTCTCGTATTTTGGGACACCTTCTTATGGTACCTTTGGGCTCTATCCCATTGCCCCTCTGTCATGGTTCCCCCACCTCCCCCTCCCAGTCAAGCCTCAATTGGAATAACTCCTTCCCCGCCTTCTTACTCAAGAGTTTGTATATCCGAGATATTTCATGCCCGCCCTCCGAGACATCGTGCATCGTTTTTAAGGTGGCATCGGGTTCTTCTGCAAGTACTGTTTCAGGCCACCTTTCCCTCACCCGTTTCATGATCCTGGTGTAAGTGATATATTGGCCCCTATTCACTCCAGTCTCCTCCAGCAACCTTTGGAATTCCACTGCCTCCCCCTCCTGCCATATGTCTCCAAGGGTGGCCAGGCCCACCGGTTCCCAGTATCTGCGGACCTCTGATCAGTTGGGAGTCTTCCCCACATAGCACCACCAGCGGGACCTGCTGAAAGAGCGGGTCCCCAACAGTTCTCCATGCTCTACGCCAGACCTCCCAGTCCAGCCTCAACAGTCGCCCCATTTCCACCACTTTTGTTTTATGCAGCCATACTATCTCCTTTAGAAAGTATGGGTAAGAGTTGCCCCGCAAGAGCCTGGCTTCCGCAGAATCCTCTGCGGACAACCATCTGGATACATATAATAGCTTTCCCGCCAGGTAATATAATTCAAAATTCGGTAGGTTTATGCCTCCTTTGTCACACGAGTTTTGTAGTTTCCACAGGGCCACTCTGTTCCTAGAATTATGCCAAATGAAGCCCCTGCACTGGCTATGAAGTTTAGCAAAGAAGCGTCTGGGGAGCAAGAATGGGACATTTACAAACAAATGCAGCAGTCTGGGTAAAACCACCATTTTGAGCAGCGCTGCTCTTCCCATCATGGCCAGGGGTAGTTTGGACCAGAACACCATGCAATTTTTTATGCTTTCAACAGCTTTCTCTGTGCTGTGCTTGTGCTCTGCCTCTATCTTATGGTATATGTTCATGCCTTGCCTAAATATCTAAACGTCTCGGTCTGCCAGGGTATCTGTAAGACGGGCAGTTTTTCCAGTGGAACACCTTTGTACCTCCCTAAGGGGAATACGCTGGACTTCGCAGGGTTTACCGAAATGCCGGAGAGGACTGCATAACGGTCCATCACTTCCAGCACATATTGCACGTTCTCCTATGGGAAGCGCAGATAGAGGAGCATGTCATCTGCATAGAGTGATATCAAATGCGTATTTCCTGTCGTTTGCATCCCCACCTCCCTGTATTGCTGCCTTAGGCAAACTGCCAATGGCTCCAGCGCAAGAATATACAACATGGGCGACCAGGGGCATCCCTACCTAGTCCCTCTACTGAGTTGCCACTTATCAGAAATTATAGTACCCGTTTTAACCCTTGCAATCGGGGAGCTGTATAACAATCTGACCCATCTAATATACCACGGTCCTATCCCGTACCCTTTCAGGGTCGCCATCAGCCACGGCCACCTCACCGAGTCAAAGGCTTTTACCGTGCCCAACGGCACAATGGCCAGTTCGCCCGGGTCTTTTTCAGTGTGATCGATAATGTGGTGAAGCCTGCTATGGTTATCCGTAATATTTCTGCCTGGGACGTATCCCGTCTGGTCCGGGTGTATCAATTTGCCTATTACTCGCTTAAGCCTATTGGCAAGCAGCGCCGTGAGTATTTTGCTAGCTTGATTAAGCATCGATAAGGGCCTATAGGACCCACAGTCCACGTTCGGCTTGTCCGGTTTCAGGAGCGGGATGATCACTGCTTCACAGAGAGATTCCGGCAGCTTCCCTTGTTCGTAGGCCTCATTAAACATAGCCAGCAGTGGCTGGAGTAGCTCCTGCTTATATGCTTTATAAAATTCACTGGGCAACGCATCCGACCCAGGCGCTTTACACGTGGGCAGGTGTTGGATCACCGCGTCTAGTTCGTCTGGGGTGATTGGGGCCTCCAGCTCCGCTCGCTCTGAGTCATCTAAGGTGGGAAGCTCTATATCTTCTATCGTGTCCTGAATTTCTGGACCCACTTCTCTGCCTGCGTCATCATACAAGCATTTATAATATTTAAGGAACTCCTCATTTACTCCTTCCTGGGTGTTACGGATCTGCCCTTCCGCATTCTTGACTTCTCTGATCACCGGTCAAGGTGTCGCATTTTTGTATAACCAAGCCAGTAGTCTGCCCCGCTTGTCTCCCCCCGCATGTTGCCTCTGTGTATTTCTTATAATTTAGCTTACATAGTCTGTCCCAAAGTTCGCTGCTAGCTCTTTGTAAATCTTAGAGATATTCTCCCAGGAGGCCTCCCCCCTTCGCATCAAGTCCTCTAGCTCTCTCTAAGTTTCCTGCAAATCCCGCTCTATGCCACCCTGGAGCCCCTTAGATTTTGAAATGGCCACCCTGCGCACTACCACCTTAAATGCTTCCCACACTGTTCCCATAGATCGTACACTGCCAGTATCAATATCAAAATATTCCTCAATAGCCTCCCTCAGGTCCTCTCGGAATCCCGGGTCCTGTAGGGCCTCAGCTCTGAGCCTCCATGTCGGGATTCGTGCCCTGTGGGGGCGGTATCGCCACTCCACGACCAAGGGCGAGTGATCCGAAAGCACTCTAGCTTTGTATTCTGCGCTCACCATTTCTCCCGCTATCTCAACCGCAGCAAACACGTAATCTAGCCTGGTTTGCAGGTCATGTGGAGCTGCGTAATGCGAGCATTGCCTGTCCGTTGGGTGCAACCGTCTCCACACGTCCTCCAGTTTGAGGTCTGTCAACAGTGTCCCCAACACTCTAGCTGCTGGCGCGGGCTTTGTTAACTTGCCATCCGACCTGTCTATTTCGGGGTTCAGGGTGCAATTGAAATCTCCTCCCCACAATAACGCACCCCCCAGCAGGGGGCCAATTTTACCATACAATGACCTAAAATAGGTTGCGGTGTCGTGGTTCGGGGCATGTACGTTTTACCAGGTTACTCACTGTAGTGACCACCTTACTCCTAGTCCATAGTCCCCTTTCCTCCATACTTGTGGGACATCTCTCCGTCCTGTGGGACGGGACCGGAGCCCTTTATAAAAAGCATCCACATTTTTTCAAAAATGTGTCCCTCCTCTCTTTCCTGCATGGGCCCGGCACCCGGCCGTAACCCCGCCCACTTTGGCTCCGCCCCGCGCATCGCCCATCAGCCCTTTTCTATCGCCGGGTCAAAGACCCATTAGCAATAACAGAGGAACCTTATTAGAGGGGACGGCGGGCGGGCGTATGGAGGAAAGGGGACTATGGACTAGGAGTAAGGTGGTCACTACGGTGAGTAACCTGGTAATACTCCTACGTCCCGTCCCCTTTCCTCCATACTTGTGGGAGATTCCCAAGCACTCCTTACAGGAACTACGGGTGGATGGAAATACCCCCTACTGAAACAGGTTCTTCAGCACAGCCTGACCAAACTGAGCGTCAGCTCTAGAGCTCATGTCGAGACAGTAATGCTTACAGAAAGCAGATGGGGAGGCCCAAGTAGCTGGCCTAGTGATGGACTCCCAGGAAACATATTTCTGAAAAGCAACCGTGGCTGCCTTGCCCCGTACCAGGTGTGCATGGATACCTTTAGGAGGTTTCAGCCTTTGGACGGTGAAAGACTCCATGATGCAGGCGGCAATCCATCTGGAAATAGATGCCTTAGACGCCGGCTTGCCCTGAGGGTTACCGAAGGTCACAAAAAGTTGAGAAGAACTCCTAAGCTCGGAAGTCCTATCCAGGTAGAACTTAAGAGCTCTGACATCAAGACAGTGTAGAACACTTTCAACCTCTGATGCAGGGTTCGGAAAAAAGACCGGAAGGGAGATCGACTGATTCAGATGGAATTCGGTCACTACCTTCGGTAGGAAAACCGGGTTTGTCCGAAGGACTACCTTGTCCTTGTGAAAGACCAAGAAAGGATGCTCCAACGACAATGCCTGGAGCTCACTCACTCTCCTTGCTGACGTAACGGCGACCAGAAAGGACACTTTCCAAGACAAGTACTTGAGGTCTACCGTAGCCATTGGTTCAAAGGGTTTATGGTACAGCACCGTCAGGACTACATTTAGGTCCCATGGCGGGTGCGGATTACTAACCGGAGGGTAGAGGCGTGTCAAGCCAGCAAAATGCCTCTTCACCACTGGGTTATTCAGAGAATAAGAGCATTGGTCTGTAGCAAGATAAGCGGAAACCGCTGAAAGGTAAGTTCTGCATGACAGAACGTGAACACCCGACTCTGCTAAAGAGGACATGAAGGACAGCACCGTGTCAATCGTAGCCACCCTTGGATCCAACTGCTTTTCCAAACATCAACGACAGAACTTGAACCATTTACTCCTGTATTGGGATCTGGTCGAGGGTTTCCTGGCTGCCTGGATTATACGCATGTTATCCGTAGACAAGTTAAGATGCTCTAAAGACTTGAACTCAGGCACCATGCCGCCAAGCTTAGCGATTGTTGGGAGGGGTGCCACATCTGCTGTTCCCCTTGATGAAGAAGATCTGGGTTTACTGTTAACCTGATCAGCGGAAACACCGACAGGTGTTGAAGTTCTGAGAACCAAAACCTGGCCGGCCACCACAGGGCCATGAGCAGAAGGGAACAGTTCACAGAGTTCTTCAACTTCCAAATTGCCCGATGAACTAGAAGCAGAGGCAGGAAGGCGTAAGCTCTCATGTTGTGCCATGGAATCTCGAGAGCATCCCCCAGACAGGAGGCTCTCAGCCCCCCTCTGGAGGCATACTGAGGAAGCTTCTTGTTTACCGCCCTAGCGAAGAGGTCCACCTCCGGTGTGCCCCAACGCGAGAAAATCCATGAGAGGACCTTCGCCTTCAACTCCCACACTTAGCTGACCACTGTCCGCCGGCTGAGGGCATCCGCTGTAACATTCAGCTGGCCCGGGATGTGCAGCGCAAGCAGCCAGACACCATGAAGCATGGCCCACTCCCATATCTGGATGGACAGATCAACCAAAGGTGCCCACACCGCAGGCAACGAAACGTTGTGCGGAAGGGGCATCCGGGCGTTCCGGTCATAAACTGACCGATAAGGATGCGCACAAGGCCCAGAACCCAGCCCTACACCTGAGGCCGATGGTGCAGTTCTAGGGGTAGCATTCAAAATGGCCACCGCGGTCATGGCGGGAACGGGCGCCATTTGGTCATCACCTGAGGGGAACTGCAGCACGTGAGGAAGTGAGGCAGGGGTCCCCGTCGATGGATCAGGGGTCTTAACTTTAGCCTTAACATAAGGAACCTCGGCAGAGCCGGTACTATGAGGCCTGGAATGTTTCTGCACAATACCAACTGCCAAATTAGCCTTCTCAGGAAGGACCTCGGCGCTGCCGGTAAAAGAAGAATTTTCCTTCTTTGCCCCCTCAACAGATCGGGTGTCGCCGCAAGAGCAGGAACGGTGAGAAACAACCTTCACCGATAAGGCCTTGCCATACCCTCAGAAATGTTGGTAGCTTTTTAGCATCTGTACGAGGGACCTCGGACCCAGGTCCGGCAACAGCCTTATTCGCTCGGGCCTCGAACATCTGTTCGGTAACACCAAGCCCCACCAAGGCCTCGGGGCGCACCCCAGCGTAAGAGCCAGTCGTCCAATTACGGATACCCATGGATACCCTGGAGACGAAGATAGGCCGCAATCACCGACATCATCTTCGTGAAGACACGCAGCGCCGAGCTGAGGCCAAAAGGAAGCACCCGAAACTGGAAGTGCTCCTCTCCCAAAGAGAAGCGGAGGTATCGCCTGTGTGGATTCCAAATCAGGATATGCATGTACGCATCCTGAAGATCAACAACGGTGAGCAAATCGCCCATCTGCAAAGAGGAGCGTATCTGGCCGGGCGTGATCATCTTGACTTTCTCTTGGGGTAGGAAAAGATTGAACTGGGAAAGGTCTAGGATGGTGCGCAGGCCAGCCTGGTTGGGTTTGGGCACCGTAAACAGCCGGGAGTAGAAGCCCTCCCCTCGCTCCTCAAGGGGAACGGGTTCCACAGCTCTGAGGTCCAGAAGTTTCTGAACCTCAGCATTGAGGGAGGGTGAGCCGACAGCTGAAAAGGAGGGTTGAGGGGTGGGGTAGGGGGGTAAAAGCAAGCGGAAGCCCGCTCGAGCGACTGACAAGACCCATCTGTCTTCTGTGATGGTCTGCCATGCCTCCCAATGAGACACAATGCGTCCTCCCACCGGGGTCTCGTGCGAGCGCGGAAAACTCATTTGGCAGGCTTATCGGTGGCGGTGCCACCTGAACCTGATGAGGAGCGGGAGAAAAACAGCGTACGCTGTTGTCTACGGCGGTTATTCCCCGCAGGAGTATCCACTCTGCAAGATTTGCGGTCGAGGAAGCCCCTAAAACCAGAGGAAGGTCGACTTTGCGACAACAGTCTCTGGGATTTGAAAGGAGCTTTAACCAGAACAGACAATGATTTAGCCGTCTGAGTGCTAGCTCTGGTTTTGGTGAGCTCTACATCAGTAGAAGAATGAAAAAGCTCCTTACCATCGAATGGAAGGTCCAACACCTTGTCTTGCACTTCCTTAGAAAATTTAGTGGCATACAGCCACGCCTGCCGTGAGGTATCAACCCCAACCATCAGGCCCCGAGCCGAGGTGTCTACGTGATGAGCCGCATACTCCAGGAGATCCTGGGCCAAGACCCTGGCATCGGAAAGGCCTCCTTTGAAGTCTACCAGCTTCTCGACCGGGATGTGCTCCTCAAACTCCGACAGACCTTTCCGCATCCGCATGTTAGCTCCCGCCAATATCAATTCGGCGTTGGCCTGCCTGAGCTGCAAGGTCAAGTTGGCGAAGATTTTCCTCCCGAGGGAGTCGAGGAGCTTGTCCTCCTTTCCCAGAACCTGAGTAGCCATCGTGGAAGAGGATGCTGCAGGCCTGGACTGCAAAGTGGCCGCAGCCACCACTGTGGAGGAGGGAGGCGGACAAGACGACAGGGCCACCTCTTCCGAAGAATGCATCCTGTACCTCGCGTCAATCTTTTTATTGACCAAAAGTCCCGAGTGTGGCTTTTCCCAGACTCTTTGGACCTCGGCCAGAACGTCCTTCTGCAGGAACAGGCCGGTACGCTCCAAGGGAGACAGGGTGAATGCCCCAGAAAGCACGCCCTCCTGCGGAGCGGGTGCCTCGGGCACCGGAACATCTAAGAAACTCATCATGTCCAGTACCCGGTCATGAAAGGCTCCGATAGAGCGGGGAAGGTCCTCGTTGTCCTGATCACCTTGAGGGTCATCTGACAGGTCAGGATCCTGCTGAGCCGTGTCAGGCACTGCCTTGTCCACTGCGGACAATGGAGGCAAAGGCGGGAGAGCAGGGGGGGGGCACCACGGGCAAGGGAGGCACCGGCAGAACCACCGTCTCCTTGAAAAGCCCTTTGAAATATTCCCTCATGGGGTCGGTGCGCATAAGCGCTTGAAATTTACCCAAAAGGCATCCTCAGGAGATTTTTTCGGAACCTGAGGAGGCCTCTCATGAGGTGGACAAATCCAGGGACGTAACGGGGAAGGGTGCCACACCGGCCGCTCCACCGACGTATCCACATGAATCAAAGGAGCCGCCCCCGCGGGCAACGAAACATTGTGCGGAAGAGGCATCTGGGTGTTCCAATCATAAACCGGCCGGTAAGGATGCGCACAAGGGACCTTAGGTTCACCCAAGAGACTGAGCCCTACACCAGAAGCCGATGGCGTAGTTGTAGGGGTAGCACCTAAAATGGCCACCGTGGTCATGGCGGGAATGGGCGCCATTTTGTCCTCATCTGAGGGGAACTTCGGCACGCGAGGAAGTGAGGCAGGGGTCCCCGTCGATGGATCAGGGGTCTTAATCTTAGCCTTAACATAAGGAACCTCGGCCGAGCTGGTACTATGAGGCCTGAAATGTTTTTGTGACATACCAACCGCCAACTGAGCCTTCGGAGGAAGGACCTCGGCACTGCCGGTAAAAGGAGAATTTTGCTTCTTTGCCCCCTCAAAAGATCTGGTGTCACCACAAGAGCGGGAACGGTGCGCTTTCACCGACAAAGCCTTGACCGGCTTCTCAGAACTGTTGGTAGCTTAAGCCTCTGTACGAGGGATCTCGGACCCAGGCCCGGTAACAGCCTTTTCTGTGCGGGCCTCGAACATCCGTTCGGTAACACAAGCCCAGCCAAGGCCTCGGGGCACACCCCGGTTTTGTTTTTGAGGGAAGCCGACAAAGAGGCCTTACTCCGGTACCCCACGACTCAGTAGAACTGGGTCTACAAACAGCCCCCACAAGAGGGGCCTCGGAGCGTACTCCCGTGTTCACAGGCCCCTTACGGAGACCCTCGGAGAAAACTCTGGTAGAATGATTAGGCCCAACGGACACCTCAGGGTGAACCCCGGTAACAGAGCAATCAACGCCCCTCCCGGACTGAGAGTAACCCGGGAAGGTATCCCCCAGTCGGGGTGCTCTGAAAAGTAAAGAATTTACCGGGCGTTTTTTCTTCTCGTCGATGAATGCCTGAAAATGCAAAGGAGGAGTTCGTCGGAACAACTCCTCCCACTGCTCCAACCGACGTTGAAGTGCCCGGACCGAAAGGGAGTTCAGTAAAAACAGGAGTCCCAACGGTGTTCCGGACCCAAACACTCTAAACAAAGAGGATGGGGATCCGCCCTCGCGAAGGGACGGTGACACAATGAACAATCTGGAAAGTCTAATTTGAAAGACATAGACAGACTAGTAAACGAACGCCAGCGAGAGCCAGAGAGGAAAAAAGGGAAGAAAATCTTCCGAGAATGCAAGTGCGTCCGGCCCCGATCGAGCGGAGAAAAGGACTGATGGGTGATGCGCGGGGCACAGCCAAGGTGGGCGGGGTTACAGCCGCGTGCCGGGCCCCACGCAGGAAAGAAAGGAGGGACACATTTTTGAAAAAAATGTGGATGCTTTTTACAAAGTGCTCCGGTCCCGTCCCACAGGACGGAGAGATGTCCCACAAGTATGGAGGAAAGGGGACGGGACGTAAGAGTAAATGATGTTCACTTCTCTGTTTTCCAGGAGTCCCCCCACCACCACCATTCTACCTTCCGGTTCTATCGTCGATCTGAGCAATTGGAACGGCACATGCGGTGCCACCCATGTGACCACCCCTCTTGCATATGCCGAGTATGTGGCTCCCGTGACGCTCCCCTTCCATTTTCTCCTTATCACCTCTAATTTCTCCTTGGTGAGGTGGGTTTCCTGTATCAGAGCTATATCAATCCTCATCCTCTTTAGGTCTCTTGGGTGTGTCCTTTATTCTCTTTTATACATATTCCCAAACCTACACAGTTAATATTACACAGCTAGGTTTGTATGGCACCACTTGTGGGTGGAGTCACAAGTAGCTCCTAGTAGTGCTCGTTTTAAAGCTAAGCAGACTCCTCTTGGCTGCAACCAGGAGTTAAATAGCTCCCAGTTCCTGGCAATTTCGAACCCTGTTGTGTATACCTAAACGGTACTGAAGGAACTCCTGGGGAGAAGGGGGACAAGTATACCTTGTGAAGATTTAGGTTTCATTATGTTTGACTATGCCAGTGGATAGCCAGAGTGTGTAACTATGTTTAAAATCCAATAAAAGATACCATAAAAAATAAAATAAGAATGTTCATAAAAATAGAGGAGAAACAATTCTTCTGCCCAATTTGCAGGCTACCAGAAATGCAAACCTGAAAGACAATAGTCTGAGGGAAAGAATGAAGAGGCTTGAAGGGAGCTGCCGTTTGTAAGGTGATAACCAGATTTAAACAGCAAGAGGAACCACCAAAGATTTACCTCGATAAGTGTTAGTTATCCCTTTTGGGCACTGCAAAAATACAAATTTTGCTTGAGCATGCTCTCAAAAATAGAAAGAACCAACAGGTAACGTTATTGGAGTACCAATGTTCACTGCCAGTGAGGAATAACAGGTCAAACCCATCAAAGGGCACAGACTTCTGAAGTAACGCTGGTAAAAATCTGATGGACTTGTTGGCGAGGCGCCTCAAAAGGGAGAGTAGGAGTAGTAGTATGGAGAGGGGATAGAATTAGTAGCAGTATTGCGCACATGGGAGTGTAGTTGTGTGGAGAGGGAAAGGTGGTAGAAAAGACACTAGCAACAGAGGGTGGAGGTAGGTGGTAGGAAAGAGACATTGGAGGGACAGAGTAAAGTAGCAAGAGGAGGACAATGAAAGAACATCTGGGCATAGGAGTAAGTAGACAGTGGGGCGTGAGTGTCTGATGGCACCTCAATCAACATTCTATGGAGCCAACCTTGTGGTAGAATCGGGACAGTCTAGGAATTTGATGACAGATAAGATAGTGAAGGCATTTGTCCTTACCAGCAGGAAAGTTAGACCTTAGACAGAGAAACCTTCTGTCTAGACTAACCTTGGGAGTAGGGATGCCTGGGTTAGAGATTGGTATGTTAAGACAAGAGAGAGGGACCGCCCTTAGCGTGCCCCTTTGCCCCATTTCATCGATTCATCTGCCTGTCCTACACCCGAACAAGCTCATTGTATTATTAGCAACCAGTCCATTCCTATTTGCTCACATACAGTCTGAACAACCCACATACCTCAACTGCTTTCAGCAAAAATAAATCATTGTACTGTCTCCCAGCTTCAGTGAATTATTAAGTCCATCTGTGACAGTCACAGAGAAAAGCAAGATGGCGGAAACCTTTCTCAGGACCACTTTATCCTTTCTGGCTACTCTTAACTTGCCAAGCCTGCACGTCAAAGTCAACTGGGAGTTCAACCGCCTGTTGTGAGGCTGTTATGCGAGTGCACATTTGAAAGCAGAGTCCCTAGGAGATATAATGGTGGGAGCTCATGTGGCCTGCGGGGGGTAGGGTGGAGGGTTGCTACCCGTTGTCCTGGTGAATCAAAGGAGAATCAAAGGAGGTCTGCATCCTGCCTATTGTCTCACTTGGAGCAGTGCCGACGATCACACTGCCATGAATACGCATTGCCCTCACATAGTTGGACTGGACTCACAGAGCCGACACTTGCATGATACCAGATTGGTGTGCCTTTAATAATTGTGTGCTCTTATCAGTCGCTATATCATATTCAGATAGGACTTATTCTTATAGATTAACCTGCCACCAGACATATAAGGCAACAATTATTACATTTTTGATCAGTGGTGCAGCTCGTCTCAATTATTGCTCGAACCTGCTGCAGGGGCAAAGGGGAAATAAACCACTTACAGGTTGTGCAAAATAACAGTTTGTGTGGTTAAGGGGCTTTGAAAAACAGATCACGCGTCGGCAGCCAGGAGGAGCCTTACATTGGCTCGCAATTGAAAAACAGATTACGTTCCAGACTTTCATCATTACCCATGCTGGTCTGTACGGGAAGAGCCCCTCCCATCTTTCTAACCAGCTCATCTGGCTCCCGATTAGGCGAACACTGAGATCTAATAACACAGGCCTCCTGCAGACTCCTACGGCCAAACTATACCTCGTGTGAGTGGATGTTTTACTTAAGCAGCCCTGTGCCTCTGGAACGCTCTGCCTCTTGTCCTCCTTAGCGACCTTTAAACAGAGACTGAAGACCACCCTATTTGGATGATTACTGTCCTCTTGACTTGCTCTGTTCTAGCAATCCTGTTTCATCTCCTAGCCATTTTATTTTGTTTTCTGTGTGTCTGTCAGTTGTCTAGGGCTTCCATGCCTATGAGCTTGGTTTTCAGCACTTTAGAAATACAATTTACAAAATATTTAAAAAACATTTTTTACCTCTGGCTGCAATCACAGCAGCTACCAGGAATGCACATATGACCTTTACATCTGCAGTGTGCCACTAAAGAGACAGTGATGCAGTTAACAGGAGATTGTTGTAGCAAAGGCACATGGTCGCACTATGCTTTGGGCATGGATCTGCCTGAAAAGAGGTGTCTGCTTAGCAGACTTCCTTTTTCAGAAACAAAATTACCAGCTTCATTTTATTATTTAATAAAACTCAACAAAGCTCGGGATTTCACACCCTCACCAGATGGCATTTTGTCACACTAAAGAGCCAGGGTCCCAGGAAAAATGGCAATGTCCCCAGGTATGTATCTGTAAAAGTCATTTCAGGAGAGTTTCAGCTAAGTAATAACACAAAACAAAGTCAGAAGACAGATCTGCAGTTGTAGTAAAAAGACAGGTAAGTCCTAAATGTACCCTCCCACCACTAGTCAAGAAATGACAAGTAACCCCAAGGGATACCAGAGAAGATCCTCTTAAAGAGATCCAGTGCCAGATTCGGGACCCAGCAGACCCAGGAAAAAAAAGATAAGGGCTGGATTTTAGAAAATATAAGTTAATAGCAAAACACGGTTGAAGGGTATCTGCTAGAACCCACGAACCAAGAGGACGTGGTGCGGTAAGTATCTTGTATAACCCACCAACCCAAGAGCCAGAGATAGGTAGTGGCAATTTTCAAATACTGGCACATGACAGATAAGTCAACCTGGTAAGTGAGATTTCCTCTGAAGGCGAAAAACAGAATCCAGTCACCCAGGGACCTGAACACCAAAATGAACAAGGATTGCAATAGACAAAAAGAAGCATAATCAGCCCCCCTAATAGTGGAACCCACCATCCTCTGAAATGTAGCAGGTGCATGTTTTAGTCCAAAAGGCATACCCTTAAACTTGTAGAGGCCTCCTGGGGTAGAAAATGCAGTTTTCACCTTGGCATGGTCTGTCAGAGCTATTTGCCAAGAGCCTGAGGTCAGGTCAAATATACAGAGGGACTTGGCTGAACCAAGTTTGTCCACCAGTTCATCTGTCCAGGGTAAAGTATGGGCATCAGTCGTGGTGACTGCATTAAGATCTAGCATCTTATTGACCTCTTCCTTTATGTGGGATCTTACATGATCGGACATTCTGTAACCCCTACTTTTGACAGGGAGACTCACCAGTAAGAATATCATGCTGGCCCCAAGGGGTCCAGCCTGGTGTCAGTGAGAACAGGAAGGCAAACTGATTCAACAGAGCCTTACACTCTGCCTGTTGTTGTTGCAGTGTCGAATCTGAAGAGAGTTTTACTCCTTCAATTGTCCCATCTAAGGGTTGTCCCCTGAGGAGATCAGGGAGAAGCTCAATTTCCTCCTCCTCCTCCTCCTCCTCCTCTTGATCAGAGGCTAAAAGCAAAGCTCCTAGTTCTGGCCGCCTGGAAACATAAGCCTTCAGAGGATTAGTGTGATAGACCCTAGGGGCAACCTTGGGATTGCCACTCTTCCTGAGGCCCAGCACAGTCAGTGGCTGTCACTGGCTGTAGGGAAGGAGCACTCTCCAACCCTTCCTTGATCTGGGCCAAAGGGCCTCTCACCGGATGACCATAGAGAAGTTCAAAGGGGCTATACCCAACCCCTGCTTGAGGGACATCCCTATAAGCAAAGAGAAATGATGGCAGTAGAAGGTCCCACTTTCTTCTAAGGGGTTCCTCTAAAGCACCCATCATGCTCTTCATAGTTACGTTAAACCTCTCCACCAACCCATTGGTTTGGAGATGGTGGGCTGTTGAGACGTTGTAGGTCACTCCACAGTTTTTCCACATGGTCTGCATGTAGTGGGACATACATTTTGACCCCCTGACAGAGATGACCTCCTTAGGAAAACCTACTCTCGTAAAGATACCAAGGAGGGCCTTAGCCACTGCCTGAGCAGTAACAGGTATGGCTTTAGGGTATACCTGGTAGCATGGTCTACCACAACCAATATAAATCGGTTGCCTGAAGAAGTTGGAACTTCTAGGGGACCAACAATGTCAATCCCCACCCTCTCAAAAGGGACTACCACCACAGGGAGTGGCACTAAAGGTGCCACATTCCTGGCTCCACTCTTGCCAGAATTCTGACAATTGTGGCAGCTCTTACAGAATTTCTCTACATCAGCCCCCGTCTTGGGCCAGTAGAAGTACAGAGATAGCCTCCCTTTGTCCTCTTGAAACTACTCAAGTGGCGAGCCAAAGGAATCTCATGTGCTAACTGTAAGAACATCTGTCTCACCTCCTGGGTCACTCCAGTCTCCTGTAGTCCCCTGGGATAAACTCAGTAGGTTCACTGCAGAGGTAGCCATCCTCCCAGTAAAGCCTATGCATCCCTGGCTCTTGCCCTTCCAGCTGGGAAGCTGTCTGCTGGTGCAGACCTACTAAAGGGACACTCTCTTTGACCTCTGCTGAAGTCTGCCCTAGAGGGTCCATCTTCTGCAAGTAAAGTCTTCCACTCAGGATGGTCTCTAGGATACAGATCTCAAATGCAGGGAAGGTTTTCTTCCAGCTCTGTGTCACCAGTAGCTGTCTGTTGAGTTTGGCTTCTCCTCCAGCTCAGCCTCAGCTGGGGAAGGGGACACTGGGGTGACCTGGGACTGTCCTCTCAGGGTTGTCCTTGTCCTGTGAACAGGTTTAGGTTTTAGACCTTTCTTTCTCCCAGAGACATTGGGTTTCCCCTTTATCTCTTTCTTTTGCTTAGAACTAGAAGGTTGGTCTTTCTGTAGACTGGGGGGTATTGGAAATCTCAACCACCCACTGAGAGTCTCTCAAGGTTGCCTCTCTGGCCAATCTTGTTTGCTCCTGCTTCCTTTCCTTGGAGGCCTGGGGGTACTAGATACAACTCCAAGAGTGTTCAAATCATTTGCCAACAGGACTCTCCCTGGCACTTCATTCTGTACACTGACAGGTATTCTAACAGTCATATTATTGCACTGGATGAGAGCTGGCAGAATAGGAACCGTTTAGATAGGGCCCCCTGCAAGTTTAGTGGGACCTTTGGGTGCCTTAGCTAGATCCTCAGGTTTTAAAAAAAAAACATTCATCAACCATTGTAATGCTTGCCCCAGTGTCTCTAATGGCAGGGGTCTCCTGACCATTTACAAGTACACTGTCCTTATGATATTCTTTGGTGTTATCTGGTATGGAGTTGTACACATCCACATTCTGTTGTTCCCACATACCCATGCACACTAAAGAAACACTGGCTTGAACTCCAATGGGGTCTTCAGCCAGTAATTGAAAGTGTACACTTGCCATTTGGGCTTCTCTCTCAGGGATGAAGCCTAAGGAGGCAGTGTGGACCCCTGATGGTTTACCCTTACATCTGGGACCCCCCTTCACATGATCACCAGACCCGCAAACAAATAATTTACCAAATGTTCTCTGGAGTGGGGGTTTCTGTTGACCTCCCTCTGGTTTGGCACCAGAGGTTTCACTAGACTTACCAGGTTTCCCATGGAATTTACCCTTGCTCGGTTTGTGGCCCTCTTTTGGATGGCTGGAATTAGAATTCTCTTTTCCCTCTTTCTTGTGCTGCTCCCCTCTTCCTTTTTGTGAGTTGCCGCACGGTCCTTGTAGGTGGCCCTGTTGGCTACCCACAAGTCAGCAGCTTGTGCTAGCCTTTTGGGATCAATCTCTACTGAATCAGCCAAATCCTGTCTCAGCTCAGGAGAGTAGGCATCAAAAATAGATTCTAACAAAAAAAGATTCCTCATCCCTTAAGCCTTAACCGAACCATCTAAGCTCTTCAAACATTCACATACCCACGATGCCCAAGGGGTACCATCAGTCTTTTTGAGGGTCCTAAACCAAGGTACTGGGAAGGAGTCTTCCCAAATCTGGCTATTAATTTTAGCTTCACTGATTCCTATCCCTTTCTCTCAATGGCACCCAACTCCATTACAGCATCACAGCCATTCAGGGGAAGCCTAGACATGAGCCATGGAATTAAATCATTCCCACCGATTCCTTGAAGACCATAGGTGTATTCAAACGTACCCAGCCAATCCAGCACATCAAGTTTAGGTTCATACATAGTCACTGTTTCTTTAAGCAGGCGAGGCCTCTTGGGACTAGCAGACCTAGAGGACCCTGAAAGGGAAGCATAATCAAGGGACAGCCTTTTCATATCCATTTCCTGTTGCATCTCTCTTTCTCTAATATTCACCTCTTTACGTTTGGCTTCAGCTTGGGCTTGTAATTTCTTGAATTCCAACTCCAATCTCAGTCTTTCAAGAGAAACATATTCTGGGTTTAACTGGGGACCTTGTGGGGTCCCCATGGAAACAGGCTGAAGCATAAGGGTAGGCTGTAGCAAAGGGGGTCTCTCTTCCTGAGACTCTTCCACCTCCTCTGACTCCTCTTGCAGATTGGAGCTTGACTCTAAGCTGATATCCTCATCATTGTCTTCCACATTACTTGGGTTAGTTGGTGTTACAGGCCTGCTACCCAAACGTTGATGATTCAACAACCTAACCTTGTAATCAATTCACATTTTTTTCCTCTCAGAGTCAGACCCCTGGTTTTGCACATATCCTTCAGTTGATCTACAGTCAGAAGAAACAGGGCTGCCTCATTAAAGTTATCCATATTTGGACTGTTACAATTGCTTCCCTTTTTTGATGGAGCTTAGCCTTGTGGCTGGTTTAGTTTGGCACAGGTACAGCAAACAATCAATGTAACCACTCTACGGCCATCCCACCACATGCCACCAGTGTTATGCAAGAATTGATGTAGTAACCCTGGGGGAGAATACACGACCCTTGTCCTCTTGGTATTAGGTAACCCACCTATTGGTATAGGTCTGTATTACACAGGTTGGTAGTGTGACTGAGCAGCCAGACTTCTCTCAAGAGGGGTAAATGTGAGCTGTAGAGCTGTAACAACGAAATCCACAAATACAAGTATCCAAGGAACACTTACACTCAAGGTTTTTAGTTAAAAATAATTATTTATTTAACTGTCATTTTTAAATGAGCATTCTTTAAAAAGGGCAGTATATGTAGCAATCAAATACACTTTAAAATACTTGTTCAGAATTCGCACAAAGTTAGTAGATACTCTTTAGAGATGCTTCTTACACACTCCCTACACCCTGAGGTGGCTTCACTAACTAGGACAGTAATTGCATTTTATATCACTAGTACACTTTGCAAATTCTGGGTTCGCAGAAAGAAAAGGTTAAAGGAAGCAAAAGAAAAGGTTAAAACAGGTTCCCAGAGCATGTGAGCACTTTCAAATCTTCCAATGAAGTCTAGATAAAAACCTTTCCCAGCAATATTAGTTTTAAACCAATGTATCACTTATGAGGGACAGTAAGAATCAAAGTCAAACGGAATAGAAAAGTCTGCAGGGAGACAGGAGAGCCAAAGTCAATTGGAGCAAAGTCTATGAAGCCGAGGCCCGTTCTTAGATAGTAAAGGTCTTGCACAAAGTTAGAGTTTGTTGAAGAAAAATCACTTTAGGGTCACAAGCTGTTACACTTGTGAAAGTTAGAGCTGAAATCAACTCTAGAAAATCACTACTGCAAGCCTCAACTGAGAAGAGCAAGCTACAATGAGGCAAGTACCCCAAGTCAGGACAGTACCTTTGGTTAGAAGAAGAGGGTCCAGCTGGCTTCTGTCTGGTTGCAGCGATGCAGATCCTGTACTCCTGGGCCGGTATCCGGTCATTGCATCGAATCCAAAGCATCGGCAGACCAGACCATTGAAAAAAATGCATCGGAAAAAAAAAAACACCAAATGCATTTTTTAAATGGTAAAGTGTTTAGTTTAGTCAAAATGTGTTTTAATGTTTTTAAAAAGGGGCTTGCCGGGGGGAACACCACCAATTAAACAAAAATTGCATTCAATGTTTTTTTTTTAATAGATGCTTTTTTTGTCAATGATATGGTTGTCGATGGTTTGGCTGTCGATGGAATCACTAGGAACCCCTGGGCCTCAGTCTTTCGGACAAGATGGAGGATGTCTGGGGACTCCTGCGGCAGCATTTCAGAGGTCGGCGGCAGCTACAGACTCTTTTCGATCAGCAGCACTTCGCGGTTTCAGCGCTCAGTAAACAGCACCACTGCGCATCTTGGACACCCCATTAGGCTTCCTTCACTCCTCGAGTCCTGCACTCTGGTGAAGGGACTCAAGCGCTGGTCGTCCTGCTTCTGGAGGGTCCTGGGGAGACTCCTGGAGCTTTTGGCCGACTTACAGACGTTGCACTCGACTACAGATTTCTCGACCCCTGGTACTCGGTTCCTGCAGCAGCAAAGAAGTACATCCAGATGGGGAAGGTGTTCCAGTGGAGTTCATCTCAGGGTTAGTTAGTCCCACTATCCCAAGGGAAGAAGTCGTCCCTTCCAGAGCTTCTCTTGTCAATCAGAATAAGGAGTTTTAGCACAGCAGCAGGGCGGTCCAGGAGGATGCAGCAAGCTTCGTTCACGGTTTCTTCATCAGGAATTTCTTCCCAGTGGTCGACTCGGTCTTCAGTCCCAAAACCATAGCCTTTGAAGCAGGTTTCTCCCATTCATGCACAGCCTAGCTGTCACTCAAACAGCAGGGTGGCTGTCCTGCAAGGTCAGAAAGCCAGCCAATCAGGACTGGATGCATTCAGGCATTCCTAAAGACAAAGGACAGGGGAGTTTCGGGAACCTCCCTCACTTCCAGACACACTCGAGCCAGAGGCGGGTTTCAGTACTGAAGCTCGCCAAAGGCAAAATTAACAAAAGGCTCATACCTGGTTTGGCATGCAGTGTAAAACCCAAGAAAGACCTCTCAAACAGAAAATGGCGAAAAAAGAAGACCAGGGCCATTTTGAAAAAATGGTCACCCATGGGTGCTATACTGCAGTTGAGGATCCAGCCTGTGGTAGAAAAGCACAATGGTAGGAAAATTAAACCACTGCCACCAGCCATTTAAAGTAGTCAGGGTAACAAAATGTTACATGAGTAAACAGGAAAAGGGGCTACTAAGTAAACCCCAGGAAACCCACATAAGATGGGGTGTGCTGGACCTACAAAGAGAAAAGGTAAGTAAAGTCAATTTCACTTTACTATTCTTGGGAACAGTAGCTCTCACAAGAAAAAGGTATTTAAATCTTATGAGACATATAAAGGATTTCTCAGTGACGCTGCACTGAAGGTGCTGTGCCTCACTATACAAAAAGTAGATGCCTGTGGAGTTTGACAGAATCCAAAAACAAAGGAAACACATAATCCAAATCAGATCAAAACACATGAGAGAGTGAGAAAAAGGGCTCACTCACTCCAGGGTTAAAATTAAAAAGTCCTAAAGTCCAGCAAAGGAGCTGGGAGTCTCTAAGGTTGAAGGGAATTAGCACAGAAATGGAAATTCTCCCTAACAGTTGGCATTCTTAATCTAATAAAATGGCATTGATTGATAAAACACCTAAAAGTTGTCCGCCTCACATTTCTGACATCTCACAATACCTTATCCTCCATATTCACCTCTCAGTACACCTAGAAGAATTTGGATTTAGCCCGTCTAATGCACCTTTATGTATGATCATTGTCAGCAAATGACAAAGATAAGCAGGGAGCCCGCATTTCTCATCTAGAAGATAATAGAACAACCGATCTATCATGCCTAGAAGATGCAATATGATAGCTTGTCCATGACTCTTGGATGATCTCTTACGGCGATCCGGCTAGTGGGCCTAGTGGACTCCTCTCATGGACCACAGCGCGAACAACAAAGCTCTATTGGAGACTCATGGTACGTATAAACGCACCACTTCGGTGGACATCGGCTGCAGGCATGACTACCTGCACTCATAAACCAGAATGCAGAGACTACCTACGACGTTTCGCCTACTTACACCAGACGAAGCCTCAACACCTCTGCCATTAAAATATAGTGACGAACTATGACATAATTTGGTCCAGCTGGATACATAACAAGTCTCCTGACCGCCCTCAGAACACGTCCACATGCCTGATCTCCAACTAATTCCTTATCTTGGCTAAAATACACACACACATTCTAAACCTCTATGAGAATTTCCCATACTCTGGACTGCGGTCCCCGAGGGCGTTCCCACCCCAAGCACTTTGAGACTATAGTAATGGAAAAAGGCGCTATACAAATGATGATTACAATTATAATCAGGGTTCAAAATTACCAGGAGCTGGAAGGTTACCAGGACCTACTTTTAACTCTTGAGGTATGTGGTGCTATGCACTCAAACAGCAATGTAATATCAGCTGTATCGATTTTGGAATGTGCTGAAAGGAGAATGAAGGACACATATGAGACACGTTTTAAGACGCGTTGGGAATTTGTGTGATGTTCTGGGGCAAAACCCCGCTATTTATTGACACCACATACTCTGTGTTTAAGCTAGCGACCTGGAAAGTTACTGAGATGTGTGTGGGAGGGGGGTGTACATGTGCATAAATCTGGAGAAAAATCTGATGTTGCAAAACCCACTAAAAAGCACAAAATGTTGCCATTTCTGAATGCAAGCCCCCAGGAAGAGCAGAGTTTGAACAGAGTATACCTCATGTAATATGTGATGGGTGCATGTAATTTTAAACAAATGTGTACCTGTGCAAATATGTCTTTAGGTCAAATATAGATTTGTGTGTAATCTGACAGGGGAGTGTCCTTTCTGCAAGCCATTAAATGACATCATTCTGACACACAATCCTGCTCTCCAGTGAGAACGCAAAGAATTCTCCAACCTATCAGAACTCTGAAGGGGTTGGGCCTAGAAAGCTAGCCTCTCCACCCACTTTCAAAACACATAAAAAGAGACTGCTGGGACAGGTAGAGACATTCAATTCCATTTGCTGCGGAGCTTGCTGACCGACGACTTCACATCCAGAGATCCTACACTTAGACTTCCAAGCTAAACAGAGACTACAGAACTTTGAACCAAGAAGACCCACTGCAAGCAAAAGTATTTGTCAGCAGGCCCAAAAATCATTTGCAGACTATTCACAGCCGGACCCAGGTGTTGATTCTGGCCTGAAACCCTGTGCCAGAAAGATCCAGAAGCAGTGCTGTACCCAGAGAAAGCAGAGCAGTATCCAGAACCAGAGGCCAGAGATCCAGAGTGACCCAGACCGCTGTTAGCAGAACCAGAGAGCTGACCCAGATCACTGTGAAGTGCCGAGACCAGAACCGGAGTCCAGTCCAAAACCTGACCAGATCCGTGGGGAGGCCTATTTCAAAATATATTGTGAGTATCTAGCAGAACTGTGCAGAACCAATCTCTTAGTTAAAATAATATAATTCAATCTATTTTAATCTAACCAGAACTGCCTCCTAACTGTCACCTGTCATTTGCAAAGCTGTCACCTGTCATTTTCTAGCTGCAAGCTGTAACCTGTCGCTTTCAACTTTTAAAATTTCAAATCTGAAAAACTACCTTTATTTAATCGTCTGAATCTCTGGAACCGTTTGGGCTAGGAACTTGGTTTAACTTTCCTCTGAAAGCTTAGAATCTCAGCTTAGAACCGACTTGCTACTCCTTATACTTTTGCCGTAATCATGATTCTCGCACTCGCGAATTTTGCCGCGATTTGGCCCGATTTCTTTACTTGTAAAAAGATAGCTGCTTTTGCCTGAACTGCTAAATTTCGTTTGCCTCTTAAGAACCACCCCTGAATCATTGCTAGAGTGAGCCTGAACTCATATTAACTAGATACCACTCACCCTGAACCTCCTGAAGGGAATTAAAAGCATTTTCAGCATATTTCTCACTGCATTGTCATCATATTCAAAGCCTTTTGCCTGTGTTTCAAAACTCCTATCTAAGCTTGCTGGGGTGAACTGAATTACATTTGATTGCATTTCTGAGAACTGTGTGCTTTCCTTCCATTTCCTTGCATTGCATAAAGGGGGAGTGGATTGCCAGAGGAAAGTGATTACATTGTTTTGTTGAAATCATATTGAGTATTTTCTGTATTGCATTTTCATTCAACATTGCATCCATCTGAAACTAGATAAAGCATTCTCTACCACCTTATTCTTCTGTTCCTATTCCCAAGCGTGCTACCTCATCCTTTATACTACTCCTGGGTAATCAAATCAGTTTATTAGTAGAACATTACCCATTGTTGTTAACTGCTCATGTTCTGAAGTGTGATATTAATTATTAATTTATTATAAAGTGTGATATATATATATTGTTTACATTCTCAAATAAACCGTTTAAACTTGCAAAACAGAACTATTTCTTGGCTCAGTGGGGCCAGGGGGGTTCCAAGAGAGGGGTGTTATATATGGGTAGTCATCCAGAACTCATGAACTGGACATAAAGATATATCAATAAGGGTTTCCATTCAGTATCCCAGACTAGGCATTGACTTAGCTGTAGTGCTGGATTGAATCCTCTTACAGTATCTAATGCCTATTCATGACCTCAGCCATTTCCTTTTATTGCTTCTTTAGACCTTGCCTGTATGCCATACTTAAGCCCTTTCGGGTTGATCCTCCAGTTAACCCCTGGTGATCCTCCTTTCTGCACCTACAAAGTAACACACACACAGGGCAACAATGCCCACAAAATGGCGGGCGAGATCACAGCAACAGCACACTGGGATGGGCCTGCAGTTGGCCACCACACAACTCCGCTCCTCGCTCGTTCCCAAGGACTATAAAAGGAGAAGTGCAATAACAACACAATTTCAGGTGCAATGGTGCCTAAAGCAAGTAAGGCTTTGGGGACATCAGCATCATGCACCAAAATGATTGGAAGCTCAAGCACCACATTCAACAACATCATTTAATTTAGAAATAGTAGCAGTGGCATTTCCAATATAAACATACATTTATGAATCTTCAAAACAATAAAAAAACGTTTTTCAAACAAAGATTCATGTTTAGACAATAGATGGACTCCTATTGCTTTAATGCACATATAAGTTAGTTCTTTAAAATAAGCAGCGGCACTCACCAGAAGTGAAAGTTATCAAGGCATCTGTAACAATAAAAGGAAACTTCCTGCAGTAAAAAGAAAAAGAAAACATGTTAATGTTTTCAATTTTCCATCACATGTAGCATCAGAAAATACTAATTAAAGACTGTACATGCAAAATGCCACACTGACCCATAGCTTTGTACAAAAGGATTATTTAATTTAAAGAGGTAATGTATTCAAATAACGATGGATCATAAAGGCTGCCACTGCTGATGTTGGATACTTCATTGTGTTTAAAAACCTTTGTAAGGACTGCAATGATTAGAATATTCCCCTGCAGGACTTACTTTCACTATTGAAACATACATTTCTTCTAAACAACCATAAGGCACTAAAGCAGGATTACTCATTAAGTGGCCCGCCAGATTGAAATACGATTCCATAAGTCCTACCCAGCATGGTTAGTGGTGAGGGATCGTAGGAGTTGTAGTCCAAAACATCAGGAGGGCTACCTAACAAGTTAGCATACTCTAAGTCCATCATCTTATTTCCTTTAGTGCGTCTCAAATCTTGAAAGCATATCCATCGTTATAGTGGCACATAGTGATTTTGTAGTACTTTACAATAGAGATGTTGTAAATTTCTAGTTTCTTAACACACACTATTCTTGCTATACACCAACATTTCGGAACAACATACTAGGGGGGTACACATTTCAAGTTGCAAGCTACTAGCCAGGCATAAAATGTCACTTGCCCCTATAAATTCTCTACATGCATATAGCACACAATGTATCACTCGCCAAGAGTGGCTAGTGGGGAGTGCACCTTTTCAGACCATATGCCTCTTTAGAAACTAAACACTGGTTGGTGTAATTTATTTTAAAGAGCATTGAGGCCTCGATAATGACAACAATGCTCTCTTCTCCCTCCACCCCCTCTTCATCATTCACCCCACTCACTAGTACCATGCTCAGCTGCTGTCTATCAACTGCACTATATAAAACAGCTACACAAGGGGGCAAAAAAATGCAATCTACTAGCCAGCCATAAAAAGTTACTTGCCACCTCAATTCTACACATACACAAAGCACACCATTTCTTAATCGCCAAGAGTCAAATATTACTAGCCACTGGATAGTGTCGAGTGCACATTTTTGCAACCTGAGCTTCATAACGCACCCCACAATCAGCATATCATCTGGATCAATAGTTTGTGAATTATCAGAAAATACTAATTACACTGTGTGCATAATGTATACATACTCATTTAATTTCTCAATTCAGTCGACTAAGTGAGCAAGGCATGCATCATTTTTTGATACATCACGTAGTGCATAATGCATGAATTCATTCCTATAAGGTTATGCTCTCTTAGGTTTGGTATGCCGCATTGTATTGTGTTGTGCTATGCCATTTTATTTATGTATAGTTTCATTAATAAAGCGCAGTAGACCAGAGGGCACCAAGGTGCTGGTTTACAGCCATTATAAACAGCATGAGAAAACAGTTAGGACAATTCTTTAGACAAAAGTTGGATCATGAGCGAATAGCATTGTCTTGTGATGCTTGCAGAAAGCCCAATAAGAATGTTCTGATTTTAGATCCAGTGGTAGAGCGTTCCAATTCTTAGTGGCAATGACCGGGAAGCTCAGCCCCCGGTCTCTTAGTCTAAATCTTGTGGTGATAAGGCGTTGATAGTTGGAGGTGCGGGTGGGTTTCGCAGAAGGCGCTTTTGTAAGTGCTATCTTGGGGCAGTGTTAGAGAGGCATTTGTGGGTAAAGCCTACAGTTTTGAAAATAATGCGCACGCAAATTGGCAGCCAATGCACGCTTCTTCTGGCGGCTAAGATATGCTCTTGTCTAGGGATGTTCAGGGCCGCCCCAAGCGCATTGTTCTGTATGACCTGCAACTTGCTAATGTTTCGAGAGGAGGTGCCTGGGAATAAGTCATTACAGTAATCCAATCTGCATCCTATGAGCGCACGAGCAATGGTGAGGCGAAAGGGTCTGCATGCATTGATTTAACTTGGTTGTGTAAGCCGCAGAAGATGCAATGGCGTTGCTCTGCCTAATTAAAGACAAGGTGGAGTCTAGGTAGACACCTAGGGTCTTGACATCATCTGAGACTTGGATGGTGAAGACGTATTTGACAAAGGATTTGTAGACTACGTCCAGTTTGTGCGCCGACCAAGAGAAGTTCAGTCTCATCATCATTGAGGCATAGTATATGGGATGCCATCCAGGCCTGGATGGTTTGGTAGACTGACTTCAATGTGTTTGAGTCGGTGGCATTGTTACCTGTGATGGGCAGGAGTAGGGAGGATCGTCTGCATAGTTTAAGTAGGAAATTCCCCAGTCATCTAAGAGGTCAAACAGGGGTTTAGTAAACATATTGTAGGTGAAACATGAGCCTCAGGGGACACCACAAGGGACAGGGGCTGGAGGGGCTGAGGCGGTGGCTGAAACAACTCTCATGGATCTGTTGGTCAGCAGGAGGAGATTCAGGCAATAGCTTTGGTAGAGAAGTGGGCAGCAGAGTGGAGGTGTTGACACAGGATTTGGTGGTCCATAAGATCAAAGGCAGCAGACAAGTCCAGCAAGAGGGGGAGGGCCATCTCGCCAATATCTTTAATTTCGTCCAACTGATTTTTTAAATCTAGTAGAGCTGTTTCAGTACTGTGGCCTGGTCGAAATCCAGATTGGTGCAGACCAAGGAGATTGTTGGATTCGAGGTGCGACTGAATCTGAAGGTATGATGCATGATCCAGTATTTTGAGAGGAATGGGGCAGTGAGTTTTTTTTTCAGCAGTGGTAGGACTCAAGCGTCTTAAGTTGGTGGGTACAGATGCAGAAGCGAAAGAGGTGTTAATAAGTATAGACATGAAGGGTGCAAGCACACGAGTGCAGTCCTTAATGACTATGGCTGGGCATGCATCCTCTTGCCATCGAGAGGGTTCGAGTCCTTTAATGATCTGGATGACCTCTGCTTCAGGGACCGGTTTAAAGTTGAATGGCGAGAGATTTTGAAGGCGGGCTGAGGGCTCAGGGGCAGGGTGCTCTAATGAGCAACTGCTCAGTGTATTTTTCTTCAGCACTACCTTCTTCTGAAGCGAAGTAATTTTATCTAGCAAGGCCTTTTGTCACGACCCTCACCCAAAACCCCCTCTGGCAAACCCATTGGTCAGGTGGAGTCAGTACTCGGGCCTCTAGAGCCTGGCATCCTCTTCAAAAGCCCTCATGGGGCTCATACACCATAAAAAACAATGTGCTTGGGAACTACTTTATTGTATTGTCAGCCAACATGGAGGCATCCACATAGCTTGGTTCCTAAGAACCAAGCTATGCGTTCTAGTGTTTTGGGTGTGGTAGCCTACGGACTACTTTACCTGGACTATTTTGTTGGGGCTATTTAAACCACACCCGAGCAAGACAACACGCTTCGCGTTACTTTGCAGCTTGCAACGTGACGCTCACCATGTCCAGCTATTCCCTCGAACCTCGGAGAAGCAGAACCTGCAAGGAGACAAAAGGAACATCATTAGCATAACCTGCAATCTTCATCTTTAAACACTCGCTACGGAGAACAGCTTCCTCGAATCTGCACGCCTCCCGGACAGAACGACCTGAAAGAGGAAGATAGAGGCAACATTAAAGAAAACAATAGAGACATTTACAAATTACGAACTGCTCAAAAGGCTTACCTGGCTGGTCGTCTCTCGGCTGGCACCACTCCGGACATTCCACTCGCGCTGAAGAACACTGCGACCTACAAGGAAGGAAAACACAGGTTAGCAAAGGCAAGACTTTGGAGCGCTGCGCATATCGCTTACTTACCGCATCATAGTGCTCTTAATGCGCCATCATTTACCAGCGGGGCTCAACCAAGCCAGTTCGCCGCGCTGAAGCTCTGCATAACTAAGGGAGAAAAAAAAGACATTTTAAACAAAGAAAGGCATGCAGGATAGCAACAAAACTAAAGAAAAGCAACAAGACCTACCTGAGCAATATCAAACGGGCCGGCGTCAGTGAAATAACTGGACCGCACTCGCCCATGAAAGACAACGCGCCCCTGCAAATGAGGCAGGACGGAGAGCAGGCCTAACTCTACCACAAGGTCAGGAGAGGGCGCCAGAGGGACTGAAATCATACGGGGGTGGAGGGAGGATACTTAACCCAGTCGGTCAGTCTTGAACACAGTCCTCCTGCATTTTCAGGCAGAACCTTCCCCGCAGATCACATCAGGGCAAAGCTGAGAAGCATACCAGTGAGTAACCCGGCTGGGTGGCGTCCCTGTGGATACCAGGTGAGCGTAACACCTTTTGTACGTTAGTGCACCAGGTGGTGCCTTCAATACAGTTAGTCAAGTGAGCTGCAGGTGATTCTAACTTCCGTAGTATTGCTTCCATTGGGAATTGGTGGAGCTTTTTGCTAGCAGTATCGAGTGTTTGTAGGCCTTTGCTAGGGAGGTTGAGAGGGCTTTGTTGGTTTCCGCTGCTCGTTTATTCGCACAAAGTGCTTTCAAGTCAGGGATGAACCAGGGATTCAGATGTGCGATAGGTTTGGCTTCACGTTGCGTCAAAAGGGCCACTGTGTGCATGGCCAGTGTAAGGGCTTGAGTGTAGGCATCTACCAGGGTCGTTGATGGGCATTAGTATGTTGGTCAGCTTGGTCACCAGAAGCAGAATGAGGGCAGAGGTTATGCTACAGGAGTTCCTTGTTTGTGAGGGGGCAGAGACGTTGCCCGGGCTGGGGCCAGATTTGACTCTGGAATTTTGAAGGATATAATATTGTGATCAGTCTAGAGGCAGGGCAGATTGGAGGTGACCGTCATATTGCAGTTTGAGTCAGCAAGCCAGTCCAGGATATGGTCTTTGACGCGAGTGGCGCTTAGTATATGTTGCGTAAAATCTAGAGCCTAAATGGAGCTAGCTAACGATAGGGCTCTTAAGTCAGTGTCATCATTGAAGCCCAGGTTAAGGTCACCCAAGAAAACGGACTTAGATGATGGTTTGGCATTGACAGAGAGGAGTTGCAGAATATCTTCTACAAATGAAAGTGGTGGGCCAGGTGCCCTAAAGAACAGGTGAATAGTTACTGCAGAGGTGTGGCAGAGGGTTCGCTTGACAGACAGAACTTCTGTCGGGATGGTAGAATTCATAATTTCTGTCATGGGTAGGACTCTCTGGCTATGGGGGTGAACAACTCCCACCCGCCCCCCTCCACCCCACCTCTAGTTTCTACTATATCCTTCCAGTAAATTAAATACTTGGGGGGTTGGACAAATCGCTAGAGAAAAGGCCAGGCCCGATGCAGTGTGCAGCCATAGCTCTGAGATTTCAGTGGTTGAGCGAACACAAGGAATTTGTAATAGCCAACATGATAAAATAGGTGTGTTGATAGCGGGTGGGACACGTGGCGAGGTGTTGCAGAATCTGGTGGTGTCTAGCACCGATGGAGCTGAATTCTTAGCAGACATGCAAAGGATGCAGGGTGCGGGCTTCGAAATCTAATGAATGCTCATGCCGGCTGGTATAAAGAAGGCATGGTATCAACAGTAAAACAGTGACCACAGTTCAAGGGCATCTATTAAACTTCAAAAAGGGTTTGAAAAACGCCTATCTAATCCTAAATCTAGAGATGGGAGCAAGCTAGGACCATCAAATAATAATAACGCAGTTCTAGTGGTGTCTTGTCAAAATAAAAGGGCCTATTCTAATAAACCTATTGCCAATCATCAACTCTAAATACAAATAGTGTGGGAAACAATATTATGTAAAAGTGTTCAAGAAAATATATGTCAGGATATTTAGGCCGTTGGCCTCCCTTCCCCACATTTTTAGCACGGGACAAGGCAGCACACTTGAGCTTAGCACAGTCTCTGGCTTCTCTAGCATGAGGGTGCAGTTCAAACATTAGCATCAGGGTATTCTGTGCCCAAGTCTCTTTGCCTTTCAAAGTCTCTTCTTTCAGAGGGCCTGATGCGACAAATAAACAATAAGTTCCTTTCCTCTTAGGATTTAACACATACACAATTTCTCAGGTGATTCACTTTTCATCTCGAATCCCCCTCAGCCAGGCTCAGATCCCCTTCAACACAATGTTCAATCAGTCTCCCTCTGCCGGGCTCAGACCAATTTAATTCACTCCAACACAAACTTGCTTTAACCTAAAGCTTTCAACTTATCTCCCTCGTTTGGGCTCGGACCAACTTTATCATCAACTTTCGATGGTGCACAGGATTTTGCTTGACCCGCTGCAGGACCACTTCGATTTAAGTTCTTTGCCACTCTTTCACCTTTGTCAACTCTTAGCCGGATACCTTACAGAGACCTTTGAATGAGCACAGACGCAGCGCTGGGCCACTCTGTCAAAGGTTATGTATCTTGGCTTCAAAGTTCAATCACTCATCTGTTGTTCAAGTTAACTTGCGTTGGTTATCACATGCGTTGCATACACTGTTCACTTCAGTGCTCGCCATACCATTTGCTGCTTGCAACCTTGGCTTCAACACAGACCGGTCTGGTATCAGCCTCCCCAACTCACCGGCTGTGTTGATTTCACTGGCGCGGCTTTGTTGTGGGAGTCGAGGACAGTACCACGTGTTTCTGCGTCAATTCCCTTTAGCCTTAGAGGCCCACTGCTCTTTTTGCTGTATTCAGGGCTTGTTCAATTTTATCTCATGAGTGAGTGGGACTTTTACTCACTCTTTCATGTGTTTTTTTCTGTTTATGATTTTTGTGTTTCTTACTGTTTAATGGAGTCTGGTAAACTCCATATGCATCTGCTTTTTGCATTGTGACACACAGCACCTTTTGTGCAGTGCCACTGAAACACCATAGACTTCTCTTGATGTTTAGGTACAGTTTCTTGGGTGAACTACTGTTCCCAAGCAAGATGACCCCTGTTTTACTTACCTTTTCTTTTGTGGGTCCAGCACACAACACCCTAAGTGGAGTGCTGGGGGATTACACCTACTAACTCCTTTATCCCACTTCTCATGTAACATTCTGTTACACTAACTCACTTGAATGGCTGGTGGCAGTGGTTTATTTTTTACTACCTTGTGCAAGGTATCTGCAGGCTGACTCCTCAGCTGCAGTACAGCACCCAAGGGTGCCAATTTTCCCATTTCTTGTCAGTTTCTTCTGGGCTTTTTTACTCTGCTTGAACCAGGTTTGAGTCCTTTGTGTATCTCGCCTTTGGTGGGCTTCAGCCCTGAGGCCCGCACAGGTTACAGTGTATCTGGAAAGGCAGGAAGTTAGGGAGTGTCCAAAACGTCCCGGTCCTTTGTCTCTAGGTGTGCCCGAGTGAAACCTATTCTGATTGGCCGGCTGGCTGTCCTGGAGGACAGCCACCTTGCTGGGCGATTGACAACCTAGGGCGGTCAATGAATGGGAACTTGCTTAAAAGGCAAGGTTTTTGGGACTGGAGGCAGAGTCGACCACTGGAGGACAACATCCGACGAAGACGACGCGAAGAGACGCCAGCAGCACCCCAGAAGTGCCCAGTGAAGCCCTGCAGCTCTGCTGACCCCGCTTTCGTTTTCGACTCGGAAGACCCGCACAGAATGTCTTCCTCCCTTATGCTGGTGGGACCAACTAACCTTCATTTTGGCACAACACCCGACTTGTTGTGACTTACCAAGGTTGCAGAGTCCCAATTTATTTTATTTGTATTTGGTTTGCAAGAAACCTTTACAAAAAATCCAAGTGCAACGCCCATAAGTACAGAAAAACATATTAAAACAATCAAAAATAAACAGAAATGAACAAAGCAATAAATTACACTCATAAATGTACATTAAACTAGCTGTCATTACCCATTGATTGAAAACACATACTTCATTAATACCTTCAATTCATTTAATCAAATTCATAGTTTTGATCAAACCAGCCACAGCAAGACCCTCGCTAATAGAGTTGATTTTGAGACATCTATTCCAAATATAGTCACAATTCAGAGTGCTCCCATTAAGGGATGGTCCGAGGTTTTAGGGAAATATTTCATCCTAGTTATGTTTAATGCTTCTCATTCTAAGACCAAATGTCGCACGGTCTCGATCGGTCCGAAGTGCCAAAATCTTCCGACACAGAGATTCTTCCTCTTCTAAACAAGATCTATTTAGTTAGTAGAAGATTCAATTTTAACCGTAATAAGATCAATCTGTAAAAATGATTAGGAAACTGCGAGAGAATCAATGATGGGGCTCCCCGCTTTCTATGATCCAATGCCAAATTGAGCAGTGATGGATACGAATGAAAGGCATCCCTGGTACAAACCCAACCATAGTCATACAGGGCTTTCTTTAATCTTGCAGGGTTTGCCAACAACAAAGCCCTGTCCATCGCCACAATATCCAAGATTGCAAGGACCCTCTCATCCAACTGGCAAAGGAAGTCACACTTATTCTTAGTAGAAGAGAGTTGTTTTCCCAGTGACTCAGAGGGTGTAAGGAATTGGATTGAAAATAAGGCTAATAATTGCCCCTGCATCCTTGCCCTCATCGAGACTATCCCCAACTCAAATCGTATGGCTGCCAGGGGTATCGTGTTTGGCACTTTCAATATTTTACACCAAATTTTAAACCTTAAAGATATTAGCGTCTACCAACTCCAAACCATAGATTGGTTTGCGGGACAATCTTACCATAGAGCGTAAGAGCTGGTTTAATTGAAAAACGCCCCTACCTCCCATCAATTTTCAGTACCTGGATGGACAAGAATTTCCCGATTTAAAATAGACTCTCATGGTTACGATCCAGGCACAGCAGTAATCTGAAAACCTAGGTAAACCAACGAGTCCACGGTCCTAATCGCCCTATTTTCCAAAGACCAGACCTTACCTTTCAGTTTTCCCCTCACCCCCGAGAGATAGCTAGAATCTTGGTTTTACTTGGATTCACCACAAGGCCATTGCAAATGCAGAGAACCTGGTCAATAGGCATTGTAAACCAGTCCAAGAGTTGTCAAATAACAAAAAGTCGTCAACATATGCCAGCCATTCCACACTCAACGCCCCAATAGTAGGTGCGATCAGGCCAGCCCCCGCCAGGTAATTTATCACATCAGACACATACAGATTGAACAGGTTCCGCAATAAGGATAGCATGGTCACTCCAATTGTTGTGTTGAAATACAAAACTCATGTAGCAGATACTCAAGACAGCATCTGCAAATATGTAATCCAAAGTTGAAAAATCTTACCCTCGTCTCCAAGTATCCTTCCCATCCCCTACTGCCAAATAATTAATTAGGCTCAAACCCAGCGCTTCCATTGTTGCCCACCACCTCAAACCATTTTGAATTTTAGGTTTATTAGGAAGGGTCTCCCCAATCACGTCCCAGTTATCGTCAAGTTTATCGGGATGAATACAATTTGAATTAATATCACCCCCCACAAGAATCCTTCCGTCAGGATAAGAGTTACCCCAAGTGGAAATACACTCAGTGATGGCCGGAAGGAACTCTTGCAGATTAGCCACTCCACGATGCCAGCAAATATCCCAATACCTGGGGACCCCTGACCCTCATCAAGCGCATTGTCTTCCAAAGTGCCAACCCGGCCAAAACTTTGTGGGCATCCAGAGGACCCTACAGAAGCAGGAAATCTTCATCCAGAGTCCCCTCACCAGAGTCCAAGACCGAGGGATCAAGTAGCTTCTAACCAGAACTATTTGTTCTTTGCCGCTCAGAAAAAGGCTGCTAAGTACCCCTCTCTCGAGTGCTGCCGCAGGAGCCCACCAGATATCCTCCATTTCGTCACCACGACCAAGGACCAGGAACAAGGGTCTGCTACACTGCAACAGGAAGGCATCCAGCTGGAACAAATTCTTCCGTTCACAGGTACTGTGGGGCACATCAACCTTTTGCCATTTATGGTGCTTCCTACTTAGGGGGGTGCTATTTTACCCTCTTTAGAGTTGACCTCAACATACTTGCACTGGCCTTTCAGCTTGAGCTTCTTAAAGGTGACTCCTCTTAAGTTGCTGTGATTTTCTATCTGAACTACTGACTTTGCTAAAACATTTTCTAAGAAGAGAGCATCAGAACTTTGAACTAGCCCATTAACTTTGCCTGTCCCGGCTCCCTAAAGGCCCTCCTCTGAACCTATTGGCTTTGACAGTGCTTGTTCCCTTAAAGGCTTTAATTGTTGAACACCATTATTGCTGGGATAAAAGACTGCCTACATCTCTCTGGAAGAATCTAACTGTTTTTCTAAGTACAAAGTATGTTCTGATCTAACTATAACCGTTCCCTCCTTATAACTCAATATTACAATGGTCAACACAAATAAGTGTTATTACTGACCTCAAATGACGTCACTCTATGTGCTGAAAAATGTATAAAACATATGAAAAGTTACTCACCTGCCTTATTGCTTGTGTTACAAATTCTAACTTTGGGATTAATGTTATTATTATATAACGTTGTGAATTAATGTTATGAATTCTAACTTTGGGATTAATGTTATTATTAATTGCTGCTTTTTGAAGAATGCTTTAAATTCCTTTGTGTAAATAGAACTAAATATTTATAATATAACTAAGTGTGTAAGTGTTGTGAGAAACCTGAATGTGTCTCCCTAACTAGTCCCCGGGGGATCTGTCATCCAGGTGGCCAGGACATGGCCATCGCTATTGAATTCAGCTCCTGGGTGTGGACCAGTGAGGGAGGATCACCTGGATGGGGGTCCTCGGGGAGAGGAAGTGGGACACTGACGGATGAGACGCGGTATACCCCCTTCTTTCAACACATTTTCCCCATCCTACCTTGTAGGATATCCAGAAACACTGCCCCCTTCCCTTTTACGACACGAATACTGTCGCACACCACAAAAGAACACGGACTAACACCAGGGCTGTTTACCTGACATGTCCCAATACAAGGGTCAGGCAAAGTCAGGCAATTGACCAGAATCACACACACACACCTGACAACACTTTCCCTTCCCCAGAGGGATAAAAGGTGGAGCCTGAGAGCACAAGACGAGCAAAGTAGATTGCACAACGACACAGCTATACAAGCACATCAATTAAAGTGGAGGAGAAAAGCGGCGAGAACTGAAGGGGCGACAAGGAGAAAGCAACCTTGCCCTTTCCAAGTCAGACTCGCGAAACCTCCCTGCAAGGAATCGTAAGACCGCAGAGAATTGACAGCGTGTGTTGAAGAAGAGGTCAACGGTACACAGAAAATGCCTACGCTGATAAGCAGGACAGAGAGAGACGCCTGCTACCGTGGTACCGTCCTTGACTGCAGATACAGGAAAGGCCAAGCGGTTCATCATAGCCAGTGAGTCGAGGGGAGAGCCGATAGGAAACCAAGAATGAAAGCCGCAAAGTAGCAATTTAAGGAAGTTCAAAGAACTGTTAACATTAAGGGAAAACCAGCTGCAGAGGGGTCCGGCACCACGTGGGTGCTCGCTCGGAGAGACTCTGGTTGATCCCGCATTTGTTGAAACTAGCGATGCCAGAAGGCACTAGGAGCACCCAAAACAGAAGGTCAAAGTGGTCATACAGGGGTCCAGGAAAGTCTTCTATACAGTCGAATGTCTTTGACCGACAAACCATTGAAAAGCAAAGGGGAGCGAATCCTGCTAAGGTGAAAAGTTGAAAGAACTTTGTATAGTTGGCAAGAGTGAACCCGACGGAGGGATGCCGACAAGAAGGGTTGAAGAATGATGCCCTAAAGAACATTAGAAGGACAAGACTGAGCCCGACAAGGGGTGTCCATCGAGTGTTGTTTAAAAAGACATTAAGACTTGGGGGGCGTGGCTTGCGCGCAAAGCAAATGGCCGCCTGAAGGGAGAGCTCCGGCTCGGCCAGAAAATCCTTTGAATAAATATCCTTCCTGAACCGTTCTACACACGAAGAAGTTGAAGTTTCCAGTGGTGAGAGATCTCCTGCAGACACCCTCCAAAAATTGGACAAAATCGCAGCTGTTCGGCCGAGAAATCCTGAATCGAAAGAAGCACCGGCTGGGAAGAGGCGGCGTCGCCGGCCGACGGCTCCGCGGCAGAACCACTAGAGGCCGCAGGAGGGACAGGCCGCAGTGGGGGAGGGGCACGGCGGAGAGGGAAGAGAGGCGTGGAACCTCCTGGAAGAACCAACGACGGCCCGGTTTTGCTGATCGGTGCTCAAGGGAGGAGGGGGGCACGACTGGGGGCACGCCGTTGGAGTGCTGGTGAGCACAGCGGCACGAGACCCGGACCTTCTGCCTAGCGGCCTCTTCCGGAGTCGTGAGGAGCGCGGCCGATAATACCGCCGTTCCGGCGACGTAAGTGAGTACGGGCCCCCATCGCCTCCCTCATCCTCTACAGGCACATTACGTGGCCCAAAATACACGGAAGTAGCCACGCGTCGCAGAAAACAACTCGTAGTGCAACTGGCCTCCAAGGGAGGACATAACCCACTTTAGGGTCGCTCACCATCCTATATGGGCCGCACTGAAAGGAAGGGGGCAGGAGGCAAAAAGGTGGGCCCAATGGACTCCTTCGCTAATTCTCAAGCATGCGGGGTGTCTGGTGGGTCGCAGCACCCCCCGGACAGGCAGGAAGAGGACCCCTTGGAACGCCTGGCGACGATGGTCCAGAACGGGTTCATGGCCGTCAATGTCAAGCTGGATGACATAGTGGCAACGATTGGATCCTTGAAGGCCAGAGTAGAGAAGGAGAGTGCGCGAATAACGGATACAGAAAACAGAATCAGTGCAAGCGAAGATACGATATCCCAACATGGCCGAGATATAGCCATACTCCAATCTGAACTGCGGAGAACCCAGAGTAAGTGCGACGATTTGGAATCCAGATCCCGCAGGAACAACATACGAATCGTCGGAGTAGCGGAGACCTTCGGCAAAGGGGACATGGAGCGGCAGGTGGAACACCTTTTGAAAACTATCCTTGGTTCTGACTCTCTCTCGGAACATTTTCTGGTCGAAAGGGCCCACCGCATCCTGGCGCCACCGCCGAAGCCCGGAGCACCACCGCGTACCATTATAGCACGCATCCTCAACTATCGAGACAGAGACGCAATCCTCCGGCTCTCCAGGGAGAAAGGCACGTTACACTTCGAGCATGACAGGATCCACATTTACCCTGACTTCTCCGCTGGAGTGCAGGCTCAACGCAGATCCTATGAGCCGGTAAAAAGACAACTCCGGATGCGGAATGTGCCCTATGCCCTGATTTTTCCCGCGAAGATCAGAATTCAACATGGAGGTAGGGCCCATTTCTTCGAAAACCCCAAAGAAGCCATGGCATACGTGGAGGCCTCTATCCCTCTCCCTCCCAGGGACAGAACACACGATAAAAACGCCGGAAACCAGCCAGGGGCAGAGGGACTGGAAGCGGCAGACTGAAAGGCCTGCACTGTCGTACTATGCCGCCGGGAAACATGTCTCAACACAAAGAATGGCCTGGACATAAACTTAAGGTAGGACCGGGCCGTGAGCCCCCGACAGGGTGGTCGGACAGCGACGGCAGCTACCCTCAGGAAAGTTCCAAGGTTATTTCAGGGGTATGCCCATCGGGGAAGTCCCGAATGTTATTGGGCAACATCGTCAAGTTGGGGTGGATGATGTGGGGAGGGATCCAACAGGGTGGGATAAAACCATTTATGTTGGGATATACGGGACTCATGTAAGGAGCTTGGGGAGTTGGGGGAGCTCAGTTGGGAGGGTGTTTCAAGTTAAAAGTGGTGGACACAACGCTACACAGGACATCCGTTCTGGGACGATCGGAATGAATATGATGAGTCTAACACACAGAGATGGCATGTAACGGAGTAAAAGATAAGAGATTGAAGTTGAGACTACTTACTTGGAACGTTAGGGGCCTGAACAATCTAGCTAAATCAAGAAAGTTGGGAGCCTATATTACTAGACACTGCCCACAAGTGATCATGCTGCAAGAAACTCATGCACTTCGCAAAGTTAACACGGCCTTCTTGAAGAACTGGGGTCATAACCGATACTATACGGAATACTCCACACAGGCGAGAGGGGTCCTAACCCTCATACATCCCTCGGTTGGGTTTCGATGTGGGAAAAGTAAAGTGGACATGTTGGGTCGTTTTGTCATAGTATGGGGGAGTATAGCGGGAAGGGAGGTGGTGCTGGTGAACACGTATGGGCCAAATCTGGACGATCCCGACTTCTATGTAACTGTGGCACTTGAAATAGGATGCACGGGTAATGAACACATTTTGTGGGGGGGAGACTTCAACACCATCCTTGACACCACGCTGGATCGCTCCAGCACAAAACGCCGGACACCCTCCAGAGCGGCAGAGATGCTGTCGCAGATCTTGTCACAAATGGCACTGGTTGACTCCTGGAGAACACTGCATCCATGTAGGAGACAATACACATTTTATTCGTCGGTACATGATTCAGAGTCCAGGATAGATTATTGGCTGGTTTCTCTAAGCCTCATACACCAGTTAGACAGCTGCGAAATACTTCCCCGTACTTTTTCAGACCACTCCCCTGTTATGATGACAATCACGCTAGAAAACATAACACCCCCCGCCAGAAGATGGAGGATGCCACCAAATATCCTCAGCGACCCAGAGGTAGTGGAGTCTTTACATATAGAGGTGGGGCATTTCCTCGACACCAACAGGGGTTCAGTGAATAGCTGCCACACTCTATGGGAGGCCTTTAAGGCTTGGGTGAGAGGTATACTGCTTTCTAAGTCCTCGGGTATGTTGAAGGCGGTTCGGATAGAGCTCGAGGAAGTGGAGAAACGCCTGACGAACCTGGAGGCTAGATACACTAAAAAACACGATAGAGAAACCCTTTCGGACATCAATCGTAATCTGCTAGAATTCAACAAACTGGCTAACAGAGAATTATTGTACATGTCAACCCCCAGCAGAGCACGCAGATATGGTGAGGGCAACAGAGCGGGACGCACTCTAGCCAACTTGTTGAAAGCTGAGAGGCAACACACACCGATTTCCAGCATACTGTTGGAGGACGGTTTAGTGGTCACCAGTGAGGAGGGGATAAATAGGGAATTCACCCGGTTCTACTCTAATCTATACTCTAATCATGACTCGAAAACGCCCGAGGAGGTGGAGGCATACCTCCGTGGCATCACCCTCCCGTCGCTACCCTCCGAATACAAGCTGGCAATGGACCAACCCTTGACCACTGAGGAAATCGCCGATGCGATAAAATCTTTGGCCAACGGGAAGGCGCCGGGCTCGGACGGGCTTGGTGCAGAATTCTACAAGGAGCTTAGTGAGGAACTAACCCCGGTGTTGCTGTCGGTGTGGGAGGAGGCTGTGGAGGTGGGTACTCTCCCGCCATCAATGAGAGAAGCCATAATCACAGTATTGCTGAAACCCAGGCGACCATCCAGTGAGATGTCCTCTTACCGCCCCCTTTCTTTACTTAATTGTGATGCAAAAATTTTTGCTAAAATCCTGGCCACTAGACTTCTCCCACACATGCCCACGTTGATACACCCTGATCAGTGCGGCTTCATCCCTACCAGATCGACGGCCCTCAACCTTAGGAGGCTGTTCGGTATAATGGCCCAGATAAAACCGGAGGCCCAGGCAGTGGCAGTCTCACTAGACGCTGAAAAGGCGTTTGACACGGTGTCATGGCTTTACCTGTTCAGGGTGCTAAATAAATTTGGTATAGGTCCCTACTTTCTAAGATGTGTTGGGCTGTTATACTCGGACCCGGGCGCCAGAGTGCTAACCAACCGCGTGCTGTCTGACTGGTTTAAGCTGGGCAGGGGCACGCGACAGGGATGTCCATTTTCCCCTATATTGTTCGCCCTCACGATGGAACCGGTTGCAGCAGCAATCAGGGAGCATCAGGGGCAGAGGGGCATAAAAATGGCAGGTCTGACTCAATCCATATCCTTATATGCAGACGACACACTGTTATATATTAGAGAACCAGATGTACATTTAGGCCCTGCGATAGAGACAATACATGAGTTTGCCGAGTACTCGGGCTACAGAACCAACAGGTCTAAATCCGAGATATTCCCCTTAACCCCCGCCACGAGATGCCCAACCAACACATATGGTTTGCAATGGTCCCCCGCCAAGCTGAGATATCTGGGAATAGTGGTGTCCACTGGAGCAGCCTCTCTTTATGCTGACAACCATGATCAGCTATTAGACAACATATCTGCTAAACTTAAGTTGTGGACACGGCTTCCCATTTCTCTCGTTGGTCGAGTGGCCATACTAAAAATGGTAATACTCCCGAAATTGCTATACATATTCACCAACATTCCGCTGTGGCCGGGGGCACAGTTTTTTGCAACCCTCCGATCACTGGCGGTGGAATTTGTCTGGGGAGGGAACACGGCCAGGATGAAATGGGAAAAGATGGTGGAACCTTATGACAAGGGGGGAATAGCTGCCCCGGATTTCGAATTATATTACCTTGTAGCACAGGCCCAATTTATCAAATACTGGTACGACGACCTGGACACCTCCCCACATGTTGTTATCGAAAAGCACGCCGCTCTCCCTACCGATATAAGGTCCATAATCTTTAATAAAAAACATAAGGATGACTGCCCATTCCACCCGGTTAGCGTTACAGTACACGCGTGGTCTAGACTCTTCGGCAGGCTTGGAATAGTAGCCCCTTACTGCCCGGAAGCACCCTTCTGGAACTTTCCCGGTATAGCACCGTCCTACGATCCGGGTATCCGCACAAACTGGGACCCAGATGGTGAGTTTAAACTCCGGGACATATACCCTAATGGCAAGTTCATAACTTTAGAGGAATTTAAAGTAGGGATGGGAAGAGATCCGCTGAAAATATTGCAATACCATCGCATGCGACTATCTTTTAAAGCTAGATGGCCTCTGTTCCCGGAGGAACCACCTACCCATCCATGCCTGGATGTGTTGACTGCCCAAGGGGGAGTTAGTGTCTCGGGGCTATATGCAGTTATGCAGGCAAACACACCCACAACAAACAGGATCAGACTGACATGGGAATCTGACCTGGGGATCACGATCCCGAACGAGAAATGGGAGAAATATTGTGCTCTGACAAAAGGAGTCTCCATCAACGCGGGTCTCCGCCAAATCCAATTTAAGGTGTTAAATAAGTTACATTATACCCCTCAGAAGGTAGCGAAATTTATACGAGATGGATCGAGCAGGTGCCTGAAATGTGGAGACGAACAGGCCGACTCATTCCACATGTATTGGAGGTGCCCACTCATATACAAGTTCTGGGGTGAAGTGGCATCCATCCTAGAAGATATTACACAGATTCCAGCGGACCTAGCTCCTCAGAAATATATATTTGGTGACATTGGTAAGATCTCAGTAGTGGCCCGGCGATTATTCAACGTTGCGTGCGCAGTGGCCAAAAAATGTATATTGCAACAATGGAAAAGCACGAACGCCCCGAGTGCAAACCACTTCCTTAAAGAGCTGGCCTATGTCAACGAATGTGAAGAACATTACATAATGTCCTTGCCAGGTACATGCAAACCCAAGGACATATGGGGCCCATTCAGGGTATACTTGTGTGAATTGGGGTCGGCTGGAAACAGCCCCGGGGGAACTGTTACTGTGCCAAGTGTGTAAAATCGTTCCACTGTAACCAAGTTCCGATATTGGAGAAACGGAATGTGAAATGCTATGGTATGTTATGTTGTGTAGTAAGTGTACCACCACGATTGTTAAATAAAGTTTAAAAAAAAAAAAAAAAAGACATTAAGACTTGTGAAAGTCAACAGTTGAACTGTATTTTTGTGAAAAACCAGAGTGAACCGGACAGAGGGAGGCCGATCTTCCAAGAGGGGGCCCGAGCCCAGCAGAGGGGGGCCCAGGGGTGAAGATACATCACCCAAGTGTAATTGGAACAGAAGGAACTTTTTTAAAATATTTGTTAAAGCATCAGGCCCTCGGTGGCAAGAGACTTTTCTCCAGAAAAGAAACTTAACCATCAAAAGGTCCTGATACATGAAAGATGAACTGTCGTCTCGTGCTGGGAAAGCTCGAGACAGTGAAGTCCCACCTTGTCCCGTGCTTAAAATATGGGGAAGGGAGGCCACCACATCCCGATTTATTATTTGTGAACACGTCTTTCTTTCTTGTGAACCCTATCCCACACTCTATTTGGTTGAAATGATTGGCAATAGATTTTATTTTTAGTATAGGCCCTTTTATTTTGACAAGACACCACAAGGACTGCCTTATTTTTCATTTGATGGTCAAAGCTTGCTCCCATCTTAGTTTTAGGTTTAGGCGTTTGTTTACAACCTGCATACATTTTAATAAACACCCTTGAACTGTGATCACTTGTGTCTGTCTTTAATGTTGCCAACATGACTTCCTTACAGTGCTTACTTGTATACCTGTATTACTGATTTCATTGTACAGCTCTACAGCTCACATTACCCCTCTTAAGATAAGCCTGGCTGCTCAGTCCCATTACCAACTTTTTTTTTTAAATTGCTTTTTATTGGCATTTACAACACAGCTGACACCGGGGTACCAACAATAACCATACCCCATAACTCCCACCCCCAGGTACATTACATATCGTCATAGGAAGCATTCAAGGTATTGGGTCCCGAGTATTCCAAGTACACTGTATAACCCAGTCTTATTTCACTCCCCTCAATTTCTGGCCCATATCGGGCTCATCCGAGTCCTGCTGGTAGCACTCCAGCACTGTGGTCCATCGTCGCGCTCAGTCTTTCGGGGGTGACGTTGGACCTCCGTCCCTGTCTTGGGGACACCCAATCAAATATTGTATGTAAGCGCCCCACATCTTCCCAGTGCCAGGCTGAGCATGAGTTAAGAACCCGTATCCTATTTCCATGTTGTTACAGTATAAGATGACTGCCCTCCATTGTGCCACCCTGGGACTGTGCTTCCCTCCCAACATCATTAAAACCCTTAGTTGGGAAAGGATCAGTCCTATCAGTTTCAGTGTGCTTCAGGGAATCATTTTGGTATACCGTAGCAGCGCACGGAGTCAAACGCCTTGGTGGCATCTAGCAGGGCTGCTACTATTGGGACCTCTTGTTGCACCGTTGCGATCACCCTAAACATTCTCCGTAGCCAGAAGGAAGTAGAGCTCCCTGGTATAAAACCGACTGGTCTGCTCTTACCATAGGGGTGCCAGCTAGGAGGCCAGCATTTTGGCCAAGACTTTGTTGTCTACGTTGAGAGAGATTAGCCGGTAGGAGGAGCAGTCATTTTGAGGCTTATCCAGTTTAAGTAGTACCATCACCACTGCTTCTCTCAGGGACTCAGACAGTTGCCCGTCCCTCAGACTCTGTTGGTACATTTGCAGTAGATAGGGGCCGAGCTTATTAGCATGGTGTTTATAGAATTCGGCTGTGAACCTGTCGGGACCTGGAGCTTTCCCGGACGGGAGGGATTTAATAGCGCTTAGCAACTACTGCAGTGTCAATGGACGACCCAGCCATTCCCTCTGTTCATCTGTACACCAATGTAGGGCCACTCGATCTAGGTAATCATCTATATCCTGCTGGGAGGCCTGGGTTTGGGACAAGTATAACCGGCTACAGAACCAGAAAGATTCTTGGATTATCTCTGTGTCTGCAAATGTATCCACCCCCCTTTTCATCTGCTATTGACAGGACCCGACCCTTGAGGTTATCCAGTTTGGTTGCTCTCGCCAGTGTCTAAACATGTTTCTGCCCTTCTCCATATTGCCTTATCGCTGCTCTCCCCCATATGAATTTGGCCTCCCTATGGCCTAACTCTTGAACTCCGGCAGGCATTTCAGGATCTCTGCCTGCTCTAGGTGTGATGGTGTAGGTGTTGCAGATTGTAGTGCCTGTATACAATTCTCTTTCCTGGCCAATTCACTCCTGATCTGTCGTAATAGCCCGGATTCCCTCGATATGGACTCCCCTCTTATTACGCATTTGAAGCACTCCCATAGAGTCACTTCTGATGTCACTGATCCCACATTAGTTTCAAAAAACGCGTCTATTACCTCTGTTAGGCCGCATGGGAACACTATATCAGTAAGACCATCACTTATCCAGGAAGGTCTCCGCTTCTCACGACCCGTTGATTCTACAGTCATTAACACCGGGGCATGATCTGATAATGTGCGGGAAAGGTTTGTTGTCCCCGTGACTCTCTCCAGCAATGTATGTGAAACCAAGAAGAAATCCAGCCGTGACGCAGAGTTATGGGCTGAGGAGTGGTGTGTGTGTGTATTGGTATGTTCCCCGATTCCTGATCCTCCATGCATCCCCAATCTTGCATGTCAAACACATGCCCTGTATTTTGCTTGACCCCTTGGTTGCCGGGTGGTGGGTTTTCTACGTCCGGTCACAGACTGGGCCCATGACTGTGTTGAAGTCCCCTGCCCAGATAATCTCTGCAGGTGGGATTCTCCCCAGTTAGAGCTCAATCCAGTCTAGTGTCTCTACTTGGTCTTGGTTTGGGCCATAGTAGTTGATTATGGTGTTTTGTTTACCTTGTATCGTCCCCTGCACCACAAGGCACCTCCCCTCCCGATCTTTAATCACCTTGGTCTAGCGGAACCCAGCTGAACTATGGACAAGAATGCACACTCCTCTTGCATACGAGGAGTAGGCGGAGAAATATCTATGGCATCCCCAACTTTTCCCAAATTTGGACTCGGTCTCCTGTGTTAAGTGAGTCTCCTGGAGGAACGCAATTCCAACTTGATGAGGCTGCATGTACAACAGGACCATCCGACACTTGGATGGGCAGTTCAGCCCTCTTACGTTCCAGGTGATATAATTAAGTGTAGCCACCATTGTGTTTTTCAGAAAACAAAATTCCCCCGACATTCTGCAAGTAGACTTCTCTCTTATTCCCTGGGCATTGACCATGGCTGGGTACCTTATGATTCAGCTGTACCTTGAGGTTCCTACTTACCGCTACCCCCTTCCCTTACCTCCTCCCACCCCCACCGACTCCCCTCCCCTGACCCCCTTCCCCTGCCCTTCCCTAAACTGATCACCCTCAACTTATCAGAATCATCCCTACCCCAGAACCTAAGCTTACGCATGAGGGGTAGCCTGGAGCCCAGCCATCCACCACCACACCTCTGCCATTTTACATATGTGACCCGACTGCCCTCGGATCAAGTTGCCCACTTTGTCTCATGCATCATTCAGTACTTAAGGATATGTTACTCCGATTGTGACTTCACCCATTGTTCCCGCGTTGTCAGGGGTTCCTCTGTTGCAGTTCCATGAAGGCGTTGGCTTCTTCTGGGGTGTGAAAGAAGATTGCTCGTCCCTCATGTTCTATCCACACCTTGGCAGGAAACAGCATAGCATAGCGAATGCCTCTCTCCCGCAGTACTCCCATGTGTATTCTCCTGGAGGCTTGTACCTTGTCTGAAAAGTCCGGGAAGAGACCGTTTGCATCTCCTTTATAGGTCACAGTCCCCTTTTCTCTGGCTTTACGGAGAGCGAGATCTCTGTCCTGATAGTTTAGTATGCTGCCTATAATCGGGCGTGGCGGTGTCCCGGGGATTAGTTTCTTCCCGCTCGGCACTCGAGGCACCCTTTCCACTATGAATACTGACGAGAAATCCTCTGGCCCCATCGCTTTCCGCAGCATCTCCTCCACCAGGGGTTCCACATTTCTCTGCTCCACCAACTCAGGTACCCCAATTATTCTCAGGTTATTCCTTCTGGACCTGGACTCAAAGTCCTCCTGTTTGTCAGCAAGCTCGCTCAGAGCCCGTTTCACTAGTGTCATGTCTCTAACCGTAGATGTGGACTCATCCTCCACACTGGACATTCGCCCCTCCACCTCATCAAGCCTGTCCCCATGTTTGTGAAGACGGACCTGCATGTGATCAACTTTACAAGTGAGAGTATCCATCTTCCCGTCCCGGCACTGTATACTACTTTGCAGCTCGTTGAACATTTCCTCGATGTCTTGAAACGCTCCCGTGGGATCTTGGCAGGCGGGATGGGGGCGTCCCTCTGGGGATCCTTCCATCGGCCTGTCATTTTTCGTTTGAGAAGGTGTGTCAAAATGCAATTTGGACGGTTTGCCTCCTTTGCCTGATTTTGACATCTTGGTAGCGCCTCAGATCTGTGCAATATGAACGCTGTGTGCTGTATCCGTTGTTGGTCTACCCCTTCCCTAGTCGCTTTGCAGACACCAGACTCTTCAAGTTAGCCTCTTAAATAATCAGTTGCCCTCCGGATCGCTTTTTCACATTAGGTGGGCTTTCCGCCCTTTTGCGCCTTCAGATCGCCCCACGTTGATCAGGGGGTGAGGGGAAAGATCTATGTCCACAACGGGCAACTTGCTGCAGGGCCCTCAACCACAGACCGCTCCAAAATACAGTGTTGTTTGCCTCTTGGTCAGTCCCTCGCACTCCTGTCTCCCTGCACCATCTGACACTCGTAGTTACCACATACTCAATCCCTCGGGGGTGCAAAGCTTACTGCGGCGCAGGGTCCGTCCACAGATCTCCAGCCGTGAGCTAGACACCACCTATGTTCTCTGTAGCTATCTCCTCTGGTCGCCTCACCGGGATTGCTTCCCAGTATTGAACCAAGGTCTGCTGCTTAGGTGGTGGGTAGAGAGAGTACGAAGACCTTCCCTGTGGACCTTCCTCCGTGGCAATGGCTCCCCGGGCTTTTATTATGCAGTGGGGCCTTCCAGTGATGTGGCTGGTGCAGCCTTGTTGACCACCCCTAACCCCCTCCCGCTTGACCAGCTTGTTCCACCCAACATTCTCCTCCTGATTCAAGCTCTTATCATTGGCGAGGCCGGAGTGTTACTTTCCTTCTTCTATCTGCGGCCTTTGTTTCCGGGTGTCCCCAGTGATAGGATAGGGGCCATAATCTTCTGTGCTTGCAAAGGTCCATCACTGCGTGCTCCTCGTTTCTTGTGCCTGCTTCCTTTGCAATGGCTGTGTCTGGGTTCCTGTTGCCGCTGGAGCTGTGCACTTGGTTCACCAGAGCGTGTCGCGCCTCCCTCCTGGGTTTACGTTCAACCTGTTTTACGTTGGGGGCTGGGGTCACAACCCCATGTGTAGTCAGACTCCCCCTGCCCTGTGGTTTCAGCCCTGCTCCCGTTTGCAGCACCACAGGGCCGGCCTCTTTCCTGCAGGGCACTGGGATCCGTGGGACAATAGAACCCCAGCACCCGCTACACTGATTGGCACTGAACTCTTAGGCCTCCGTGTGTATTACGGGTTGTGTGCCAAGGCTTCAGTGAGCCGCCTGTCTTGGTCGGGAGCCTTTAGTAGTATCCGCAGAGGAGCAGGGTGCATACTCACTCGTCCGTCTGAACGAGGCTCGCCTCCGTCCCTCGAAGTTCGGCTGCTGGTTCAACGCACGCTTCGGCAGCACCTGTTCGTTCCAAGGCTGATGAGCAATAGCGCTTCGCGCTCAGGGCGGCTCCTCCGCCACTGGTCCCAGGCCGCTGCGTCCCGGGACTCCAACACGGTGGTCCGGATCTCTGCTCGCCAAGCACTGCCCGGCTACAAACTTCACCCCAACGAGCGCAAGGGTATCCTATTGCACGGAACCGTGCCTGGGATGTCCGGCTGGTCAGGAAACAGCAGGATAATTACTGGATTGATTCGAGGTGTGTAGGAGCTCACAGGCTCACGGCCATCTTGGCTGGGCTCTCTAGCGCCCTCCAGTCCCACTACAGGCCTATATTAAAATGTGGGTTACCTAATAACAAGAGAAGTCTTGTGTAGTCCCACACCAGTTGGACTGCATCAATTCTTACATAACACCCCGCCTTGAATATCGTTGAAGAGGGCCCCAGGTACCTCCGACACACAAAGCAGAATTCTTCAGCTGTGTTTCCTGGTCTTACGCTTCATTCTTGAGGTTTCATGAAAACAACGGTTCCTTGTCGAAAAGGTCAAGGGCACTTCCCTCCTCGAGATCCACTTCTGTTTCGCCGTCTTTCTCCGTGTTAAACTGCCATCTTGGAACTGCTGCTTCCTTGTGTGCTTTGCCTCGCTCAGAATGTGCTCTCGTGCTCCGCCTTTTATCCGTGTGGGGAAGTGTAATGGAAGACAGGTGTGTATGATGGTCAGTAATTGCCTGACCATTGTTTTGGGACAGGTCAGGTAGAGAGTGTTAGTCCGTTTTTTCTCATAGCGAGCTGTCCGTGAGAAAGTGTTGGGGTTGTGAAAGGGAGTGTGGGGGGGGGGGTGAGTTCCTAAGTTTCCAACCTGTTAGGATGGGGTAATGGTGTTACAGGGAAGGGGATGCTGCGTCTCGCTATCCAGTGTCCCAGTCCCACAAGACCCCTAACCGTGGTGATCCTACCGCAATGGTCCACCCCCAGGAACTGGATCCAAAAACAATGGCTACGTCCTGGCCTCCTGGATTACAGATCCATGGGGACTAGAAGCAGACACACCCTCAGGTTTCTCACATGCCCTTCCCCTATGCAAGGTGGATATAGTTGGTCTTTGTCTAGGTTCTTCAATTTGAAGACCTTAGAAAGAACAAGGACGAGTCCAAGGACTCTCGCATATTCCACTGGTTTCTTTTCCTCTGTATTAGCAGAGGCAAGATGTGTCTATTTGTCTCACTAAGGTATCCCATAAACTCGCCTCAAGGAGGTGACCCTGGATTTACATGTTCCTTATGTCTCTGGGAAGGTTCTTGGTAAATGGCAGGTTCATGGTGTACTTTCTCCTTCAAATCCCATATTGGAGACGTTTGGGAGTAACCATTGGAATGCCAGTTGTCTGGAGTATATATTCACTATGGGGAGTTGGGGATTCCTGCAAAGGAGTGGAGAATGCAGGGAAGTCCCTTTCCACAATGACTTATCCGGAGAGACCAGGAATGATGGCTGATGATCTCAGACATGAGCGCCCCGGATGTTAATATACACGGGTATCTTAGGGTATATTTCGTTATCCCTGTGTACACATGTAACTAACTAGGGTGGTATTCTCGAGATCCGTTGTTGTGACCAAGTCGGCCCTTATGGCGGTTTGTTTGCGACCTGAGTCAATTAATGCTTTTACTTGTTTCCCCATAAACCCAGGCCTTTTCGTATGTGAAGTCAGCAGAGGACTGACACAAACATATGCTAAAGGTGTCCAGATCTTCTTCGGGTTATTCCCACTCTTGCTTTTTTAGGCAGCCTATTTCCATGGGTTCTTCCTTTAAAATTTTCGGGCAGTGCCTGGCCAAAAGGCCAGTCTCTCTGCATGAAAAGCAGATAGGCGGCGAATGTTTGCTTATCTTAGGTTCTTCTCTCTTTTACTTTCCTCTCTACTTCTAGGGTCAGGTCAGATTCTCCTCCCCTATCTAATACCTGGGGCTGGGGCCGGTAAGTAGGTTTGTGATCTTTCCTTTCCTCACCTCAGTGTACCGAGTGGAAGTTTTTGGCTGCACACGAACGGTTTTGGGCAGTCTCAATGGCCATGGCAGGTTCATTTAGTTGCAATAATGCTTTTTGCAAAAAAAAGGGGGTAAAGAATTGGTGAATTGTTCCAAAGTAATCATTTCTATCAATCCTTCTATTGTTCTGTTAATCCAAAGAACGATTGTGTTTTTAATTCATTCTCCCATTTCAAAGGGGGGTTTCTCTGGGATTTAATCTAAAGGCCCTTAACTTTTGCCAATAGACGTTACAGGTTTGGCCTACTCTTTTCAACAGCCCTTCTTTTATAGATATAAGGGTGGCCCCCTGGGCAAGATTAAGTAGCTGGTAGGCGATATGTAGCTCACCTTTCAGCAGAGGTCCCAGCAAGGGCGGTCTTTGCATCAAGCAGTGCAGGCAGCTGCCTGTGGTGCCAGGCCCTAAGGGGCACCAGTACGACACCAACACCACCACTGCCATCATTTTAATTATTGTAATAAATTAGGTACGGTACAAAAAAACAAAGTGATACCTATAAAATCAGACTCTCCAAATCAGCAGTAGTGCATTCAAAGCCAGTCCCTCCTGTGGTCTATACAAGCGCTGAATGCCAGGTCTTAAAAGCAACATTTGTTGCTTGTCAGTCCCCAGGCCCAGGCCTGGGCTATCGCCTCCTCAGAGCATGTGCCAGAGTTGGGGCTGATTGATTGATTGTGCTGGCAGGATACAGACAGCACTTGCGAAGTTGTGCTTCAGTGGTCAATGCCTCGGGTGTATGAAGCCCTACAGATACGGTGTGCATTAGCCACTTTTACTCACTAGAAATTGGCAAATACTCCCAAAAAATAAAAATAGAGAGTCAAAATACTCACAGCAAAAATAAAAAGGAAAAAGACCTGTAGAATCTTGCGCCCCTGCTTTCACCCTCACAGTTTATGGATATGTTAGAACCAGTAATGCACGTAGTACCACAGGAGGAAACTACTATTTTAACTACCTGATTGGAAGAAAGAAACATGTATCTTTTAAGGTGCAAATAAATATTACAAAAACATTCGATTTTTCAGTAAAAATATTTTACTCGCTTATAAAATACTATCATTGGGAATTGGACTTGCATTTTTACTCCCTAAAAAAATCATTTTACTCACAACTTTAAAAAAATAGGGAGTAAAATACTCTCCCTTCCAAATCTTATCTGGAGCACTGGGTACATATATAAGAAGTCATTTATGACGCACCTGTACACAAGTGTTTCTAGGCACGACAAGACAAGGGAGGGAAGACAGAAGGAGGTCCAATCAAACAATCTTACTAGGCCTTGTGTCATTCAGATCGTGCAAGCGCAACAACGCAAAGTGCACTGGGGGAGAAGAGGGAAGTGCTAGGGAGAGGGAGAGCATTGCTCTGAGGATAAGCAGCCAGGGAAGCGCGGCTCTGGGTGAGTGCAATGAGGCAGGGGACTGTAGGGTTACAGTTAAAGCCCCTAAGTGTGCAGTAGGTCTAAAGGCAGTGCAGGGGAGACTGGACATGGAAGAGCCTGGTAGTCCGTGCAGCAGACAAGAAGGTCAGCAGAGGAGAGGGAGAGAGAAAGCAGAGGTGAGAAGGAAGGTCTTGAGCTGATTCCGGAACTTCAGGTGGTCCGGCTCAAGTTTGAGAGGGAGGCACCTGCAAAGGAGAGAGATCTACCCCCGACTCTCTGTGCCAGCGGGGATACATGGTCCGGATTCAAAGAGGTGATGTGCCTTTGTTTGCATTGCTGTAGCTCTGCATCTGGCTCTGTGAAGCCAATGCTGTGTAGCTGGGTGTGGGGCAGTGGTGCGACGACATTTGGGCTGGGCAGATAAGTCTTTAGCCCCCCTAAAAGTTTTGCGCTAAGTTAATTTGACCTGGCCTTCCTACACAGCGATGCACAGGCCCTCGTTTTAGAAGTCAATGGTGGGTCAGTGCATGCACACATTTTCATTTTAATCTTAGTATTACCATCCTTAGTCACATGAAATACTTTTATTGTGATGTTTTGTATTTGCATTTTATTGAATTTATATAGCCCTTTACTCCAAAGTGCTTTACATGAGAACAAGTAAACATACAGCAAGCATAAGATGACAATTGAACCACAACCTGATAACAGCATAAAGAACAACTTACAATAAACACTGTGCTTCCAGGCCCTCCAGAGTGGCCTACTCCAATTTACTAACTGTGCCAAAAACCTGCATAGTGCGTCCTGGTGGCACGGGCTTTCCCACCATGGCATCCACCCTCTGGAACTCCCTTCCACCGCACATCAGACGACTCGACTCTCACACTGCCTTTCGCAAGGCCATCAAGACTAGTCTCTTCAAATAATGTGCCTGTTTTTTGTTTGCTACCCTGAACCTATGTATCTGTAACACTGTATGTATATTCTAAGAACTCTTCTGGGGCGGCTTTTTTGTAACCCTTAATCAAGCCTTCTTACGCACCGCTTATCAGCACCTCTATGCCTTAAGGCTGCAGTGTGCTTTACAAATGTACAAAATAAAAATATTGCAGCAGAGAGGAGGACGTGGGAGGGGGGAGGTGAGCAAGGGAGTGGTAGATGTTAGAGGAGGTAAGGATGGGGGAAAGAGCAGGAATGTGACGGAAGAAGATCGGAGAAGGTGAGACAAGAATCAGGCAGGGGATGGGAGGAAGGGGATCAGAGGGATGGAGAGGGTAAGGAAGAGGAGGAGTAAGATGTAAGGGTAAAAGGGAAGGGTGGAGGTAGGGAAAGTGGGGTGTTAGGGAGGTGAGTGGAAGAGGTAAGATTTTAGAGAAGAGCGAAAGGAAGGGTAGGAGGGAGAAGAGTGGATGTGAAGGGGGAGGCGGTTCCAGGGGAAAGGAGCAAGGAGTTGAAAGGAGCGGAAGGGAGAGGGGGGCGCAGGGTGGAGGAGGAGGAGAGAGTAGGAACAGATTAGCAGGGCGAAGAGGACGAGAAGGGGTGTAGAAGGAAAGAAGGGAGGAGAGGTAAGAGGGAGCAAGATCATAGAGGGATTTGAAAACAAGACAGAGGAACTTGAACTTGAGTTGGGAGTGGAAAGAGAGCCAACCTAGAGAGGTGAGGCAGGAGGAGATGGAGTCAAGAGGTTAGAGAAGGCATAGGGAGCGGAGGGCAGAGTGGTATATGGATTTAAGAGGGGAGAGATGAGAGGAGGGGAGTCTGAAGAGAAGGGAGGAACAGTAGAAGAGTCTGGAGAAGAGGAGGGAAGTAATTAAAAGTTTAGTGGCGTGAAAGGTAAGGAGGGGTCGAATTTTACGAATGTTATAGAGGTAAAAGCAACAGGATTTAGCAGTGAGAGAAATATGGCGAGTTAGAGAGGCGAGGGTCAAGATGGAGACCAAGGTTGCGGGAATGGGGAGAGAAGGAGAGCTGGGCGGGGGGAAAGAGAATGAAGGGGGGAGGGGAAGGAGGGGGAACAGTGATAGCAGGGAAGAAAAGGAGTTCAGTTTTATCAGTATTCAGAGTAAGGAAGTGTGAGGACATCCAGCAGAAAGGCAAGAAGAGAGTTTATCATGAATGTCAGGAGAGAAGGAGGAGAAGGAGAGGAAGAGCTGGGTGTCATCAGCATAGAAGTGGTGTGAGATGCCAAAAGAGGAGATAATAGGAGCTAAGAATGAGGTGTAGAGTGAGAAAAGAAAAGGTCCAAGGACAGAGCCTTGGGGAACTCCGTTCATGGTGCCCATGCATTACCAGTACGAGTGTTACACAGTAATATAAGCTTTCTCATATTATAGGGTGTATGTATTATTGACGCAACTCAGAAATGCACAGGTGTTCCTTTGTCACTGTAATGGAGCACTGCAAAGCCCCTTCATTACCAGAGTAACCGCCTCTAATGTTCATTTTACTTGCGTAATGAAGCAATCCGAAATATCCTACTTTAAAAATGATTGTCACCACTTTAACACAGAAATGAAAAGCACTTTCTTTTCCGTGCTCTGGGTGTAGCACAAGCACAGCAATTTAGAAACATGAAGTATTTTCTATCCAAAATTACGAGTGTAAAATACCAACCGAAAATGGCTTATTTTTAATATTAATATTGTGCAACCAATTTAAACATTATAGAAGAACGCGCGTTTGGATTTTAGTATTACACTGTAATACCTCAAGGTAAGGTTGGGGTTGCGTACCGCAGAAGCAACAATCTATATTTAGAAGGCAACAATTTACATTTCCGCTTCCCCATCCGTGTTGTCACTGAAACAATGCAATCAACTTGAATATAAGTGACTGTCTGCAGGATAAAAGTGCTGTGCACAGAAGTAATACATCACCCACATGCGCTTATATATTTTGTGGGTCGTCCTGGCTTCCAGAGTACTTTGCAATGTTTTGTAAAGGTGCCCCCTGGCCAGGCTTCCCGTGCTGCTAGTGTTTGCTTAGAGACTGCACAGGGCACACAGACAAAGCAGCACCCATTATTGGGTCACACACGGTCACACCAAGGCACACTCAGGCACTGGAGAAACACCAGATGAGACACATATGAGAGGGTTGGCCGGGATAATGAGGGTTTTGGGGGGGCACAGGCACCAGTTAGTTGCACTCTCACCCCTGTCCCCCTGCACCCCTGTAAAGACTGGAGGGGGGTATCAGAACTCCTGCTATCTATACGGCAGAGTATTCTCTATTTGGTAAACGTGGATGAGCAATCAAAGCTTAAACTCTCAGGAGGTGATGCAGGCTGGTTCTTGAGTACAGTGTAGTCCCCAAGCACCCACAAAGGAATGTCCACACACTATGTTAGTGATAACACAGTCTTTATATAAATAAGAATGTGTAAAGAAGTTATATGCCCCCACACAAGTAAGTTTGCCCCTCCCCCACCTTCTCTGAAGCTAGCACCTCTCCCAACATTTGTGGGTGTAGGGGGGCCAACAATGCTTCCCGCCTGGGGTGCAATCTGGTCTAAGTCCGGCCCTAGGTCCCAGTTAGATTTTCTTCCCATCCCAATTGCTCGGCTAATCGTTCGAAGTTCAGTACGAAGTTATTCGCCTTCTAGGTATGGCTGGAGTATCCCTTGAGGTAGCAGGGGTCTTGCTTGTAACTCGACCAGTTTTGTCAATTTCTCTTGAAATCTAGCTTCAGCCTGAATTTAATGGGTGGCCAACTGGGCCATTTCTTCCAGTGGGGTAAGCGTTCTGTCTGTAGTTTTTTCCTGAAACAGAAAGAAAAACAGGTCTCGACTACTTCTGATAAGAGTTTCGAAGACGTCTGACCCCTCCGAGGCTGATTCCGCAAAAGGGAAAAGCTTAGATAAATTGGTCTACAAACCTCATGGACCAGGGACGCTGATAACTTGGTACCAAAAAAAATAAAAAAAGGTTCGCGACAAGGGAGATTTTTAGTGCACTAGGTCTAATGAAGGTACGGGCTAGCTGTGTTTTCAATATTATTTAATCCCACTGTTGGATGTTATGGGATGGTATCTAATAACTGGGTTTTAAAAAACAAATCTTGTTGACCAGTTGGAACGTGTAGCAGAGAGAGCAAAACTTCTTTAAGAGTGGATACACGTTCAGGTACAATGAGCATGGATCCTCAATTTTTATCAATTTGATCAAATCCCACTCCTGACACCACATGTAAGAAAGGCATGGTATCAACGACAGACACAAGTGACCACAGTTCAAAGGTGTTTATTGAAAAATGCCTTTCTAATCCTAAACATAAAGATGGGCGGAAGCTAAGACTATCAAATAATAATAATAATAATAATGCAGTCCTAGTGGTGTCTTGTCAAAATAAAAGGGCCTATACTAATACACCTATAGCCAATCCTTCCCTCTAAATACAAATAGTGTGGGAAACAATGTTATGTACAAGAAAGAAGTGTTCAAGAAACGATATGTCAGGATATCCAGGCTGTTGGCCTCCTTTACCCACGTTTTTAGCACGCGAAAAAGCTGCACCCTCGAGCTTAGCACAGTCACTGGCTTCTCTAGCACAAGGGTGCAGTTCAAACGTTAGCATCAGGGCCTTCAGTGCCCAAGTCTCTTAAGTCTCTTCTTTCAGAGGGCATGATGCGACAAATTAAAAATACGTTCCTTTCCTCTTAGGATTTCACACATACTCAATTTCTCAGGTGATTCACTATTCACCTCAGATCCTCCTCAGCTTGGCTCAGATCAGTTTGTAAAAAAAAATGTTCAATCGGTCTCCCTCTGCCGGGCTCAGACCAATTTTATTGTGTTTGTCTACAACACAAACATGCTTTAACCCAAAGCTTTCAATTGATCTCCCTCGTTCGGGTTCGGACCAACTTTGTCTGCTTTGTCTGCTTTGTCATCAACTTTCTTGGCAGGATCAACATCAAAGACTTTCGATTGTGCACAGGATTTTGCTTGACCCATTGCAGGACCACTTTGATGCACAGTTCTTGGCCACTCTTTCACCTTTGTCAACTCTCAGCCGGATACCTTCCAGAGACCTTCGAATGGGCACACACGCGGTGCCGGACCACTCTGTCAAAAGGTATCGTATCTTGGTTTCAAAGTTCAATCACTCATCTGTTGTTCAATTTTAATCGCACTGGCTATCACATGCGCTTCAGCGCTCACCATACAATGTTGCCGCTTGCAACCTTGGCTTCAACACAGACCGGTCTGGTATCAGACTCCCCAACTGACCGGCTGTGTTGATTTCAATGGCGCTGCTTTGTTGTGGGAGCCAAGGACAGTACCACGGCAGCAGGAGATTCTCCCCGCCCTGATTATTTATGTGGGAGGGCCCTGGGTACCTCCGAAACCACAGGATTCTTCAGCTGGGTTTCCTGGTCTTTCTATTCTTGAGGTTTCGTGAAAGTAACGGTTCCTTGTCGAAAAGGTCAAGGGCACTTCCCTCCTTGGGATCCCCTTCTGTTTCGCCGTCTTAAACTGCCATCTCGGAACTGCTGCCTCCTCGTATGCTTTGCCTCGCTCAGAGTGTGCTCTCGTGCTCTGCCTTTTATCCGTGTGGGGGAGGTGTAATGGAAGTCAGGTGTGCGTGATGGTCAGGAATTGCCTGACCCTGCCTGACCATTGTATTGGGACATGTCAGATATACGGCTCGGGTGTTAGTCCGTTTTCTCTCATGGCAACTGTCCATGAGCAAGTGTTTGAGTTGTCAAAAGGTAGGGGTGGGGATTGAGTTCCTAAGTATCCTACCTGGTAGGATGGGATAAAGGTATTACAGGGAAGGGGACACCCCGTCTCCCCATCGGGTTTCCCACTCCACTCCCCGAAGACCACTCACCCAAGTGATCCTCTTGCACTGGTCCACCCCCAGGAACTGGTTCCAAAAGCGATGGCCGTGTCCTGGCAACCTGGATGACAGATCCCCAGGAACTAGTGGGTGAGACACCTTCAGGTTTCTCACACTAGCAGGTTAACAGCAGGGTCCGTCTTATAGGCAGGGAGTGCAAGGAAGTTGTCAGTGCATACTCTCAGGCTCTCATTTCTTAATATAATAAATATTACACTGCCTAACAAAGGCATGGGCTGAGAACTGCGTGTGGCGAGGCGTGCATGCATTGCATTACCGAGGCATGGTGATGTTAGTACATACGTTATTTTTGTGAGCAAAGTGACCGTGCATGGATGTTTCGGGCACAATGAAGCAGCCTAGGTGAGGTGAGAACCAGAGGAAAAGGCGCCAGGTGGGAGGAAGGGTGGTATTGGGAATCACCGAGTAGTGTCACAGGTTGGTGGACATTGATAGGGAAGCTTTAGCCCCCGTTGGGCAAATGATAACATACCTTTGGTGCTGTGCTTGCTGGCATCCTTCTACGGCCTGACAGGGCCAGACAAGGGAAATAATCCTCAGCCTTAGTATTGGACCTTTGTGGGGGGGTTGCGTCGGGGGCTCATGTTTAAACCGCGGGGGCATGTTTTGCAGTGTTGGACTGTTAGGATCTACAGCTTTTGTTCCAGAGTATATTTTTGACAGAAAGTTTACGTGCTCTGCAAGGTGACAGAAAGTTTATCCTGAAAAGTTTCTTTTGATTTATACCTTCCATTTGCTTTTAGTTGGGAACTGCCCCAAGCACACACAACTGCTTCCACTTCCACACTCACTGCATCCAAACCTAACCAGGTTCTATCCTTGTGTTTTATCTTTTTTAATTCTCACTTACCAATTGTGATCTTGTAAGTTTCTTTTTTCATTTTTTTTAAATACATTTATTCCCACCTGTATTTTTTTTGTTTGACATGATGCCAGTTTTCTATATTAGCTGGTTAGGTTGTGCCAGGTCAGGTTATATCATATCATGTTTCTTTAGGTCACATCACATTAATGTCAAGTGCTTTGAAGCAGCCATACGGTGGCGGGTAGCACTCAACAACATGCAATTAATTCATGCGAGCGGTACTCCATTCAAGAAAAAAGCACCAAAACTCTCAATGAAGACAGGAAAATGTAAGATGGTAAGCAGAATACAAACCCCTGTTGGACCTACGAGCCCCATGCTGACCACTATTAACAGAGCAAGGTAAGTGCAAAAGAGGTTGAAAAGAGACGACAAGGCTGAATTAATCGAAATAAATCCCAGAAGAGCTTGGCCCGATTGCAAAAGGAATGCTGCCTCCTACACAACTATAACCATTGCCATTAAGTTCCTTGCAGGCTTCAACAAATCTCATGGAGCTTGGTTCAGGGATGTTTCTCCCAGGAAATCTACAGTTCAAGCCCCACCCTCACTTAAACGCTGTTGTAGTTCTTTCTTTCCTCTCTATAGAACCTGGCCGTTGAGCTTGTGCATGTGCTTTCTTGTTCCCTTGTGCATGGTTTCAACACACACAGGCTCACAATTACACCCTGGTGTTGTTGAAATCTTGAAAGCTGCATCACACCGGACCAAAAGATGTACTTGCATCATCGTTTCATACAAGGAGGTGCCAAACTGTCACTTCATACAGGAGGACAGACCCGTCTGTCTCTCACTACCCGCCCTGTTTGTCACACATCCACGTTTGTTTTTCACACAGTCTAAAGATTGCCTATGAAGCTTAGGGTATGTTTTCTCACTACAGTTGGGTATGTACTACTATACTTGTAGAACTTAATTCCAAGTAAGGTATCACGCTGTCTTAATGTGAACTAAAATTAAGTCCAGCATGACAAAACCTAGAACAGACTCTTAATAACCTTTTTGATATTGAGGTGCCAAGATTTTTCAATGTTGCTGCATTCGTATGATCACTCTATTCCAAGGGCCGAAATTGGAATACTTAGGAGCAGGAGATGGAAGTAGCTCCTGGGTGTCGGAATTTCGTGATAGCTGGGAGTTACTCATTGCGACCCAATAGCTATTAAAGTCTCATGAATGAGTTCAGGTCTGGGTACGTTTATAATGAGCCCGAAAGTATGTTGAAAGAAATGCAGCAGTTGAAAAATGATACTTTTGTTTAGCGAGTTAAAATGGAGATACACAAGTCGGTATAGCCACACTGTAGTGCCTGAAAGATGTGTGGAATTGGCTTGCCCACCTAACTTCGGCCTGAACCTAAAAAATGCACACACCATATATCCCACATTTAATAGCTGTATTGCGGTCTTTTGCTAAATTCCCAACTATGTGTTGATTCTTTTCAGTCTCTTGCCACGTGCCTTTACATTTCTTCGCTTTTATTTTATCTTGAGAATGCCAGTTCTTTCTCATCAGTACTTATGTACTGCTGTTACCTCTCAGTTAGTCATAAGCTATCTTTGCTGCTACAACCATACCTCTGCACTAAATCGTTTCTGTATTAATCACTGCTATCTCTTTATTGACACATTTTTATCTCTGTTGCCTCTTTTTCTGTGACATCTCCCCGCTCATTTTCTCTCTGCTGCGGAATAAGTAGCTAATTCAAAGGATGCCACAAATCTAAATTCCACAAAATGCAACTAGAACTGTGTGTCCTGTATATATGAGCCATTGTGCTTGAACTATCTTCTAGATGTTAACAAAAGCACCTTCAATAAAAATGTCCAGGCACATAGGTATATTTGTGTGGCATCAGTTGGCTTGGGGAGCCAAAAGGTAGCTCCTTGTAGCGGTTGCATCAAGCTTACCGGGCTCTTCTAGGCTATACATAGGATCTAAATAGCTCCCAGTTCCCCTCTATTTTGAACCCTGCTATTCCCTTACCTTCCGTTTTCAGTAAAAGAAAGAAATTCTCTTTTACACATTGGTGGTCATTACGAGCCAGGCGTTAACCATGGTGCCATTAGCGCCATGGTTGACGCCGGTATTTTACCGGTTGCGCCATGGTGGATGGCGGAATTACCGCCCCATTCCAAGGTTGGCGGGGCGGTAATTCCCCATTCACCATTGGCTCTTCCCCATTCCCATTTTTGCCCCCATAGGGCTCAATGGGAATGGGGAAGGCGGTAATTACGGTACTGCAAATTGCGGTACCAGAATTACCTCGAAAGTCCCTTTGCGGGTTCCTTCCTTAACGGCTGGTAAAACCAGCCGTTAAGGTAGGGACCTGCAAAGGGACCTCGTAATTAGGCGGTAAGGGGTTAACGGCGCCACCACCTTTTACGGCACCGTTAACCCCTTACCTCCTGGGTCGTAATGAGGCCCATAGTCTATTCTTAACTAGGCAATTCTAGTTTGAGGCACTGCAGTTGCCAGAATTAACATTCTGGAGTTTAACCTGACCAAACAAACCACCAAACTCCCAGTATTATCTATGCACGCCTACGAGTCCCTCATGCATCCACTATTACATTGTGTATTAAATCAAAATTCTCCAAACCTGCCCTGGAAACACACTCGATTATCACAGCACATACGGACACGTCCTCCATTATTTTGCAGAACTATAGTACACCTAGCTGGACTAACATACATGCTATCACAAAACATAGCCCGCTGCACCCTTCCCTTCTTTTGGAGAATTTATTTCCTGCTTTCCCATCCTCTTATCTTCCCCATGCTCATATTCTTTCCTCCAGCATAGCAAGGTCTGGATAGCTCTGGCTAGGGAGGGGACAGCCAGAGAACTCGTGGGTAGGGGGCACAGTCAGGTTGTCTGGTCTAGCTCTAGGGGCCAAATGGGAGCCGAGCCGAGAAAATGGCTGTGTGTTGGGAGGATGGTGGGGGACAGAAAAGGGGAAGGCAGCGCTGGGAGGAGTGTCAGTGACAGCACTGGTATTTTTTGAGATGGCACAAGGTGAGGGACTGGGAAAAGGTGTGTTGGCACTTGCGGGACTGGCGTTTTTTGAAAGGCGCAGGAGAGAAGGGCAATGTGCGATGGCAGCTGGAGGGCAGGGGACGAGTGCAAGAGCTGTTGGAGTAGAGAGGTGGTACTTACCTTCTACTACGAAGTCAGTCTGCTCAATATCTCTGCACTGTTATACCAAGGAGTGCTCCTGTCCTGCCCCAGCCAATCAATAAGTGGCTGGGGCAGGTCAGGAAGCCAGGCGGACGCGCTCCTGTACATGCTGTCATCACCTCAGGAGTGCATGTTTTTTTTAACTGTCCTTTAAAAAAGAAAAAAAAAATCTAGAATAGGTGGGCTGCAGGTGGGGCTCATGGTTGGCCCCTTGTTTGGACAGGCACTGAGACGAAAGGAAGGTGAGGCAAGAGACAGTTCACCCGGGCCGGCACAAGCCCCACCAGGTTCGCCTATCTCTACCCCTAGCAGGGGCACAGTCTGCCACTTCAAGCAAAAGCCTACGCGTTCTGAAACTACTATGATGTAGGTATATTTGGCACAGTATAAAAACCGATCAACATAACAGTGCAGTACAAATATCTTCTCCCAACCAAAATATGGAGTGACAATTTTTCCTACATTAGACTGCTTCATTTATTTTGTATCCAGTAGCTTTGTTGAATGATATAGTTTATAAGCATTATGTATAACTGTTTTCACAATCTCTGCCAAATTGTTATTATCGTTTCATCACTTGATGACTTATATGTATGAAGACCAAATTGCTTCTAGATCTGGGAGTGTCTTTTGTGCTTCAGGAAGAGAGGCCCTTGACATCATTCAATTTTCATTTAATCAGCGGGTTAGGGGGACGTGGGCCAGAACAGCACAGTTGCGCTCTGGCAAAACTTGTATCGGTAGAGTGTTGTTCTGTGGAGGCGGGTGACCGACACCCAAAAAAAAAAAATAAAAATACACTTTGAGGAAGCTCTATACGTCCGACTGCAATTTATCCTGTTCGCTGTTTTAAGCTTGAATGAGCAGTATTCAGTCATATGCAACTGATTTAGAAGCTGCATTGAAAAGTTGACCTCTACTCACCAGTACAGCCCAACCCCAAAAGGGAAGTTAAGCCAAAGGGGTATATGAGGCTTAGGGTTGGCATACATTTTACTACTATGCAGAGTATTGTGACAGATGAAATGAGCACCAAACCCAGTGTACATTACATGCTCAGAAGGAATGCATATTTTAATTCCCATCACAGACGGACATTGCCAAATCGTTGGTCTCATGTTGCCAAGATGCACTTTGATTTCATGCAAAGTAGCCACCATCCAACATTCAGGGCACCCGTTATGTATTGATGTAGGTCTCCGACATCACATACACAGACCAGCTGTGGAGCTATGTAGTTTTATCCTGGAATTCTTTATTGTATATATTTACATTTGTACAGGATCCAGATTCTCTCAGTATGTACAATACCAATTCAGGTTGTCACAGTAGAGATTGTAGGTACAGACAGGTAGACACAAGGCCAGAGACCCACCAGCCATCCTTACACACCCAGCTTAGGCCCCCAATTGACATTCATGGAACACTCACTCACAGACACAATAAACATTCTCCTAAGCTGCCCATCATGCATACATCAACATTGCAACAGCACCTCCCTCGCCTCATAGCAACAAACCAACCCCTCTCTTATTTTCACATTTGCTAGGGGCCTGGAGGCGGTGGTGTGTGGTTTAAATCCCACTAACAGTACTTAACATTATTCTACACCTACCACCGCCCCTTAGCCGCACCCACATCACTCGACAATTGTGCCCACACTCGAAAGATAGGGGAAAGCTGGGGGTGGGGCGTCACACAATAAATGCGATCCAATTTCCAGCACTGCAGACCTCGGATATAGATTTGATGCTCCCAAATAAGCATCCCTTATCTAAGATGCTATGTGTATTTACTATTAGTTAGTAAGGAGCCGACTGCAAGACATTTCTTTGTAGAATATTACCTTCATGGAGATCTCTGGTTCTCTATTAGTTCAGAATGTTTACTAAAGGCCTAAGTATTTTCAATAGAAAGGAACATTAAACACTGACCAAAGTGACGGCTTCAGGGACCTTCAACCCTTACAATTGAAAGGCACAGAGAGAGGGGGGGGGGGGCAACTGCCCCCATGTTGCCATTTATTAGTCTTAACACCAATAGATTCCTTTCTGTATTGTTTTCATTGTAGGAATTTCAATGGGTGCTTTGCATCATGTTATCATGTAGTATATTCTGTTATGATGCATACGTTCTATTTGCAAGTCTTTTTCTGGAATCCCAGGCAGTTCCAGAGAAGACGGTTGAGAGAGAAAAGCGCTCGCTGGGGTCCTTAATAAACTACACTTGTACCACTTACCTGAGTGTCATCTCCATCGTGTCAACCTCGACATGTTTTGGCAATGAGCCTCTGCAGGAGGACCCCGGGAGCTGCTGGTGGCCGCCCATGGTTGAGACCCTGTGAGTGCGACAGCGACACCCATTCTGGCTCCTTGGGGCGGAGATCAAGTCCTGTGGTCAATGGTCCTAAGGAGGTGAGAAGCAGCCGTACTGCCGTCTTGTGGGATGCGGCTGCGGTGGTCTGGACCAATTTTGGGTAGCAAGGCTCAAGCGCAGAGTGACAGAGCTCGAGTGCAGTCCCAAGCGCCACCATCACTAAGTGGCGTTCTGTGGGTGTACGTGCCGTGCGGGTTAGATAAGAGGACTCAGCAGGTGTCTCGACGAACATTTGGTGGGCGAGAGCCAGGCATTGTGAAGTCACGCCTGGAACTCTGCAGCTTCGAGACGATTTGGGTCCAGCTAAATTGTGACATGCAGCCAGGAATGGAATGTGAAAATGTGATCCAGACACAAAATAACACACCGCCTTTATGACACGTGGTGGGAACGATCTGGCAACTGCCAAGTACAGAATACCGTTTTTAAAGGGAACAGAACATGGCAAAGAGGAAAGAAGCTTGAAAACTGTAATAAAGACTGCAAAGAACGTTGAGTGAGTAGCAAACACCCCCCAAAAAATAAAGAGTGATAACACAAACACACATCCGGCCTACAATGCAAAATGTACCTGCCCCGTGCCCTTTTCTGGGCACCCCAGGTGAACCGCCAATTCCATGGGAGATTTGGACAGATTCATTTCAGGTGTACCTGAAGGCCATAGGTGGGGCCAAATTCAGCAAGGAATTAAGAGAGGCATCACTCTTAAACTGACTAGGAGGTGAAGGACTGCAGATGTTTCATACCCCGATGTGATGATCACGTTCTATAATCAAGTGACACGAAAGAACCTGACCGGAAGAGGCCACATGAGGGGATTAAAACAAGGGAGTAGGAAAGCCCATGAGGGCACTGCCGCTCCGGAACTGCCAGCAGAGTGTGTCTGACCATCATTCCAGGTGCTGTGCACTGGGCCCACCTTGCCAGGGTGTGCCCCCCAATGGCGACGAGGCAGAAACTGCCTCATTGCAGCCCGTGCCGCAGAGCGATCCAGGCAACGCAGCACCGACCCGCAGGGACGCCCCAGGTGTCCACAGGCCCGCTGACTCACTTGCAGAGTCACCTGCCCTGCGTTTGCTGGGACGCCAGGATCTACAGCTACACACGCCGCGAGTACCATCAGCATGTCAGCGCTGCCCCAACCCACCACAACCAGCACCTGCACCACCCTATCACGAGAAGCGCATCCCAGCTGGCCATGTCTTGCCAGGACCACCACGTAGTCTCAGCCTACGTCGAGGCCTACACATGCCCCAGAGGTCCTCCAGGAGCCACTAGAGCCCGCATAACGCGGGGAGCAGAGAAAATAAATAAAATACCCCCAGGCACAACTCCAACATGAAAGGTACACCCATGTGTGGAGAACCCTCCAGACACTGGAAGCCCAAAGGCACAGCCCCGGCAGGAGCACATTACTCTGCCTAGCACCATCAATTCCTGCATAACGCCCCAACATGGCAGCAGACCCCACAGCATCACCGGCCAGGACACAGGCACAGAACCCCGACTTCAGCACATGGTTGGACACAACATATTTATTAAGCCTTTTGAGCCGTTTGGCCTCGGAGCCACACTTTGCTGGGAACTTTGGTAGCAACAATTTGAACTAAGCCTAAAGTCAAGGAAAGTCACAGCGATGAAGAGAAAAGGACACTACTCATGCTTAACCTTGGTGCCAGGACTCTTCAACACCCTCCCAAACAGAGGCACAGAGGATGATTATGATACAGCGAAAGCAGTATTAACAAGGAAGTTAAAAACCCAGCTGAGCCCATATTTTGAACGTTAATGAACAAAGCAAGAAAGCGCCCGCAGGGAAACAGGGACGTCTTCCATTGCCGACTCCGGGAAATGGCTATCGGGTGTGATTTCCCTGATGAGGAATTTTCAGTCGGGCAACAAGTCATACACCGCCTGTCCTCTGAAAAACTTCGGAAAACCATACGATCCGAGACCAACCTCCCATTAGAGACCATCCCCACCATGGGAAGACAACGTGAGAGGACAGATGAGCACATGGCAGAAATGGAACAGATGATCAGTCGCCTGCCACTCGACACCGAAACTCCAAACAACAGCATGACGACTATCAGCGCACTGTGACAGCACAGACGCCAGTACGCGCCCGCACAGAACAGACCCAGAGACTGTCTATGGTGTGGCGGCCAACAACATAAAGAAGAACCATGCCCAGCTTGCAGCACCACATGCTACAAATGTGGGAAAGTAAACCACTACGCGCCCGTATGCCTCAGCTCCAGGAGAGCGGGAGAACCACCACCACCACCAGAAAAAGCCTGCGAATGGAACCGCGACACAAGGCACAAGAACGCACAGCCATTTTGCCCATGGCAACCAGACCAACGCCCGCAGAAACAGTCGACCAGGACCCGCGACCGGCCCAGAAGGCAAGCACACGCAGTCGAAGGGGACAACGCAGACAGCAGCAGTGATGACGACCAATCAAGCAGAGAGCCCTCCACGAGCTGCACAAACCACTACCAAAGGTTGAGAAGGGAAAAAGCACATACAATATCGGCAGTCAAATCAGCTAACGGCAACCAACCGCACAACACCAAATCACACCGTACCTGCGTACTAACAGTCGGAGACATCCCAGTGAAGATGATGATTGACACCGGTGCAACCGTAAACGTAATGCTGACCACGAAATTTGACAAGCTACTCCCCAGACCAACCCTATGGCTCAAACCCGTACAGCTATTCGCCTATAAGAAACCCCTACCAGTCATAGGACAAACCTCACCTATGGTGAAAGTCACTGCAAAACACAAATCTATGTAGTGGATGCCGGGATCGAGACGCTCCTCAACTGCAGAAAATCTACAGCTAATCCTGTTCTCCTTAGCAAGCCACTCACTAACCAAACACAAAAAGCTGTTTCATGGTATCGGATGCCTGAAAAGGAGAACTGTGAAACTCCACATCGACCCCACAGTGGAACCAAGAGCCATCTGGCACCAATGGGTTCCTTTTCACATGACAGCAGTGGTGGAAGCGGTACTTAACAAGCTAGAGGACCTCAGGATAATTGAAAAGACCACTGGCCCGACCCCATGGGTGTCCCCCATGGTCGTAACAGAAAAACCAATGCAACCACAAGTCGTACGAATTTGCATTGACATGCGCTTACCTAACGCCGCCATTGGGCGAGAAAGACACATTACCCAGGCAGTGGACAAACTAATTGTAGACTTAACAGGAGCTTCCGTGTTCAGCAAGCTGGACCTACGATTGGGGTACCATCCGATCCAGCTTACCAAAAGAGTCAAGGTACATCACGGCATTCTCCTCACACCTAGGACTGAGAAGATACCGCCGGCTCAACTTTGGAATCTCCTCGGCAGTGGAAGTATTCCAACACAAACTAAGAATGGTATTACAAGACCTGCAAGGAGTCACCAATGTCAGTGACGACATACTAGTCTACGGCATGACAAGAGGAAGATCACAACAAACGGCTACAGTAACACTTCAGTGATTAGAAGAGTCTGGGAAATCTCTCCATGAAGAGAAGTGTGAGCTCTGGAAGTCAACACTGAGCTATTTTGGATATTTAATGAAATAAGAGTGTCCCCAGACCCCTGCAAGGTCGCAGACACCAAAAATGCCTAAGCTCCCACCAACACAACAGAAGTCTGTAGCTTTTTGGGAATGGCAATTTACTGCGGGCGATTCATCCCGATCTAGCCACCATCGCCACCCCATTGCGAGAACTCACTGAGACAAAGTCGAAGTGGAGCGAAATGCAAGAGACAGCGTTCCAGAAAATAAAAGATTAATTGTCCAGTGAGGCCACCATGGCCTTCTTTGACTCGTCACGAAAGACAGAGCTGCCAGTTGACACCAGTCCGGTTGGCCTAGGAGCAATGCTAACCCAAACTGAGCGAGAAGGAACAATAGTCCATGCATTTGCGAGCCGGGCACTCACCCTTAATGAAAGAAATTATGCGCACATAGAGAAGGAGGCTCCTGCCGTTTTATGGGGTTGGCGACACTCATGTATACATTGTGGGTCATCCGGTGGAAGTACTAACAGACCACAAACATCTGGTCTCAATATTCAAAGGATCGGCACCACACACCCCTGCCAGGATAGAGCACTGGATGCTCCAACTGCAACAGTTTGACCTGGAAGTACAGTACCAAGCAGGACCAGATAACCCTGCAGACTTCCTGTAACGGCACCCACGACCCGCCACGGTGTACGGAATGCAAGGCAGCTAAGGAAACAGATGAACTTATCGCATACGCCAGAGCCAAAGCAAGATTAGACGAAATGGTCGCAGAAACAAACAACACATGCCTACAAATTGCCAAAGAGCCATACTGACAGGCAATTGGAAAACCCTCCTCACGGCCGCCGTCCACCGAACACCACAAGCACAGGAACTGATGCAAGCACTATTCAGGATCAGACATGAGCTGTCCCGTCTCCCCAAAGGGACTGATCCTCAAAAAGACATCGCATTGTAGTGCCCTTTCCACCAGGGAAAAAAGCCATATCCCTGGTGGAAACCAGCTCATCATGCCAAGCCACCCACCGACCAGGACCACCAGAACCCATGGCCTGCCCACCCAGAATTGAATGCAGATGGGAGGCGGTAAGTGTGGATTTCTGCACAGTTGCTAACGAGGCCCATCTCCTAGTAGCGGTGGATGAATACACGTGATACCCTGAAGTAGAACCGGTCAAGTCCGCCGATGCGGCCTCCGTGATATGTGCATTGGAGAAAATGTTTGCCTTCCATGGCATCCCCTCATCGCTCAAGATTCGTTGACAATGTAGGAGTCCAACACCACCATATCACACTGTACTGGCCCCAAACCAATGGAGACGCAGAGAGATTCATGGCATCTATCAATAAATGCGTACGAACCGCCAAAGACAGAGGGCGACCTTGGCTTCCAGAACTGTACTGGTTTCTCCAGATTTACCGACAGACACCTCACCCGGCCACGCAAGAAAGCCCTGCGGCACTCATGTTCAGGTTACCCATCCAGGCAGAGCTTCCCCTCTACCACACCTGGCGCCCTCCGCACGCAGACCTAGAGCTGATAGAACAGAGGAGGCAAGAACAAAATGCGAGAGAAGACCGCACAAGGAGAGCAACACCAAATCACTTACAGGTAGGGGACACGGCACTAATCAAGAACCAGGCCCACCCCACGAAGATGGCGCTCCCATACGAATCACTACCCTGGACAATTACCCATCGAGACCATGGACCTTTAACTGCCTCTCGGGGCTCAGAAATAGTCACGAGAAACGGGTCTCATTTCAGGCGAATCCCAAGCACCACCTGGCATGAGACTCAAAAAGAAGAAGCTCCCGTGAGGGCAGGCCCCGTGACAACAGGGCCAACGCCACAGATAGAAGACCAAGGAGAGCCACCAAGAACACAGCCAGGAGGGAGAGTGCAGAGGAAACTCAGACAACCCCCACCATGCTCATCACCCTGAGGAGCGAAGGCGGGGGATGCTATTAGCACCGCAGGCAACTTGTACAATCGACGCGCCTGCGTGGTTTCATCTTGAATGGCATCTACCGAAAAGTGAGAGCCAGTGAGATCCAGCACCAGAGACAGTAAGACTCTAACATTAACTGTTGTAAAGAAAGTGCTTTTGGCCACACAACGTGAGGCACTGAGCACATGTTGGAAATGTTATTTCTGTTATCCAAGTTGGGAGAGATGTGATAATCACGTGACATGAAAGAACGTGACATTAAGAGGCCACTTGAGGAGATTAATAAAATTGAGTCGGAAAGCCCAATGCGCAACATCAAACCTATCAGATTGCATTGTTCAGGATGGTTCTGATGAACCTACTGCCACAATATCCTCAAAAGAAATATGAGGCAGGCATGGCCTAATGGAAAAACATTTCGGCAATAAGGCTAATATAGTCCTAGGACAGTGTTACTTCTTTACGAGGAGTCAACACGAAGGGGAATCGGTAGACTATTATATTGCAGCTTTGAAGGCCCCTAATAGTGAGCTGCAAATCTACTGGAGTGGTCCACGAATACATCAGGGACCAACTCATGCTACATACAGCAGATTCCCACACACAACAAAGATTGTGGCAAGCAATATATATACCTGACAGTTAATATTCGCCAATTATCACTAGACAGCGAGTAGGGGGTTGAAACACTAAATCTCCACTGAACAGCTATATATACTTCTTTGCCAGCAAGGGGCGGATGTGGAGAAACTGGTGTTAAAAGACAACGAGTTGATAATCAGTGGGCACTTAGTGTTTGATCTCCCTGCTGACAGGCCGTCTTGTAATAATCGGCGGATGTATTTATTTGTCTCCGTTAGGATGTATGAACGGAATGGGTACTTTCCCCTCTAAGCGAAGGGGGGTGCGGGAGGGGTAGTCCAACCATCATGTTTGAAATGGGCCACCGCACATCTTCAGTCGGGTCTGCACTGACCTTATGTTCCACCTTGGTTGGTACACTGAAAAAGCAATGACACTGACGTTGCAGGGCACGTTCCCAGTGTAATGATACGCATGAACGTAAACGAAGGTGCGCAAAGGGAAGAAGAGGAAAGCAATGAAAGAGTTTGAGAAGTTGGCCAACCACTCTGCACTTCCTCTGCTTTGCTCCAGCCACTGAGGTGTTTTGTATTCTACTAGCAGGGCAGTTTCTAGTCCATTTGGTACCCAGGGTGAAACACTAAAATGTGCTCCCTTGCTGCCTCTTCAGCGTTCGGCATGCTCGCCACTCCCAAACTACAGTCCAGGGTGAAGTAACTCCTACCCAACGTAAATAAATCACTGCTATACAAATGAAACAGGTTTTATTACATTGTGATTCAAGAACTTTGCAGCAATTCCTCAGACAAAGCAGAGAACACAAACAGTAAATACTAGTCTTGGTCTTTAAAGTTTTGTGTCAATTTTTAGTCTATGTTAAGGGCACTCTCCTTGACTTTGCTGCTGCGAAAGCATTTATTGCGCCCCCTCCTCAAGCCTCTGCTCTTTATCGATTTCCCCATGCCCTGCCTCCTGGCCCTGCAATCTGTTTTCCCTCCTCCCTACAATTCCTCCAAAATAAATAAAAAAGTAAATTATAACTTTGGTGTTGTATTTATCAAGTCCCAGACTGAAGAGGTAAGGCATAAAAGCAAGGCACTAGCCATGTACACCTTACTTTTAAATTCCAAGGTACTTTGCAAAATTTCGGAGGATTAAATGAATCTGCTGTGCATTCTTCCTCCTCCTCCAAAGGGCATATGCTTTTACGCATGCATGAGATTCTCATGGAGGCTTAAAGGGAATGGTTTCCCAGGGAATCTGCCTGTTTTTTGCACCTGCTAAAAGCCATCTGCTATGCAATTATGTCAGATGGCATTTACATTTCTTTAAAGCAAGGAGTAAAAGGGATTGTGCCTGTTTTTACCCTTTGCTTTTGCACTCCATTTTAGTAAAATGTGGACAATTGCATGGAAAGTACCCAACAGCATGTAATCACTGACGTTGGCAGTGCCCTCTATTAAAATACCCTTTTTGTAAACTGATCCTGCAAGCTTTGCACAACTCTGCCTTCAGGCACAATACTACTCTGTCATCCCTCCCGCGAGACCCTAAGAGGCCATTGCTTATCTGAGGGTCATCTCTTACCCCAGGCCCATCCCTGCACTTGCTGGCAGAAGAACTAGGAACTATGTAAAATGCTGGCTCATTGAAAACTTTCTAATAAAATGTATTCCCACAACATTCATATTTTGGATAATCAGAACAAGAATGTGTAACTTTTTTCTAGTTTGGGATTATAAAAAATAACATACCTTCAAAACGTACAAGGTGAAATATACAAAATTTCTTTCAATTGGCTTTACATAACCATACAAATTGCACAGGACGAATGACATTTGCCTTTCATAATATCAACACACACACACAAAATAAGCGAATATTTCCTTCTAATAGTGTTTTGAAAACGTTAAACAGTGTGCACGTTTTAAACTCTCAATAACAATGTTTTCCCTGGAACATGCAGTCCTGAAATGTGGCATTTCAGCTTAAATTGTTTCCTAATCTTCATCAGCTTATATAGTGCAGTGGTGAAGTACCCCAACCTGTGAACCTGGCAACCACGGTTTAAATCCCGAGGACGGCGCAAATTCACAAGGACAACTTTGCTCATTTTACACACAGTGTCTAAAATACCCAGGGGGACGGTGAAAAAGTGCATGGTATCTGTCCACCCGCGTGTACCCTCGACTTGAGCCGTGCAGATGGCCACCGATACCAGGATGCCACCCAGCCAGCTTGCTGGAACAGTGGGTCTTAAGGTTAGAGTATGCAGCCAGTGCCAGGAACCCAGCGGATAATAAGTCACTTGCCTGCTGGCCTAGCTAGCAAGGCTGTAACCTGCACTGACTGTCAGGGTGTTGGTTCTTCCTTCTCCCTGCAGGCCCTGCCCTGTGGCCAGCATGTGGCACACACACAGGTTCTATGTGACTAACAAGCAGACACGAATTCCAGCATGGCAGCGAAGGCTACACTCAATGTCTGGAATCATGCAAGTGGTGCAGCCAGAGCACTGGTGCTTCCCGTGCAGTGCCTTTACCACACACATTCAGCTGTGTTTAATTTCCTGAAGATGTGCAATTATAACGTACAAGCATTGGCAATGTGAACAGTTTAGGCTTTTGTGTAGGCATTCAAAAGGCACTTGCCAGGCACTGCTGTAGTGGTATTAACTGGCCATTGATGGTAGCAGGTGAAAAATGGTGTGAATACCTGGGCATCTAATAGCAGTGTCTGACAAATGCCTAATACTTATACACAAGCCAAAACTGTTGGCTTTGCCAATGCTCGTTTTTAACAGGACTTCAGTGAAGGATACACATAGTGCTTATAAATCGAGTGGCTGAAGATAGAACCGGTTAAGACAGTTTTATTGCACCAGTAGCACGATCGCATCGCCAATTAAGTAAACTCTCAGAAGACTGCATTGAGGCACTTCATGGCAAAGTTTGATGGTAAGGCTTGATTAAAACAAGCTCAAAGAGTTCCCATGAAGAGGTGTTTTGGCAGGGGCAGAAAGTGGCCGGTAATGGCCATAGAGATTAGAATGGCCATGGGCAGTCAATGGTGGGCAGACCAAGAGTGCTAGCCAGACCCAAGAAGGGAGGCCGCCTGGACTGGTTTTCATTTAACAGATTTCAGCTCAGATGGGACTGCTTTGAGGGGAGGGAGGATTACTTCTGCAAAGTCTAGACGTTGTAGAAAAAGCGTTGGTAATTTGGGGATGTGCATTTCTATTTCATTGGCAATCTTCCAATGAAATTATATATTTGTAACCACCGTTCAACATTCTAGCTATTTATAATAATTTGGGTGCAAAGAAAACTGCTGATACAACCGCCAAGTCCTGAGTAAAGTAGCAGAACATTTGAAAATTCTGCGCCCTTCCTCTGTACTGGCTCTGTGGGAGGAGGATAATGACTTGAAAGTGATCCGGGAGTAGTTGTGTGTTTGAGCACTTCTTTGACACAGCGAACAATAGAAAGGGGGCCCAGTTCAAAACCAAAAGGTATGCAAAGATCAAAGAAATGGGCGCTCTAGCCGGCCATCAAGGCTGTGTCAGAGCTTTTAAGAAAGAAGCAGATGCATGATGCGATGCATGCGTGCTTGTACTGCATACTTCACAAAACGTGTCTCTTTAAGCATTAACCAGTTCAAACTGCAGAACCCCTGCGCAGGAGCTTTAACACCTAACAAAGACTCACACTTTACTGCTTAGCAGCTCAGGAGGAGACCAGGCAAAAGGATTAGCTTCAAAACAGCCTAGAAAGTAAAACTACCAGTAATGGTATGCTGAAACTACCAAAAGAAGCGTTGAGAAACATAGAACTACGTTCCTGCTCACTTCTCCTTGATGGTTTGACACCCTCTGTGGTGTTTCTGGCCACTGTACAAACATAATGCTGGGGTTCATTTTCCTTGGTCAGTTATTTGCCCAGACTGGGGTAAATTGTGGTATTCATTTCATTGTGTAAAGCGCATTACAGCCCAGAGGCATCGAGGCGCTGTTGCATAAAATTGTCTTGGTTACAACAATTAAGACGGCTTGGTTCATGGTTGTTGTTTCGGGATTACATACAGCAGGCACAAACTCTTTAAAATCTGCAGGGAACTGGCCAAACCTGCCGCAGTCTCTACCTCTCCTGTCCCTTCCCAGGCCCTCTGCACAGCACTGGCTTCTCACTTCATCTCTAAAACTCAGGACATTCTGTCCTCACTCTCCTCCTATCCCCTCCCTCCCCCTACTCTTCCTCTGGCCCTTCTGCAGCCACCTCTCCTCCCTCCTTCTATGCCTTTCCCCAGTTCTCCACAGATGAGGTTTCTAGACAAGTTCGATCTATGAAAGTCTTGTTGAAACCTGTTCACCCCTGTTCCTCTAAAACTATCAAGGACCACATCAACTCTGTGGCTCCTGCCCTGGCTGATTTCTGCAATCACTCCTTCGCCACTGGAATCTTCCCATCCCCCAGAAGCACTGCCTTGTGCACCCTCTTCTTGAGAAAGCATCTGCCGACCCCTCCTGCCCAGCCAACTATCGCTCAATCTCCATCACTCCCTTCCTGGGCAAGCTCCAGGAGAAACTGGCCATCTCCCAGCTTAATCTCCAAACTGAATCTGTTGGTTGTCTTCATGACCATCAGTCTGGCTTCAGAGCTGCCAGAAGCACGGAAACTGCTCTTCTGAACATCTGTGAAGACCTGCTCTCCAACCTTGACGCTAACACCCTTTGCATCCTCATCCTGCTTGATCAACCTTCTGCCTTTGACACGGTCAACCATGCCATCCTGCTCAACCGTCTCCGTAATAACCTGGATATCATTGGTCAGGCTCTGGCGTGGCTGACTTCTTTCCTCTCTGACCGACCCTCCCAGGTCCAACTTGGGTCCTTCCTCTCTGCTATCTTTTTCTCTACCTGTGGTGCCCCCAGGGGTCTAACCTATCTCCCTGGCTGTTCAACCAATACCTGGCACTCCTTGCCCACCGCATCGCCGCTCTCTGCCCCAACTTTCAGTGCTATGAGGATGACACCCAGCTCATTTTCAGGCTACCCTCGGCCTCCTCCTCTCCTTCCCTCATCTCTGACTGTCTGTCCTGTCTGCTATCCAGGAGTGGTGTGCCACCAATGGCCTCTGCCTTAATGCCAGTAAGACTGAGATTCTCCTCATCGGTACACCCGCTCCCTCCTTTCCTGTAGCTCTCTGGCCGGCCTCTCTTGGCCCTCTTCCTGCTCCCACCTGCAAGGCTAAAAACCTCAGGGTGATCTTTGGCTCCACACTCTCCTCCTCCACTCACATCTCTGAAATCTCTAAGAAGTCACACTACCAGCTGCACCTCCTCAGAGGTAGTCTTCCTTTCCTCTCCTTCCCCCTGAAGCTCGCTGTCTCCAGAGCTCTGGTTCTCTCTAGACTGGACTATTGCAACAGCCTCTTTCTAAATCTGCCTGTTTCTACTCTCCGCCTTCTGCAACTTATCCAGAACAGGACTGCGAGACTTGTCCTTGGCCTCAAGCCCAGGGATAGTATCTCTCCAGGACTGAAATCTCTGCACTGGCTCCCTATGGCTGTGCGGATTAAGTTCAAAACCCTCTGCATCGTCCACAAGGCCTTCTGGGGCCTGGGGGCTCCATACCTTCAACTCTCTCTCACTAAATATCTTCCTTCTCGAGCTCTCCACTCATCCGCCTCCTACTCCCTCAGGATCAGTCGCTTCTCCTAGCAACGAGTTGGTGGTAGATCTCTTTCTTCGGCTGGTGCCTCCCTCTGGACAGCCTCCCTGCCTCCCTTAAACTTGAGGAGAATCATCTCTGGTTACTGACGCACCTCAAAACCTTTCTCTTTGCTTCTGCTTTTTCTCCTCCTCTGCTGACCTCCTGGCTTTAACCGGAACTGTACTGGCTACCTGAACACCCTCTGATCTCGGGCCCAGGTCCCTCCCCCGCCAGCTTCACACACCTGCACTGCCCACCTGGCAACCCCCGCACTTGGGGACTGTTTCTGTATCCCTACAGTCCCCCTACCAGCCCTTGACACCTGATGTCTGCACTTACCCATGCACTTGCTAGCCGTTACTTGTTTTATCTATTTTTAATTGTTTTATCTATTCTCATGTACTGCACTGTCCCTGCCCCCTTCCCACGCACTTGCGTGATCTGAATGACATCTGGCCTAGTAGGATCGTTGTCTGTCCTCCCTTTGTTCCCCTCCCTTGCCTCGTCGCGCCTTGAAACACTTGTGTATAGGCACGTCATAAATGCCATATCATATCATTCTGAGCATAGGGATTTCATTAAGAAACCTGCACAAATATTTCAAACAGGAAAGCAATGTTAATAGGTACAAATGCGATTAACCTAACACTGGGTAAGGCAACATACATATTAGGTGTTTACAGCTAATGTCTCCTCTGTAGCATCATCGAGAGCATTACTTACAATATTATACGAATAGCATGGTTTTTATTGCTTTACGAAAGGCTAGGTGTGATTCAATCCTCCTTATGTGAGGAGGTAGAGAGTTCCAATGGGTCGTGGCCATGGTGCGGAAGCTAGTGCCCGGTGCTGTTTTAGGGATAGCAATTAGATTGGTTTAGGCCGTTCTCATGGGTCTAGCAGAGGTCGGTTTGGCTATCCTTTGAAGCAGCTAGATAGGTCCCCGGTTATGGACATATTTGTGCACCAGGGCAAGGGCTTTAAAGATGATCCTCTCTTTAACGGGCAGCCAGTGAACCGGTTTCCTGGTCTCAGAAATATGGTCCTTTCTGGAAATCCAATTAGCAGCCCTAAGTGCATTATTTTGTACTATTTGGAGCTTGGATATATTTCTGCAAGAGGTCCCTACAAAAAGGCCATTGCAGTAGTCCAATCGGGAGCCAATTATTGCTCTTGTAATGGTAAAACAGTTCTGTTCTGAGAGAAAGGGTTTAGCTGCATTAAGCAATTTAGAATGATACGCTGAGGTAGAAGCAATGGCATTAACCTGCCTGTTCATGGTAAGGTTGGAGTCCAGAAATACACCCAGGGTCTTGACAGATTGGGATACATTGATGTGAATATTATCAATCAATAAGGAACTGTATTGTTTGTCCAGTCTTCCAAGGGAGTTCGGAGATCCAATCAGCAGAAGTTCGGTTTTCTCACTATTGAGACATAGCTAGTGTTCTGCCATCCAGGATTGGATAGTCGAGTATATGGCATTGAGGGTGTTCATGTCGGACTTGTAATCACCAGTAAGAGGGATAAGCACCTGTGTATCATCAGCATAGTTTGTGTATGAGATGCCCAGGGCATCCAGGATGTTGAACAGCGGCCTCGTGAAAAGGTTATTAAGAGTAGGCGCTATGCAAGAACCTTGAGGGACTCCACATTTTATGTCACTTGGGTGGGCACAGGCTGAGTCAGAAAAGACTTTCATAACCCTTTCTTGATGAAACGAGGTGATCCAAGCACATGCCTTGGAGGAGAAGTTTGCTGCAGTGGAGAGATGATGGCAAAGTTTCTTATGGTCCACCAGGTCGAACGCTGCGGATAAATCAAGGAGCATCAGGGGTGCAGGTTTGCCTACATCTCGGAAGTCGCCCATTTGATTTTTTACATCTAAGAATGCAGTTTCAGTACTGTGTCCTGGACGGAAACCAGACTGCCGGAGGCCGGGAAGACGGTTAGCCTCAATTAATTTTTGGACTTGCAAGTAGGTTGCTTTGTCCAGGATTTTTAATAGGAATGGAACTGTGGTAATGGGTCTATAGTTCCCTGGGACCTTAGGGTCACGTGAGGGTTTTTCAGGAGGGGGCGTACCCATGCTTCCTTGAGTCCAGTTGGGACATGGCCAGACTGGAATGATGCATTAATGAATGTTGTAAGGAAGGGGGCTAGGGCGGGGCACAGTCTTTGATGAGCTGTGCAGGACAGGTGTCCCCTTTTCAGTAAGTAGGTTTAATGGAATTAAGGAGGGCAATAACTTCTGGTTCCGTCATGTCTCTAAAGTCGAAAGGCCTGGATTCACCAGATTCAGGTACAGTAGACATGGTACTCTGTAAGTGAGCTATTTGGTGGGTTAAAGCCTGTTGATGTGCAAGGATTTTGTCTTGCAAAGTATTGAGTTTGCAAAACATGGCAGATTGGATATTACACCAATTTTCATCCTTAAGGAGAGTCTGGGGTGGGGTGATTGGAGTCTCCAGCTCTCTAAAAATTGCTAAAAATGTCTTTAGTCCCAGATTTCGCTATCCTAGTTTTATAGGAGGTGGCTTTGGCTTAGATTTTTGTTGCCTTATACTCCTTTGCAATGATTGTAAAAGCCGCCTTAGAGGCATCAATAGGTTTAGCTTTCCAGGCGGACAGCACTGCCTTCTTCTTGACACGTAGCTCAAGGAGCTCCTGAGAGAACCAGGCATTAGAAGGCTTGGACCGCTTAGCTTTCCTCAGGGTCAGCGGGGCAATAGTATCAACTGATAAAAAAGATTTGTACACACTGGCTAGAGTTTCTGGGTCACTCGAGAAAGGGGGCTGAAGGGTAGGTACCATCAGGTAGGGAGTAAGCGTCTCCTTAGTAAGCTGCCGAAAGCTTCTGGTGTGTGCCGGAGGGAGCAGAGTCACTACCCTGGTGGGATCTTTCTTAATATTCAGTTTGAATTGGATGGAATAGTGATCGGACCAAGGAATAGGAGTTATGTCCATGACCAAGCTAGAGCAATTATGGTGGGCCACCCAATCAAGGCCACAGCCTTTAATATGGGTCGGCTCAGAACCCTAGGGTGGATAAGGCTAGATCAAGGGCAGCTGCTTGGGAATCATTAGGGTCATGGAGGCTTATCCGACAGAGTGTGAATCAGGGCGTCTTGGAAGTCCAAGGCTGACCCTGGTGGTCGATAGAAGAGGTGGAACGTAAGGGTACAGTTAGGTGAGGGGTTAACGTTGAGACGAAGGTAGTCACAGTTGTTGCCAAGTTCCCCTTACATCATTCTAATCGAGATAGATTCTTTCGCTATGAGGGCTACCCCTCCCCCTCTTCTGGAGGGTGCGGTCTTATAGTTTCCGGAATGTTTGTTTATGGGATGGGTGGCCACAAGACGACACCCCACTGCCGACCATGGCCCAACGTGAGCATGCGAGCAGTCTATCAGATCGCTCTGGGATTTCAATCTCTGGTCACTGTTCTGCAGTGGGACAGATTGTTGCCGTGATTTGAATGTCCCGCCACAGCGAGCTATTCCGTGACACTGATGCATCCATGGGCTTCACTGAAGTTTCATGTAAGTAACCTGTACCGTCAGACTTACTGTATGGTGACAGCAGTGGTCACGTAGCCTGCTTGGTCTCCAGCTTTACCTACACTTTCTCAGTGCCGCTACTCCAGAATTCATTTGTTCAGCACAACAGAGTAGTGGGTGAATGCCATTTGTTTGAGGATTGTAACATGAAAAACGATTGTTTATTTACATCACTTACCAAACAAGGTCAAATCCCGTTTTGAAAACTGAGATTTTACATGGAGCCACCATGTAGATTCAGCTATGTAGAAGGACCCGGCCAGCCCCCAAGATCGGACTTTCATTGTTCTGCAATGCAAGAAGCCTAATTGGCGTGTTAAATGTTAAAGGTATTTGTACCGCGCACCGTCACCAACGGAATTGGTCCCCAGGCGCTCTGGCGGATCTGTAAATGATAAGGTGGGATGGGTTAGTAAGGTGAAGAGGGAGTAGGATAATAAGAGGAGTGGTGTTCTGTTGGCAGCTTCAACTAAGTATACACCAGATGCTGAGCTTTGGTGCGGGTATTGGATCGGTGTCTGGCCGTGTGTGCTGTTGGTCCGGCTTATGTGTTGTTGCAGTGTTGTGAAGTGCGTGCGGCTAGTTATGCGAGAGATGGTTGTGTGAGTTTTTTTGAGTGAGATAAGTATGCAGAGTTTGAGCTTATATTGGTTAGTGAGTTACCTGACTTTTAGCATGCTAACATTCACAGTTCAGTCCAAGTGTGGCAGCTGCCGACCCCCACAACTCCATCCGGACGCGGCGCAGGCCAATGCTCAGAATTCTATCTGGGTGTGGGCAAGCCAACATTCATACTCCCATCCAGATGCGGGGCAGGCCAGCGTCTAGGAATCTGTCCAGGTGTGGGCATGCCATCATTCAAAACCCCATCCGGATGCTACGCAGGCTGGTGTTCACAATTCCAAGTGTGGCACACGCCAACATTCAATTTTCATCTAGGCGCGGGCATGCTATCCTTCAATCAATCCCATATAGATGCGATGCAGGCCAATGTCCACAATTCTAAGTGTGGCCTGTGCTAGTCTTCAGATTTTGCATAGGTGCGAGCATGCTAACATTCAAAGTCCTATCTAGATGCGACTTAGGCTAATATTCACAAATCTATCTAGGTGTGGGCATGTTGGCATTCAGGTTTCACCTAAGTGCGGGCATGCTAACATTCATGGTCCTATCTAGATGCGATGCAGGCTAGTATTCACAATTCTAAGGGCGGGTATGCTGGCATTCAAAGTCCCCTCTAGATGCGACGCAGGTCAATGTCCACAGTTCCATCCAAGTGTGGCCATGCTAATATTCACAATTCTATCTAAATGAGTCTGCCGGTCTGGATATGGTCCGTCCGGTACGTACGAGTGGGTGAGTCACTGAGGGCTTTCGTCTGGGTCTATGTATGTGATCAGTCTCTGGAGCCTTCCTTTTGTGGCTGTTTCCATGATATATTATGCTCTGTCGAGTGGTTAGTTCTTTGGTTTGAGTGTTTGTCCAAATTGGGAGTGGCCGGGATTGGAGTTATTTTCATCGTTGTTTTAATGTCTGCGCATTCTAGTGCGTCTCCGTTGTGGTTACCCTGTGAAGAGCCACGATTTGAGGAGTTTTCTGAATGCTAGGTGGTTTGTTGTGTTCCACATTTTCTTAGGTAGGTCATTCCAGGTTTTGGGTGACTGGTGGGAGAAAGAGGATCCTCCGAGTTATTTCCTGTTGTAGGGTTTTGGTTCCAGGCGTATGTCGGTGCTTGATCTTAGTGTTCGTGTCGGTTGATGTAGGCGTAGTTTGTCGCTTAGGAATTCTGTGCCTTGTTTGTGTATTGCTCTGTGCGTGATGCACATGGACTTGAACTTTATTCGCTGTTTTAGTGGTAGCCAGTGTAGTATTTTTAGCGCGGGTGTGATGTGTTCTCTTCGGGGTAGCTTGAGGAGGAGTCTGGCTGCTGCATTTTGTATGCGTTGTAGTTTTTTTTTAGAAGTCGTTCGGGCATGTCCAGGTATAGGCTATTGGCATAGTCTACTCTGGACATGATCAGAGCGATGATGGTAAGTGTTTTGTTGGCGAACGACAGGAACGGTAGGATCCTTTTTGCTGCTCGCAGGAGGAGGAAACATTTCTTGATTACCGAGTTTACTTGTGGCTCTAGAGTGAGGTTGTTATCCATCAGAACCCCTAGGTTTTTTACAGTTGATGATGGTTCTGGTGTGTTGCCGAGCTCTCTTGGCCAGGGGATGTAGTTGATGTCTCCTCCCTTTGTTGAAACAATCATTATCTCTGTTTTGGCTGGGTTGATTTTGAGATGGTTGAGGTTCATCCAGTTGAATATGTCACAAAGGCAATTCTCTAGTGTGGTGTTTTCTTCTCGGGTATCTTGTATGTTGAAGATTATTTGAGTATCGTCTGCGTAGTTGTAGCATGCGAGGCCGTGTTGTTTGACGAGTTTGACTAGTAGGTACATGTAGATGTTGAATAGAAGCAGGGAGAAGGATGAACCTTGTGGTACTCCGCACGTGGAGTCTCTGGGTTTGGATTTAAAAGGTTTCATCCATACTGTTTCAGTTCGGTTTGTTAGGAAGGATTTGATCCATAGTAGGGCAGTGTCTGTTATCCCTAGTCCTTCTAATCTCTTTATGAGGATGGCGTGGTTAACAGTGTCGAAAGCTGCAGATAGATCAAGGAGGATCAGGGCGGTACTGTTGTCTGAGTCTGTGTTTGTTTTTAGGTTGTCCCATATTGAGAGGAGAGCCGATTCTGTTCCTCTCATAGGTCTGAAACCAACGTGTGCCTGGTCTAGTAGGCAATGCTCCTCTATGAATTCTTGGGTTATTTTGTAGACGTACGTTTCTAGCAGTTTGGCTATGTAGGGTATGTTGGAGATGGGTCTATAGTTAGATAAGTCCTCTACGTTTCCTGTTGTGTCTTTGAGTAGCGGTTTGATGCAGGCTGATTTGAAGGCCTGTGGTACTTTACCTGTTGAGATTGAGAGGTTGAGGAGGTTCCTGTGGTATTCCATGGGGGTTACTTGCTTGAGAATTGTTTTGTATATGTCCGGAGGTCAGGGGTCTTCAGGAGAGCCTGATTTGTTGCTTTGGTTTACCAGTTTGACGAAAGCCTCAACTGATATTTCTGAGAAGTTTTGTAGCTTGTTTGCGTGTTCCTCGTCGGTGTCAGTGCGGTTTGAGCTGAGATTGCTTGGTCTGTTTTGTATGGTGTGTTGGATGGAGGTCATTTTGTTTTTGAAGTGGTCTCCGAGGTCCTCACAGAGTTTCATCGATGGGATTGGCGTGTTGTTGCAGCCCAGTGGGTTTTTTATTTCGTTTATGATTTTGAATAGTTCTTTTTGAGCGTTTGGTGCTCTGAAGATTCGTTGTCATAATGTTTCCTCTTTGCTTTTTGTATTTCCTTTTTATATGAGCGGATCTGTTGTAGGAATTTCAATTTGTTTGCAGAGGTGTTGTTGGTCCTCCATTCAGATTCTAGTTTTCGTTTTTTTCTTTTCATGGCGTTGAGTAGGGGGGTGAACCACTTTGCTGTAGTTTTCTTACGCGATGGGGTTGTCGTCTAGAGTTGTAGCGATCCAGTTATGAAGTAGGTCAACTTTTTTGTCTAGATCTGCTTCTTCCATGGTTGATGTTTGTGGTTTGCTGAGTTCAAGGAGTTCGGTTAGGTTGGAGTTTTTTATGATTCTCCAATTTCTTATCATCATGATGGGTCGTTTTTCTTGTTGCTTTTTTGTTGGAGCGGCCGTTGTGATTATGAATGGAATGATGAGGTGGTCGCTCCAAAGTATTTGAATTGGGGGTGCCGTGGTGATGAGATCCTTGTTGGCGAAGATTGCGTCAAGTGTGTGCCCTGCTGAGTGGGTTGCTCCTTTGATTAGTTGTTGTAGGTTCATGGCTGCTAGTTGGGCGGTTAGGGATTTTTGTGTGGTTGTGGTTTCTTCGTCGAACCAGATGTTCAAATCTCCGAGGATGATCAGATGATTGTGCTTGATGGCTAGGGTGGTGATTGCTTCTGTGAAAGCGTCTATGAAAGTCGCATCGTAGGTTGGTGGTCTGTATATCAGTATGAATTTCAGGTTAGTTTTGGGGTTTACTGAAAGTCGTAGTATTAAGGATTCGCATTTCTCAATGTTTAGCGGATTTTCCGTTTTGATGGCCAGTTGTTTATTGTGGATGATCGCTACCCCCCCCCCCTCTTTTGGATTTTGTTTGGATGCATTTGAAGTCTTCAGGCAGGCAGTTGTAGAGGGTGATCTTGTAGTTGTTGTCTAGCCATGTTTCGGTTACAAATAGGATGTCTATGCCTCCTTCTGAAAGGAGGTCGTATATTTCAGTTGAGTGTTTGGACATTGACCTTGCGTTTATTAGGTTACAGTGGATTCTCTGGGTGAGGTTTTGTTTTGGGGTTTTTTGTTGTTCAAGTTTGTAATTGTCTGTTCGTGGTGTTTCCGCGTTGATGTCGGTAGGATGAAGAACGGCGACGGCTGCTTCTTCATTGAAGTGATCCAATAGGTTGATAACAGGGCTGATTAGTCTTGGTGTTTCTGCTGTGATGCTGCTCGGATGAAGATCAGCGGTGGTTTCTTCATTGAGTCCGATTGTTGGGTGGGAGGTAGCATTGCTGGTTGTCGGTGCTTCGCCGTATTGTGCGGGATGTAGTGGAAATTTGATGTTGCCCCTCTGTTCTTGTGATGTACGGTGTAATGGGGTCGGAGCCCTCCCACTCTCTTGTTGAGTGCTCCCATCTTTTTTCCGCGTGTTACAGGAAATTCTTTGCATGTTTTGGGGTTTCCGTGTTGGGGTGTTGGTGTACCGTGGTTGTTGCGAGGTAAGGTGTGAGGTATAGGGATTTTTCTCTTGTAGATTTTGTTCCGGTTATGGCTGTGTTGGGCGTGTTTCCTTCCAGTAGGACTGCTTCTTGTGGGTTTGTCGGTGTTGTGTGTTCGTGTCTCTTGTTGCACGGTCTTGTTCTTTTTCTCTGCGCCCTTTTCTGGGTCGGGCCATTTTCCAGTTTAAGTGCAGGCATAGTCAGGTAGTTGATCCTTTATGCTATGTTGTGCAGTCGCTGTGCCCCCGTTTTTTCCTTCTCTGGATACGCTGTGGTGTTCTCTGGCTCAGTGTTTCTTTCCTGTCGGTGGGTAGGGTGTGTTTCCTAAGGGTGCAATGTCGGGGGGGTTAAGGTGTTAACGGTCTTCTGGGATGGGACTTAATTGAGTTAGATTGTGGTGGGTTTCCGGGATTGATAGAGTACTGAGCTAATCACAGTTAGATTATTTGAGAGACTTGTATAGTGGGAGGGTGTCCTATTAGTGCAATCTAAACATCACACAATGCAATTTGGAGACAGAACCCCTGCTAAATTTGAGAGACCTGTATAGTGGGAGAGGGGCCTATCAGTGCAATCTAGAACATCATACAATGCAATTTGGAGGCAGAACCCCAGCTAGATTTGAGTGACCTGTATAGTGGGGGAGAGGCCTATCAGTGCAATCTAGAACATCATACAATGCAGTTTGGAGACAGAACCCCAGCTAACTTTGAGAGGCCTGTAAAGTGGGGGAGAGGGCTGTCCGTGCAATCTAAATATCATACAATGCAATTTGGAGACAGAACCCCAGCTAGATTTGAGAGACCTGCATAGTGGGGGAGAGGTCTGTCCGTGCATTCTAAATATCATACAATGCCATTTGGAGACAGAACCCCAGCTAAATTTGAGAGACCTGTATAGTGGGAGAGAGGCCTATCAGTGCAGTCTAATCATACAATGCAATCATCTTCTTTACTTTTGGTTTGGTAAGTGGCTCGGAGTCTGGGGTAGAGTAGTTGCTCCACTCCTGACCCAGGCCACTCCTACCTCACCGGTCCGTGTAGATGATGGTCAGGCAGGAGGGTTGCCCTGGGAGAGTGTCCAAAGAGCGTGCAGGGGGCCGCTGGTGGGATACACCAGGAAGAAGGGCTGCAAAGCCCAATCAGGCTCTGGGGGCGGGGTGGGAGGCGGGAAGAGGGAGGGAGAGAAGGATCTGGGGAGATGGAGCGGCGCGGGCCGCGGGCCTCCAACTGATGGTCTGGGCTAGCAGACCGGGCCCAGAGGGGTCACCGGCCTGGGGGCACTCACCTGCAACGCTCCGGGTGGCAAAGAGCACGCAGGGGGCAGCTGGTGGGATACACCAGGAAGAAGGGCTGCAAAGCCCAATCAGGCTCCGGGGGCGGGAGGATGGAGGGAGAGAAGGAGCAGGGGAGATGGAGCAGTGCGGAAAAACTATTGTTTATTTACATCACTTACCAAACAAGGTTAAATCCCGTTTTTGAAAACTGAGATTTTACATGGAGCCACCATATAGGTTAAACTATGTAGAAGGACCTGGCCAGCCTGCAAGATCGGATTTTCATTGTTCTGCAATGCAAGGAGCCTAATTGGCATGACAAAAACATGCACTTATTGCAAATATTCATACACTATTATAAAGAAAGCAGGTACGTCCCCATCCTCCACCTCCCCTTTCCACAGGATAACAGGTCCTGGGCCTGCAGAGTCATATTCCCAGACAATCCCTTCGATGCCGATCCTGGAGGAGCGAAACTTAAAAATAAAAAAAATGGTGGCCCATGCTCAGAGATAGAAAGCTTCTCTGACTCACAAGTATTTGGCATGTGTATGTAGGTCAGAAGAGGCAGGGGCAGCACCTGCTGCCGCTACTCGGCCAAGGGCAGCCGCCCGCTTCGCCCGGGCCAAGACACGGACCTCTAATCTGACACTAAATCAAGACTACATTTAGCGGGTTGGGCCAGCCACTACGGACTGTGATTGATCGAGAATCTAACCTGAGTGTTTCTCTTTTTCTTTCAGTAGTTTACACCTACCGGAGATGGCCGCAGTCTAGTCGGCAGCAAACTCGCTGTGGTGTTCGCCGAAGGACACAGGACGTGGAAGGCAATGGTAGCGACTAGTTCCCATCTGAGAAAAGGACGTTAGCAACGGCCCGCCCCCTCTTCCTAGCGTGTCGTCCGTGTGATTTCCGCCGGAGCAATGAAGCGGTTCCGGGGCACTTTCAGTGCTTGGGATGCAGCGCGATTCGGCAAGCAGGAAGGCTGCGGCTGCCGGTGCAAGTGCACTGAATGGCATTGGCTTGTAGTAGTTGGGGTGGGCGTTTTATTTTGAATACCGGAACGTTTCTAAGAGATCCTGGAACGTCGGACTTCGTCTTGTCTGGGCAAGGCTCTGGCTGCCAGGCTGCAGGAGCAGCTGCAATCCGTGTGTTCTTGTTGCTGGCTGCAGAAGCGGGAAGGCTCCGGCTGCCGGTGCAAGTGCAGTGACTGCCTTTGGCTTGTAGTGGTTGGGGTGGGCATTTTATTTTGAATACCAGAACGTTTCTACGAGATCTCGGAGCGTCGGACTTCGTCTTGTCCAGGCAAGGCTCTGGCTGGCAGGCTGCAGGAGCAACTGCAATCTGTGTGCCCTTGGCTGGCTGCAAATACAATTAGCATTTTCTTCCGAGATTCCTGCAAACCACCAGATTTCCATAGGGAAGCTGGAAATTACATTTATTTAAAAAAATTACGTTCAGCTATTCATCATGAAAGGTATGGAGGCCTAAGAAAAGGAACAGGGAGACAGTGGATGGTGGTGTTTAACTGATCAAAGGGGGCTAATAGAGTAATCTTTCATGAGGGTGTGTTTAGGATGGGTGGTTTTAGAGGGGTCAACTGGGGCTGAGCATCTGTTGCAAGGGGAAGGAGCATCTTGCTATGGAGGGAGGATGGGGCATTATGGTATTGGTCTAGACTAGAAGGAGGGATGGGGCATCTTGGTGGGGCCTGAATGGTTGGATAGGGAACGCTGGTGTAGGTCTGGGGGAGGGATGAGGCACATGGGTATGTTTCCGGAGGGAGAAATGGTGCACAGTGGCTCTGGAGGGTGTCATGGGTCATCTAGGTTTGGGTTGGGAGGGTGGGATGGGGCATCTTGGTGCGGCTCTGGAGGCAGTTGGTGGGGGCACATTCGTGTGGGTTTGATGGGAGGGACGGGGCACAGTGGGTCTGGATAGTGGCATGGATCATCTACGTGAGGGTGGGATGTGGCATCTTGGTGTGGCTCAGGAGGGAGAGGGTGGGGCACATTGGTGTGGGTTTGATTGGAGGGGTGTGGCACATTGGTGTGGGTTTAGGGGGAGGGATGGGGGACATGGGTGTGGGTCTGGAGGGAGAAATGGGGCACAGTGGGTCTGGAGGGTGGCAATGGTCGTCTAGGTGTGGGTTGGGAGGGTAGGATGGGGCATATTGGTGTGGCTCTGGGGGGAGTTGGTGGGGGCACATTCGTGTGGGTATGATGGGAGGGATTGGGCACATGGGCGTGTTTCCGGAGGGAGAGATGGGGCACAGTGGGTCTGGATGGTGGCATGGGTCATCTAGGTGAGGGTTGGGAGGATGGGATGTGGCATCTTGGTGTTGCTCTGATGGGAGGGTGTGGGGGCACATCGGTGTGGGTTTAGGGGGAGGGATGGGGCACATGGGTGTGGGTCTGGAGGGAGAAATGGGGCACAGTGGGTCTGGAGGGTGGCAATGGTCATCTAGGTGTGGGTTGGGAGGGTAGGATGGGCCATATTGGCGTGGCTCTGGGGGGAGTTGGTGGGGGCACATTCGTGTGAGTTTGATGGGAGGGATGGGGCACATGGGCGTGTTTCCGGAGGGAGAGATGGGGCACAGTGGGTCTGGATGGTGGCATGGGTCATCTAGGTGAGGGTTGGGAGGATGGGATGTGGCATCTTGGTGTGCCTCTGGAGGGAGGGGGTGGGACCACATTGGTTTGGGTTTGATGGGAAGGATGGTGTTATGCTTGATTCAAAATGGCGCGGGCGCGCAATGCATTCTGGGAGCGCTCGGAGCCATGTTGGATATTTACTTCACACCACAGTGAAAGGCCGCACACGTTTTGCTGAAGTGTTAGATTCACAGTGCTGAGACAAACATGCTTTTCCAAACCTGGTATGCGGTCAAGGCCATTTCTGCTGGGAAAGCTAACGTTGTTATGGCTTGCTACTGTTCTCCGTGGAGCGTGTTTTTAGAGCAGGGCCCTGCGTTCCTTGAGGAGAGCTCTCGATTGACCCAGCTGGCAATCGACGGCTGTTCCTCAACTGCGCAGGTGCAATTTCCAGAATGTTCGAGAATTAACTCCCTACCCATTGTGGAGTGTGTATATATGCGGAAACCTGGATGGGGTCAGGTGAGACTTCAGCCAGAGAACGACGCTCCGTCTGGCCTTCTCGGCCTGGCTGTCCCCGGGGTCTTCCAGCCGCTTCTGGACGAGATGAGGACTTCTATTACGCTCACAGTGATGTATTTGTTTTTGACTTCTGTCACGCTGTCCTCTCATTCCGTCCCTATTTCACAAACATCTAGGACAGGCAACACTCGCAATGCATCAGTTACCCCTGTCACTCACAGTGGACGGGTGTCACGTGAGCGGGTTTACCACAAGGGCCACATATGCAGACTCAGGGATTCCCCGTTCCTTCGCTGGCGTCTGCCATGGCGTCTGCAGGAGGGAGCTCGCAGACGCCGGCTGCAGGACGCTGCACGCAGAAAGTAATTTCTGCGATCATTGAGATCTAAACAACGCTCACGTGTCGCGCTTGCGGGTCACGTGACGCGTTCATCCGTCTCACTCGCGAATCAGGTGACGCAGAAGTATCCACTACTTAAGCGCTGCACTTCCGCGCTTCACAGCTGTTTTTTGGAGGACTCTGTACGGCGTTCGGATACTTTGTTTCACGGCTCTTGACTCTTGGACTGTTTTTCGGATTTGCTTTGCTCACGTCCTTTGGCTCTGTTTGCTGGATCATTTGAACTCTGAACGCTTTTTGGACCAATGGTATATAAGGCGCTATATAAATGCAAAATAACAATAACAATAACTGTCTTGGATTACCCTGAATGGACTTGGCATTTTACCAAGTACTTTGGATTTTTGGTCCTTTCGTTTCATCAGTTACAGGAGGGCAGGTTGGGTCTATACCCAGTCTACAGTTCTTCTCCATATTGTCATCGGGGAAACCAGCTCACGTACCCCTCTACGGAATTATCACCCATCATAGGATTCTGAGCTCAATCACCCATCAGCTTAGGTAAGCACTGCTCTTTATCCTGCTTATTTGCTTGAACTGTACTCATTTGATTGCTAATAAAGGTTTTCCTTTACAGCTGCCTTGGGTTTCGACATTCCGTGGTTCCCGGGCTTCAAGAACTACCAACCTGCGGCCTCAATGATCGCATAGGGAGTTATCTTGTATTCTCTCTCTGTGGTACTTGGGGATGGAGGTATCCTATTCTTCACGACAATCAAGCAACCTGACAACTTCTTTACTACTTCTGTGATCTATGTTCATATTATTTTTATGAGTTATTTCTATGTACTTGTAAGCTTTGAATAAATAGCCGTAAAGAGCTGATTTATCTTCTAAGAATGCGTGGTTGTGAGTTATTGTGTCTGTCTGTTTTTTGGTTCAAAGTACTTGCTCTATAACTGCATTGATTATTTATGGTTGTTTCATGCACTTTCGGGGGAGAGCAGTACATTTTTGGCATCACAAACAGGATGTACGTGATGAGTTGTTCCGTGCATCCAAGAATCTGTTAAAACGTAGATAAGATTTGGTTGTTGTGTAAGTGAAGTTTTTGAATAGTGAAGTTTTTATTCCTTGTTTTAGTGTTTGAGTGCTTGTGGGAGTGATTGCAGTGTGGAGAAGAAAATATATAGGTTCAACAAGGTTTTGCTTTGTTTGCGATAATGAGTAGTTTGTTCAAGAAGAAGAACGTTACTGCTGGCGGTGACTGTTATGATGTTGTTGCAGGTTGGACTAAGAGTCCGTATGATAAGTTGGCTCAATCGTGGGCATGTGGTGCCGGTTTAAGTGAAACTTGGGATCAAGGATTGGGAGATGCCGATCCGACTGATGTAATTGCATGCTTGCAACAAGTTCCAGTAGAACGAGGTAAAGAATGTGCGGCATTAGATAGGCGAGGTTGTTTTCTTTTGCATGCTTATAGGAAAATACATCAGAGGCAAGTGGACATGAAAAATTAGGTTTTGCGATTAGAGAGAGAACTAGCTGCAGAACGACAGACTGCGTTAATGCAGCAGATTCAAATTAAATTGTTTAAAGATAAGGCCGACACATATCAGGCGGTGTCCGAGAGGGCAGCAGTCAGAGTCGCTCGTATAGGAAAAGACGAGGGGTCAACAAAAGAAAGGTGGCAACTGTAATCGCTACCGCTGGTGTAGACTGGGATCCGGACAAATGGGATGGTGATATTTTTGATTTGACTAGTCTAGAAAGTAGTTCCGCAGAGGAGTCTGACCCCAAACCGGAGGTGAAACAGAAAACAGTGGCGGCGAAGCCTGCTAGAAGGCGGCGAGCCGGACCACACCTGCAAAATCCTGGTGGTGGTATGGTGGATTTAAGCACTTTTGAAGATTACACACAACAGGAGGTTGGGGAAATTATTACCCGTTTGAGGCAAAAATCAGGGGACGCTTTATTGACATGGATGGGGAGATTGCTAGACGGGGGTGCTGCAGGGTTGTTGGTAGATTCTGCTGATTCACTGTGTTTTCTACCCCTGTCAATTGACACCAATGTACAGGAGGTCTTAAGAGCAGGACCGCCCCCTGACGCAAATGGTCAAGATACGCAGGTGTCTTTGTTGCACCTGATAGCCCAAGCATGTAACCGTAAATACCCTATTACCACAGATTGGCCCAGTGAAGAAACAAAGTGGTATACGTTGAGAGAAGCAATTCAAAAAGTCAGAGAGCATGCTATGAAAGAGGCGATTCACATAGACACTCCTGATCACATGGGAGCAGTGCCGCTCTCAGTTTCAACTTGAAACATGGTGATTAGAAATGCGCCACCCGCATACAAAAGTATCATTATGACTTTGCTCGTAGGCATGACGGGCAAGGCTACTTATGAGGTAGCAGATGCCATTCAGCAACCTGCAGATTTGGGAGAGTGGGATAAGAGCGATAACAAGCCACGGGAGAGAGAGGGGCATAGTGAGAGAACTGAAGGCAGGCGGCAAGATAGCAGAGACTCCCGAGTGTCCCGAAAAGACATGTTTTTGGCTTTGTTAAAAGATGTGTGCCCCATGAAGAAATTGATGACATCGAAACCAGAGTAATGTATGAATTATACAAAAAACGAGGACTTGCAGCAAAAGAGCGCTATAAACAGGTTAAGAAGCAAGTAGTCACCACGCCACAGGGGGACACCTCACCTTCTGCTCCCCCTGCGGAAGAACAAGACGAAGCGTCTATGGGGACACCTTCCCCGTACCAGCCGACATAGGCTGATTTGAGAAAGGTGGTGAGTGCGATGCTAGAGGCGGAGTCGAGTCACACTCATTCGAAGTTTGACTAGGGCTTCGGCCAAGCTCCGGCAGCGTCTGCCCGCATAAAAGTGGATAGGCGGCCTCATGTTGATGTTAAGATTTTTTGGGGGTCAGGAAATACACAAGAGGTGCGATCATTGATAGACACCGGGGCGTAGGCCTTTTTGATTCATGATAATCCGACACGATTTAAAGACAAACAGTTTACGATTACAGGTTTAGGGGGAAAGGAGACCCCCGCAGTGCAAACGCGAGTGGAGATGAAAATAGGCAATTTAAAGAGGCAGAAATACCAAGTGTTGATTGTCCCGATACCTGAATATATAATTGGCTTTGACATTTTGGAAGGGCTAACCTTGGGACTTGGCGGTAAAACGTACCAGTTTGGGGTGAGTGCATTAATTTGTACACCCATTACTGTAGGCAAATTGAAGCTGCCCCCAGTGCAAGTGCCAGTGGCAACCAAGCGGGTAGTCATGAAACAATACCGCATTCCAGGGGGACACAAGGAGATTTCAGACACCATCAAAGAGTATGTGGAGGCGGGTATATTACGCCCTATTACCACCTCATGGAACAATCCGCTATGGCCGATTAAAAAGGGAGATGGGTGGTGGAGGATGACGGTGGATTACAGGGAGTTAAATAAACACACTCCTCCCTTAGTGCCCGCAGTCCTAGATGCTATTACTTTGATTGAAAATGTCCAAATGTTTGAGGGGACTTGGTATGCGTTGATCGATTTAGCTAATGCATTTTTCTCTGTGTCAATTGCTGATGAGTGTCAAGAACAGTTTGCATTTACGTGGGGTGGACGTCAGTACATTTTCACGAGACTACCCATGGGGTACATGCACAGCCCGACTATCTGTCACCGGCTGGTGGCAGAGCACTTAGACAAGATACCGTGTAAACCTGACGTACAAATCTCTCATTACATTGATGATATTTTGATCCAGGGCAAGGATGAGCACAGCGTGCAAAGTCAGCTAGATGTCATTATAGAAGGATTGAAAAAGGAAGGGTGGGAGATTAATCCGAGTAAAATTCAAGGTCCAGCTGAAACAGTGATATTCTTAGGGATTCAGTGGCATCATGGGCATTGAGAAATGGTGCCAAAAGCTCGACAGAAAATACTTGAATTCACCACTCCAACGAGCAAGAAGCAAGCTCAGTAGTTTATAGGACTGTTTGGCTTTTGGAGACAGCACATTCTGCATTTAGGGCAGATATTGGCCCCCCTCTACAAAGTGACACGAAAGATATGAGTTTCAGTGGGGGGAAGAGCAGCAGAGATGGCGAAAGACACCGTGCAGCAGGTGCTTTATAGCCCTTGAAGGAAGGCGAAGTGGAATTAAATGTGTCTGTACAAGACAATTATGCTAACTGGAGTGTGTGGCAGAAACAAGACAGGAAACGTGTGCCATTAGGGTTTTGGAGTTCTAAGTTGCCCGATGCTGGTAACTCCTATACTTCGTTTGAGAAGCAATTGTTGGCATGTTATTGGGCTCTTGTTGATACCAAGCAGATGACGGTGGGTCATGATGTATTTATGCGACCTGAAATACCAATCATGCAGTGGGTACTGAGCTCTCCTAAAATGCACATGCTCAAGAAGCCAGCATAATTAAGTGGAAATGGTATATTCAAGAAAGAGCCAAATCAGGAAAGGGTGGAGTGGCAAAATTACTTGAGCAAGTAGCCAACATACCGCCCTCAGATTACATACCACCAGAGGTGCCTGATAAACGTGAGTCTCCAGTGAAATGGGGAGTACCTTACAGCGATTTGACCATGGAGCAAACGGAGCATGCTTGGTTCATGGATGGTTCAGCTCGATATGTGGGAACTGAGCAGTACTGGAAAGCAGTGTTGTACAATCCCAAAACAAAAAAGATGTTGACAACAACAGGGAAAGGAAAGAGCAGTCAGTTCGCAGAACTGTACGCAGTTCACCAAGCATTGAAATAAGAGACCCCTGGTCAATGTCATGTGTACACAGATTCATGGTCAGTGGCAAATGGATTGGCAGTGTGGTTGCTGACTTGGCAAAAGAATGGATGGAAGATTCATTCAAAAGAGTTGTGGGGAAAGGAACTGTGGCAAGATATTGCAGAGATGTTGTCACAAAGTGAAGTCACCGTATATCATGTGGACGCACATTGTGCCACAGATTCATTAGAACGTTGGTTTAATTCTGTTGCAGACGAACACACCAAGATTGCAACAATGGATGCAGAGGCTCGGGAAGACGATATGGAAGGTTTGGCCAAATGGGCCCATCAGAAAAGTGGGCACCTTGGAGAAAAGGCTACTATCAGGTGGGCACAAGCTTGAGGCATCAGTCTTCCGTTAGAACTAGTGAAAACAATTATTTTGCAGTGTCCCGTGTGCCAACACCAATTGCATAGACCTATACCTCAGATTGTTCGAGGCACATTGAGAAGAGGAAAATTACCAGGTCAAATTTGGCAGATTGATTATATCGGTCCTATGCCAAACAGCAGAGGTTGTCAGTATGCATGCACTATTGTAGATGCATACTCGGGATATTTGATGGTTTTGCCGTGCAAACATGCAACCCAATTGAACACCATCAGGTTGTTAGATCAGATCATATTACATTATGGAGTGCCTTTGCAGATTCAAAGTGACAATGGGTCACATTTCAAAGGCAAATTGATCCAAGAATTTTGTCAGGAAAAGAGCATTGAGTGGATTTACCACATCCCCTACCATTCAGCTGCGGCAGGGCTAATTGAACGAATGAATGGGTTACTGAACGAACAGTTGCGCAAATCTGGAGGCGGCAGTTTGGCAGGCTGGCGTGATCGTGTGTTTGATGCGGTGCAAGTGTTGAACAATAGGCCTGTGTATGAACATGAAACTCCTTTGATGCGATTAATGACTACTAATTTACAGGTTCAACCCAATTCAGTTAGAGAAACATTGTTATACTGGGAAATTACGCCAGGTTCTTTAGCTCCCTATCGAGCAACTCCAGAGTCAGCAGGGGTAGACTTGCATTCCAATGAAGAAATCAGACTAGATCCCAGAGGAACAGTTGTCATTGAAACAGGGATTGGAGTACAGATTCCCCCAGAGCATATGGGATGGATTGCCCCAAGATCTGGCCTAGCATTGAAGGGAGTTCAAGTGTTGGGAGGGGTAATTGATGCTGATTACCAAGGCGAGATTAAAGTCATCCTAATGAATAGTGGGGATCAGTTGTTATCAATCCACAAGTGTGATCGAGTGGCTCAATTGATAGTCATTCCCATTAAATTGTCCATGATTAAGAAAGGGGAGCCTCCTACAGTATTAACTACCCGTGGGGATCGCGGTTTTGGCTCTTCAGACAGTATGGTACCGGGTGCAAAGGTGTGGGTGGAAAAGCCAAGTGGTCCACCAGTGCCGGCAGATGTTATTGCATCAGGCAAAGATCAAGTGGTTTTAGTAATGGAGCCTGGAAGAAAGAAATGGCAATATGTACCCGCAGATAAATGTTACCTAAGAGAGTGATGTGCAACACTGATATCTCTTTTTCTGGGTTTGTTTTGTAGATCCTGGGTCTGGTTGGTGTAACTGTGGCACTAGATGGACTCCATTTGGGCAAATTAGACGATCTTCTGTTACCAGCGACAAATGTCACATCTGTGCCAGTGATCAAGGGGATACTGATAGTGATGAATAATGTTGTCCCCAAGCAGCCCTATGCTAGTGCCGACAAGCCCGCCAGACCGAAGATATGGATCCGTGAAATGCGACAAACACATCAGGAGCAAGTGAAAACGACCTTAATGCCAGCCGTGCAGGAGACCTTTGTAGGAAGGAGGAAGCACTCTCCCATGATCACCCAAGAAGAGAATATGTGGATATATCTGGCACAGCAAGTACTGAATATATCACACTTTTGTCTTACTGATGTGACCAATGCTGAAGCTCTATTGACTACATGTTTAGTAGCGGTGCCGACGCCTGTTCCAGTTTTAAAGCATATCTTCGGCGTCACACATAATGATTTAGTTCAAGACTCAGACATTAGACAATCTTTTTCAGTTTATGAATATTGTCGGTTCTGCCAAGAGACCGACAAGAAATGGAGAAATTTGACACGTGTGATTACGTACAACATAACCCAAGGCGATGTGTGTTATATTATGACGTGAAAGGCACAAGAAATTGGTAAATGCAGACAAATAGAGTTGACCAATCAGTACAATCATACTACGTTTGAGAGGAGATTATGTTCACGAATGTCACGCAAATGTACCAGTGTAAATAACACTATGTCTTGCAATCATGCAGTGATAACTGCTAGTCATTTGAATCATGTGAAACTTCCAACAGGATGGCTCTTTTCATGTGGTAACATTACATATACTTATATTCCAGCTAACATTTCTGGAGGTCCATGTGCATTAACTCGATTAGGACTAATGATGTTAGGACTAATGATGTTTCCTTTACACTCAGCGATAACTCGAGGTAAAAGGTCAACCTTTGAATCTGTAGGGCTATCTCCTGACTGTGATTCACATGTACATTTGCTATCAGAAGCTGAGGTTCTAGCATTAACCCTTTCATTAGTAGGTGTTTGGGGTTTAGCTGCTGGAGGTTACAAATCTTTGATGAAATTAGCTTGTTTAGTAGTTAAAAGTCTTAATCATACTTCGCAGGCTTTAGAAGAATTACTCCTTGATAGTCAAATAATTAGAAAAGCAACTTTGCAAAACAGAGCTGCTGTTGATTATCTATTGCTGAAACATAATTTAGGGTATAATGCCTTTGAAGGTATGTGTTGTTTCAATTTAAGTGACCACTCACGATCCATTGAAAGTCATATTCGAGGTTTGAGGGATCTCATTTCTCAAGTGTCTCAAGATCGTAACAGAAACTGGTGGGATTGGTTATTTTCATGGATACCTGATATTGGGGGTACACTACGTTACATTTTTGCTTGCATTTTTATTATGCTGTTTATTATAATTGCTTGTTGTTGTTGCCTTCAATGTGTTCCCAATTTAGTTTTAATCTTTCGTAGGTTTCAGAGACCTGTTCCAGTGCCACCTGGCTACGGAAGATAAATATCCAAAGGGTGGAATTGTTATGCTTGATTTATGCTTGATTCAAAATGGCGCGGGCGCACAATGCATTCTGGGAGCGCTCGGAGCCATGTTGGATATTTACTTCACACCGCAGTGAAAGGCTGCACACATTTTGCTGAAGTGTTAGATTCACAGTGCTGAGAAAAACATGCTTTTCCAAACCTGGTATGCGGTCAAGGCCATTTCTGCTGGGAAAGCTAACGTTGTTATGGCTTGCTACTGTTCTCCGTGGAGCGTATTTTTAGAGCAGGGAGGCCCTGCGTTCCTTGAGGGGAGCTCTCGATTGACCCAGCTGGCAACCGACGGCTGTTCCTCAACTGCGCAGGTGCAATTTCCAGAATGTTCGAGAATTAACTCCCCATTGTGGAGTGTGTATATATGCGGAAACCCGGAGGAGGTCAGGTGAGACTTCAGCCAGAGAAGGATGCTCCGTCTGGCCTTCCTGTGAGCTGTGGTACTCTCGGCCTGGCTGTCCCCGGGGTCTTCCAGCCGCTTCTGGACGTGATGAGGACTTCTATTACGCTCACGGTGATGTATTTCTTTTTGACTTCTTTACTTCTTCTGTGCTCTATGTTCATATTATTTTTATGAGTTATTTCTATGTACTTGTAAGCTTTGAATAAATAGCCGTAAAGAGCTGATTTATCTTCTAAGAATGCGTGGTTGTGAGTTATTGTGTCTGTCTGTTTTTTGGTTCAAAGTACTTGCTCTATAACTGCATTGATGATTTATGGTTGTTTCATGCACTTTTCGGGGGAGAGCAGTACAGATGGGGCTCATTGGTGTGGGTTTAGGGGGAGGGATGTGGCACATGGGTGTGTTTCCAGAGGGAGAGATGGGGCACAGTGGGTCTGGATGGTGGCATGGGTCATCTAGGTGTGGGTTGGGAGGGTGGGATGGGGCATCCTGGTGTGGGGTGGGATGGGGCATCTTGGTGTGGCTTCGGAGGGAGGTGATGGGGCACATTGTGGGACTGGGGGAGGGATGGTTCATCTAGGTGTGGGTCTGTAGGGCGGGATGGGGGCATCTTGCTGTATGGATGGAGGGATGGTGGCATCTTGGTGGGGTCTGCAATGCTTAGGGGTACATTGGTGTTGGTCTGGGGGCACATTGGTGTGGTTTGATATGGGGGCGGGGCACATTGGTGTGGGTTTGATGGGAGGGATGAGGCACATTGGTGTGGGTCTGCGGGAGGGATGTGGCACATGGGTGTGTTTCCTGAGGGAGAGATGGGGCACAGTGGGTCTGGAGGGTGGCCATGGGTCATCTAGGTGTGGGTTGGGATTGTGGGATAGGGCATCTTGGTGCGGCTCTGGAGGGAGGTGGTGGAGGAACATCAGTGTGTGTTTGGGAGGGATGGGGCACATGAGTGTGTTTCTGGCAGGAGAGATGGGGCAGCGTGGGTCTGGAGGGTGGCATGGGTCATCTAGGTGTGGGTTGCTAGGGTGGGATGGGGCATCTTGATGTGACTGGAGGGAGGGGATGGGGCACATTGATGTGTCTGGGGTAGGGATAGGGGCACATTGTGGGACTGGGTGAGGGGTGGTTCATCTAGGTGTGGGTCTGGAGGGTGGGATGGGGGCATCTTGCTGTGTGGACAGGGATAGTGGCATCTTGGGGTCTGCAATGGATAATGGCACATTGGTGTCGGTCTGGGGGCACATTGGTGTGAGTTTGATGTGGGGGCGGGGCACATTGGTGTGGGTTTGGGAGGGACAGGGACATTGGTCTTGGGAGGGATGGCTGCATATCGGTGTGGGTCTGGAAGGAGGGAATGTGGCACATTGGTGTGTGTCTGGGGGGATGGGGCATACTAGGATGTTTGGTTTTAGAGGGGGCTGGCTGGCTATCTGCGTGTGATTCAGGATCGGCACATGGGTGTCTGTTGCAAGGGGAAGGGCTATCTTGCTATATGAAGGGAGGATGGGGCATTGTGGTATTGGTCTAGAGGGAGGGCTGGGGCATCGTGGTGGGGTCTGAATGGATGGATAGGGGCATGCTGGTGTGGGTCTGGCGGGATGGGGCACATTGGTGTGGGGGAGAGATTGGGGCCATGGGTGTGGGTCTAGAGGGAGAGATGGGGCACAGTGGGTCTGGAGGGTGGCATGGCTCATCTAGGTGTTGGTTGGGAGGGTAGAATGGGGCATCTTGGTGTGGCTCTGGAGGGAGGGGGTGGGGGCACACTCGTATGGTTTGATGGGAGGGATGGGGCACATTGGTGTGGGTCTGGGGGGGGAGGGTTGGGGCACATGGGCGTGTTTCCGGGGGGAGAGATGGGACACAGTGGGTCTGGAGGGTGGCATGGGTCATCTTGGTGACGGTTGGGAGGGTGGGATGGGGCATCTTGGTGTGGCTCTGGAGGGATGGGGTGGGGGCACATTGGTGTGGGTTTGATGGGAGGGATGGGCACATTGGTGTGCGTTTAGGGGGAGGGATGTGGCACATGGGTGTGTTTCCAGAGGGAGAGATGGGGCAAAGTGGGTCTGGAGGGTGGCATGGGTCATCCCAGTTGTGGGTTGGGAGGGTGGGATGGGGCATCTTGGTGTGGCTCTGGAGGGAGGGGGTGGGGGCACATTGGTGTGGGTTTAGGGGAGGGATGTGGCACATGGGTGTGTTTTCTGAGGGAGAGATGGGGCACAGTGGGTCTGGAGGGTGGCATGGGTCATCTAGGTGTGGGTTGGGGCATCTTGGTGCGTGTCTGGAGGGAGGCATAGGGACACAGTGGTGCAGGTCTGGAGAGGGGCATAGGGACACATTGGTGTGGGTCTGGAGGGTGGGGTAGGGACACAGTGGTGTGGGTCTGTAGGGTGGGATAGAGACACTGGTGTGGGTATGGAGGGTGGGATAGGGACACCGTGGTGTGGGTCTGTAGGGTGGGATAGGGACACTGGTGTGGGTCTGGAGGGTGGGATAGGGACACCGTGGTGTGGATCTGGAGGGAGGGTGGCGTACAGTGGTGTGGGTCTAGAGGGAGGGTTGGCATACAGTGGTGTGGGTCTGGAGGGAACGATGGGGACACAGTGGCGTGGGTCTGAAGGGAGGGATTGGGATACAGTGGTGCGGGTCTGGAGGGAGGGATAGGGACATGGTGTGTATCTGGAGGGAGGGATGGGGCATATGGGTGTGGGTCGTGAGGAATGAGGACATTGTTATGGGTGTGACGGGTGGCATAGGACACATTGGTGTGGATCTAGAGGGAGGGATGGGTGCTCATTGGTCAGGGGAGGGATGGGGCATCTTGCTGTGAGGAGGGAGGTTGAGGCATCATTATATGGGTCTTGAAGGGATTGGGTATCTTGGTGGAGTCTGGATCGGAAGCAGGCATTGTTCTGGAATGGCGGGACAGGGTATATGATGGGGGCATGTCAGGGAATGATGGAGCATTTGGGTCTGAGTGAGGGCTTGAGCACTCTGTTGGGAAGGAAGGGGGGCATCTGGGTTTGAATGGAGGGATGGGGTATGTATGTCTAGAAAGAAGGATGTTGGTTTATGGGAGGGGTGGGAGCATGTGTATGTTGTAGGGATGGGGTAATCGGGTGTGGGTATAGAGAGAGGGTGGATGGTGCCATCTGAGTGTGAGTCTGGAGGTAGAGGGTGAAGCATATGGGTTTGGCTCTGAGAGGTGGAGCTTCTTGGTGTAGGTATGGAGGGACGGATGTTGGTGTCTTTGTGTGGGTTCGTAGGGAGGGATGGTGGCATGTGGGTAAGGAGGGAGGTGGCATTTGAATCTTGAGAATGTGTTTGGAAGGAGAAATGGGGCATTTGAGTGTGAATTGGGACATATAGGGCTGGGACTTGTAGGGCTGGGGTATCTGCTTGTGAGTGGGGGCATGAAGGACCATGAACAGCGGAGCAGCTGGAGAGAGATACGCAGTCCGACCTCGGTTGCATCCCAGACGTGCACTCACACAACCTTGGGCACCTCTCGCAGAGAGGTCTGGGGTGCGTGGGCAACCAGGCGCCGGCGGGCGGGGATTCCCTTCCACCATTGGGGGGACCGCAACCCAGCAGATGGATGGGGACACCCGGCAGGGTTGGGTTAACCTGCTGGGGATGTCTCCAACCATGCACCGGAAAGGAAGCCCTGTGCGGCCCCCTCTCGTCACCAAGCAGGCCGCTGCGCTGGCCGGGGCCATGCACTCCACTTTCTGACCTGCCAGTGGGTGGGTATTGGTGGGCGCAACCCGGTCAGCAGGGAAGCCCCGAATGGGGGCAGCCGGGAGCTGAGGGAAACCTGACTTCTCTCGAAGGGCGCTTCCCCAGGCAGATAGGGGCCCAGCACGCCAGGCGCGAGCCCTGAGCCATGGCGCAGCAGGCTTACAGAACAGGCATTGAGGTTAAACCACAATGGTCTCGGCTGAGCTGGACAGGGCGTTGGGCTGTCTCGCCACAGACTGCCTCTCCTGCACCTGGCCATGCTGTGTGTGGCTGTCTTTGGTGTCCAGCGACTACCGGCGCAGGATGGTCATGGAGCACGGGCCTTGCGACCATGTGGGCTTCGGCCGCAGGTCGGGACAGCGCACACTCTGCTGCGCCAGAGGCACATAGCTGGGGAATAACCGCCCCGTACAGGCCTGAGGCTAGCTGCCCTGAGCTTTGTGCTCCCCAGACTACGGTCTCAGATCAGATGTGGTGACCCGCTGAATTTATTACTAAGCGGAGGAAAAGAAACTAACCAGGATTCCCTCAGTAACGGCCAGTGAAAGGGGAAGAGCCCAGCGCCGAATCCCTGTTCAATGGCAGGTGTGGGAAATGTGACGTACAGAAGATCGACTCCCCGGCATCACTCAGGGGACTCAAGTCCTGATTGAGTCTCACCCCGCGGACAGTGTTAGGCCGGTTGCTGACTTTGGCATGCCGGGATCAGGTCTTTTTGGAGTCAGGTTGCTTGGGAATGCATCCCAAAGCCTGTGGTAAACTCCATCTAAGGCTAAACACATGCGCGAGACAGATGGTTAACAAGTACCGTAAGGGAAAGTTGATAAGAACTTTGAAGAGAGAATTCAAGAGGGCGTGAAACCGTAGAGGGGTAAACTCGTGGGGTCTGTGCAGTCCACCCACAGGATTCAACATGGCAGGCAGGTCGGTCGCCTGGAACGGTGGATGCCATTGCAGGACTGTGGCCTGGGCAGACCCGGCCCCTGCAGAGCGCATTTCCTCTGTGGCGGTTCACCGCGGTGGGCTGGGAAGGCCGCAGGGGCAGGTGGCTCTCTGCTTCGGCAGAGAGTGTTACAGCCCCCTGACCGCAGTTTTGCTGTGTCTGCTGGGCCGAGGGAGATTAACCGCTGCCGTGCCCTTCTCCGGCAACCGTCCTGGCCCCTCTTGGGGGTCGCTGGTGTGGCGACGGGAGACAGGGCTCCCGATGCGAATGTGGTGGACTGTCCTCAGTACGCCCCGACCACGTTGTGCTGCTGGGTGGGGAGCCCCACAAAGGGTGCCAGGGGTCTGAGGAGTCTTAACATGTGCACAAGTTGGAGGGCCGAATGAAATTCTGTAGTGCAAAGAAGGTGATGGCCAATGCGTGCCGATTGCAGTGGGATCCTGTCACGGTGGGCGCACCACTGACCCGTCTCGCCCGCTCTCAGGGAGATGGAGCATGAGCATCTGTGACAGGACCCGAAAGATGGTGATCTAGGCCTGGTGGAGGTCTGTAGCGGTCCTGATGTGTAAATCGGTCGTCTGACTGTGTATAGGGGCAAAAGACTAATCGAACCATCTAGTAGCTGGTTCCCTCTGGAGTTTCTCCTCAGCATAGCTGGCACACGGAAACCACAGTTTTATCTGGTAAAGGGAATGATTAGAGCTCTTGGGGCAAAAATTATTTCAACCTAATGTGCACAAAGCCCGTCTCGCTGGCGTGGAGCCAGGCATTGAATGCAAGTGCCCAGTGGGCAACTTTGTTAAGCAGAACTGGCGCTGCAGGATGAACCGAATGCCGAGTTAAGGCGCCCGATGTCGATGTTCATCAGACCCCAGTAAAGGTGTTGTTTGATATATGGAAGTCGGAATCCGCTAAGGAGGGTTCTCTTTTCTTTGTGAAGGGCAGGGCACCCTGGAATGGGTTCGCCCTCAGAGGGGGGCCCGAGCCTTGGAAAGCATTGCGGTTCCGGCGGCATGCGGTGGGCTCTCGCTGGTCCTTGAAAATCCAGGGGAGATGGTGTAAATCTCGTGCTCGGCCGTACCCATATCCGCAGCAGGTCTCCATGGTGAACAGCCTCTGGCATGTTGGAACAATGTAGGTAAGGGAATTCGGCAAGTCAGATCTGTAACTTCGGGAGTAGGATTGGCTCTGAGGGCTGGGTCGGTCGGGCTGGGTAGCGGGGCAGGCTGTGTGCCACGGCTGGAGGAGGCGTCTCATTCCCCTCCCCCCAGGGGCGCCGCCGACTCTGGTTGCGAGCCAGGCCCTGCCTGTGGATCAGCACAGCTGCAGTGGTCGCCTCTCTCCGTTCCCCTCCCAGGGTTCGGGCCTGACGTTCTGCCTAGGCTGATGTCTAGCAGCTAACTTAGAACTGGTGTGGACCAGGAGAATCCGACTGTTTATTTAAAATGAAGTATTGCGAAGGCCTGAGGTGGGTGTTGACGCAATGTGATGTCTGCCCAGTGCTCTGAATGTCAAAGTGAAGAAATTCAATGAAGCGCAGGTAAAGGCGAGAGTAACTATGACTCTCTTAAGGTAGCCAAATGCCTTGTCATCTAATAAGTGACACGCATGAATGGACAAACTAGATTCCCACTGTTCCTACCTAGAAACCACAGCCAAGGGTCAAGTCCAAGACGGGGTGCCTTTAGCAGGTCCCTTTCCTCCATGTTGGGGTAAATGCACTCACAATTGCTGGCCTTGAGTTCCAAAGTGTTTGTGGGGTAGTCCCAGAGGGAAAGGCTCTATTGTGGTGGGAGAAGCTCAAAGGGGGGGCCTGGCCAGAGCTCCAGGAGAGTGCTGCCCTCCCGTCCTTGGGTGCCTGTCTCACATGTGGGTTGACTGTCCCTCACCAGAGGGATAAGCTCCAAGGCGGGCGAGAAACCTCTTATGTGGAGGGGGGGGAGCTCTAAGGAGTCCTGGCCAGACCTCGAGGATGACCATTGGTGCTGGCCCATGCCCTTGGGGACCTGCCGATCTTTTGTCAGGCGTGGGGGCCAAAGGCCCTTCCCATCCAGGCTCATTGGAATTAATTGCCCTACCAGATGGCCGCTCTCCTAGCTCGGCCATCTGGTCGTTGGCAATATAAATGACTGCAAGGACAAGATGGCCGGGCTGCTCTGGAAATCCTGATGGAGGTCAATTTACAAATGTTCTCCAGTTGGGTCTATAAGGAGCCCAGACGCTTTTGCCGAGAGGTCCCACTCTGTGACTCTGGGTACACAGATTACAAGAAAGCTTAGTCACCTTCCTCTGGATTACGAATAGACTGGGTGAGGGGGACCTGTCTGTGCTCATCTTCGTTCTCGCTGCCCGACCCGGGGTCTGTGGCGAAACTACCGCACCTTCATCAGAGACTGTCCTGCTGGGGGCACTCTTCTGAGCACTCCATTGGATCGATTTTGCGCACTTGGTCCGTCTAGGGTTGGACTGCTTGACCAGCCTCAGCTGTTTCAAGCAATTTGCTTCCACCTGCCTTGGGACCGTGGCAATGGTATGCCCCCCTCGAGGAGGGCCCGCTCGTGTGGGAAGCTCTCCCCACTGAGCAGAGCAAAGGCCGAGCAGCCCGGCAGCTCCCCAGTGGTCAGAGCAGCCTGGCATCTCCCAAGTGGTCAGATCAGAGTGGATGGGGTCCCCCTGCAAGCCACGACGCGGCCCCTCCTCCACCAAGCATGTTTCTCCAGCAGTTCGGAACGCACCTTCCGTGGGGTGCTGACCCCCTCTGTCGCCAAACCCCCTACCGCTTCAAGTTGTGCGTGAGCCTGGCCTCGTCTCACCCACCCACCACGTGGCAGAGCAGGCTGTGACGCCGGCACCCGTGTGACTGACTTGTCCACCGACCCGCACGCGTTGGGGGACGCTCTTAGACGCTCTGGTCCTGCATATAGACCCAGAGGGTGCGAAGGTCGGCTATGAGGCGGGCGTGCACCCCCCCCCATTGCCACTCTCCAGCAGGTGCGGCTACCTGGTTGATCCTGCCAGTAGCATATGCTTGTCTCAAAGATTAAGCCAGGCATGTGTACACATGGCCGGTACAGTGAAACTGTGAATGGCTCATTAAATCAGTTATGGTTCCTTTGATCGTCCCATCTGTTACTTGGATAACTGTGGTAATTCTAAAGCTAATACATGCCGACAAGCGCAGACCTTCCAGGATGCGTGCATTTATCAGATCGGCTCACCAGCCCCTTTGGTGATGCTAGATAACCTTGGGCTGATTGCACGTCCCAATGACGACGACGATGCATTCGGATGTATGCCCTGTCAACTTTCAATGGTACTTCTGTGCCTACCATGGTGACCACGGGTAATGGGGAATCAGTGTTCGATTCTGGAAAGGGAGCCTGAGAAACGGAAGACAGCAGGCACGCAAATTACCCACTCTCGACTCCGGTAGGAAGTGAAGAAAAAAAACAATACAGGACTCTTTCAAGGCACTGTAATTGGAATGAGTACACTTTAAATCCTTTAACAAGTACCCATTGGCGGGCAAGTCTGATCCCAGAAGCCATGGTAATTCCAGCTCCAATAGCATATATTAAAGTTGCTGCAGTTAAAAAACTCATAGTTGGATCTTGGCATCCAGCTGGTGGTCCGCCGCGAGGTGAGCTACCGCCTGTCCCTGCCCCTTGGCGCCCCCATGAAGCTCTTGCCTGAGTGTCCTGGGGATTCCGAAGCATTTACTTTGAAATAATGTGAGTGTTCAAAGCAGGCTGGTCGCCTGAATACTTCAGCTAGGAATAATGGAATAGGACTCTGGTTTTATTTTGTTGGTTTTCAGAACTGGGGCCGTGAGACGGCCGGGGGCACTCGTGTTGTGCCACTACAGGTGAAAATTCTTGGACCGCGCAAGACGAACCAAAGCGAAAGCTTTAGCCAAGAATGTTTTCATTAATCCAGAACGAAAGTCTGAGGTTCGAAGATCCATTGTAGCTCCGACCATAAACTATGCAGACTAGCGATCTGGCTGCATTTTTCCCATGACCTGCTGAGCAGCTTCTTTGGGTTCCGAGAGAATATGGTTGCAAAGCTGAAACTTAAAGGAATTGACGAAAGGCCACCACTAGGAAACCTCACCCGGCCCGAACACGGAAAGGATTGACAGATTGATAGTTCTTTCTCGATTCTGTGGGTGGTGGTGCATGGCCGTTCTTAGTTTGTGGAGCGATTTGTCTGGTTAATTCCGATAACGAACGAGACTCCTCCATGCTAACTAGTTATGCGACCCCCCCGCCCACCTCCCCGAGCGGTCAGCGTTCAACTTCTTAGAGGGACTAGTGGCGTTTCACACTAGATTGATCAATAACAGGTCTGTGATGCCCTTAGATGTCTGGGGCTGCACATGCGCTACACTGAACCGATCATCGTTTGTCTACCCTTCGCAGACAGGTGCAGCTAACCCGCTGAACCCAGTTTGTGATAAGGATTAGGGATTGAAATTATTTCCCATGAACAAGGAATTTCTAGTAAGTGCGGGTCATACACTTGCGTTGATTAAGTCCCTGCCCTTTGTAGACACTGCCCGTCGCTGCTACCGATTGGATGGTTTAGTGAGGTCCTTGGATCGGTCCACCAGGGTCGGCAACGGCCCTGGCGCAGCGGCGAGAAGACTATCAAATTTGACTATCTAGAGGAAGTAAAAGTCGTATGGGTTGGGTTAGTCTGCCGGGGACGTCCCCCCACCGGAGAGAGGCAGTCCTTAGCGTCTCCTCACCGAGCTGGCCCCTGAGCTGCAGTGCCAGGCAGGGGCACGCTCCTCCATCCTGAAACGCCAGAAGGCGGGCGTTGGTGAGCGCATCCTGGTCGGCAGCGAAGTCACAAGTGGGAGCAGAGGGCAGCCCGGCCGTCCTCAAGGGACGCCACCCCAGGTGGACAGGGCCATGGTGCATGTGGGCATTGGAGTTTCTGGCCTCCCATGTCCGTGGACGAGCAATGGCCAGGCCCGCCAGCACAGCGGGCTACCTTCTCTGTTGCCCAGGTACCTGGGAATCAGCCCCATGCTGCCAGGCTGGGGTTTCAAGACTATAGCGATTTCACCCCCCCCCACTCCCCTGCATGTGCTGTCTCTGGCCCGCCTCTCCGTCCGGCCCCTGAAAGGGGAGCAGCGGAGGTGGTCAGGGAAGGATGAGCGGGATCGGGCCGGTAGCGGTGCGGCCTGCCTCTGTCCCCATGGGAAGCCGGGCTGCTGCAGGCGGCGGGCAGGCTTCCCGGGCTGAGATCTTGGATTTTTTTTGTTTTGTTTTCAAAACCCTGATGGTCTCGGCCGACTCCCAAGTGGGAAAGCTAGACGGGGCGCTGAGCTGTCTCGCCGCGGGCAGGACAGGCGGCATTGCCTCCTCTCTGGCCTCTTGTCCTAGCAAAATTTTATCCCATTTTGCTTCTTCAATTTCACATTAAGTTTTTTTTTATACATTATTTGTATTTCCATTTTAAAGTTTTTAACATTAACAAACCCCTTCCCGATGACCTCCCTTGTCCCCATCCCCCCCTCTCCCTCTAGATCACTGCGCTGCATATCTTCTGAGGCGAATGTACAGGGTATAACGGTCCGTAGTCTATAGTATATCTAATAGTCTTACTCTCTGAGGACACCATTGTTCACGGTAGTCTTTGTGCAGGAAGTTCAGGACAGTGTCCACTCGTTCTTGAATTTAGCGTAATCCCCCTTTCTAGTGTATGTTACCCATTCCAGTGAAGTGCAATGTCACATTTTTGCTATCCATTCCTGTTCGCTGGGGATCGTGGTTTGTTTTCACTTTTGCACAATTAGGGAGAAGGCCACCAGATAGGACCATATGCTTTCCTCTGTGGTTTAGTCAGGAGTGTGTTCAGCATGTCAATCGGGCTCAGCATAGCTTCTCCATATTCTCTCCATATTTGGGGACCAAAGATGGCTTTTATTTCTTTGTTGACCACTTCTGAGAACAGTTTAAGGATGGGGCAGGACCACCAGACATGGAGCCACGTGCCTACTTCTTTGCAGCCACGCCAACACATCTGTGATACTGAGGGGTATATTTTATGTAGCTTCTTCTGTATTAGGTGCCACTGCACCAGTATCCTGGTCTACATTTCACTGATCTGCATCCCTCTCATCAATTTGGGGATTCGCTGCCACACTTACCACCACTGTTCTTCAGAGATCGGGAGGGGCAGCGTGTCTGCCCATTGTTTCATATAGGGCCACTGGACCTGTGCCTCTGGCATTGTGAATAATTTGTACATTTTACTAATCATTTGTCTATCACCAAAATGTGTTAGCAAGTACCTTTGTAGCGGAGTGAATTCTCTGGTAGTGGATTGTTTCATATCTCGAGAAGAGAGCCAGTGCTGCAGTTGAGCATAGCAGTCCCTATTCTCCCGCAAACACATGGTTTGTTTGTAGAGCTGGAAGGACTTAACCTCCTGTCCCTCCATCATGTCCCTTGCGCGAATGCTGCCTGCTTTTTCCCACCTGGCATATGCCCCTTTCTCTAGCCCTGGGGTAAACTGTGGGTTGCGGAATAGGAGAGTGAATGGAGATGGGTAGGACATGATCTTTGCTTTTTTAACCATTGCATCCTATGTATCCCCATCAGGGCTGTAATTCGGCTTCTGTACATGTTGGGGGGGCCTGTCCGCTCTTGGGCAGCACAGGACCTCGTCTAGGGGCCTTTCTCACCACTGCCCTATCCATCCTTCACCAGATGCTGTCGGGATTCCCATTGAACCAGTTTCGGATGACCCTCAATTGAGCTGCTCGTTGGTAGTCCATTTGAAAGTTCGATACTCCCATTTCCCAGGCCCCCGTGGGAGTGACCATGACCCTCAAGGCCACCCTCTGTCTTTTCTCTTGCCAGATGTAGTTGCGTACTAGTTTATTCAGGGTTTTGAAGATTATTTTGGGGGTACCGCCAGAGGGGAGAGCCTGAAAGTAATATAGCGCTCTGGGGGAAATTATCATTTTAATGACATGTGGCCCATACATGATATGTTAAGGAGCCTCCTCTCTCCCAGCCAGGATAGTTTGCTTGGTACATATCCTCTAGGGTACTGGTTATTGTCACCCCAGGTATCGAAGGGATCCCTCTGCTCATGCAAATTGCCCTGTATCTGATGTTTCTGATGGCGTGCCTTCTTGTAGCACCATTACTTCAGATTTTTGGTTGTTGGTCTTCAGGTCTGCCACTCATCCAAATTCCCCTTGGAGTGCCGTTAACCTCCGAGACAAGTGTCCATGTCTGTTAGCAAGACCAGGAGTTTGTCGGCAAAGGCCATTGCCTTATGTTCTTCCCCACCGAACGTAATCCCCTTTATTCCCTCTCCTGTCTAATTCTAGCTAGGAAGGGTTTGAGAATGTTTGCTTACAGGAATGGTGACATGGGCAGCCCTTCTTAGTACCCCTAAGCTTCTTGAATTTCTTCCTGGGGTGCCCCTGGGCTCCCACCGCTCCTGAGCCTCTAAGTACGCTCCTGCCCCCCTGGAGGTTCCTTCTTGGTTAATCTTGCATGGCAGGGCTAGTTTTCATAAGGATGGGCGGTGGAGCGAAACAGCGCTCTCCTGCTGAGTCAAATGCTGGGGGTTGGGAGCATGTGCCGCCCACTCCTCCCCCGGGTTCCTTCCCTACCCGTTAGCGGGGGTGCTGCAGGACACTTGGTGCTGTCACCCTTCAATTACTGCAGTTTGCCTCTGATGTTGCTGAATGGTATGGGCTTGGGCCTTTGCCTGGGTCCGGGTATGCTGCGGGTCTCCTGCAGTGGGGGAGCCCCTTCCAAGTGTAGGTTATGGTGCGCTGGGGCAGATGCTTTCATAAATCTCCATGTCCGTTGTTTGGGAGGGAAGTGTCTTGCGTGTGCCTGCTTCATGGCTGCCAACTCCCTTTAATTATGCCTGCTTACCCTCCGCCAGCTAGGGCGCATCACAGCTCATGGGGGTCCTGCGCCGCGTGGCTTGTGGAGGCCCTATGCCGCATGGAGCCGGGCTTGCTCTATGGGGCAGAGGCAGGCACATGATTTCAGGGAAATACTAAACGCTCCCTCGCATTTGTAGCTGGGTGTCCGTGCCGCGCCGGCTCTGCTGGATTTCTGCACTATGGTGCTTGTGCCATTGCGACCCGGTGGGCGTGCTGGTCCGGCATCTTTGTCTCCCCCAAGTCGGCCGCTGGGGATCCGCGGTGGTCCGTTCACACTCCCAGTCTCGCCTATGTTGCTGTGACTGAATGGGCACCCTGCGTTTCTGCACCACCCACGTGGGTTCTCTCTGATCTCCGGCTCGACTGCCAGTCCCCACACAGGCATCACTGCTGGCAGCCTCAGGTCTGCTCACTCTGCCCCCAAACGCTCCAGTTAGAGTTTTCTTGGGGACCACTAGGTTCGCGGGTCATCCCCTTTGCTTTTGTTGCCCTGGGGTCTTGTTTTTAATGCTGCTTATTGCTCCTTTTTCGGGTGGCCGGGGAGGAGCGCGCTCCTCATGGTGGAGTGGTCACGGGGGCCATCTTGGAATCTTATGAAGCTTTTTGGAGCCTTCGTCTGCCCTTTCTTGAGTAATCTTTCTTCTTCCTCACTTCTCAATCAATTTTTCATCCAGGACATGGCACAGAGGGGGTGCTGGTCTCCAACGTTGACGATGGGACTTGGCTGCACGACTTGGGCAGCGCCGGTGCTTATTACTTGACTTATCTGCCACCTTTGTGATACTGTTGACCATGGTCATCTGGGCTGGCCTTTCTGGTGCTGTTCTTTCCTGATTTTCTTTGTTTCTCTCTAACCGAACGGTCGATTTCCATCCCCCCCTAATCACTCTGTGCCGTCTGCCTTGAGATGTGGAGTCCCTCAGGTTTCCTCCATCTTCCAGGTTTTGTTTAACATGTACATGAAACCTCTTACCAAGCTTATCTGCTCTCACGGCTTCCAATGTTATTCTTAACAAATGACACAGATCCTGGTCCATTTAGATCTCTCTTGTCCAGACAGCAACCAGGTTTAGGGCCTGTCTCGAAGCTGTGGGTGCATGGATTTGTAATAGCTGGTTCAGGGGAAACAATTGAGGTGTTGGTGTTGGGCCCTCCTTCCTATGCCTTTTGGACCTCCTCTTTTTGGCCATCTTTAGGGGTAAATATATTGTTTTTTCTGTCTGCGGGAATCTCTGATAAGTCCAGTATGTCAAAGGGGCTATCTTCAACTGAAAACTCCATAGTAAGGTTCTTTGTTTACTTCTTTCTCAGTTATGTGCCCGCTGTGGTGTCCTTACTTGTTATGTCCTCCATGGACCAATGCAACGCCCTTGTGGTGTCCTTACTTGTTATGTCCTCCATGGACCAATGCAACGCCCTATTTCTGGGACAAACCGTCTACTACTCATGGCACCTTCAGGTCCTGCAGAACTCTGCAGCCAGAGTAGCCATTTATACACCTAGTTGTGCTCACATTACTGCATTTGTACACCATCTTCATTGGCTACCCATGGCCAAGCCCATTTCGGTCAAGGCCTAATGTCTAGTTCATCATGCCTTTTGTGGAACGGGGGCAGAATATCTACAGGCCAAATTCTGTTTGTACATTCCTGCTCGGCCACTCCGCTTGGAAAATGCCTGATGTTAAATAATGACAAAACTGCCTTGTACATATAAATCCAATGGGTGAAAAAGAAAGTGTTGACCGTCCCCAAGTCCAATGGCAGTATCAAGGAGCACCAGCAGGGTCTCCATCTGTTCCCTAACGGGGAATTATGTAATGCTGCCTAGCCAGAGCTCCAGGATGGTCGGGGGTGATTGGCCTTGGACGACTCTACCATGTGGGTCCACCATCCCCAAGCACAGCTGCACTCCCAGGGAGCCCCGGCAGAGTCCCCGACCTTTCCCAGAGGGAGAAGCTGTAACAGGCCAACCAGAGCTCTAGGATAGTTGGGGGTAATGTTCCTGGCCTTGGGCAGCTGTCTCCCATATGGAGTGACCATCTCCAAAGTGCAGCGGCTGTCCCAGGGAGCCCTGACAGGGTCCCCTTCCCTAAGGGAGTGGGACTCTTCCTGGAACCGCTGCTGAACTGCGGGATGTTCAACCCACACGGGAGACAGCCGCCCAAGGCCGGGGACATCACCTCTAACCATCTTGGAGCTCTGGCTAGCCTCTGTTACAGCTTTCCCCCACCAGGGAGCCCTGGCAGTGTGCCAATACCTCCATGAAGGGAAAAGCTGTAATGCAGCCCAGCCAAAACTCCAGGACGGCTGGAGGTGATGTTCCCGGCCTTCGGCATCTGTCTCCCATGGGTATCAGGATATATTATCCCCACCAAAAATATCGCCCTACATATGGACGTCGGGAACGGCCATAGGCGATATTTTTGGTGGGGATAATTTATGGTTTAAAATGCTCCCTTTTAAAATATATGGGGGTTGCGGGGGTGTCCCCCGCAGGTTCCACGGGGTAATATTGCCGCAAAAATATGGCGAAATGTTTGTATGGCGATATTTGTGCGGCAATATTATCACATGGAACCCTCCCATGTGAGTCCACCATCCCCAAGTTCAGTGGTAGCCGAAGGGGGCCCGGCAGGGTCCCCTTCACGGAGAGAAATTGTATAATGCAGGTCAACCCATAGCTCCAGGATGGTCAGGGGTGCTGTCCCTGGCTTTGGGTGGCTGTCCCTCGTGTGGTTTGACTGTCCACAAACCCAGCAGGGGTTCCAGGGATCCTCGGCAGGGTCCACGTCCTTCCCAGAGGGTGAAGCTGGAACGAAACCCAGCTAGAGCTCCAGCACGGTTGTGGGTGCTGTCGCTGGCCTTAGGCATTCGTTTCCCATGTGGGTCTACCGTCCTCGAGCACAGCGGCTGTCCCAGGGAGCCCTGGCAGGGTCCCTTTCCTTTCCCGGAGGGAGAAGCTGTAATGCAGGCCAGCCAGAGCTCCAGGAAGGTGGGGGTGATGCCCCTGGCCTTGGGTGGCTGTCTCCCATGCGGGTTGACTGTCCCCAAGTCCAGCTGTAGTTCTGGGGAGCCCTGACAGGGTCTCCATTCCTCCCGGAGGCAAAATCTGTAACGCAGCACAGCCAGAGGTGCAGCCTGGGCTTGCAGACAGTCAACCCACATGGGAGACAGCCGCTCCCAGGGAAACACCAATGTGTTGCTGCCATGGAGGGAATTTGTAACCTGACCTTGCATTTGTGTCCCAGCCCACCAAAATACCTCCCAGACTGCCCAATCCCGTAAAATCAAAAAACTACTTGAATAACGTTGGAGCTCCTTGCGTAAAGAAACCTGCAAACAAAACAAAAAACATTAATTACCTATGTTCAGCCCAGCAAAAACAAATCATAACTATCACGCACTGATCACCGCCCCCTTTCAAGCCATCCCTGGTGGTCTAGTGACCCTCACACCCCAGTAAAAACACATTTGCCCCTTCCTAGGGGCCGATTTTTATTAAGACTATTAGTGACCATAACACAATTTAACCGTATAAATATAGGTTTATGGATTTTGGTCGACTGTCCCCCACGCCACCTCCCAACTGGTTGAAAATCCGCTGCCCCTTCCCCTCCCTTTCTTTACATTTTTTAAACCACCGAAGGTAGATGATGGGTTGGGGTCAGGCCATATTGAATTGTGTAAAATGATGGCGGGGCGACCTACCCCAAATTCTGACATAAAAAAAACTTTGGTACAAAACATTTGGAAAAAATTCAACTAGTTCAGGTTCAGTTTGAACACATAGATCCATAATTATGCCAACGGCTATGATCACTTTGGTCCAATTAAATGGCTATAATACATCTTAAACCATGAACTGATAACTCTAGTGATATAATAAATGAAAATAAGGCCTACTTTAACAATATAAATACTTTCATGGAATGTACATGACTGAAAATATGAAACTGTCAAAAGAATTACATATTGAGTACAACAATGAGCTGAGTGATGGCATAAAAAAAAAGGAGAGAACTTTGACCATGTTTCTAGGGGGACACATAGGAATGGAGCTACCAGACCGTTGGGGAGGCTGTACCTTCAGAAAGATAATAGCCAGCATATAAGGTATTCCCAAGGCGTCTACCCTATCCATTTTATCCTTTGCCAGGTACCAGTCTGTAATTCAAGACCTGGTAGAGTTTTGAAGAATGAAAAAATCTGCATTAGAAGGCCACAAGATCTGAGGCTATTGTCTTTGATCCCACTAAAAGTACATTTGAATACACAGTCTTCAGGATGGACTGTGCAAAAGACCTACTTAAGCTTGGGTATGCAATGAAGTTGGCAGATGAGGTTCAAGATTGGCAGAGTTATTGTGCAGCTGCCTAGAGGAGGCACCATGGCGGGGGTCAGGCAGCTACCATGACAGCGCTGCTTGACTTCAAGGAGGCAGCTGACAATTTATAACTGATACAAATCGCTCGATCTGAAGATGGTGAGTTACTCAGAAGAGCCAATCACTTTGTCACGTACACACAAGGACTTGGGCACATTCATTAACACCCTTCCTTTTCCAGTATCAAAAGGGGCAGGACTATACAGGGAGGCTTTGGTAGAAGGCCTAGTATGGGAGTTTGGAAACAAGTGTTGCAGTAAAGAGCGGAGTAAAAGAGGAAGAAGGAAGGCGAAGGGGGTGGAAGGAGAGTAAGACTTGAGGTGGATGGGAGAGGATGGTGAAGATGCGTCAAAAGAAGGGAAAGGGGAGACCAGTATGAAGAGGGGAAAACTAGCAAGGGGGAAAAGGAGAGATGGAAGGTGAGACACAAGAGAAAGAAGGAAATTACTTGGAGAACAGTTTAAAAGGTACAGACAAAATCGGTGTAGGGAGATGAGGGCCACCGATGGAGGAACATTTTGGGAGAGGTACTGAGGAAGAAAATGAAGGTGGAGGAAGGAAGAAGTGCAGAAGGTGGACCCTGAAAATAAGGTAAATACTGTGGAAGAAGGCCTGTGTCCATTAAGAAGTATACTGGCTGGTGCCCGGTTGTACATCTTAACCTAAAAACTAGCCCATCAAAAGAAGAGAGGGGTAATGGAAAGACTAGGACAAGTGCAGTACCCTGGGTAAGCCAACTTGACCATGGTTTAACTCTCAACACCAAGCTGAGTGGGCCTCGCTTCGGTTTCTGGCCCTGCCAATGCATCACATCATCAGTTTCTGGCCCCTGGAAGGGCCTATATTTGTCTTCAAGCCCAGGACAGACAAATGGTCTTTCCGGCAAGGTGAGTAAACAAATCTTCATGCCTAATAGGGCCAATGCGTCATCAATCCTAGGATGCTCAACCCATGCTCATATAGAGCACTAGAGGGGGACTAACTGAATGTCACGCACTGACTGACCCCTCAGTGTTCACAGTGTCCCCAATGCCCGTCCCCGTACCTCCACTCCGCCCCGTCCTCTTGCCCGGTTCTGGGACTCACGTGTGCTCTCCCCGAATCCACATGTGCCAATGCGTGTGTTCCAACTTGCTGCCCACTCGCGGAGACACCCGCTCCATTGGCGTGTTCCTTGGCGATTGCGAGACCGGCTTCACGCCCCACTTCCGCGTCATGTGACCAACGCCTCCTGCTCACGTGTTACTAAGGCACGTTCACGTGATGCGGTCGCTGGTCACGTGACCGGAAAGTAATATGCAGCGCCGGTATTTAAACAGCCGCATCGGAACACTCGATGCTTCACAGCTGTTTACCTGGACACTGTTCGGCGCTTCGATTACTCACATTTGGATTGCTTGGAAACTGACCCCGGATTGGATTAAGGACTGCTATTGGATTCCCCTGGCTTCTGGCATCTGGTTTATTGGATTTCTTGTTACGAATCACGGACTGCTTTCTGGACTACTACATGCTTAATCCCTTTGGTACTACATTTTCTTGGTTTCCTTGTCTGGATTTTGGCATCGGGTGGGTCCGGCACACGCACCACCGCCTGATCTACTGGGCTTACTGCACCGTGCTGGGAAAGAAGCCCTGGTGGGTCCCGCAACCCCTATAGGTTCAGAAGAATCACCACTGTCACTACTTGGTAAGACCGTTCCACTTGTTTGTTGTCTGGGCTTGATACTTAACCGGTGCTTTCTTTACAGTGGTTCGGGGTTCCCAGAGGTCCGCGGTTCCGGAAGATCATATCCCACCTGTGGCCTCAAAGGTTGTACAGAGAGTGATTTGGACTCTCTCTGTGTGGCACTTGTGGACAGAGGACTCTTCTGACTACACGACAGTCAAGACACAACAGACTGTGAAGCCATCCTGTCGTGTAGTCAATGGAGGGAGCCGCGGACGACCCCTTGGCTACTATGGTCCAAGCCACAACCTTGTTACGTGCAGACATGGCCGCAGCAAACACTGCCATTCACCAATGATTAGATAACATCCAAAGCATTAGACACCCCTTGCCCCCTGATGCTGAGTTCGGGGATGCGCCACCAGCCCCACAGCTCGTCCCGCCTCCTGTTCCACCTCCTCAAAACCCCATACCTGTGGTACTCCCCTCTCCTTTTCCATTGGCTACCCCCGAGAGGTATCATGGGGATCCCAGTAAGTTTAGGACCTTCTTGAATCAATGCAAACTGCATTTCTTGTATAGGCCCCAGGCCTTTCCAGACTCAACCACTAAAGCGGCATTCACCCTCTTGCACTTAGCTGGTACAGCCGCCGCCTGGGCTAACCCACTCTTGGAAAACGACACCCAGCACTTTATGATTTTGACCTACTGGTCACGGAGATGTCTCAGGTGTTCGACACGCGCCACAAGGTTCAGTCCTGAGATCTAGAACTCCTGGATCTGTGACTAGGGAGAAGGCCCTTAATTGAGTATATAACAAGGTTCAACCAGCTTGCAGCAGAGACGTCTTGGCCCGAAAGTAAAAAGGCTGTCGTGTTTTATAGGGGCCTAAACAACGCCATGAAGGACGCTCTTGCTGTTATCCCCTCCTTGCCAACCTCTTATCAGGACCTAGTTGACCTAGTCTTACAGGTGGACGCCCGGCGTTCTGAACGCAGGGCTGAGGCCGGTTTTGCTCATACTCCAACTCCATCTGCCACCACTGCTGCCTCCAACACCAGTCACGAACCCATGCAGATTGGGGGCATACGAAGCCCGATCACACCCACAGAGAGAAAGCGCAGGAGGGTGGACAATGCATGCTAATATTGCGGCCTGACTGACCATTACGTTAAGGAGTGTCCTCGTCGGCCAAAACTCAAGACCTCAGGTTTTCGGACTGCTAGACCCTAGAACAGGGGGCTGGGTCGAGCGCTTCTTGTTACACCCCGAACCTTATTCCTGCATTTGGTCGCATCAGGCCCATTCATGTGCAAGCCATTCTTCAACCCACGCTTGATGTCTCACACCCGGTTATGATCATCATTGACTCCGGGGCCACGGGCAATTATATGACATTGCGCTTGCTCAAACCCTGAATCTACCCCTTCTAACTAAAATCAGGCCAGAACCAATGCAGGCGGTTGATGGTACATCTCTGATTTCTGGGCCCATTAAACAACAGACAGCCCCAATGCTCCTCACCATTCAAGCTAAACACAAAGAAACCCTGAGCTTTGATCTTATTTCGATCCCCCAGTTTGGCCTGATATTGGGGATACCTTGGCTCCAGGAGCATATTCCGTTGATAGATTGGAAAGCAGGTTCCATGCACTTCGAATCAGATCTCTGCCAACACTATTGTCTTCCTGCAACCACAAGTGACAACTCACCCACTCAGGCTTTGGGGGCCATTGCTCACTTGACCATAGGGGATACTACGGTCCCACCAACAGAACACCATATAGTGGGAGTGACTTCCACACTTGTTCCCGCCCAATACCAGGATTACGCAGGGGTGTTTGACCGTGGTTTATCTGAAGTGCTTCCACCACACCGCCCTTACGACTGTCCAATAGACTTGGTCCCAGACAGCACCATTCCCACAGGCCGGATATATTCCCTTTCCCCCACTGAAGACCTGGCCCTGAAGGAATCCCTCCGCTTAGGTCACATACGCCCCTCCACTTCCCCAGCTGCTAGTCCCATCTTCTTCGTCCCCAAAAAAGAGGGCGATCTGCGCCCGTGCGTGGATTATTGCCGGCTTAATGCCATCACAGAAAAAAAACGCTATCCCATTCCTCTGATTACGCCCCTGCTCGATCGCCTCACACACGCATCTGTCTTCACTAAGTTGGATCTTTGCGGTGCCTACAATCTGGTCCGTGTACGCCCTGGAGACGAATGGAAGACCGCCTTTTGCACCCGCTATGGGTTGTACGACTACGCGGTCATGCCATTTGGCCTGTGCAATGCACCAGCCATGTTCCAGAGGTCTATGAATGACATGTTTTCCGATATCCTGGACGTGTTTGTCGTGGTCTACCTAGACGACATTTTGATCTTCTCCCGGAATTTGAAAGAACACATACAGCATGTACGGGAGGTGCTTTCTCGTCTGCAAAAACATTCCTTGTTTGCCAAACCAGAGAAGTGCCATTTCCATGCAGACACCGTGGAGTTTCTCGGTTTTCACATCACGCCTGGGGGATTGGTCATGAATTCATCCAAGGTGTGGGCAGTGTTGGACTGGCCTGCTCCCAAAACCATGAAGGCGCTTCAGTCTTTTCTTGGCTTCGCTAATTTCTATAGGCGCTTTATCTCTGGGTTCTCGTCTTTAGTGGCTCCCCTCACTTCTTTGACGAGTCCTTGCATTCCCTTCCTGTGGACGGAAACACACCAACAGGCCTTCGAGGCCCTAAAAACAGCGTTCACTACTGCCCCTATTCTGCAACGCCCGGACCCAGAACTGCCATTCATCGTGGAGGCTGATGCCTCCTCCTTTGCCTTGGGTGCGGTTTTGTCACAGATCTACTCCGCCACCGGTCGTCTTCACCCCGTGGCTTTTCACTCCCGCAAATTCTTCGATGCCGAGTCTCACTACACAGTGACCGAAAAAGAACTACTGGCAGCCATAGGTGCCTTCCGTGTTTGGCGACACCCCCTCTTGGGTGCTAAACACCGGGTCACGGTATAATCGGATCACCAAAACTTGCAGGATCTAGCGTCCTTGAAATGTGTCAATAGCAGGCAGGTCAGATGGCATTTGTTCTTTGCTCGGGCTCTGCCCACGGTAAGGCCGATGCCTTGTCTCGTTCCCCTGGGGGGGTTGCCTTGCCGGTATTTCCGGACACCCTCCTGGACGGCGGCAAAGTGGCTTGTTTATGTACCCCATCTCTGCCTTTACTTGAAGCTGTTCGGAGCTGGGTCACCCTACACCCAGACCAGTTGTCCGAATAGGACCCCGTGATTCATGACAGACTGCCCTTTGTCTCTGATCGCCTATTCCTGCCCACTACATATACCCGCAACATGGCCCTAGAGTGGTCCCACAACACCCCTGTTCACGGACACCCCGGCCAGAAACGCACGTTGTTGTTGCTAAAACGATGGTGCTGGTGGCTGTCCATGAAGAGGGACGTGGAGTGTTATGTCAACACCTGTGCAGTCTGCGCAAAATGTAAACATCGTAGGGGTCATCCTGTGGGTCTCCTGCTTCCTTTGCCCATTCTGCCTAGACCCTGGCACACTTTAACCATGGATTTCATCACCGATTTACCCCGGGTCCAGGGTTTCGATACTTTGTGGGTGGTGATTGATTCCTTTTCCAAGATGGCTTGCTTCATTCCCTGCAAGGGTATGCCCTCTGCTCCTGTACTGGCTAGATTGTTCTTTGAGGGCATATTCTGTCTCTTCGGGCTACCTTCGGTTCTCGTCCCAGATAGGGGTTCTCAATTTACATCACGCTTTTGGTGTGCCTTGACCAAGCTACTTGGTATTGACGTTCGCTTCTCCTCCGCATATCACCCCGAGACGGATGGCCAGACCGAGAGACTCAATCAAACCTTGGAGCAGTATTTACGCTGCCTAACCCTGCAGCAGCAGACATCCTGGTTGCGAGTGGTGCATCTCGCGGAATTCGCATATAACAATGCTGTACACTCCACCACTGGTTTCTCCCCCTTCTGTGTTCTGTATGGTCAGCACCCGGGTGTCTTGCCCATCCCTGACCTGCCCTCCTCTGTCAACCCCGCTGCCACTGCTTGTGTTAGGGACCTGTCCTCCATCCACGCCCAAACCTCGACTCATCTCCTCGAGGCTCAGGTGTCCATGAAGGCGCAGGCGGATAGGAAATGGGTGATGGCCCCGTTATATTCAGTGGGGTCCCGCGTCTGGTTATCGACCCGTCACTTACGGCTGGTGGGTTGCCGCAAGCTCTTGCCTCGCTTTGTGGGGCCCTATGTAGTGACCCAGGTGATCAACCCAATGGCCTATCGTCTTGCACTCCCGGAGTCTTGGCGGGTTCACCCGGTTTTCCATGTTTCCCTGCTCAAGCCCTGTCCCGCTCCTACACGACTTCGTGCCCCTGTTGCCCCGGTGTCTCTGACCTCCCCGGATGTGTTCGAAATCTCCGGTATCTTGGGTTCTCGTGTCTGTAGGGGTTGTCTCAGTATCTCGTGGATTGGTCTGGGTATGGGCCAGAGGAGAGGTCCTGGGTCCCTGCTGTTGAGATTCATGCTCCCCACCTGGTGGCCCGTTTCCATAGAGACAATCCTTCGTGCCCACGGGGTCGTGGGCCTTTGGGTGGGGGCTCTGTCACACACTCACCCCTCAGTGTTCCCAGTGTCCCCAATGCCCGTCCCCGTTCCTCCACTCCGCCCCGTCCTCTTGCCCAGTTCCGGGACTCACATGTGCCCTCCCCGAATCCCCATGTGCCAATGCGTGTGTTCCAACTTGCTGTCCACTCGCGGAGACGCCCGCTCCATTGGCGTGTTCCTTGGCGATTGCGAGACCGGCTTCACGCCCCACTTCCGTGTCACGTGACCAACGCCTCCCGCTCACGTGTTACTAAGGCACGTTCATGTGATGTGGTCGCGGGTCACGTGACCGGAAAGTAATATGCAGCACCGGTATTTAAACAGCCGCATCGGAACACTCAATGCTTCACAGCTGTTTACCTGGACACCGTTCGGCGCTTCGATTACTCACATTTGGATTGCTTGGAAACTGACCCCGGATTGGATTAAGGACTGCTATTGGATTCCCCTGGCTTCTGGCTTCTGGTTTATTGGATTTCTTGTTACGAATCACAGACTGCTTTCTGGACTACTACTTGCTTAATCCCTTTGGTACTACATTTTCTTGATTTCCTTGTCTGGATTTTGGCATCAGGTGGGCCCGGCACACGCACCATCTACTGGGCTTACTGCCCCATGCTAGGAACAAAGCCCTGGTGGGTCCCGCAACCCCTATAGGTTCAGAAGAATCACCACTGTCACTACTTGGTAAAACCGTTCCACTTGTTTGTTGTCTGGTTTGTTATTGCTGTCTGGGCTTGATACTTAACCGGTGCTTTCTTTACAGTGGTTCGGGGTTCCCAGAGGTCCGCGGTTCCGGAAGATCATCTCCCACTTGTGGTCTCAAAGGTTGTACAGAGAGTCATTTGGACTCTCTCTGTGTGGCACTTGTGGACAGAGGACTCTTCTGACTACACGACAGTCAAGACACACCACTGAACTATTCACACTTGGCAATACAACACTAGTTGGGTAATATTAGAATACGGAAAGTGGCCATGGGAATAAAGTCCTCTAGAAGAAAGGGGGACTCCTTATGGTGTTAGGAATGTTAGCAGAGGGAATGTTATGGGTGTGGAATGCGAACAGAGAACACTAGTAGAGAATGCAAGGCAAGTTGTACGGTGGTTGGTGTAAGGGTGAGGACAGAGAGAGTTGTTACAGCATAAAGATGAACTTAAAAGAAATTAAGTCACACATACTGGCTGTGTTCTGGTTCACTTCCCTAAGTGGTGATGAGTTGCAGCAATGACAAAGAGCCTGCACTTGCCATAGATTGTGGTTGCCCTGCTGAGCAGGTACAGGATTAGTTGCACAGTTGAATAGTGGCTCACTCTTCAGGCATGTATTGGGGAGTATCTGGGCTGTGCGTGAGCCTATGAGGACACATGAAGCACCCTAGCAGCATAGCCGTGCATGCACTCGACAGAACACGTGATCCAAGGATGCATTGTCCGGTGTTGCAAGTTGTTACCTGGTAATTTTAGACATGATAAGGAGTTGACATGTCTGTTGCTTAGCTATGTAACAAGCTGAAGGCCTTCACTGCGGGCCCTGTGCTCCGTGCTGTGGCCGTCCCACATGCAGTGTAGTGACTGAAAGAATTACTTGCACACATAAAGAAGGGAGAATGCAGTAGCACGAGTGGCTGTTACTCTGAAAGGTTTTTTTTCATTGCACCTTAAAAGGGAGATTATAGACATTTGTCCCTGTGAACAAGGTGACAAATACCAAGAGCACGAAAATAGGGAAGCAACAGAAACTAATTTAAAGATTATGGCAAAAATACCAGGCACTGGGTTATTCCTAGGTTATTAAATGTAAAGAAAGATTCCAGAAGTATATGTTGGCAGTATATGGTCCTAATTATTTGAGTAAAAAGAAAGAGGCACTGTTTCATTGTCGAGGTCGGGCTGGACAACAATTTCTTAAAACTAGCTGAATGCATCAAGATGGGCAACCAGTTTTATATATGCATAGCCAAGATGGACAAGCATTACGAGGTGAAGGGGAATAACATTTTTGCTTGTTAGCAATTTGCCATCAGACAACAGAAATATTGTGAGACCACTGAGGAGTTTGTTACAGCACTGTGAGGGTTGGCTATAAAGTGTTGTTTTGAACATTATCAGAAAGAGTACATTCTGGGGGGGGCGTTGCTAACCGCCATGTAGGAAGGTCGCCTCTTCAGTGTGCTCCGTAGATGTGACCACAATATTACTGTAAAACTAACTTTTTGCACGGCCCAGATGACTGAAAACATACACATCTGCTGGGAAGCAAGTGCGGCGGCATCGCTCGAATTTTCAGGCGGATACGACTGTCCTCTTCAATACTTTCTTCCAACCCTCTTTTCCAAACGCCGTTCCTGTAGGCGATATTCAATTTGTAGAGCAGCGGACAATAAGTCTGAGAAAGATGGTGGTCGAGTGTCTCTAGCGAGTTCATCCTTAATTTCCTCATTGAGGCCTCGCTGGAAAATGGCGTATTGGGCTTGCTCCGACCATCCGGTCCCTGCTGCCAATGTTTTGAACTCCGATATGTACGTCAGAACTTCCAAAGACCCCTGACGGATATCCAACAGATCTTCACAGGCTGCATATGTCAGTTCAGGCCTTTCAAAGTATTGTTTTAATAAGTTTTGGAATCCTGTAAAATCCCGTAGAATCGGGTTGGCACTGGTAACCAATGTCAGGGCGTTACCGGTCATATTAGAAATCATGAACCCAATCTTTGTTTGGTCAGTGGCAAACAAATGCGGCCTGAAGGTGAAATACACGATGCAAGCTTCCAGGAACTCCTTGACCTTCTTAGGGGTTCCATCAAACTTCCCTGCAGAGAGTGCCATGACAGGTAGTTCTGGCGATGGAGGTTCACGTGTCGAGATCATCTGTTTCAGAACAACATTCTCTGCCTTTACGGTCTGGAGCTCTTGGGACATGCTTTGGATTGCTTTCCATAATTCTTGAATCTGCTCTTCGGCTGACATCTTTACTGGCAGGCGTTGCAATCTGTCCTCTTCAATACTTTCTTCCAACCCTCTTTCCTCCCCACTCTGCTCACCTGATTGTAAGTCCTCCAAATATAGCTGTCGTTGGGACAAGTAATCCTTTTCTTTCTTGTGTGTGTAATGCCTGTCTCGGGAGGAAGCCACAGTGAATGCTAGTAAACAGCAGTCCTGGGGCCCCCTTCCCGCGATCAGACTGTGCAGAAGGGAAAAAGCTGTTACCGGTGGAAAAAACCCTTCCGGCGAGTGGAAATGCCATATTGCACTGATAGAAGTCCAGGATCTTGATGCTGACCGAGTCCTTGAGAGAAGGTAACTTGGCAGAAGCAGGCTGCAGCAGGAGCGTGAGCGGAATGGGTACTGCCGGAATACTAGAGCCACTGGAGTCAGCTCCAAGTACACACCGTCCACAAACAGAGCTGGGCGGAGAGAGGAGAAAGAGAAAGCTGTTGGCAGGAGAGAGAGACTGCCGGGAAAACAAGCGGGCGCCCGCGGCCAGCCTGCTGAGATATGAAGCAGGAAATGCAGGGGGAACACAGGTGAGCAGCAACAGAGAAAAGAAGGAAAGCGTAAGAGGGAAGAGAGCGAGAAGGCGACCCGCGAGAAGGGCGAGCCAGAGAAACAAAAGGCACGGTCAAGAGTGGCCGTGAGAAAAGGAACACTAGCACTTAGACCCAAAGGTAGCGAAAATGCACAGCAAGGGGGTTGCAACGCGACGACCGCTGGGGGAAGTGAAGCTGAGTACCTCCCAGCGGTCGCCATGTTGAAAAACCTCTAGACCGGCAGTCTACGCAGGGGAAGGAACGTGGCAGAATATCTGCTCCGCCTCCTGTCGAGGAGCCGCCAACGCGGAAACAGGCGCCAAGAGTGTCAGCGGATGACAACGACCCACCTCTGCAGCACGGCACCAAGCCACAGGGAGACGGAGCGAGGAGCGAAAATGGCACCTGCCGCCTAAACAACAACAGGCTGGGCTGCGTCCGTGAACACCCCGTGGGCCCCGAGAGTACTGGCGGGACCCGAGGGGCAACCTGAGGGCTGAGCGAAGCAGCCGCTCACGAGACCTGACAGCCGCGGGGACTGCACCTGGTGGCGCTGGGTGCCCTCGGAGCGCGCCGCCCCTTATCCCTGCTGCGGGCAGAACCCCGAACTCCAGCTGAGTCAGCCGCATCAGCGCCGTGGCCGGATCCTTCTCCACTCCGCCTGCGGCGACATGGCTGGATCATAAAAAGCACCTCGGTGTGGGACGGCCCCGGCGCAAACGGTCGGAGCACGCAGCGGGACCGGCACAGGGAGAGACCTGCGGAGTGAGCCGGCACACAAGACTGGCGGGACACCTGAACCTCAACAGAAGCACCAGGCGAGGAGCATATGCAAGACTGCAAAATAAGGAAGATTGAAAACACTGAGCTGGGCTCTGTTGTCCACCCTACTCACATTCAAGAGAGGGCGGGGGTACTGCACGGCCCAGACACCACGAAGTATGAACACAGTGACCCACATAGCGTGCAGAGATGCGGCCTGGCCCCCGGGTAGCGCACCACCTCCACTAACGACACAGCTCTCCAAGGGAACCGGCGCGCCTCTATCCCCATCAAGTTATGTCTACAAAAGGTGCGAGAGCCAAGCAGAAGCAAACCACCATGGAAACTTACACGGCCAGTGGAACAGCGAAGCCAGACGCCGGCGCAACTGGTACCACGACGGCGAGATCCGAGCCCTCCGGAACCCAGGCAGAACCACTGAACTCGCAGCTACTAGAAGCTATCAAAATGCTCCAGACCACAATGGAAAACAAAATAGATGCTGTGGCAATTGACCTGAACATTCTACGACAAGATGTCCGCTCCATATATGGGCAGAACGGAAGCGCTCGAAACCCAGGTTCGCGAGAACACCGAAACTAAAGCTCAGATGTGGATGAACTGTCCCAAAAGGTGAAAAACCTAGAAGATAGAGCTGAGGAGGCAAAAGGGCGAGCACGACGGAACAACATCAGAATTTTATGATTGCTGGAGGGCATTGAAGGAAACGACCCCACAAACTTCATTGAAAACCTCCTACTACAAGAAATCGGAGTTGGGAAATTAACACAAGGCTTTACCATCGAGAGGGCGCATCGATCTCTCACCAAGCGGCCGCCCCGGGGACCCCACCCAGACCTATAATCGCAAAGGTGCTCAATTATAGAGACAGACAGACAATTATGGCCTTCTCGAGGTCGGGCGGCTGCATACAAAGAGACTCTGCGAAGATAGCCATATATCCCGACTACACTTTCCAGGTCCAAATGAGAAGAGCCCAATTCATTTACACCAAAGCCAGGCTGAAAAAAGCTGGTCTGCGCTATATGCTCCTGTACCCTGCAAGACTGAAAATACTGCACAACAATAAAGCGCACCTGTTCGATATGCCAGCTGAAGCTGGAGAATGGTTAGATAGAGAGCAGTTCCCTGACCTCGAAACTAGAGAGCGCAAACCACGACAAACCGCAACCTAGAAGATTGCTTTACAGCCGGAATGGGCACGCACATTAGCATTAACCTGGACCCTCATTTATTACAGCAAGACAGATTATAACAGGAACTACACTGAAGATGGACTGCTCGCAAGACGACAGCAGCCGAAGCGACCACTTTCGATCCCTGAAGTACTTTGGGTATATTTAACCCGCCCGTAGGGCACCAAGAGACCACTAAGAGGTCGAATGGAGCGGAAACGGGGAAGTCAGAATGGGGGGAACCCTATAGGACAGGTTCTGTTACTGGGAAGTTTTAAGTTTTTGGGGGGCGGGAACCTGGGAGTTCACAGTTCAGTTGGGGAATCATATATAGTAACACTAAGACCACTCAGAGCACCGGAAGCACACAGACCCGCGAGAAGATTCGTCAGTGGCGCCACCCTCGACCGCAAGTCTGCACAAAACCCATGGCAGACAAAATTAAAATCATGTCATGGAATGTCAGAGGAATGAATAGCTACATCAAACAACGTCATATCCACACATACATCAGACAAGGTTGGAATTACCCTCCTGCAAGAGACCCACCTCTATGCACAAAAGCTAGCCGCATTGGCCAAAGCTTGGAGAGGGACACTAATAGGATCCTTCTACTCTACGTACGCAAGAGGAGTCCTGATCTGGATTGCCCCAACTATTCCCTTCAAACTTCTGCACTCGAAAACTAACGCCAAAGGCAGAATGGCCCTGGTACATGGCACTATAGAAGGAAAAGAAGTCTGCCTAATTAACTCCTACGCCCCCAATTACGATGCAACGGTCTTCTTCCGGCCCCTTTACAATCGCTTTGGCCCGTACCGAAACTGCACCTTGATATGGGGAGGAGACCATAACTTCACCCTAGACCCCCGCATCGATAGATCTGATACCAAACACACCCGCCCTTCCCCACCTGCCAAAATACTGCAGACACTCACACAACAATGTGCGCTAAGAGACTTAAGGAGAGAACATCACCCCGATAAAAGAGAGTACTCCTACTATTCAGCCCCACACGCCGTACACACTAGAATAGATCACATACAAGTAAGCGAAGAACAACTCGCCATGTTTTGGGATACACAATATCTAGCTAGGGTACTGTCAGACCACTCCCCTTTAGTGACAACTTGGACGGCGTTTGCACCCAGACCCCCCGTCCCCACGTGGAGACTCAGAAGTGAAGCCCTGCTAGACGGGGCCTTCTGCGAACAGATAAGGAAGTGCACACTAGACTATTGGCAAGTGAATGACAACAGTGTGCAACTGATAGGCACGGCTTGGGAGGCATACAAGGTGGTTATGAGGGGGGGAAATGATCGCAGCTATGAGCAGAGCCCAGAAGTCCATAGTATCCTCGCTGACGCGCACTGAGGACGAACTGAAGGCACTAGAAGCCGAGGCCTCCCCAAACCCAACCCACGTACAGAATATGATAGAGCTCAAAGAAGCCTGCCTGGTATACTGGGAAAAACTAGGGAAGCTTAGCTACACTAAACACATTGAACGCACTCATGCCCTCGGGGACAAACCGGGGAAGCTACAAGCTTGGCTCTATAAACGTGAAGCCCCCAGAAACCCTTTTATCAGGTCCACAGGCCGGACGGCATAGTAGTACACACACAGGCTGAGATAAATGCGGTATTCACCAGCTTTTACCAAACCCTTTAACTGATCCCCCGGTGCCCACAGACACCGAAATTGAGTATGTCCTAGACATCATCCCACTACCCAAGCTAGATACGCAAATGGCCGAGGCCCTGGATGAGCCCATCACCCCAGAGGAGATTATAGCCACTATAAGATCCCTGCCGTCTGGAAAGATGCCAGGAAGAGACGGGCTCCCAGGGGAATTCTATAAAACTTTTGAGGATACACTAGCGCCCCTCCTAGCCCGAGTGTTCAATGAAGCACACGAAATAGGCACACTCCCAGACACCGTGAGAGAAGCCGTGACTATCCCCCTATTGAAACCGGGCAAAGATGGTGATGAGTGCGGTTCATACAGGCCCTTATCTATGCTAAACACTGATAACAAGATCCTTACAGCACTGCTAGCGAGGAGGCTGAGGAAAGTGATCCACCACCTAATACATCACGACCAGACCGGCTATGTGCCAGGGCGAACCATCACGGAAAACTTACGCAAACTACACCATGTCATACACAGCACCAATGGCAGCCCTGGAAAATGCGCAGTGGCATCCTTAGATGCCACTAAGGCTTTTGACTCAGTCCGGTGGACTTGGCTACATGCCACCATGACTAAGATGGGAATAGGGCCGGCCTTCCTAAAATGGACCAAACTCATATACACCAATTCCACGGCTAGGGTGCGTAGGCCGGACGGCATAGTAGTACACACACAGGCTGAGATGAATGCGGTATTCACCAGCTTTTACCAAACCCTTTACACTGATCCCCTGGTGCCCACAGACACCGAAATTGAGTATGTCCTAGACATCATCCGACTACCCAAGCTAGATACGCAAATGGCCGAGGCCCTGGATGAGCCCATCACCCCAGTGGAGATTATAGCCACTATAAGATCCCTGCTGTCTCGAAAGACCCCAGGAACAGACGGGCTCCCAGGGGAATTCTATAAATCTTTTGAGGATACACTAGCGCCCCTCCTAGCCCGAGTGTTCAATGAAGCATACGAAATAGGCACACTCCCAGACACCGTGAGAGAAGCCGTGACTATCCCCCTATTGAAACCGGGCAGAGATGGTGATGAGTGCGGTTCATACGGGCCCTTATCTATGCTAAACACTGATAACAAGATCCTGACAGCACTGCTAGCGAGGAGGCTGAGGAAAGTGATCCACCACCTAATACATCACGGCCAAACCGGCTATGTGCCAGGGCGAACCATCACGGAAAACGTACGCAAACTACACCATGTCATACACAGCACCAATGGTAGCCCTGGAAAATGCGCAGTGGCATCCTTAGATGCCACTAAGGCTTTCGACTCAGTCCAGTGGACTTGGCTACATGCCACCATGACTAAGATGGGAATAGGGCCCGCCTTCCTAAAATGGACCAAACTCATATACACCAATTCCACGGCTAAGGTGCGTACGAACAACACCTACTCTGAGAAATGGCAACTTTATAGAGGTACGCGACAGGGATGCCCGCTCTCACCCATGCTATACATCATCGCAATTGAGCCCGTAGCAGCATACTTATGACAGGCATATGGGGATGGAGGCATAGTGATAGACGCAGTGACCCACCTGGTCTCTATGTACGCAGATGGCACACTCCTATAACTGAACAACCCAGAACATATATAACCATATATACTAGAGACTCTAGACGGGTTCCATAGATTCACGGGGATTCAAACTAATCACGACAAGTCATGCCTCTACCCCCTCGCAGCATTAAGCGACATCAGAATAGGAAGCCTCCCTACCATGGCCTTCAGATGGGAAATCTCCTCCTTTAAATATATTGGGATACACATTCATAGGGACCCCAAAACTGAACACACCCTAAACACGGTACAAGCCAAAGACAAGCTAGAAAAATCAATGGAATTCTGGGGCAAACTCCCGCTCTCAGTGGCGGGCAAAGCTGGACTTCTCAAGATGGTAGCGTTGCCCCGACTCTTACACTTTTTCAACAATGTCCCATTCAACATCCCACAGCAGTTCTTTAAAGACCTAAACAAACTCTGTAGGAGATTCCTGTGACAAGGTGGGAGGCACAGAGTCGCACTTGAGGTTCTACAGAGACCCTATGAAAAGGGGGGCCTGCAAATCCCCAACTTTGAATTATACTACCTGGCAGGCCAACTAAAGCACGTAATACAATGGATGGCAGAAGAGACCACAACTGACACTCGACTCCTGCAGCCGGCTATCCCCCACATGTTACTCAGAGACCTATTCTGGACCACAGATAGTGCGGCTGTGCACAACCCGTACCTGATGAAGCTGGGAATCCTGATTTGGAAACGAGTCTGCAAAGCCGTAACGGCCAATGACCCATATTACCCCCAGATCCCGATAGCAGCGATCATGACGAATAGGCCAGGGGACCTGACGGAGATAAGGAACACTTTGGAACCCTACGGCATCGCCACCCTAGGAGACCTAGTAGATGACCGGGGCATCTTAACGTTCCCTGAGCTACATGAGACCACAGAGTTGCCACTAGGGCAGTTCCTACTCCATGGAGCTGTGACAAGAAGGATTAAAAACAGATGGCCAGAAGTTGGAAACCTTGAAACTGGACAAGAATGCATAGAAAACATGCTGTACGCTGCCGAGGGAGGACACGAAACCTCGAGGCTCTACGAAACGATGCTAGACAGCAAGACCAAGCAAGACCTCAAGTGCAAAGAGAAATGGGAACTGGAACTAGGTCTCCAATTCGAGGAAAAAGAATGGGAATCTATATTGCACTATCACAAAAAAATATCCAGAAACGCTCGGCTGCAACTCATTCAGTTCTACATCATCAACAGAGCATACCTCACACCTGAAGTCATCTCCAAATTCAAAGGGGCTAGAACCATAAAATGCCCCAAATGCAACGAGCCTCGGGCTGGGCTGACCAACATGTTCTGGGGATGCCGGACCATACAAGCCTTCTGGTCCCAGATCACGGCCAGGGTGGCCAAGGCAGACATCACCTTGGACGTACAGGCACCGAGGGCGTGCATCCTGGGCAGATATGAAAAAAACCAAAAAGAACCAACCTCTTAACAGGCTCATGGACTTGATGTACATCTTAGCGAAGAGACGCATAGCCATGGGGTGGAAGAGGTCCAAAATACCCAGCGTAACGATGTGGTGGGAGGATCTCCGGAAGTGGTCGACTACAGAAACTGGTGCATGGGAAAATGCGCAAAGAGAACAGAAACTAGACACAAGTCAAGACCTGCTGCAATGGGTGGCGCTCACGGTTTCATTGTTTCATCCAAGTGAGGATTCTTCCTCCACTGAGGACTCAATCAGCCCTCAGTAGACACCCAGAGTGCGCTGAACTAGAAAATGGACATCTGTGGTCTTGGGAAGTTGGAAGGGAAGGGAGGGGGGGACAATCATTTTTTCAATGAGCGTAATAACGATATTAATTGTTGTATTGTTCAATACTTAATAAAAAAATACATATATTTCTGCAGAAGTTGATGATCAACAGGAGATCAATAGGTCCCCTTGTCTAATGGGAACTAGCCCACTCACACTTAAGCAGCTATTTCCCATTAGAGAAACGGCCCTCTGACCTGGAGAGGCAGAAAAGTCGGACCTTTCTGCCTCTGCAGGTCTGAGGGCCGTTTCTCTATTGAGAAATAGCTGCTTCAGTGTGAATGGGGTAGTTCCCATTAGACGAGAGGACCTTTCAGCCTCTCTAGGTCGGAGGGGACCTTTCTGCCTCTCCAGGTCGGAGAGGACCTTTCTGCCTCTCCAGGTCAGAGGGCCGTTTCTCTAATGGTCGGGGGCCGTTTCTCTAATGGGAAATAGGTGCTTCAGTGTGAATGGGCTACTTTCCATTAGACGAGAGGACCTTTCTGCCTCTGCAAGTCAGAGGGCCATTTCTCTAATGGGAAATAGCTGCTTCAGTGTGAACATACTAGTTCCCATTAGACGAGAGTACCTTTCTGCCTCTGCAGGTCGGAGGTCTGTTTCTCTAATGGGAAATAGCTGCTTCAGTGTCAATGGGCTAGTTCCCATTAGACGAGAGGACCTTTCTGCCTCTGCAGTTCATAGGGCCGTTTCTCTAATGGGAAATAGCTGCTTCAGTGTGAACAGGCTAGTTCCCATTAGACGAGAGGACTTTTCTGCCTCTGCAGTTCGGAGGGCCGTTTCTCTATTTGGAAATAGCTTCTTCAGTGTGAACGGGCTAGTTCCCATTAGACGAGAGGACGTCTGTGCCTCTGCAGTTCGGAGGGCCGTTTCTCTAATGGGAAATAGCTGCTTCTGTGTGAACGGGCTAGTTCCCATTAGACGAGAGGACCTTTCTGCCTCTGCAGGTCGGAGGGCCGTTTCTCTAATGGGAAATAGCTGCTTCAGTGTGAATGGGCTAGTTCTCTTAGACGAGAGGACCTTTGTGCCTCTGCAGGTCAGAGGGCCGTTTCTCTAATGGGAAATAGCTGCTTCAGTGTGAATACGCTAGTTCCCATTAGACGAGAGGACCTTTATGCCTCTGCAGGTCTGAGGGACTTTCTCTAATGGGAAATAGCTGCTTCAGTGTGAATGGGCTAGTTCCCATTAGACGAGAGGACCTTTGTGCCTCTGCAATTCGGAAGGCCGTTTCTCCAATGGGAAATAGCTGCTTCAGTGTGAATGGGCTACTTTCCATTAGACGAGAGGACCTTTGTGCCTCTGCAGGGCGGAGAGCCGTTTCTCTAAAGGGAAATAGCTGCTTCAGTGTGAATGGGCTAGTTCCCATTAGACGAGAGGACCTTTGTGCCTCTGCAGTTAGGAGGGCCGTTTCTCTAATTGGAAATAGCTGCTTCAGTGTGAACGGGCTAAGTCCCATTAGACGAGAGGACCTTTCTGCCTCTACAGTTCGGAAGGCCTGTTCTCTAATGGGAAATAGCTGCTTCAGTGTGAATGGGCTAGTTCCCATTAGACAAGAGGACCTTTCTGCCTCTGCAGGTTGGAGGGCCGTTTCTCTAATGGGAAAGGCTGCTTCAGTGTGAAAGGGCTAGTTCCCATTAGACGAGAGGACCTTTGTGCCTCTGCAGGTCAGAGGGCCGTTTCTATAATGGGAAATAGCTGTTTCAGTGTGAATGGGCTAGTTCCCATTAGACAAGAGGACCTTTGTGCCTCTGCAGGTCTGAGGGCCGTTTCTCTAATGGGAAATAGCTGCTTCAGTGTGAATGGGCTAGTTCCCATTAGAAGAGAGGACCTTTCTTCCTCTGCAGTTCGGAAGGCCTTTTCTCTAATGGGAAATAGCTGCTTCAGTGTGAACGAGAGGACCTTTCTGCCTCTGCAGTTCGGAGGGCCGTTTCTCTAAAGGGAAATAGCTGCTTCAGTGTGAATGGGCTACTTCCCATTAGACGAGAGGACCTTTCTGCCTCTGCAGGTCGGAGGGCCGTTTCTCTAATGGGAAATAGCTGCTTCAGTGTGAATGGGCTAGTTCCCATTAGACGAGAGGACCTTTCTTCCTCTGCAGGTCGGAGGGCAATTTCTCTAATGGGAAATAGATGCTTCAGTGTGAAAGGGCTAGTTCCCATTAGACGAGAGGACCTTTCTGCCTCTGCAGGTCAGAGGGCCGTTTCTCTAATGGGAAATAGCTGCTTCAGTGTGAATGGGCTAGTTCCCATTAGACGAGAGGACCTTTGTGCCTCTGCAGGTCTGAGGGCCGTTTCTCTAATGGAAAATAGCTGCTTCAGTGTGAATGGGCTAGTTCCCATTAGACGAGAGTACCTTTCTTCCTCTGCAGTTCGGAAGGCCTTTTCTCTAATGGGAAATAGCTGCTTCAGTGTGAATGGGCTGGTTTCCATTAGACCAGAGGACCTTTCTGCCTCTGCAGTCCAGAGGGCCGTTTCTCTAATGGGAAATAGCTGCTTCAGTGTGAACGGGCTAGTTCCCATTAGACTAGAGGACCTTTGTGCCTCTGCAGGTCGGAGGGCCGTTTCTCTAATGGGAAATAGCTACTTCAGTGTGAATGGGCTAGTTCCCATTAGACGAGAGGACCTGTTTCTCTAATGGGAAATAGTTGCTTCAGTGTGGACGGGCTAGTTCCCATTAGACAAGAGGACCTTTCTGCCTCTGCAGTTCGGAAGGCTGTTTCTCTAATGGGAAATAGCTGCTTCAGTGTGAATGGGCTAGTTCCCATTAGACTAGAGGACCTTTCTGCCTCTGCAGGTCAGCGGGCCATATCTCCAATGGGAAATAGCTGCTTCAGTGTGAACGTACTAGTTCCCATTAGACGAGAGTACCTTTCTGCCTCTGCAGGTCGGAGGTCTGTTTCTCTAATGGGAAATAGCTGCTTCAGTGTGAACGGGCTAGTTCCCATTAGACTAGAGGACCTTTGTGCCTCTGCAGGTCGGAGGGCCGTTTCTCTAATGGGAAATAGCTACTTCAGTGTGAACGGGCTAGTTCCCATTAGACGAGAGGACCTGTTTCTCTAATGGGAAATAGTTGCTTCAGTGTGGACGGGCTAGTTCCCATTAGACGAGAGGACGTTTGTGCCTCTGCAGTTCGGAGGGCCGTTTCTCTAATTGGAAATGGCTGCTTCAGTGTGAACGGGCAATTCCCATTTGACGAGAGGACCTTTCTGCCTCTGCAGTTCGGAAGGCTGTTTCTCTAATGGGAAATAGCTGCTTCAGTGTGAATGGGCTAGTTCCCATTAGACGAGAGGACCTTTCTGCCTCTGCAGGTCAGAGGGCCATTTCTCTAATGGGAAATAGCTGCTTCAGTGTGAACGTACTAGTTCCCATTAGACGAGAGTACCTTTCTGCCTCTGCAGGTCGGAGGTCTGTTTCTCTAATGGGAAATAGCTGCTTCAGTGTCAATGGGCTTGTTCCCATTAGACGAGAGGACCTTTCTGCCTCTGCAGTTCAGAGGGCTGTTTCTCTAATGGGAAATAGCTGCTTCAGTGTGAACGGGCTAGTTCCCATTAGACAAGAGGACCTTTGTGCCTCTGCAGGTTGGAGGGCTGTTTCTCTAATGGGAAAAAGCTGCTTCAGTGTGAATGGGCTAGTTCCCATTAGATGAGAGGACCTGTTTCTCTAATGGGAAATAGCTGCTTCAGTGTGAATGGGCTAGTTCCCATTAGACGAGAGGACCTTTCTGCCTCTGCAGGTCAGAGGGCCATTTCTTAATGGGAAATAGCTGCTTCAGTGTGAACGTACTAGTTCCCATTAGACGAGAGTACCTTTCTGCCTCTGCAGGTCGGAGGTCTGTTTCTCTAATGGGAAATAGCTGCTTCAGTGTCAATGGGCTAGTTCCCATTAGACGAGAGGACCTTTCTGCCTCTGCAGTTTGGAGGGCCGTTTCTCTAATGGGAAATAGCTGCTTCAGTGTGAATGGGCTAGTTCACATTAGACGAAAGGACCTTTCTGCCTCTGCAGGTCGGAGGGCAGTTTCTCTAATGGGAAATAGCTGCTTCAGTGTGAATGGGCTAGTTCCCATTAGACGAGAGGACGTTTATGCCTCTGCAGGTTGGAGGGCCATTTCTCTAATGGGAAATAGCTGCTTCAGTGTGAATGGGCTAGTTCCCATAAGACGAGAGGACCTTTCTGCCTCTGCAGGTCGGAGGGCCGTTTCTCTAATGGGAAATAGCTGCTTCAGTGTGAATGGGCTAGTTCTCATTAGACGAGAGGACCTTTGTGCCTCTGCAGGTCAGAGGGACGTTTCTCTAATGGGAAATAGCTGCTTCAGTGTGAATGGGCTAGTTCCCATTAGATGAGAGGACCTTTGTGCCTCTGCAGTTAGGAGGGCCGTTTCTCTAATTGGAAATAGCTGCTTCAGTGTGAATGGGCTAGTTCCCATTAGACGAGAGGACGTTTGTGCCTCTGCAGGTCGGAGGGCCATTTCTCTAATGGGAAATAGCTGCTTCAGTGTGAATGGGCTAGTTCCCATTAGACGAGAGGACCTTTCTGCCTCTGCAGGTCGGAGGGCCGTTTCTCTAATGGGAAATAGCTGCTTCAGTGTGAATGGGCTAGTTCTCATTAGACGAGAGGACCTTTGTGCCTCTGCAGGTCAGAGGGCCGTTTCTTTAATGGGAAATAGCTGCTTCAGTGTGAATGGGCTAGTTCCCATTAGACGAAAGTACCTTTCTGCCTCTGCAGGTCGGAGGGCCGTTTCTCTAATGGGAAATAGCTGCTTCAGTGTGAATGGGCTAGTTCTCATTAGACGAGAGGACCTTTCTGCCTCTGCAGGTCAGAGGGCCATTTCTCTAATGGGAAATAGCTGCTTCAGTGTGAACGAACTAGTTCCCATTAGACGAAAGTACCTTTCTGCCTCTGCAGGTCGGAGGTCTGTTTCTCTAATGGGAAATAGCTGCTTCAGTGTCAATGGGCTAGTTCCCATTAGACGAGAGGGCCTTTCTGCCTCTGCAGTTTGGAGGGTCGTTTCTCTAATGGGAAATAGCTGCTTCAGTGTGAATGGGCTAGTTCACATTAGACGAAAGGACCTTTCTGCCTCTGCAGGTCGGAGGGCAGTTTCTCTAATGGGAAATAGCTGCTTCAGTGTGAATGGGCTAGTTCCCATTAGACGAGAGGACGTTTGTGCCTCTGCAGGTCGGAGGGCCATTTCTCTAATGGGAAATAGCTGCTTCAGTGTGAATGGGCTAGTTCCCATTAGACGAGAGGACCTTTCTGCCTCTGCAGGTCGGAGGGCCGTTTCTCTAATGGGAAATAGCTGCTTCAGTGTGAATGGGCTAGTTCTCATTAGACGAGAGGACCTTTGTGCCTCTGCAGGTCAGAGGGCCGTTTCTTTAATGGGAAATAGCTGCTTCAGTGTGAATGGGCTAGTTCCCATTAGACGAGAGGACATTTGTGCCTCTGCAGGTCTGAGGGACTTTCTCTAATGGGAAATAGCTGCTTCAGTGTGAATGGGCTAGTTCCCATTAGACGAGAGGACCTTTGTGCCTCTGCAATTCGGAAGGCCGTTTCTCTAATGGGAAATAGCTGCTTCAGTGTGAATGGGCTACTTTCCATTAGACGAGAGGACCTTTGTGCCTCTGCAGGGCGGAGGGCCGTTTCTCTAAAGGGAAATAGCTGCTTCATTGTGAATGGGCTAGTTCCCATTAGACGAGAGGACCTTTGTGCCTCTGCAGTTAGGAGGGCCGTTTCTCTAATTGGAAATAGCTGCTTCAGTGTGAACGGGCTAGGTCCCATTAGACGAGAGGACCTTTCTGCCTCTGCAGTTCGGAAGGCCGTTTCTCTAATGGGAAATAGCTGCTTCAGTGTGAATGGGCTAGTTCCCATTAGACAAGAGGACCTTTCTGCCTCTGCCGGTCGGAGGGCCGTTTCTCTAATGGGAAAGGCTGCTTCAGTGTGAAAGGGCTAGTTTCCATTAGACGAGAGGACCTTTGTGCCTCTGCAGGTCAGAGGGCCGTTTCTCTAATTGGAAATAGCTGCTTCAGTGTGAATGGGCTAGTTCCCATTAGACAAGAGGACCTTTGTGCCTCTGCAGGTCTGAGGGCCGTTTCTCTAATGGAAAATAGCTGCTTCAGTGTGAATGGGCTAGTTCCCATTAGACGAGAGGACCTTTCTTCCTCTGCAGTTCGGAAGGCCTTTTCTCTAATGGGAAATAGCTGCTTCAGTGTGAATGGGCTGGTTTCCATTAGACGAGAGGACCTTTCTGCCTCTGCAGTCCAGAGGGCCGTTTCTCTAATGGGAAATAGCTGCTTTAGTGTGAACGGGCTAGTTCCCATTAGACTAGAGGACCTTTGTGCCTCTGCAGGTCGGAGGGCCGTTTCTCTAATGGGAAATAGCTACTTCAGTGTGAACGGGCTAGTTCCCATTAGACGAGAGGACCTGTTTCTCTAATGGGAAATAGTTGCTTCAGTGTGGACGGTCTAGTTCCCATTAGACGAGAGGACCTTTCTGCCTCTGCAGTTCGGAGGGCCGTTTCTCTAATTGGAAATGGCTGCTTCAGTGTGAACTGAACGGGCAATTCCCATTAGACGAGAGGACCTTTCTGCCTCTGCAGTTCGGAAGGCTGTTTCTCTAATGGGAAATAGCTGCTTCAGTGTGAATGGGCTAGTTCCCATTAGACGAGAGGACCTTTCTGCCTCTGCAGGTCAGAGGGCCATTCTCTAATGGGAAATAGCTGCTTCAGTGTGAACGTACTAGTTCCCATTAGACGAGAGTACCTTTCTGCCTCTGCAGGTCGGAGGTCTGTTTCTCTAATGGGAAATAGCTGCTTCAGTGTCAATGGGCTTGTTCCCATTAGACGAGAGGACCTTTCTGCCTCTGCAGTTCAGAGGGCTTTTTCTCTAATGGGAAATAGCTGCTTCAGTGTGAACGGGCTAGTTCCCATTAGACAAGAGGACCTTTGTGCCTCTGCAGGTTGGAGGGCTGTTTCTCTAATGGGAAAAAGCTGCTTCAGTGTGAATGGGCTAGTTCCCATTAGATGAGAGGACCTGTTTCTCTAATGGGAAATAGCTGCTTCAGTGTGAATGGGCTAGTTCCCATTAGACGAGAGGACCTTTCTGCCTATGCAGGTCGGAGGTCTGTTTCTCTAAACGGAAATAGCTGCTTCAGTGTCAATGGGCTAGTTCCCATTAGACGAGAGGACCTTTCTGCCTCTGCAGTTTGGAGGGCCGTTTTTCTAATGGGAAATAGCTGCTTCAGTGTGAATGGGCTAGTTCACATTAGACGAAAGGACCTTTCTGCCTCTGCAGGTCGGAGGGCAGTTTCTCTAATGGGAAATAGCTGCTTCAGTGTGAATGGGCTAGTTCGCATTAGACGAGAGGACGTTTGTGCCTCTGCAGGTCGGAGGGCCATTTCTCTAATGGGAAATAGCTGCTTCAGTGTGAATGGGCTAGTTCCCATTAGACGAGAGGACGTTTGTGCCTCTGCAGGTCGGAGGGCCGTTTCTCTAATGGGAAATAGCTGCTTCAGTGTGAATGGGCTAGTTACCATTAGACGAGAGGACCTTTCTGCCTCTGCAGGTCGGAGGGCCGTTTCTCTAAAGGGAAATAGCTGCTTCAGTGTGAATGGGCTAGTTCTCATTAGACAAGAGGACCTTTGTGCCTCTGCAGGTCAGAGGGCCGTTTCTCTAATGGGAAATAGCTGCTTCAGTGTGAATGGGCTAGTTCCCATTAGACGAGAGGACCTTTGTGCCTCTGCAGGTCTGAGGGACTTTCTCTAATGGGAAATAGCTGCTTCAGTGTGAATGGGCTAGTTCCCATTAGACGAGAGGACCTTTGTGCCTCTGCAATTCGGAAGGCCGTTTCTCTAATGGGAAATAGCTGCTTCAGTGTGAATGGGCTAGTTTCCATTAGACGAGAGGACCTTTGTGCGTCTGCAGGGCGGAGGGCCGTTTCTCCAAAGGGAAATAGCTGCTTCAGTGTGAATGGGCTAGTTCCCATTAGACGAGAGGACCTTTGTGCCTCTGCAGTTAGGAGGGCCGTTTCTCTAATTGGAAATAGCTGCTTCAGTGTGAACGAGCTTGGTCCCATTAGACGAGAGGACCTTTCTGCCTCTGCAGTTCGGAAGGCCGTTTCTCTAATGGGAAATAGCTGCTTCAGTGTGAATGGGCTAGTTCCCATTAGACAAGAGGGCCTTTCTGCCTCTGCCGGTCGGAGGGCCGTTTCTCTAATGGGAAAGGCTGCTTCAGTGTGAAAGGGCTAGTTCCCATTAGACGAGAGGACCTTTGTGCCTCTGCAGGTCAGAGGGCCGTTTCTCTAATTGGAAATAGCTGCTTCAGTGTGAATGGGCTAGTTCCCATTAGACAAGAAGACCTTTGTGCCTCTGCAGGTCTGTGGGCCGTTTCTCTAATGGAAAATAGCTGCTTCAGTGTGAATGGGCTAGATCCCATTAGACGAGAGGACCTTTCTTCCTCTGCAGTTCGGAAGGCCTTTTCTCTAATGGGAAATAGCTGCTTCAGTGTGAATGGGCTGGTTTCCATTAGACGAGAGGACCTTTCTGCCTCTGCAGTCCAGAGGGCCGTTTCTCTAATGGGAAATAGCTGCTTCAGTGTGAACGGGCTAGTTCCCATTAGACTAGAGGACCTTTGTGCCTCTGCAGGTCGGAGGGCCGTTTCTCTAATGGGAAATAGCTACTTCAGTGTGAACGGGCTGGTTCCCATTAGACGAGAGGACCTGTTTCTCTAATGGGAAATAGTTGCTTCAGTGTGGACGGGCTAGTTCCCATTAGACGAGAGGACCTTTCTGCCTCTGCAGTTCGGAGGGCCGTTTCTCTAATTGGAAATGGCTGCTTCAGTGTGAACTGAACGGGCAATTCCCATTAGACGAGAGGACCTTTCTGCCTCTGCAGTTCGGAAGGCTGTTTCTCTAATGGGAAATAGCTGCTTCAGTGTCAATGGGCTTGTTCCCATTAGACGAGAGGACCTTTCTGCCTCTGCAGTTCAGAGGGCTTTTTCTCTAATGGGAAATAGCTGCTTCAGTGTGAACGGGCTAGTTCCCATTAGACAAGAGGACCTTTGTGCCTCTGCAGGTTGGAGGGCTGTTTCTCTAATGGGAAAAAGCTGCTTCAGTGTGAATGGGCTAGTTCCCATTAGATGAGAGGACCTGTTTCTCTAATGGGAAATAGCTGCTTCAGTGTGAATGGGCTAGTTCCCATTAGACGAGAGGACCTTTCTGCCTATGCAGGTCGGAGGTCTGTTTCTCTAATGGGAAATAGCTGCTTCAGTGTCAATGGGCTAGTTCCCATTAGACGAGAGGACCTTTCTGCCTCTGCAGTTTGGAGGGCCGTTTCTCTAATGGGAAATAGCTGCTTCAGTGTGAATGGGCTAGTTCACATTAGACGAAAGGACCTTTCTGCCTCTGCAGGTCGGAGGGCAGTTTCTCTAATGGGAAATAGCTGCTTCAGTGTGAATGGGCTAGTTCGCATTAGACGAGAGGACATTTGTGCCTCTGCAGGTCGGAGGGCCATTTCTCTAATGGGAAATATCTGCTTCAGTGTGAATGGGCTAGTTCCCATTAGACGAGAGGACGTTTGTGCCTCTGCAGGTCGGAGGGCCATTTCTCTAATGGGAAATAGCTGCTTCAGTGTGAATGGGCTAGTTCCCATTAGACGAGAAGACCTTTGTGCCTCTGCAGGGTGGAGGGCCGTTTCTCTAAAGGGAAATAGCTGCTTCAGTGTGAATGGGCTAGTTCCCATTAGATGAGAGGACCTTTGTGCCTCTGCAGTTAGGAGGGCCGTTTCTCTAATTGGAAATAGCTGCTTCAGTGTGAATGGGCTAGTTCCCATTAGACGAGAGGACGTTTGTGCCTCTGCAGGTCGGAGGGCCATTTCTCTAATGGGAAATAGCTGCTTCAGTGTGAATGGGCTAGTTCCCATTAGACGAGAGGACCTTTCTGCCTCTGCAGGTCGGAGGGCCGTTTCTCTAATGGGAAATAGCTGCTTCAGTGTGAATGGGCTAGTTCCCATTAGACGAGAGGACCTTTGTGCCTCTGCAGGTCAGAGGGCCGTTTCTTTAATGGGAAATAGCTGCTTCAGTGTGAATGGGCTAGTTCCCATTAGACGAAAGTACCTTTCTGCCTCTGCAGGTCGGAGGGCCGTTTCTCTAATGGGAAATAGCTGCTTCAGTGTGAATGGGCTAGTTCTCATTAGACGAGAGGACCTTTCTGCCTCTGCAGGTCAGAGGGCCATTTCTCTAATGGGAAATAGCTGCTTCAGTGTGAACGAACTAGTTCCCATTAGACGAAAGTACCTTTCTGCCTCTGCAGGTCGGAGGTCTGTTTCTCTAATGGGAAATAGCTGCTTCAGTGTCAATGGGCTAGTTCCCATTAGACGAGAGGGCCTTTCTGCCTCTGCAGTTTGGAGGGTCGTTTCTCTAATGGGAAATAGCTGCTTCAGTGTGAATGGGCTAGTTCACATTAGACGAAAGGACCTTTCTGCCTCTGCAGGTCGGAGGGCAGTTTCTCTAATGGGAAATAGCTGCTTCAGTGTGAATGGGCTAGTTCCCATTAGACGAGAGGACGTTTGTGCCTCTGCAGGTCGGAGGGCCATTTCTCTAATGGGAAATAGCTGCTTCAGTGTGAATGGGCTAGTTCCCATTAGACGAGAGGACCTTTCTGCCTCTGCAGGTCGGAGGGCCGTTTCTCTAATGGGAAATAGCTGCTTCAGTGTGAATGGGCTAGTTCTCATTAGACGAGAGGGCCTTTGTGCCTCTGCAGGTCAGAGGGCTGTTTCTTTAATGGGAAATAGCTGCTTCAGTGTGAATGGGCTAGTTCCCATTAGACGAGAGGACCTTTGTGCCTCTGCAGGTCTGAGGGACTTTCTCTAATGGGAAATAGCTGCTTCAGTGTGAATGGGCTAGTTCCCATTAGACGAGAGGACCTTTGTGCCTCTGCAATTCGGAAGGCCGTTTCTCTAATGGGAAATAGCTGCTTCAGTGTGAATGGGCTACTTTCCATTAGACGAGAGGACCTTTGTGCCTCTGCAGGGCGGAGGGCCGTTTCTCTAAAGGGAAATAGCTGCTTCAGTGTGAATGGGCTAGTTCCCATTAGACGAGAGGACCTTTGTGCCTCTGCAGTTAGGAGGGCCGTTTCTCTAATTGGAAATAGCTGCTTCAGTGTGAACGGGCTAGGTCCCATTAGACGAGAGGACCTTTCTGCCTCTGCAGTTCGGAAGGCCGTTTCTCTAATGGGAAATAGCTGCTTCAGTGTGAACGGGCTAGTTCCCATTAGACAAGAGGACCTTTCTGCCTCTGCCGGTCGGAGGGCCGTTTCTCTAATGGGAAAGGCTGCTTCAGTGTGAAAGGGCTAGTTTCCATTAGACGAGAGGACCTTTGTGCCTCTGCAGGTCAGAGGGCCGTTTCTCTAATTGGAAATAGCTGCTTCAGTGTGAATGGGCTAGTTCCCATTAGACAAGAGGACCTTTGTGCCTCTGCAGGTCTGAGGGCCGTTTCTCTAATGGAAAATAGCTGCTTCAGTGTGAATGGGCTAGTTCCCATTAGACGAGAGGACCTTTCTTCCTCTGCAGTTCGGAAGGCCTTTTCTCTAATGGGAAATAGCTGCTTCAGTGTGAATGGGCTGGTTTCCATTAGACGAGAGGACCTTTCTGCCTCTGCAGTCCAGAGGGCCGTTTCTCTAATGGGAAATAGCTGCTTTAGTGTGAACGGGCTAGTTCCCATTAGACTAGAGGACCTTTGTGCCTCTGCAGGTCGGAGGGCCGTTTCTCTAATGGGAAATAGCTACTTCAGTGTGAACGGGCTAGTTCCCATTAGACGAGAGGACCTGTTTCTCTAATGGGAAATAGTTGCTTCAGTGTGGACGGGCTAGTTCCCATTAGACGAGAGGACCTTTCTGCCTCTGCAGTTCGGAGGGCCGTTTCTCTAATTGGAAATGGCTGCTTCAGTGTGAACTGAACGGGCAATTCCCATTAGACGAGAGGACCTTTCTGCCTCTGCAGTTCGGAAGGCTGTTTCTCTAATGGGAAATAGCTGCTTCAGTGTGAATGGGCTAGTTCCCATTAGACGAGAGGACCTTTCTGCCTCTGCAGGTCAGAGGGCCATTCTCTAATGGGAAATAGCTGCTTCAGTGTGAACGTACTAGTTCCCATTAGACGAGAGTACCTTTCTGCCTCTGCAGGTCGGAGGTCTGTTTCTCTAATGGGAAATAGCTGCTTCAGTGTCAATGGGCTTGTTCCCATTAGACGAGAGGACCTTTCTGCCTCTGCAGTTCAGAGGGCTTTTTCTCTAATGGGAAATAGCTGCTTCAGTGTGAACGGGCTAGTTCCCATTAGACAAGAGGACCTTTGTGCCTCTGCAGGTTGGAGGGCTGTTTCTCTAATGGGAAAAAGCTGCTTCAGTGTGAATGGGCTAGTTCCCATTAGATGAGAGGACCTGTTTCTCTAATGGGAAATAGCTGCTTCAGTGTGAATGGGCTAGTTCCCATTAGACGAGAGGACCTTTCTGCCTATGCAGGTCGGAGGTCTGTTTCTCTAATGGGAAATAGCTGCTTCAGTGTCAATGGGCTAGTTCCCATTAGACGAGAGGACCTTTCTGCCTCTGCAGTTTGGAGGGCCGTTTCTCTAATGGGAAATAGCTGCTTCAGTGTGAATGGGCTAGTTCACATTAGACGAAAGGACCTTTCTGCCTCTGCAGGTCGGAGGGCAGTTTCTCTAATGGGAAATAGCTGCTTCAGTGTGAATGGGCTAGTTCGCATTAGACGAGAGGACGTTTGTGCCTCTGCAGGTCGGAGGGCCATTTCTCTAATGGGAAATAGCTGCTTCAGTGTGAATGGGCTAGTTCCCATTAGACGAGAGGACGTTTGTGCCTCTGCAGGTCGGAGGGCCGTTTCTCTAATGGGAAATAGCCGCTTCAGTGTGAATGGGCTAGTTACCATTAGACGAGAGGACCTTTCTGCCTCTGCAGGTCGGAGGGCCGTTTCTCTAAAGGGAAATAGCTGCTTCAGTGTGAATGGGCTAGTTCTCATTAGACAAGAGGACCTTTGTGCCTCTGCAGGTCAGAGGGCCGTTTCTCTAATGGGAAATAGCTGCTTCAGTGTGAATGGGCTAGTTCCCATTAGACGAGAGGACCTTTGTGCCTCTGCAGGTCTGAGGGACTTTCTCTAATGGGAAATAGCTGCTTCAGTGTGAATGGGCTAGTTCCCATTAGACGAGAGGACCTTTGTGCCTCTGCAATTCGGAAGGCCGTTTCTCTAATGGGAAATAGCTGCTTCAGTGTGAATGGGCTAGTTTCCATTAGACGAGAGGACCTTTGTGCGTCTGCAGGGCGGAGGGCCGTTTCTCCAAAGGGAAATAGCTGCTTCAGTGTGAATGGGCTAGTTCCCATTAGACGAGAGGACCTTTGTGCCTCTGCAGTTAGGAGGGCCGTTTCTCTAATTGGAAATAGCTGCTTCAGTGTGAACGAGCTAGGTCCCATTAGACGAGAGGACCTTTCTGCCTCTGCAGTTCGGAAGGCCGTTTCTCTAATGGGAAATAGCTGCTTCAGTGTGAATGGGCTAGTTCCCATTAGACAAGAGGGCCTTTCTGCCTCTGCCGGTCGGAGGGCCGTTTCTCTAATGGGAAAGGCTGCTTCAGTGTGAAAGGGCTAGTTCCCATTAGACGAGAGGACCTTTGTGCCTCTGCAGGTCAGAGGGCCGTTTCTCTAATTGGAAATAGCTGCTTCAGTGTGAATGGGCTAGTTCCCATTAGACAAGAAGACCTTTGTGCCTCTGCAGGTCTGTGGGCCGTTTCTCTAATGGAAAATAGCTGCTTCAGTGTGAATGGGCTAGATCCCATTAGACGAGAGGACCTTTCTTCCTCTGCAGTTCGGAAGGCCTTTTCTCTAATGGGAAATAGCTGCTTCAGTGTGAATGGGCTGGTTTCCATTAGACGAGAGGACCTTTCTGCCTCTGCAGTCCAGAGGGCCGTTTCTCTAATGGGAAATAGCTGCTTCAGTGTGAACGGGCTAGTTCCCATTAGACTAGAGGACCTTTGTGCCTCTGCAGGTCGGAGGGCCGTTTCTCTAATGGGAAATAGCTACTTCAGTGTGAACGGGCTGGTTCCCATTAGACGAGAGGACCTGTTTCTCTAATGGGAAATAGTTGCTTCAGTGTGGACGGGCTAGTTCCCATTAGACGAGAGGACCTTTCTGCCTCTGCAGTTCGGAGGGCCGTTTCTCTAATTGGAAATGGCTGCTTCAGTGTGAACTGAACGGGCAATTCCCATTAGACGAGAGGACCTTTCTGCCTCTGCAGTTCGGAAGGCTGTTTCTCTAATGGGAAATAGCTGCTTCAGTGTCAATGGGCTTGTTCCCATTAGACGAGAGGACCTTTCTGCCTCTGCAGTTCAGAGGGCTTTTTCTCTAATGGGAAATAGCTGCTTCAGTGTGAACGGGCTAGTTCCCATTAGACAAGAGGACCTTTGTGCCTCTGCAGGTTGGAGGGCTGTTTCTCTAATGGGAAAAAGCTGCTTCAGTGTGAATGGGCTAGTTCCCATTAGATGAGAGGACCTGTTTCTCTAATGGGAAATAGCTGCTTCAGTGTGAATGGGCTAGTTCCCATTAGACGAGAGGACCTTTCTGCCTATGCAGGTCGGAGGTCTGTTTCTCTAATGGGAAATAGCTGCTTCAGTGTCAATGGGCTAGTTCCCATTAGACGAGAGGACCTTTCTGCCTCTGCAGTTTGGAGGGCCGTTTCTCTAATGGGAAATAGCTGCTTCAGTGTGAATGGGCTAGTTCACATTAGACGAAAGGACCTTTCTGCCTCTGCAGGTCGGAGGGCAGTTTCTCTAATGGGAAATAGCTGCTTCAGTGTGAATGGGCTAGTTCGCATTAGACGAGAGGACATTTGTGCCTCTGCAGGTCGGAGGGCCATTTCTCTAATGGGAAATATCTGCTTCAGTGTGAATGGGCTAGTTCCCATTAGACGAGAGGACGTTTGTGCCTCTGCAGGTCGGAGGGCCATTTCTCTAATGGGAAATAGCTGCTTCAGTGTGAATGGGCTAGTTCCCATTAGACGAGAGGACCTTTCTGCCTCTGCAGGTCGGAGGGCCGTTTCTCTAATGGGAAATAGCTGCTTCAGTGTGAATGGGCTAGTTCTCATTAGACAAGAGGACCTTTGTGCCTCTGCAGGCCAGAGGGCAGTTTCTCTAATGGGAAATAGCTGCTTCAGTGTGAATGGGCTAGTTCCCATTAGACGAGAGGACCTTTGTGCCTCTGCAGGTTTGAGGGACTTTCTCTAATGGGAAATAGCTGCTTCAGTGTGAATGGGCTAGTTCCCATTAGACGAGAGGACCTTTGTGCCTCTGCAATTCGGAGGGCCGTTTCTCTAATGGGAAATAGCTGCTTCAGTGTGAATGGGCTAGTTCTCATTAGACGAGAGGACCTTTGTGCCTCTGCAGGTCAGAGGGCCGTTTCTCTAATGGGAAATAGCTGCTTCAGTGTGAATGGGCTAGTTTGCATTAGACGAGAGGACATTTGTGCCTCTGCAGGTCGGAGGGCCATTTCTCTAATGGGAAATATCTGCTTCAGTGTGAATGGGCTAGTTCCCATTAGACGAGAGGACATTTGTGCCTCTGGAGGTCGGAGGGCCATTTCTCTAATGGGAAATAGCTGCTTCAGTGTGAATGGGCTAGTTCCCATTAGACGAGAGGACCTTTCTGCCTCTGCAGGTCGGAGGGCCGTTTCTCTAATGGGAAATAGCTGCTTCAGTGTGAATGGGCTAGTTCTCATTAGACAAGAGGACCTTTGTGCCTCTGCAGGTCAGAGGGCCGTTTTGTTCTGACTTGAGTGTCGTGTAGACCGATGAGACCTCCGTCCCCAAGTGACGCACAGGGGAACGAAATAGAAACCCGCTGTGCGACCCTTGAGGCCACAGGTGAGAGATGTCTTCCCAGATCCACGGAGCCTCTGGAACACCGATGCTGCTGTCAAGAAGGAAGGAGGTTAAGCACCAGGCAATCACAATACAGGCAGGTAAACAAAAGAATCTAAAGTGTCTTACCTCTATGGTGTAAGGGAGACCCAGGTAACCTAGCAGGGAGGTTCGAGGCTCATTAGATGCGGCGGTCCCTGGAATGGTAGAACCGCAGGTTAGCGTGGATGAAGAGTAGCCACCTGTGGGAGTCAGGGCTTGACTTGAATCCCCAGTAGGGAAAAAGGCGTAGAAGATCAGCAAGGTACCAAGGGATGATCCAAAGACAAGTCGAGGTGCAGTCCAAATATCCGGCAACAGGTAAACAGTTCCAAGCAAAAGTACCAAGGGGTGTCCGAGGGAGTCCGAGATAGAGTTCCGTGATCAAGGTAACAAGGAGCAAGATGTAACGCCAAACAGTGTCCGAAGCCAGCTGAGAAGCAATGAGCGTTCTGTCTCTCAGAGCTTTATACTGATCGCCCCTGGGTCATGTGACTTCTCTGGATCATGTGACGTCCACCAAGATCACATGGGGAACGCCATAGCGTATCACGTGACCGGCGTGAAGACGTAAGGCCGCCCTTTCTGCTATACGTTCTCCAAGGCAGTTGCCAATGCAGAAAGGGTTGCAATCGAGACCGTACACTGGTACGGAGTTTTCGGTTCTGTGGTTTCACCGAATCACTTGAGCCTCGAAGCTTGGGAGGAGATGTTGGGGGAATGTGAGCAGTGTTCTGATGTGTCGTGGCCTGGTGTGCAGAGGATCGCCTAACATAGCCCCCCCCCAACGGCCCACGACCCCGTGGGCAGGACGGATGATCCCTATGGAAGCGGGCTACCAACCGCGGGGCGTTCAAATCAGATGCGGACACCCACGAACGCTCCTCCGGGCCGTAACCCGTCCAATCCACCAGAAACTGGAGCCTACCCCTAAACCATCTAGAACCCAAAATGGCCGACACCTCAAAAACATCAGGAGAGGTCAAGGACACCGGCGCAACAGGGGTACGAAGACGGACCGAGTCAGGACAGGGTTTGAGGAGGGAGACATGAAACACAGGATGGATACGCCAAGAGCTGGGGAGTACTAGACGGAAAGCCACCGGATTAACAACCTGTGAGATCACATACGGCCCGACAAAGCGAGGCAGCAATTTCCGGCAACCCACTAGGCGAAGATGTCGGGAAGATAACCAGACCCTAGAACCCACCACCAGAGGGGGAGCAGCACGACGTTTGCCATCCACACGGGCCTTCATAGAGGCCTTTGCTTCAGTGAGATGAACCACCGTACTCGCATGAATAGCAGAAAGATCCCTAAGACATGTCGTGGCCGCAGGATTCCAAGAACCAGAGGCATCAGGGACCGGCAAAACCTTGGGATGTTGACCATAGAGGGCGTAAAAAGGAGAATAACCAGTAGCTGAATGAGCCGCATTGTTATACGCGAACTCCGCAAGCCGCAAAACGGCCAACCAAGAGGACTGATGTTGCAATATGAGGCAACTAAGGTACTGTTCCATCGATTGATTCGTCCTTTCGGTCTGACCATCGGTCTCCGGATGATAGGCCGAAGAATACCTCGTATCAATGCCCAATAGTTTCGTCAAGGATCTCCAAAACCGAGAGGTGAACTGTGAACCTCGATCGGAAACAATGACCGAAGGGAGGCCGAATAGCATAAACACATGTTCAAAAAACAAGTCCGCCAAGACAGGGGCCGAAGGGATACCTTTGCAAGGAACAAAACGGGCCATTTTTGTGAACGTGTCCACCACTACCCAGATGGTATCGAAGCCTTTCGACTTGGGGAGATCGGTAACGAAATCCATTGTCAATGTATGCCAGGGCCTGGGAGGTACCGGAAGCGGAAGCAACAACCCAATCGGTCGACCCCTTTGATGTTTAGCCTGAGCACATACCGCACAAGACCTGACATAACACTCCACATCGCGCTTCATAGAAGGCCACCAACACCAACGCTTGAGAAGGTCTAAAGTGCGCTCTTGTCCGGGATGGGCATTAAAGGGAGCGTCATGAGACCACTCAAGGGCAAGATTACGTGTATCAGGTGTAGGAAGGAACAGGCGTTCATGTACGAAAGGTAAACCATCAGAATATACCGGATCCCATTCTCGTAACTGGTCAGAATGATCGCTAGTCCAGGATCGAACCGAGTCTATCAGTGACAATGAGGGAGTACAGAGACAAATCACATGACTCTTTTCGAGAACAGTGTCGGGGAATGTAGGCAATTGGACCCCCCCCGGGGAACGTGACAAGGCATCCGCCTTCCCATGTGCCGTTCCAGGACGGTGCATAATACGGAAGTCAAAGGAGGAAAAGAAAAGATGCCATCGGACCTGTCTGCTATTAATGCATTTCAGGGAGGCCAAATCCTGTAGGTTCCGATGATCGGAGTATACTGTGACAGGATACTTAGCCCCCAGAAGATGATGACGCCAAACACGGAACGCGTCCATGACCGCCAAGAGTTCTTTTTCCGTAACGGTATAATGAGACTCAGTACTGGAAAACTTACGGGAGTGGAATGCCACAGGATGTAATTTGCCGGTATTGGGACACGTCTGTGACAGCACCGCCCCGAGGGCAAAGGAAGAGGCATCTGCCTCGACTATGAACGGAAGATCCGGATTGGGATGTTGGAGTACCGGTGCGGTAGTAAAGGCGGTTTTCAGAGTCTCAAAAGCCTCCTGCTGTTCTCTCTGCCACTGATATGGTACCCGAGGACTAGTCAGGGCCGTGAGTGGGGCTACAATCGTGGAAAAGGAAGAGATGAAACGCCTATAGAAGTTGGCGAATCCTAAAAAGGCCTGCAAGGACTTGAGTGTTTGAGGTACTGGCCAATCTAAGACTGCTTTGACCTTAGACTCGTTCATGGATAACGCCCCAGGGGTGATGTGGAAACCCAAGAACTCAACAGAGGTCTTATGGAACTGACATTTCTCAGGTTTGGCAAATAAGGAATGTTTGCTTAAACGGGTTAATACTTCTCGGACGTGTTTTACATGGTCATCCAGATCACGAGAGAAGATCAGGATGTCGTCCAAATACACAACCATGTACACATCCAGAATATCCCTGAAAATGTCATTCATGAATCGCTGGAACGTGGCCGGGGCGTTACATAAGCCAAAGGGCATGACAAGATATTCGTACAATCCGTAACGAGTACAGAAAGCCGTTTTCCACTCGTCTCCCTCGCGAACGCGTACCAAATTGTATGCGCCGCGTAGATCAAGTTTGGTAAAAATGGAAGCATGTGTTAAATGATCTAAGAGTGGAGTGATTAACGGGATGGGATATCTATCCTTCTTGGTGATCGCGTTAAAACGCCGATAATCCACACAAGGACGTAAATCCCCCTCCTTCTTAGGTACAAAGAAGATAGGACTTGCCGCTGGTGAAGTGGAGGGGCGGATGTGTCCTAAACGCAGGGCGTTCTGTACATATTCTTTTAACACCAGTTCCTCCGAAGGAGACAGAGAGTAGATCCTGCCCGAAGGAACGGTGGAATTAGGAAGCAATTCGATTGGGCAGTCATAAGGTCTATGTGGAGGAAGTACCTCAGACGAGCCTCGATCGAAAACTGATTCGAAAGTCAGATATTCTGGCGGGATCCCAGACACCAACCCCCCAACAGTATGGGACTGTATGACTTCTGGATCGTCAACCGTCAGTGTGAGTTGTGCTAGGGCTCCCAAGACCCGAGAGGGTGTGTCGGGGGCTTGATGGATCGGGAGACAATAATTCTGACAAATATCGGACTCAAAGAGTACAGTGCCTGCTTGCCAATTGATCAATGGATTATGTTCACGTAACCAGGGAATCCCTAGTATGATACCGAATTGAGGTGCGGTGATCAAATCAAAACTTAAGGTTTCTGTGTGTATGTCCTGTATGTTCAACAAGAGGGGTGCAGTTTGATGTCTAACAGGACCAGAAATCAAAGCGGAGCCGTCTACGGCTTGGACAGGTTCCGGTCGTGTTTTTACCACTAAAGGTAGATTGAGGGAATGGGCCAAATCAATATCTATGTAATTACCAGTGGCACCAGAATCGATAATGATATTGACTGCATGTAGAAGGCCAGTAGAGGGACATATAGTAGCCTTTACGGAGATAGGTTGAACACGAGCAAAGGTAAGAGGGGTTCCCGGAGAAGATGATGGGACACTCGACCTGGTCTCCGGTTCTAAGGTCGAGCCATCCGAAAAACCTGACTCTTCTTGGGACGTCGAGGACACTCTTTCACGAAATGTCCAGTGGTGCCACAGTAAAAGCACGCATTATCAACCCTTCTTCGTTCCCTCTCAGATGTTGTAATAGGACTGCGTACCCCTCCCACTTGCATAGGTTCTTCAGTAACGGAAACGGGAGTATTAACAAGAGGAGGAGAGGAGGAGGCCCCCGATTCAGCTCTACGCTCCGCTCGGCGTGCATCTACCTGCAGGACGAGATCAACCAATTCCTGGTACTGAGTAGGCATAGAAGGGATCACTGCTAAAGCGTCTTTCATGGTGTTACTCAACCCCCTATAAAAGACCACCGCCCGCTTATTTTCTGGCCATGAGGTTTCCGCAACTAGCTGATTAAACCTGGTGATGTAATCTATCAGCGTTCTTTTGCCCTGAGTCAATTCCAACAACTCCAAATCCCTAGACTGTGCCTTGTGTCGAGTATCGAATACTCGGGACATTTCTAGGACCAACAAATCAAAGTCGTAAAGAACTGGGCTATTGTTTTCTAACAGGGGATTAGCCCAAGCGGCAGCTGTTCCAGCTAAATGGGAAAGGGCGAAGGCGGCCTTAGCAGTGGACGTGGGAAAAGCCAAAGGCCTGCATAAGAAATGTAACTTGCACTGGTTAACAAAGGTTCTGAATGTCTTGGGATCACCCTGGTAACGTTCAGGAGCAGCCAGGGGGGAAGGAGTTGGGAGGACTATTGGAGTCGGGACTGGCGGTGTAGGGGAGGAGCTGCCCTCTCCAAACTCCGGGTCTGCAGGAAGGGAATGCTGAACGCTCTGTATGGTATCCAGCCTTTGGTGGATCACTGTGTTCGCGGCGGCCATATCTGCCCTTAGTATTGTAATTGCCTGAACTAAAGCAGTTATGGGTTCGTCCGTGGATCCCTGCATCGTCTAACACGACTATACGGCTTCTCAGTCTGTTCTGACTTGAGTGTCGTGTAGACCGATGAGACCTCCGTCCCCAAGTGACGCACAGGGGAACGAAATAGAAACCCGCTGTGCGACCCTTGAGGCCACAGGTGAGAGATGTCTTCCCAGATCCACGGAGCCTCTGGAACACCGATGCTGCTGTCAAGAAGGAAGGAGGTTAAGCACCAGGCAATCACAATACAGGCAGGTAAACAAAAGAATCTAAAGTGTCTTACCTATATGGTGTAAGGGAGACCCAGGTAACCTAGCAGGGAGGTTCGAGGCTCATTAGATGCGGCGGTCCCTGGAATGGTAGAACCGCAGGTTAGCGTGGATGAAGAGTAGCCACCTGTGGGAGTCAGGGCTTGACTTGAATCCCCAGTAGGGAAAAAGGCGTAGAAGATCAGCAAGGTACCAAGGGATGATCCAAAGACAAGTCGAGGTGCAGTCCAAATATCCGGCAACAGGTAAACAGTTCCAAGCAAAAGTACCAAGGGGTGTCCGAGGGAGTCCGAGATAGAGTTCCGTGATCAAGGTAACAAGGAGCAAGATGTAACGCCAAACAGTGTCCGAAGCCAGCTGAGAAGCAATGAGCGTTCTGTCTCTCAGAGCTTTATACTGATCGCCCCTGGGTCATGTGACTTCTCTGGATCATGTGACGTCCACCAAGATCACATGGGGAACGCCATAGCGTATCACGTGACCGGCGTGAAGACGTAAGGCCGCCCTTTCTGCTATACGTTCTCCAAGGCAGTTGCCAATGCAGAAAGGGTTGCAATCGAGACCGTACACTGGTACGGAGTTTTCGGTTCTGTGGTTTCACCGAATCACTTGAGCCTCGAAGCTTGGGAGGAGATGTTGGGGGAATGTGAGCAGTGTTCTGATGTGTCGTGGCCTGGTGTGCAGAGGATCGCCTAACACGTTTCTCTAATGGGAAATAGCTGCTTCAGTGTGAATGGGCTAGTTCCCATTAGACGAGAGGACCTTTGTGCCTCTGCAGGTTTGAGGGACTTTCTCTAATGGGAAATAGCTGCTTCAGTGTGAATGGGCTAGTTCCCATTAGACGAGAGGACCTTTGTGCCTCTGCAATTCGGAGGGCCGTTTCTCTAATGGGAAATAGCTGCTTCAGTGTGAATGGGCTAGTTCTCATTAGACGAGAGGACCTTTGTGCCTCTGCAGGTCAGAGGGCCGTTTCTCTAATGGGAAATAGCTGCTTCAGTGTGAATGGGCTAGTTCCCATTAGACGAGAGGACCTTTGTGCCTCTGCAGGTCTGAGGGACTTTCTCTAATGGGAAATAGCTGCTTCAGTGTGAATGGGCTAGTTCCCATTAGACGAGAGGACCTTTGTGCCTCTGCAATTCGGAAGGCCGTTTCTCTAATGGGAAATAGCTGCTTCAGTGTGAATGGGCTACTTTCCATTAGACGAGAAGACCTTTGTGCCTCTGCAGGGCGGAGGGCCGTTTCTCTAAAGGGAAATAGCTGCTTCAGTGTGAATGGGCTAGTTCCCATTAGACGAGAGGACCTTTGTGCCTCTGCAGTTAGGAGGGCCGTTTCTCTAATTGGAAATAGCTGCTTCAGTGTGAACAGGTTAGGTCCCATTAGACGAGAGGACCTTTCTGCCTCTGCAGTTCGGAAGGCTGTTTCTCTCATGGGAAATAGCTGCTTCAGTGTGAATGGGCTAGTTCCCATTAGACGAGAGGACCTTTGTGCCTCTGCAGGTCTGAGGGCCGTTTCTCTAATTGGAAATAGCTGCTTCAGTGTGAATGGGCTAGTTCCCATTAGACAAGAGGACCTTTGTGCCTCTGCAGGTCTGAGGGCCGTTTCTCTAATGGGAAATAGCTGCTTCAGTGTAAATGGGCTAGTTCCCATTATACGAGAGCACCTTTCTTCCTCTGCAGTTCGGAAGGCCTTTTCTCTAATGGGAAATAGCTGCTTCAGTGTGAACGAGAGGACCTTTCTGCCTCTGCAGTTCGGAGGGCCGTTTCTCTAAAGGGAAATAGCTGCTTCAGTGTGAATTGGCTACTTCCCATTAGACGAGAGGACCTTTCTGCCTCTGCAGGTCGGAGGGCCGTTTCTCTAATGGGAAATAGCTGCTTCAGTGTGAATGGGCTAGTTCCCATTAGAAGAGAGGACCTTTCTTCCTCTGCAGGTCGGAGGGCAGTTTCTCTAATGGGAAATAGATGCTTCAGTGTGAAAGGGCTAGTTCCCATTAGACGAGAGGACCTTTGTGCCTCTGCAGGTCAGAGGGCTGTTTCTCTAATGGAAAATAGCTGCTTCAGTGTGAATGGGCTAGTTCCCATTAGACGAGAGGACCTTTCTTCCTCTGCAGTTCGGAAGGCCTTTTCTCTAATGGGAAATAGCTGCTTCAGTGTGAATGGGCTGGTTCCCATTAGACAAGAGGACCTTTCTGCCTCTGCAGTCCAGAGGGCCGTTATCTAATGGGAAATAGCTGCTTCAGTGTGAACGGGCTAGTTCCCATTAGACGAGAGGACCTTTGTGCCTCTGCAGGTCGGGGCGCCGTTTCTCTAATGGGAAATAGCTACTTCAGTGTGAACGGGCTAGTTCCCATTAGACAAGAGGACCTGTTTCTCTAATGGGAAATAGTTGCTTCAGTGTGGACGGGCTAGTTGCCATTAGACGAGAGGACATTTCTGCCTCTGCAGTTCGGAGGGCCTTTTCTCTAATTGGAAATGGCTGCTTCAGTGTGAACGGGCAATTCCCATTAGACGAGAGTACCTTTCTGCCTCTGCAGGTCGGAAGTCTGTTTCTCTATGGGAAATAGCTGCTTCAGTGTCAATGGGCTAGTTCCCATTAGACAAGAGGACCTTTCTGCCTCTGCAGTTTGGAGGGCCGTTTCTCTAATGGGAAATAGCTGCTTCAGTGTGAATGGGCTAGTTCACATTAGACGAAAGGATCTTTCTGCCTCTGCAGGTCAGAGGGCAGTTTCTCTAATGGGAAATAGCTGCTTCAGTGTGAATGGGCTAGTTCCCATTAGACGAGAGGACGTTTGTGCCTCTGCAGGTCGGAGGGCAATTTCTCTAATGGGAAATAGCTGCTTCAGTGTGAATGGGCTAGTTCCCATTAGACGAGAGGACCTTTCTGCCTCTGCAGGTCGGAGGGCCGTTTCTCTAATGGGAAATAGCTGCTTCAGTGTGAATGGGCTAGTTCTCATTAGACGAGAGGACCTTTGTGCCTCTGCAGGTCTGAGGGACTTTCTCTAAAGGGGAAATAGCTGCTTCAGTGTGAATGGGCTAGTTCCCATTAGACGAGAGGACCTTTGTGCCTCTGCAATTCGGAAGGCCGTTTCTCTAATGGGAAATAGCTGCTTCAGTGTGAATGGGCTACTTTTCATTAGACGAGAGGACCTTTGTGCCTCTGCAGGGCGGAGGGCCGTTTCTCTAAAGGGAAATAGCTGCTTCAGTGTGAATGGGCTAGTTCCCATTAGACGAGAGGACCTTTCTGCCTCTGCAGTTAGGAGGGCCGTTTCTCTAATTGGAAATAGCTGCTTCAGTGTGAACGGGCTAGGTCCCATTAGACGAGAGGACCTTTCTGCCTCTGCAGTTCGGAAGGCCGTTTCTCTAATGGGAAATAGCTGCTTCAGTGTGAATGGGCTAGTTCCCATTAGACAAGAGGACCTTTCTGCCTCTGCAGGTCGGAGGGCCGTTTCTTTAATGGGAAAGGCTGCTTCAGTGTGAAAGGGCTAGTTCCCATTAGACGAGAGGACCTTTGTGCCTCTGCAGGTCAGAGGGCCGTTTCGCTAATTGGAAATAGCTGCTTCAGTGTGAATGGGCTAGTTCCCATTAGACAAGAGGACCTTTGTGCCTCTGTAGGTCTGAGGGCCGTTTCTCTAATGGAAAATAGCTGCTTCAGTGTGAATGGGCTAGTTCCCATTAGACGAGAGGACCTTTCTTCCTCTGCAGTTCGGAAGGCCTTTTCTCTAATGGGAAATAGCTGCTTCCGTGTGAATGGGCTGGTTTCCATTAGACGAGAGGACCTTTCTGCCTCTGCAGTCCAGAGGGCCGTTTCTCTAATGGGGAATAGCTGCTTCAGTGTGAACGGGCTAGTTCCCATTAGACTAGAGGACCTTTGTGCCTCTGCAGGTCGGAGGGTCATTTCTCTAATGGGAAATAGCTACTTCAGTGTGAACGGGCTAGTTCCCATTAGACGAGAGGACCTGTTTCTCTAATGGGAAATAGTTGCTTCAGTGTGGACGGGCTAGTTCCCATTAGACGAGAGGACCTTTCTGCCGCTGCAGTTCGGAGGGCCGTTTCTCTAATTAGAAATGGCTGCTTCAGTGTGAACGGGCAATTCCCATTAGACGAGAGGACCTTTCTGCCTCTGCAGTTCGGAAGGCTGTTTCTCTAATGGGAAATAGCTGCTTCAGTGTGAATGGGCTAGTTCCCATTAGACGAGAGGACCTTTCTGCCTCTGCAAGTCAGAGGGCCATTTCTCTAATGGGAAATAGCTGCTTCAGTGTGAACGTACTAGTTCCCATTAGACGAGAGTACCTTTCTGCCTCTGCAGGTCGGAGGTCTGTTTCTCTAATGGAAAATAGCTGCTTCAGTGTCAATGGGCTTGTTCCCATTAGACGAGAGGACCTTTCTGCCTCTGCAGTTCAGAGGGCTGTTTCTCTAATGGGAAATAGCTGCTTCAGTGTGAACGGGCTTGTTCCCATTAGACAAGAGGACCTTTGTGCCTCTGCAGGTTGGAGGGCTGTTTCTCTAATGGGAAATGCTGCTTCAGTGTGAATGGGCTAGTTCCCATTAGATGAGAGGACCTGTTTCTCTAATGGGAAATAGCTGCTTCAGTGTGAATGGACTAGTTCCCATTAGACGAGAGGACCTTTCTGCCTCTGCAGGTCAGAGGGCCATTTCTCTAATGGGAAACAGCTGCTTCAGTGTGAACGTACTAGTTCCCATTAGACGAGAGTACCTTTCTGCCTCTGCAGGTCGGAGGTCTGTTTCTCTATGGGAAATAGCTGCTTCAGTGTCAATGGGCTAGTTTCCATTAGACGAGAGGACCTTTCTGCCTCTGCAGTTTGGAGGGCTGTTTCTCTAATGGGAAATAGCTGCTTCAGTGTGAATGGGCTAGTTCACATTAGACGAAAGGACCTTTCTGCCTCTGCAGGTCGGAGGGCAGTTTCTCTAATGGGAAATAGCTGCTTCAGTGTGAATGGGCTAGTTCCCATTAGACGAGAGGACGTTTGTGCCTCTGCAGGTCGTAGGGCCATTTCTCTAATGGGAACTAGCTGCTTCAGTCTGAATGGGCTAGTTCCCATTAGACGAGAGGACCTTTCTGCCTCTGCAGGTCGGAGGGCCGTTTCTCTAAAGGGAAATAGCTGCTTCAGTGTGAATGGGCTAGTTCTCATTAGACGGGAGGAGCTTTGTGCCTCTGCAGGTCAGAGGGCCGTTTCTCTAATGGGAAATAGCTGCTTCAGTGTGAATGGGCTAGTTCCCATTAGACGAGAGGACCTTTGTGCCTCTGCAGGTCTGAGGGACTTTCTCTAATGGGAAATAGCTGCTTCAGTGTGAATGGGCTAGTTCCCATTAGACGAGAGGACCTTTGTGCCTCTGCAATTCGGAAGGCCGTTTCTCTAATGGGAAATAGCTGCTTCAGTGTGAATGGGCTACTTTCCATTAGACGAGAGGACCTTTGTGCCTCTGCAGGGCGGAGGGCCGTTTCTCTAAAGGGAAATAGCTGCTTCAGTGTGAATGGGCTAGTTCCCATTAGACGAGAGGACCTTTGTTCCTCTGCAGTTAGGAGGGCCGTTTCTCTAATGGGAAATAGCTGCTTCAGTGTGAATGGGCTAGTTCCCATTAGACAAGAGGACCTTTGTGCCTCTGCAGGTCAGAGGGCCGTTTCTCTTATTGGAAATAGCTGCTTCAGTGTGAATGTGCTAGTTCCCATTAGACAAGAGGACCTTTGTGCCTCTGCAGGTCTGAGGGCCGTTTCTCTAATGGGAAATAGCTGCTTCAGTGTGAATGGGCTAGTTCCCATTAGACGAGAGGACCTTTCTTCCTCTGCAGTTCGGAAGGCCTTGTCTCTAATGGGAAAAAGCTGCTTTAGTGTGAACGAGAGGACCTTTCTGCCTCCAGGTCGGAGGGCCGTTTCTCTAATGGGAAATAGCTGCTTCAGTGTGAAAGGGCTAGTTCCCATTAGACGAGAGGACCTTTGTGCCTCTGCAGGTCAGAGGGCCCTTTCTCTAATTGGAAATACCTGCTTCAGTGTGAATGGGCTAGTTCCCATTAGACAAGAGGACCTTTGTGCCTCTGCAGGTCGGAGGGCCGTTTCTCTAATGGGAAATAGCTGCTTCAGTGTGAATGGGCTAGTTCCCATTAGACGAGAGGACCTTTCTTCCTCTGCAGGTCGGAGGGCAGTTTCTCTAATGGGAAATAGATGCTTCAGTGTGAAAGGGCTAGTTCCCATTAGACGAGAGGACCTTTGTGCCTCTGCAGGTCAGAGGGCCGTTTCTCTAATGGGAAATAGCTGCGTCAGTGTGAATGGGCTAGTTCCCATTAGACGAGAGGACCTTTGTGCCTCTGCAGGTCTGAGGGCCGTTTCTCTAATGGAAAATAGCTGCTTCAGTGTGAATGGGCTAGTTCCCATTAGACGAGAGGACCTTTCTTCCTCTGCAGTTCGGAAGGCCTTTTCTCTAATGGGAAATAGCTGCTTCAGTGTGAATGGGCTGGTTCCCATTAGACAAGAGGACCTTTCTGCCTCTGCAGTCGAGAGGGCCGTTTCTCTAATGGGAAATAGCTGCTTCAGTGTGAACGGGCTAGTTCCCATTAGACGAGAGGACCTTTGTGCCTCTGCAGGTCGGGGCGCTGTTTCTCTAATGGGAAATAGCTACTTCAGTGTGAACGGGCTAGTTCCCATTAGACGAGAGGACCTGTTTCTCTAATGGGAAATAGTTGCTTCAGTGTGGACGGGCTAGTTCCCATTAGACGAGAGGACCTTTCTGCCTCTGCAGTTCGGAGGGCCGTTTCTCTAATTGGAAATGGCTGCTTCAGTGTGAACAGGCAATTCCCATTAGACGAGAGAACCTTTCTGCCTCTGCAGTTCGGAATGCTGTTTCTCTAATGGGAAATAGCTGCTTCAGTGTGAATGGGCTAGTTCCCATTAGACGAGAGGACCTTTCTGCCTCTGCAGGTCGGAGGGCCGTTTCTCTAATGGGAAATAGCTGCTTCATTGTGAAAGGGCTAGTTCCCATTAGACAAGAGGACCTTTGTGCCTCTGCAGGTCAGAGGGCCGTTTCTCTAATGGGAAATAGCTGCTTCAGTGTGAATGGGCTAGTTCCCATTAGACGAGAGGACCTTTGTGCCTCTGCTGGTCTGAGGGCCGTTTCTCTAATGGGAAATAGCTGCTTCAGTGTGAACGGGCTAGTTCCCATTAGACGAGAGGACCTTTGTGCCTCTGCAGGTCGCAGGGCTGTTTCTCTAATGGGAAATAGCTGCTTCAGTGTGAACGGGGTAGTTCCCATTAGACGAGAGGACCTGTTTCTCTAATGGGAAATAGTTGCTTCAGTGTGAACGGGCTAGTTCCCATTAGACAAGAGGACCTTTCTGCCTCTGCAGTTCGGAGGGCCGTTTCTCTAATTGGAAATAACTGCTTCAGTGTGAACGGGCTAGTTCCCATTAGACGAGAGGACCTTTCTGCCTCTGCAGGTTGGAGGGCCGTTTCTCTAATGGGAAATAGCTGCTTCAGTGGGAATGGGCTAGTTCCCATTAGACGAGAGGACCTTTGTGCCTCTGCAGGTCAGAGGGCCATTTCTCTAATGGGAAATAGCTGCTTCAGTGTGAATGAGCTAGTTCCCTTTAGACGAGAGGACCTTTGTGCCTCTGCAGGTCTGAGTGCCGTTTATCTAATGGGAAATAGCTGCTTCAGTGTGAATGGACTAGTTCCCATTAGACCAGAGGACCTTTCTGCCTCTGCAGTTCGGAAGGCCGTTTCTCTAATGGGAAATAGCTGTTTCAGTGTGAAAGGGCTAGTTCCCATTAGACGAGAGGACCTTTGTGCCTCTGCAGGTCGGAGGGCCGTTTCTCTAATGGGAAATAGCTGCTTCAGTGTGAAAGGGCTAGTTCCCATTAGACAAGAGGAACTTTGTGCCTCTGCAGGTCAGAGGGCCGTTTCTCTAATGGGAAATAGCTGCTTCAGTGTGAATGAGCTAGTTCCCATTAGACGAGAGGACCTTTCTGCCTCTGCAGGTCGGAGGGACTTTTCTCTAATGGGAAATAGCTGCTTCAGTGGGAACGGGCTAGTTCCCATTAGACGAGAGGACCTTTGTGCCTCTGCAGGTCAGAAGGCCGTTTCTCTAATGGGAAATAGCTGCTTCAGTGTGAATGGGCTAGTTCCCTTTAGACGAGAGGACCTTTGTGCCTCTGCAGGTCTGAGGGCCGTTTCTCTAATGGGAAATAGCTGCTTCAGTGTGAATGGGCTAGTTCCCATTAGACGAGAGGACCTTTCTGCCTCTGCAGTTTGGAAGGCTGTTTCTCTAATGGGAAATAGCTGCTTCAGTATGAATAGGCTAGTTCCCATTAGACGAGAGGACCTTTCTGCCTCTGCAGTTCAGAGGGCCGTTTCCCTAATGGGAAATAGCTGCTTCAGTGTGAACAAGCTAGTTCCCATTAGACGAGAGGACCTTTGTGCCTCTCCAGGTCAGAGGGCCGTTTCTCTAATGGGAAATAGCTGCTTCAGTGTGAATGGGCTAGTTCCCATTAGACGAGAGGACCTTTTTCTCTAATGGGAAATAGCTGCTTCAGGGTGAACGGGCTAGTTCCCATTAGACGAGAGGACCTTTCTGCCTCTGCAGTTCGGTGGGCTGTTTCCCTATTTGGAAATAGCTGCTTCAGTGTGAACCGGCTAGTTCCCATTAGACGAGAGGACCTTTCTGCCTCTCCAGTTTGGAGGGCCGTTTCTCTAATGGGAAATAGCTGCTTCAGTGTGAACGCGCTAGTTCCCATTAGACGAGAGGACCTTTCTGCTTCTGCAGGTCGGAGGGTCGTTTCTCTAATGGGAAATAGCTGCTTTAGTGTGAATGGGCTAGTCCACATTTGACGAGAGGACCTTTCTGCCTCTGCAGGTCGGAGGGCCGTTTCTCTAATGGGAAAAAGCTGCTTCAGTGTGAATGAGCTGCTTCCCATTAGACGAGAGGACCTTTCTGCCTCTGCAGTTCTGAGGGCCGTTTCTCTAATGGGAAATAGCTGCGTCACTGTGAATGGGCTAGTTCCCATTAGACGAGAGGACCTTTCTGCCTCTGCAGGTCGGAGGGCCCTTTCTCTAATGGGAAATAGCGGCTTCAGTGTGAATGGGCTAGTTCCCATACGACGAGAGGACCTTTCTGCCTCTGCAGGTCGGAGGACCGTTTCTCTAATGGGAAATAGCTGCTTCAGTGTGAATGGGCTAGTTTCCATTAGATGAGAGGACCTTTCTGCCTCTGCAGGTCGGAGGGCCGTTTCTCTAATGGGAAATAGCTGCTTCACTGTGAATGGGCTAGTTCCCATTAGACGAGAGGACCTTTCTGCCTCTGCAGGTCGAAGGGCCCTTTCTCTAATGGGAAATAGCGGTTTCAGTGTGAATGGGCTAGTTCCCATACGACGAGAGGACCTTTCTGCCTCTGCAGGTCGGAGGACCGTTTCTCTAATGGGAAATAGCTGCTTCAGTGTGAATGGGCTACTTCCCATTAGACGAGAGGACCTTTCTGCCTCTGCAGGTCAGAGGGCTGTTTCTCTAATGGGAAATAGCTGCTTCAGTGTGAATGGGCTAGTTCCCATTAGACGAGAAGACCTTTTTGCCTCTGCAGTTCAGAGGGTCCTTTCTCTAATGGGAAATAGCTGCTTCAGTATGAATGGGCTAGTTCCCATTAGACGAGAGGACCTTTGTGCCTCTGCAGGTCGGAGGGCCGTTTGTCTAATGGGAAATAGCTGCTTCAATGTGAATGGGCTGGTTCCCATTAGACGAAAGGACCTTTGTGCCTCTGCAGGTCTGAGGGCCGTTTCTTTAATGGGAAATAGCTGCTTCAGTGTGAATGGGCTACTTTCCATTAGACGAGAGGACCTTTGTGCGTCTGCAGGGCGGAGGGCCGTTTCTCTAAAGGGAAATAGCTGCTTCAGTGTGAATGGGCTAGTTCCCATTAGACGAGAGGACCTTTGTGCCTCTGCAGTTAGGAGGGCCGTTTCTCTAATTGGAAATAGCTGCTTCAGTGTGAACGAGCTAGGCCCCATTAGACGAGAGGACCTTTCTGCCTCTGCAGTTCGGAAGGCCGTTTCTCTAATGGGAAATAGCTGCTTCAGTGTGAATGGGCTAGTTCCCATTAGACAAGAGGGCCTTTCTGCCTCTGCCGGTCGGAGGGCCGTTTCTCTAATGGGAAAGGCTGCTTCAGTGTGAAAGGGCTAGTTCCCATTAGACGAGAGGACCTTTGTGCCTCTGCAGGTCAGAGGGCCGTTTCTCTAATTGGAAATAGCTGCTTCAGTGTGAATGGGCTAGTTCCCATTAGACAAGAAGACCTTTGTGCCTCTGCAGGTCTGTGGGCCGTTTCTCTAATGGAAAATACTGCTTCAGTGTGAATGGGCTAGATCCCATTAGACGAGAGGACCTTTCTTCCTCTGCAGTTCGGAAGGCCTTTTCTCTAATGGGAAATAGCTGCTTCAGTGTGAATGGGCTGGTTTCCATTAGACGAGAGGACCTTTCTGCCTCTGTAGTCCAGAGGGCCGTTTCTCTAATGGGAAATAGCTGCTTCAGTGTGAACGGGCTAGTTCCCATTAGACTAGAGGACCTTTGTGCCTCTGCAGGTCGGAGGGCCGTTTCTCTAATGGGAAATAGCTACTTCAGTGTGAACGGGCTGGTTCCCATTAAACGAGAGGACCTGTTTCTCTAATGGGAAATAGTTGCTTCAGTGTGGATGGGCTAGTTCCCATTAGACGAGAGGACCTTTCTACCTCTGCAGTTCGGAGGGCCGTTTCTCTAATTGGAAATGGCTGCTTCAGTGTGAACTGAACGGGCAATTCCCATTAGACGAGAGCAGTGCCTTAAGTGGCACTACAAATCGAGCCGGGGCCCATCGAGGGGGCGTGGCCTAACAACGGGATCTTGATGGGCCGTTAGGCCACGCCCCCTTGACGAGCCCCGGCTCAATGGGCTACTGGCACCCCTGCCAGGCAGCCTTTTGTAGAGATTAGCACCCTCTCCCCTATGGGGGAGAGGGTGCTGATCTCCGCATTTATTTTGTATAGGCTTGCCTGGCAGGGGACAGCGCCTCGCCTATTCAGCCTTAATGGTGGTGCTGCCCCTCGCCAGCTGGGGAGGGGCAGCCTCACCATTAAGGCTGAAAGGGTGAGGCCACTGGAAGCAGAGGCCTTTTTCCTAAAGACTGAAACTCCCGCGAATCCGCGGGAGCTTCAGTATTAAGAAAGCAAGGCCTCTGCTTCCAGCGGCCTCACGTTTCTCCATAATGGTGGCGCCGGCCCACGTGCATCCCTTGATTAAAGGGATGCCTCGCAGGTGCGGCGCCACCATTATAGCTGAAAGGCATTTTTTTCTGAAGCCTGAAGCTCTCGCACACGAGCGAGAGCTTCAGGCTGTAGAAAAAAATGCCTTTTCGTGTAGTGGCCGGGGCTGCCCGGGGAGATTAGTGGGCCCCGGCAGGGCCCCGCCTCAAAACGAAATTTCGGAGCCTGCCGGGGCCCAGCCCCGGCAGGCCCCGGCCCACTTAAAGCCCTGGACGAGAGGACCTTTCTGCCTCTGCACTTCGGAAGGCTGTTTCTCTAATGGGAAATAGCTGCTTCAGTGTCAATGGGCTTGTTCCCATTAGACGAGAGGACCTTTGTGCCTCTGCAGTTCAGAGGGCTTTTTCTCTAATGGGAAATAGCTGCTTCAGTGTGAACGGGCTAGTTCCCATTAGACAAGAGGACCTTTGTGCCTCTGCAGGTTGGAGGGCTGTTTCTCTAATGGGAAAAAGCTGCTTCAGTGTGAATGGGCTAGTTCCCATTAGATGAGAGGACCTGTTTCTCTAATGGGAAATAGCTGCTTCAGTGTGAATGGGCTAGTTCCCATTAGACGAGAGGACCTTTCTGCCTATGCAGGTCGGAGGTCTGTTTCTCTAATGGGTAATAGCTGCTTCAGTGTCAATGGGCTAGTTCCCATTAGACGAGAGGACCTTTCTGCCTCTGCAGTTTGGAGGGCCGTTTCTCTAATGGGAAATAGCTGCTTCAGTGTGAATGGGCTAGTTCACATTAGACGAAAGGACCTTTCTGCCTCTGCAGGTCGGAGGGCAGTTTCTCTAATGGGAAATAGCTGCTTCAGTGTGAATGGGCTAGTTCGCATTAGACGAGAGGACATTTGTGCCTCTGCAGGTCGGAGGGCCATTTCTCTAATGGGAAATATCTGCTTCAGTGTGAATGGGCTAGTTCCCATTAGACGAGAGGACGTTTGTGCCTCTGCAGGTCGGAGGGCCATTTCTCTAATGGGAAATAGCTGCTTCAGTGTGAATGGGCTAGTTCCCATTAGACGAGAGGACCTTTCTGCCTCTGCAGGTCGGAGGGCCGTTTCTCTAATGGGAAATAGCTGCTTCAGTGTGAATGGGCTAGTTCTCATTAGACAAGAGGACCTTTGTGCCTCTGCAGGCCAGAGGGCCGTTTCTCTAATGGGAAATAGCTGCTTCAGTGTGAATGGGCTAGTTCCCATTAGACGAGAGGACCTTTGTGCCTCTGCAGGTTTGAGGGACTTTCTCTAATGGGAAATAGCTGCTTCAGTGTGAATGGGCTAGTTCCCATTAGACGAGAGGACCTTTGTGCCTCTGCAATTCGGAGGGCCGTTTCTCTAATGGGAAATAGCTGCTTCAGTGTGAATGGGCTAGTTCTCATTAGACGAGAGGACCTTTGTGCCTCTGCAGGTCAGAGGGCCGTTTCTCTAATGGGAAATAGCTGCTTCAGTGTGAATGGGCTAGTTCCCATTAGACGAGAGGACCTTTGTGCCTCTGCAGGTCTGAGGGACTTTCTCTAATGGGAAATAGCTGCTTCAGTGTGAATGGGCTAGTTCCCATTAGACGAGAGGACCTTTGTGCCTCTGCAATTCGGAAGGCCGTTTCTCTAATGGGAAATAGCTGCTTCAGTGTGAATGGGCTACTTTCCATTAGACGAGAAGACCTTTGTGCCTCTGCAGGGCGGAGGGCCGTTTCTCTAAAGGGAAATAGCTGCTTCAGTGTGAATGGGCTAGTTCCCATTAGACGAGAGGACCTTTGTGCCTCTGCAGTTAGGAGGGCCGTTTCTCTAATTGGAAATAGCTGCTTCAGTGTGAACGGGTTAGGTCCCATTAGACGAGAGGACCTTTCTGCCTCTGCAGTTCGGAAGGCTGTTTCTCTCATGGGAAATAGCTGCTTCAGTGTGAATGGGCTAGTTCCCATTAGACGAGAGGACCTTTGTGCCTCTGCAGGTCTGAGGGCCGTTTCTCTAATTGGAAATAGCTGCTTCAGTGTGAATGGGCTAGTTCCCATTAGACAAGAGGACCTTTGTGCCTCTGCAGGTCTGAGGGCCGTTTCTCTAATGGGAAATAGCTGCTTCAGTGTAAATGGGCTAGTTCCCATTAGACGAGAGCACCTTTCTTCCTCTGCAGTTCGGAAGGCCTTTTCTCTAATGGGAAATAGCTGCTTCAGTGTGAACGAGAGGACCTTTCTGCCTCTGCAGTTCGGAGGGCCGTTTCTCTAAAGGGAAATAGCTGCTTCAGTGTGAATTGGCTACTTCCCATTAGACGAGAGGACCTTTCTGCCTCTGCAGGTCGGAGGGCCGTTTCTCTAATGGGAAATAGCTGCTTCAGTGTGAATGGGCTAGTTCCCATTAGAAGAGAGGACCTTTCTTCCTCTGCAGGTCGGAGGGCAGTTTCTCTAATGGGAAATAGATGCTTCAGTGTGAAAGGGCTAGTTCCCATTAGACGAGAGGACCTTTGTGCCTCTGCAGGTCAGAGGGCTGTTTCTCTAATGGAAAATAGCTGCTTCAGTGTGAATGGGCTAGTTCCCATTAGACGAGAGGACCTTTCTTCCTCTGCAGTTCGGAAGGCCTTTTCTCTAATGGGAAATAGCTGCTTCAGTGTGAATGGGCTGGTTCCCATTAGACAAGAGGACCTTTCTGCCTCTGCAGTCCAGAGGGCCGTTATCTAATGGGAAATAGCTGCTTCAGTGTGAACGGGCTAGTTCCCATTAGACGAGAGGACCTTTGTGCCTCTGCAGGTCGGGGCGCCGTTTCTCTAATGGGAAATAGCTACTTCAGTGTGAACGGGCTAGTTCCCATTAGACGAGAGGACCTGTTTCTCTAATGGGAAATAGTTGCTTCAGTGTGGACGGGCTAGTTGCCATTAGACGAGAGGACATTTCTGCCTCTGCAGTTCGGAGGGCCTTTTCTCTAATTGGAAATGGCTGCTTCAGTGTGAACGGGCAATTCCCATTAGACGAGAGTACCTTTCTGCCTCTGCAGGTCGGAAGTCTGTTTCTCTATGGGAAATAGCTGCTTCAGTGTCAATGGGCTAGTTCCCATTAGACAAGAGGACCTTTCTGCCTCTGCAGTTTGGAGGGCCGTTTCTCTAATGGGAAATAGCTGCTTCAGTTTGAATGGGCTAGTTCACATTAGACGAAAGGATCTTTCTGCCTCTGCAGGTCGGAGGGCAGTTTCTCTAATGGGAAATAGCTGCTTCAGTGTGAATGGGCTAGTTCCCATTAGACGAGAGGACGTTTGTGCCTCTGCAGGTCGGAGGGCAATTTCTCTAATGGGAAATAGCTGCTTCAGTGTGAATGGGCTAGTTCCCATTAGACGAGAGGACCTTTCTGCCTCTGCAGGTCGGAGGGCCGTTTCTCTAATGGGAAATAGCTGCTTCAGTGTGAATGGGCTAGTTCTCATTAGACGAGAGGACCTTTGTTCCTCTGCAGGTCAGAGGGCCGTTTCTCTAATGGGAAATAGCTGCTTCAGTGTGAATCGGCTAGTTCTCATTAGACGAGAGGACCTTTGTGCCTCTGCAGGTCTGAGGGACTTTCTCTAAAGGGGAAATAGCTGCTTCAGTGTGAATGGGCTAGTTCCCATTAGACGAGAGGACCTTTGTGCCTCTGCAATTCGGAAGGCCGTTTCTCTAATGGGAAATAGCTGCTTCAGTGTGAATGGGGTACTTTTCATTAGACGAGAGGACCTTTGTGCCTCTGCAGGGCGGAGGGCCGTTTCTCTAAAGGGAAATAGCTGCTTCAGTGTGAATGGGCTAGTTCCCATTAGACGAGAGGACCTTTGTTCCTCTGCAGTTAGGAGGGCCGTTTCTCTAATGGGAAATAGCTGCTTCAGTGTGAATGGGCTAGTTCCCATTAGACAAGAGGACCTTTGTGCCTCTGCAGGTCAGAGGGCCGTTTCTCTTATTGGAAATAGCTGCTTCAGTGTGAATGTGCTAGTTCCCATTAGACAAGAGGACCTTTGTGCCTCTGCAGGTCTGAGGGCCGTTTCTCTAATGGGAAATAGCTGCTTCAGTGTGAATGGGCTAGTTCCCATTAGACGAGAGGACCTTTCTTCCTCTGCAGTTCGGAAGGCCTTGTCTCTAATGGGAAATAGCTGCTTTAGTGTGAACGAGAGGACCTTTCTGCCTCTGCAGGTCGGAGGGCCGTTTCTCTAATGGGAAATAGCTGCTTCAGTGTGAAAGGGCTAGTTCCCATTAGACGAGAGGACCTTTGTGCCTCTGCAGGTCAGAGGGCCCTTTCTCTAATTGGAAATACCTGCTTCAGTGTGAATGGGCTAGTTCCCATTAGACAAGAGGACCTTTGTGCCTCTGCAGGTCGGAGGGCCGTTTCTCTAATGGGAAATAGCTGCTTCAGTGTGAATGGGCTAGTTCCCATTAGACGAGAGGACCTTTCTTCCTCTGCAGGTCGGAGGGCAGTTTCTCTAATGGGAAATAGATGCTTCAGTGTGAAAGGGCTAGTTCCCATTAGACGAGAGGACCTTTGTGCCTCTGCAGGTCAGAGGGCCGTTTCTCTAATGGGAAATAGCTGTGTCAGTGTGAATGGGCTAGTTCCCATTAGACGAGAGGACCTTTGTGCCTCTGCAGGTCTGAGGGCCGTTTCTCTAATGGAAAATAGCTGCTTCAGTGTCAATGGGCTAGTTCCCATTAGACGAGAGGACCTTTCTTCCTCTGCAGTTCGGAAGGCCTTTTCTCTAATGGGAAATAGCTGCTTCAGTGTGAATGGGCTGGTTCCCATTAGACAAGAGGACCTTTCTGCCTCTGCAGTCGAGAGGGCCGTTTCTCTAATGGGAAATAGCTGCTTCAGTGTGAACGGGCTAGTTCCCATTAGACGAGAGGACCTTTGTGCCTCTGCAGGTCGGGGCGCTGTTTCTCTAATGGGAAATAGCTACTTCAGTGTGAACGGGCTAGTTCCCATTAGATGAGAGGACCTGTTTCTCTAATGGGAAATAGCTGCTTCAGTGTGAATGGACTAGTTCCCATTAGACGAGAGGACCTTTCTGCCTCTGCAGGTCAGAGGGCCATTTCTCTAATGGGAAACAGCTGCTTCAGTGTGAACGTACTAGTTCCCATTAGACGAGAGTACCTTTCTGCCTCTGCAGGTCGGAGGTCTGTTTCTCTATGGGAAATAGCTGCTTCAGTGTCAATGGGCTAGTTTCCATTAGACGAGAGGACCTTTCTGCCTCTGCAGTTTGGAGGGCTGTTTCTCTAATGGGAAATAGCTGCTTCAGTGTGAATGGGCTAGTTCACATTAGACGAAAGGACCTTTCTGCCTCTGCAGGTCGGAGGGCAGTTTCTCTAATGGGAAATAGCTGCTTCAGTGTGAATGGGCTAGTTCCCATTAGACGAGAGGACGTTTGTGCCTCTGCAGGTCGTAGGGCCATTTCTCTAATGGGAACTAGCTGCTTCAGTCTGAATGGGCTAGTTCCCATTAGACGAGAGGACCTTTCTGCCTCTGCAGGTCGGAGGGCCGTTTCTCTAAAGGGAAATAGCTGCTTCAGTGTGAATGGGCTAGTTCTCATTAGACGGGAGGAGCTTTGTGCCTCTGCAGGTCAGAGGGCCGTTTCTCTAATGGGAAATAGCTGCTTCAGTGTGAATGGGCTAGTTCCCATTAGACGAGAGGACCTTTGTGCCTCTGCAGGTCTGAGGGACTTTCTCTAATGGGAAATAGCTGCTTCAGTGTGAATGGGCTAGTTCCCATTAGACGAGAGGACCTTTGTGCCTCTGCAATTCGGAAGGCCGTTTCTCTAATGGGAAATAGCTGCTTCAGTGTGAATGGGCTACTTTCCATTAGACGAGAGGACCTTTGTGCCTCTGCAGGGCGGAGGGCCGTTTCTCTAAAGGGAAATAGCTGCTTCAGTGTGAATGGGCTAGTTCCCATTAGACGAGAGGACCTTTGTTCCTCTGCAGTTAGGAGGGCCCTTTCTCTAATGGGAAATAGCTGCTTCAGTGTGAATGGGCTAGTTCCCATTAGACAAGAGGACCTTTGTGCCTCTGCAGGTCAGAGGGTCGTTTCTCTTATTGGAAATAGCTGCTTCAGTGTGAATGTGCTAGTTCCCATTAGACAAGAGGACCTTTGTGCCTCTGCAGGTCTGAGGGCCGTTTCTCTAATGGGAAATAGCTGCTTCAGTGTGAATGGGCTAGTTCCCATTAGACGAGAGGACCTTTCTTCCTCTGCAGTTCGGAAGGCCTTGTCTCTAATGGGAAAAAGCTGCTTTAGTGTGAACGAGAGGACCTTTCTGCCTCTGCAGGTCGGAGGGCCGTTTCTCTAATGGGAAATAGCTGCTTCAGTGTGAAAGGGCTAGTTCCCATTAGACGAGAGGACCTTTGTGCCTCTGCAGGTCAGAGGGCCCTTTCTCTAATTGGAAATACCTGCTTCAGTGTGAATGGGCTAGTTCCCATTAGACAAGAGGACCTTTGTGCCTCTGCAGGTCGGAGGGCCGTTTCTCTAATGGGAAATAGCTGCTTCAGTGTGAATGGGCTAGTTCCCATTAGACGAGAGGACCTTTCTTCCTCTGCAGGTCGGAGGGCAGTTTCTCTAATGGGAAATAGATGTTTCAGTGTGAAAGGGCTAGTTCCCATTAGACGAGAGGACCTTTGTGCCTCTGCAGGTCAGAGGGCCGTTTCTCTAATGGGAAATAGCTGCGTCAGTGTGAATGGGCTAGTTCCCATTAGACGAGAGGACCTTTGTGCCTCTGCAGGTCTGAGGGCCGTTTCTCTAATGGAAAATAGCTGCTTCAGTGTGAATGGGCTAGTTCCCATTAGACGAGAGGACCTTTCTTCCTCTGCAGTTCGGAAGGCCTTTTCTCTAATGGGAAATAGCTGCTTCAGTGTGAATGGGCTGGTTCCCATTAGACAAGAGGACCTTTCTGCCTCTGCAGTCGAGAGGGCCGTTTCTCTAATGGGAAATAGCTGCTTCAGTGTGAACGGGCTAGTTCCCATTAGACGAGAGGACCTTTGTGCCTCTGCAGGTCGGGGCGCTGTTTCTCTAATGGGAAATAGCTACTTCAGTGTGAACGGGCTAGTTCCCATTAGACGAGAGGACCTGTTTCTCTAATGGGAAATAGTTGCTTCAGTGTGGACGGGCTAGTTCCCATTAGACGAGAGGACCTTTCTGCCTCTGCAGTTCGGAGGGCCGTTTCTCTAATTGGAAATGGCTGCTTCAGTGTGAACAGGCAATTCCCATTAGACGAGAGAACCTTTCTGCCTCTGCAGTTCGGAATGCTGTTTCTCTAATGGGAAATAGCTGCTTCAGTGTGAATGGGCTAGTTCCCATTAGACGAGAGGACCTTTCTGCCTCTGCAGGTCGGAGGGCCGTTTCTCTAATGGGAAATAGCTGCTTCATTGTGAAAGGGCTAGTTCCCATTAGACAAGAGGACCTTTGTGCCTCTGCAGGTCAGAGGGCCGTTTCTCTAATGGGAAATAGCTGCTTCAGTGTGAATGGGCTAGTTCCCATTAGACGAGAGGACCTTTGTGCCTCTGCTGGTCTGAGGGCCGTTTCTCTAATGGGAAATAGCTGCTTCAGTGTGAACGGGCTAGTTCCCATTAGACGAGAGGACCTTTGTGCCTCTGCAGGTCGCAGGGCTGTTTCTCTAATGGGAAATAGCTGCTTCAGTGTGAACGGGGTAGTTCCCATTAGACGAGAGGACCTGTTTCTCTAATGGGAAATAGTTGCTTCAGTGTGAACGGGCTAGTTCCCATTAGACAAGAGGACCTTTCTGCCTCTGCAGTTCGGAGGGCCGTTTCTCTAATTGGAAATAACTGCTTCAGTGTGAACGGGCTAGTTCCCATTAGACGAGAGGACCTTTCTGCCTCTGCAGGTTGGAGGGCCGTTTCTCTAATGGGAAATAGCTGCTTCAGTGGGAACGGGCTAGTTCCCATTAGACGAGAGGACCTTTGTGCCTCTGCAGGTCAGAGGGCCATTTCTCTAATGGGAAATAGCTGCTTCAGTGTGAATGAGCTAGTTCCCTTTAGACGAGAGGACCTTTGTGCCTCTGCAGGTCTGAGTGCCGTTTATCTAATGGGAAATAGCTGCTTCAGTGTGAATGGACTAGTTCCCATTAGACCAGAGGACCTTTCTGCCTCTGCAGTTCGGAAGGCCGTTTCTCTAATGGGAAATAGCTGTTTCAGTGTGAAAGGGCTAGTTCCCATTAGACGAGAGGACCATTGTGCCTCTGCAGGTCGGAGGGCCGTTTCTCTAATGGGAAATAGCTGCTTCAGTGTGAAAGGGCTAGTTCCCATTAGACAAGAGGAACTTTGTGCCTCTGCAGGTCAGAGGGCCGTTTCTCTAATGGGAAATAGCTGCTTCAGTGTGAATGAGCTAGTTCCCATTAGACGAGAGGACCTTTCTGCCTCTGCAGGTCGGAGGGACTTTTCTCTAATGGGAAATAGCTGCTTCAGTGGGAACGGGCTAGTTCCCATTAGACGAGAGGACCTTTGTGCCTCTGCAGGTCAGAAGGCCGTTTCTCTAATGGGAAATAGCTGCTTCAGTGTGAATGGGCTAGTTCCCTTTAGACGAGAGGACCTTTGTGCCTCTGCAGGTCTGAGGGCCGTTTCTCTAATGGGAAATAGCTGCTTCAGTGTGAATGGGCTAGTTCCCATTAGACGAGAGGACCTTTCTGCCTCTGCAGTTTGGAAGGCTGTTTCTCTAATGGGAAATAGCTGCTTCAGTATGAATAGGCTAGTTCCCATTAGACGAGAGGACCTTTCTGCCTCTGCAGTTCAGAGGGCCGTTTCCCTAATGGGAAATAGCTGCTTCAGTGTGAACAAGCTAGTTCCCATTAGACGAGAGGACCTTTGTGCCTCTCCAGGTCAGAGGGCCGTTTCTCTAATGGGAAATAGCTGCTTCAGTGTGAATGGGCTAGTTCCCATTAGACGAGAGGACCTTTTTCTCTAATGGGAAATAGCTGCTTCAGGGTGAACGGGCTAGTTCCCATTAGACGAGAGGACCTTTCTGCCTCTGCAGTTCGGTGGGCTGTTTCCCTATTTGGAAATAGCTGCTTCAGTGTGAACCGGCTAGTTCCCATTAGACGAGAGGACCTTTCTGCCTCTCCAGTTTGGAGGGCCGTTTCTCTAATGGGAAATAGCTGCTTCAGTGTGAACGCGCTAGTTCCCATTAGACGAGAGGACCTTTCTGCTTCTGCAGGTCGGAGGGTCGTTTCTCTAATGGGAAATAGCTGCTTTAGTGTGAATGGGCTAGTTCCCAATAGACGAGAGGACCTTTGTGCCTCTGCAGGTCGGAGGGCCGTTTCTCTAATGGGAAATAGCTGCTTCAGTGTGAATGGGCTAGTCCACATTTGACGAGAGGACCTTTCTGCTCTGCAGGTCGGAGGGCCGTTTCTCTAATGGGAAAAAGCTGCTTCAGTGTGAATGAGCTGCTTCCCATTAGACGAGAGGACCTTTCTGCCTCTGCAGTTCTGAGGGCCGTTTCTCTAATGGGAAATAGCTGCGTCACTGTGAATGGGCTAGTTCCCATTAGACGAGAGGACCTTTCTGCCTCTGCAGGTCGGAGGGCCCTTTCTCTAATGGGAAATAGCGGCTTCAGTGTGAATGGGCTAGTTCCCATACAACGAGAGGACCTTTCTGCCTCTGCAGGTCGGAGGACCGTTTCTCTAATGGGAAATAGCTGCTTCAGTGTGAATGGGCTAGTTTCCATTAGATGAGAGGACCTTTCTGCCTCTGCAGGTCGGAGGGCCGTTTCTCTAATGGGAAATAGCTGCTTCACTGTGAATGGGCTAGTTCCCATTAGACGAGAGGACCTTTCTGCCTCTGCAGGTCGAAGGGCCCTTTCTCTAATGGGAAATAGCGGCTTCAGTGTGAATGGGCTAGTTCCCATTAGACGAGAGGACCTTTGTGCCTCTGCAGGTCAGAGGGCCGTTTGTCTAATGGGAAATAGCTGCTTCAATGTGAATGGGCTGGTTCCCATTAGACGAAAGGACCTTTGTGCCTCTGCAGGTCTGAGGGCCGTTTCTTTAATGGGAAATAGCTGCTTCAGTGTGAATGGGCTACTTTCCATTAGACGAGAGGACCTTTGTGCGTCTGCAGGGCGGAGGGCCGTTTCTCTAAAGGGAAATAGCTGCTTCAGTGTGAATGGGCTAGTTCCCATTAGACGAGAGGACCTTTGTGCCTCTGCAGTTAGGAGGGCCGTTTCTCTAATTGGAAATAGCTGCTTCAGTGTGAACGAGCTAGGCCCCATTAGACGAGAGGACCTTTCTGCCTCTGCAGTTCGGAAGGCCGTTTCTCTAATGGGAAATAGCTGCTTCAGTGTGAATGGGCTAGTTCCCATTAGACAAGAGGGCCTTTCTGCCTCTGCCGGTCGGAGGGCCGTTTCTCTAATGGGAAAGGCTGCTTCAGTGTGAAAGGGCTAGTTCCCATTAGACGAGAGGACCTTTGTGCCTCTGCAGGTCAGAGGGCCGTTTCTCTAATTGGAAATAGCTGCTTCAGTGTGAATGGGCTAGTTCCCATTAGACAAGAAGACCTTTGTGCCTCTGCAGGTCTGTGGGCCGTTTCTCTAATGGAAAATACTGCTTCAGTGTGAATGGGCTAGATCCCATTAGACGAGAGGACCTTTCTTCCTCTGCAGTTCGGAAGGCCTTTTCTCTAATGGGAAATAGCTGCTTCAGTGTGAATGGGCTGGTTTCCATTAGACGAGAGGACCTTTCTGCCTCTGTAGTCCAGAGGGCCGTTTCTCTAATGGGAAATAGCTGCTTCAGTGTGAACGGGCTAGTTCCCATTAGACTAGAGGACCTTTGTGCCTCTGCAGGTCGGAGGGCCGTTTCTCTAATGGGAAATAGCTACTTCAGTGTGAACGGGCTGGTTCCCATTAAACGAGAGGACCTGTTTCTCTAATGGGAAATAGTTGCTTCAGTGTGGACGGGCTAGTTCCCATTAGACGAGAGGACCTTTCTACCTCTGCAGTTCGGAGGGCCGTTTCTCTAATTGGAAATGGCTGCTTCAGTGTGAACTGAACGGGCAATTCCCATTAGACGAGAGCAGTGCCTTAAGTGGCACTACAAATCGAGCCGGGGCCCATCGAGGGGGCGTGGCCTAACAACGGGATCTTGATGGGCCGTTAGGCCACGCCCCCTTGACGAGCCCCGGCTCAATGGGCTACTGGCACCCCTGCCAGGCAGCCTTTTGTAGAGATTAGCACCCTCTCCCCTATGGGGGAGAGGGTGCTGATCTCCGCATTTATTTTGTATAGGCTTGCCTGGCAGGGGACAGCGCCTCGCCTATTCAGCCTTAATGGTGGTGCTGCCCCTCGCCAGCTGGGGAGGGGCAGCCTCACCATTAAGGCTGAAAGGGTGAGGCCACTGGAAGCAGAGGCCTTTTTCCTAAAGACTGAAACTCCCGCGAATCCGCGGGAGCTTCAGTATTAAGAAAGCAAGGCCTCTGCTTCCAGCGGCCTCACGTTTCTCCATAATTGTGGCGCCGGCCCACGTGCATCCCTTGATTAAAGGGATGCCTCGCAGGTGCGGCGCCACCATTATAGCTGAAAGGCATTTTTTTCTGAAGCCTGAAGCTCTCGCACACGAGCGAGAGCTTCAGGCTGTAGAAAAAAATGCCTTTTCGTGTAGTGGCCGGGGCTGCCCGGGGAGATTAGTGGGCCCCGGCAGGGCCCCGCCTCAAAACGAAATTTCGGAGCCTGCCGGGGCCCAGCCCCGGCAGGCCCCGGCCCACTTAAAGCCCTGGACGAGAGGACCTTTCTGCCTCTGCAGTTCGGAAGGCTGTTTCTCTAATGGGAAATAGCTGCTTCAGTGTCAATGGGCTTGTTCCCATTAGACGAGAGGACCTTTGTGCCTCTGCAGTTCAGAGGGCTTTTTCTCTAATGGGAAATAGCTGCTTCAGTGTGAACGGGCTAGTTCCCATTAGACAAGAGGACCTTTGTGCCTCTGCAGGTTGGAGGGCTGTTTCTCTAATGGGAAAAAGCTGCTTCAGTGTGAATGGGCTAGTTCCCATTAGATGAGAGGACCTGTTTCTCTAATGGGAAATAGCTGCTTCAGTGTGAATGGGCTAGTTCCCATTAGACGAGAGGACCTTTCTGCCTATGCAGGTCGGAGGTCTGTTTCTCTAATGGGTAATAGCTGCTTCAGTGTCAATGGGCTAGTTCCCTTTAGACGAGAGGACCTTTCTGCCTCTGCAGTTTGGAGGGCCGTTTCTCTAATGGGAAATAGCTGCTTCAGTGTGAATGGGCTAGTTCACATTAGACGAAAGGACCTTTCTGCCTCTGCAGGTCGGAGGGCAGTTTCTCTAATGGGAAATAGCTGCTTCAGTGTGAATGGGCTAGTTCGCATTAGACGAGAGGACATTTGTGCCTCTGCAGGTCGGAGGGCCATTTCTCTAATGGGAAATATCTGCTTCAGTGTGAATGGGCTAGTTCCCATTAGACGAGAGGACGTTTGTGCCTCTGCAGGTCGGAGGGCCATTTCTCTAATGGGAAATAGCTGCTTCAGTGTGAATGGGCTAGTTCCCATTAGACGAGAGGACCTTTCTGCCTCTGCAGGTCGGAGGGCCGTTTCTCTAATGGGAAATAGCTGCTTCAGTGTGAATGGGCTAGTTCTCATTAGACAAGAGGACCTTTGTGCCTCTGCAGGCCAGAGGGCCGTTTCTCTAATGGGAAATAGCTGCTTCAGTGTGAATGGGCTAGTTCCCATTAGACGAGAGGACCTTTGTGCCTCTGCAGGTTTGAGGGACTTTCTCTAATGGGAAATAGCTGCTTCAGTGTGAATGGGCTAGTTCCCATTAGACGAGAGGACCTTTGTGCCTCTGCAATTCGGAGGGCCGTTTCTCTAATGGGAAATAGCTGCTTCAGTGTGAATGGGCTAGTTCTCATTAGACGAGAGGACCTTTGTGCCTCTGCAGGTCAGAGGGCCGTTTCTCTAATGGGAAATAGCTGCTTCAGTGTGAATGGGCTAGTTCCCATTAGACGAGAGGACCTTTGTGCCTCTGCAGGTCTGAGGGACTTTCTCTAATGGGAAATAGCTGCTTCAGTGTGAATGGGCTAGTTCCCATTAGACGAGAGGACCTTTGTGCCTCTGCAATTCGGAAGGCCGTTTCTCTAATGGGAAATAGCTGCTTCAGTGTGAATGGGCTACTTTCCATTAGACGAGAAGACCTTTGTGCCTCTGCAGGGCGGAGGGCCGTTTCTCTAAAGGGAAATAGCTGCTTCAGTGTGAATGGGCTAGTTCCCATTAGACGAGAGGACCTTTGTGCCTCTGCAGTTAGGAGGGCCGTTTCTCTAATTGGAAATAGCTGCTTCAGTGTGAACGGGTTAGGTCCCATTAGACGAGAGGACCTTTCTGCCTCTGCAGTTCGGAAGGCTGTTTCTCTCATGGGAAATAGCTGCTTCAGTGTGAATGGGCTAGTTCCCATTAGACGAGAGGACCTTTGTGCCTCTGCAGGTCTGAGGGCCGTTTCTCTAATTGGAAATAGCTGCTTCAGTGTGAATGGGCTAGTTCCCATTAGACAAGAGGACCTTTGTGCCTCTGCAGGTCTGAGGGCCGTTTCTCTAATGGGAAATAGCTGCTTCAGTGTAAATGGGCTAGTTCCCATTAGACGAGAGCACCTTTCTTCCTCTGCAGTTCGGAAGGCCTTTTCTCTAATGGGAAATAGCTGCTTCAGTGTGAACGAGAGGACCTTTCTGCCTCTGCAGTTCGGAGGGCCGTTTCTCTAAAGGGAAATAGCTGCTTCAGTGTGAATTGGCTACTTCCCATTAGACGAGAGGACCTTTCTGCCTCTGCAGGTCGGAGGGCCGTTTCTCTAATGGGAAATAGCTGCTTCAGTGTGAATGGGCTAGTTCCCATTAGAAGAGAGGACCTTTCTTCCTCTGCAGGTCGGAGGGCAGTTTCTCTAATGGGAAATAGATGCTTCAGTGTGAAAGGGCTAGTTCCCATTAGACGAGAGGACCTTTGTGCCTCTGCAGGTCAGAGGGCTGTTTCTCTAATGGAAAATAGCTGCTTCAGTGTGAATGGGCTAGTTCCCATTAGACGAGAGGACCTTTCTTCCTCTGCAGTTCGGAAGGCCTTTTCTCTAATGGGAAATAGCTGCTTCAGTGTGAATGGGCTGGTTCCCATTAGACAAGAGGACCTTTCTGCCTCTGCAGTCCAGAGGGCCGTTATCTAATGGGAAATAGCTGCTTCAGTGTGAACGGGCTAGTTCCCATTAGACGAGAGGACCTTTGTGCCTCTGCAGGTCGGGGCGCCGTTTCTCTAATGGGAAATAGCTACTTCAGTGTGAACGGGCTAGTTCCCATTAGACGAGAGGACCTGTTTCTCTAATGGGAAATAGTTGCTTCAGTGTGGACGGGCTAGTTGCCATTAGACGAGAGGACATTTCTGCCTCTGCAGTTCGGAGGGCCTTTTCTCTAATTGGAAATGGCTGCTTCAGTGTGAACGGGCAATTCCCATTAGACGAGAGTACCTTTCTGCCTCTGCAGGTCGGAAGTCTGTTTCTCTATGGGAAATAGCTGCTTCAGTGTCAATGGGCTAGTTCCCATTAGACAAGAGGACCTTTCTGCCTCTGCAGTTTGGAGGGCCGTTTCTCTAATGGGAAATAGCTGCTTCAGTTTGAATGGGCTAGTTCACATTAGACGAAAGGATCTTTCTGCCTCTGCAGGTCGGAGGGCAGTTTCTCTAATGGGAAATAGCTGCTTCAGTGTGAATGGGCTAGTTCCCATTAGACGAGAGGACGTTTGTGCCTCTGCAGGTCGGAGGGCAATTTCTCTAATGGGAAATAGCTGCTTCAGTGTGAATGGGCTAGTTCCCATTAGACGAGAGGACCTTTCTGCCTCTGCAGGTCGGAGGGCCGTTTCTCTAATGGGAAATAGCTGCTTCAGTGTGAATGGGCTAGTTCTCATTAGACGAGAGGACCTTTGTTCCTCTGCAGGTCAGAGGGCCGTTTCTCTAATGGGAAATAGCTGCTTCAGTGTGAATCGGCTAGTTCTCATTAGACGAGAGGACCTTTGTGCCTCTGCAGGTCTGAGGGACTTTCTCTAAAGGGGAAATAGCTGCTTCAGTGTGAATGGGCTAGTTCCCATTAGACGAGAGGACCTTTGTGCCTCTGCAATTCGGAAGGCCGTTTCTCTAATGGGAAATAGCTGCTTCAGTGTGAATGGGCTACTTTTCATTAGACGAGAGGACCTTTGTGCCTCTGCAGGGCGGAGGGCCGTTTCTCTAAAGGGAAATAGCTGCTTCAGTGTGAATGGGCTAGTTCCCATTAGACGAGAGGACCTTTGTTCCTCTGCAGTTAGGAGGGCCGTTTCTCTAATGGGAAATAGCTGCTTCAGTGTGAATGGGCTAGTTCCCATTAGACAAGAGGACCTTTGTGCCTCTGCAGGTCAGAGGGCCGTTTCTCTTATTGGAAATAGCTGCTTCAGTGTGAATGTGCTAGTTCCCATTAGACAAGAGGACCTTTGTGCCTCTGCAGGTCTGAGGGCCGTTTCTCTAATGGGAAATAGCTGCTTCAGTGTGAATGGGCTAGTTCCCATTAGACGAGAGGACCTTTCTTCCTCTGCAGTTCGGAAGGCCTTGTCTCTAATGGGAAATAGCTGCTTTAGTGTGAACGAGAGGACCTTTCTGCCTCTGCAGGTCGGAGGGCCGTTTCTCTAATGGGAAATAGCTGCTTCAGTGTGAAAGGGCTAGTTCCCATTAGACGAGAGGACCTTTGTGCCTCTGCAGGTCAGAGGGCCCTTTCTCTAATTGGAAATACCTGCTTCAGTGTGAATGGGCTAGTTCCCATTAGACAAGAGGACCTTTGTGCCTCTGCAGGTCGGAGGGCCGTTTCTCTAATGGGAAATAGCTGCTTCAGTGTGAATGGGCTAGTTCCCATTAGACGAGAGGACCTTTCTTCCTCTGCAGGTCGGAGGGCAGTTTCTCTAATGGGAAATAGATGCTTCAGTGTGAAAGGGCTAGTTCCCATTAGACGAGAGGACCTTTGTGCCTCTGCAGGTCAGAGGGCCGTTTCTCTAATGGGAAATAGCTGTGTCAGTGTGAATGGGCTAGTTCCCATTAGACGAGAGGACCTTTGTGCCTCTGCAGGTCTGAGGGCCGTTTCTCTAATGGAAAATAGCTGCTTCAGTGTCAATGGGCTAGTTCCCATTAGACGAGAGGACCTTTCTTCCTCTGCAGTTCGGAAGGCCTTTTCTCTAATGGGAAATAGCTGCTTCAGTGTGAATGGGCTGGTTCCCAATAGACAAGAGGACCTTTCTGCCTCTGCAGTCGAGAGGGCCGTTTCTCTAATGGGAAATAGCTGCTTCAGTGTGAACGGGCTAGTTCCCATTAGACGAGAGGACCTTTGTGCCTCTGCAGGTCGGGGCGCTGTTTCTCTAATGGGAAATAGCTACTTCAGTGTGAACGGGCTAGTTCCCATTAGACGAGAGGACCTGTTTCTCTAATGGGAAATAGTTGCTTCAGTGTGGACGGGCTAGTTCCCATTAGACGAGAGTACCTTTCTGCCTCTGCAGGTCAGAAGTCTGTTTCTCTATGGGAAATAGCTGCTTCAGTGTCAATGGGCTAGTTCCCTTTAGACAAGAGGACCTTTCTGCCTCTGCAGTTTGGAGGGCCGTTTCTCTAATGGGAAATAGCTGCTTCAGTTTGAATGGGCTAGTTCACATTAGACGAAAGGATCTTTCTGCCTCTGCAGGTCGGAGGGCAGTTTCTCTAATGGGAAATAGCTGCTTCAGTGTGAATGGGCTAGTTCTCATTAGACGAGAGGACCTTTCTGCCTCTGCAGGTCGGAGGGCCGTTTCTCTAATGGGAAATAGCTGCTTCAGTGTGAATGGGCTAGTTCTCATTAGACGAGAGGACCTTTGTTCCTCTGCAGGTCAGAGGGCCGTTTCTCTAAAGGGAAATAGCTGCTTCAGTGTGAATGGGCTAGTTCTCATTAGACGAGAGGACCTTTGTGCCTCTGCAGGTCTGAGGGACTTTCTCTAAAGGGGAAATAGCTGCTTCAGTGTGAATGGGCTAGTTCCCATTAGACGAGAGGACCTTTGTGCCTCTGCAATTCGGAAGGCCGTTTCTCTAATGGGAAATAGCTGCTTCAGTGTGAATGGGCTACTTTTCATTAGACGAGAGGACCTTTGTGCCTCTGCAGGGCGGAGGGCCGTTTCTCTAAAGGGAAATAGCTGCTTCAGTGTGAATGGGCTAGTTCCCATTAGACGAGAGGACCTTTGTTCCTCTGCAGTTAGGAGGGCCGTTTCTCTAATGGGAAATAGCTGCTTCAGTGTGAATGGGCTAGTTCCCATTAGACAAGAGGACCTTTGTGCCTCTGCAGGTCAGAGGGCCGTTTCTCTTATTGGAAATAGCTGCTTCAGTGTGAATGTGCTAGTTCCCATTAGACAAGAGGACCTTTGTGCCTCTGCAGGTCTGAGGGCCGTTTCTCTAATGGGAAATAGCTGCTTCAGTGTGAATGGGCTAGTTCCCATTAGACGAGAGGACCTTTCTTCCTCTGCAGTTCGGAAGGCCTTGTCTCTAATGGGAAATAGCTGCTTTAGTGTGAACGAGAGGACCTTTCTGCCTCTGCAGGTCGGAGGGCCGTTTCTCTAATGGGAAATAGCTGCTTCAGTGTGAAAGGGCTAGTTCCCATTAGACGAGAGGACCTTTGTGCCTCTGCAGGTCAGTGGGCCCTTTCTCTAATTGGAAATACCTGCTTCAGTGTGAATGGGCTAGTTCCCATTAGACAAGAGGACCTTTGTGCCTCTGCAGGTCGGAGGGCCGTTTCTCTAATGGGAAATAGCTGCTTCAGTGTGAATGGGCTAGTTCCCATTAGACGAGAGGACCTTTCTTCCTCTGCAGGTCGGAGGGCAGTTTCTCTAATGGGAAATAGATGCTTCAGTGTGAAAGGGCTAGTTCCCATTAGACGAGAGGACCTTTGTGCCTCTGCAGGTCAGAGGGCCGTTTCTCTAATGGGAAATAGCTGTGTCAGTGTGAATGGGCTAGTTCCCATTAGACGAGAGGACCTTTGTGCCTCTGCAGGTTTGAGGGCCGTTTCTCTAATGGAAAATAGCTGCTTCAGTGTCAATGGGCTAGTTCCCATTAGACGAGAGGACCTTTCTTCCTCTGCAGTTCGGAAGGCCTTTTCTCTAATGGGAAATAGCTGCTTCAGTGTGAATGGGCTGGTTCCCATTAGACAAGAGGACCTTTCTGCCTCTGCAGTCGAGAGGGCCGTTTCTCTAATGGGAAATAGCTGCTTCAGTGTGAACGGGCTAGTTCCCATTAGACGAGAGGACCTTTGTGCCTCTGCAGGTCGGGGCGCTGTTTCTCTAATGGGAAATAGCTACTTCAGTGTGAACGGGCTAGTTCCCATTAGACGAGAGGACCTGTTTCTCTAATGGGAAATAGTTGCTTCAGTGTGGACGGGCTAGTTCCCATTAGACGAGAGGACCTTTCTGCCTCTGCAGTTCGGAGGGCCGTTTCTCTAATTGGAAATGGCTGCTTCAGTGTGAACGGGCAATTCCCATTAGACGAGAGAACCTTTCTGCCTCTGCAGTTCGGAATGCTGTTTCTCTAATGGGAAATAGCTGCTTCAGTGTGAATGGGCTAGTTCCCATTAGACGAGAGGACCTTTCTGCCTCTGCAGGTCGGAGGGCCGTTTCTCTAATGGGAAATAGCTGCTTCATTGTGAAAGGGCTAGTTCCCATTAGACAAGAGGACCTTTGTGCCTCTGCAGGTCAGAGGGCCGTTTCTTTAATGGGAAAGGCTGCTTCAGTGTGAAAGGGCTAGTTCCCATTAGACGAGAGGACCTTTGTGCCTCTGCAGGTCAGAGGGCCGTTTCGCTAATTGGAAATAGCTGCTTCAGTGTGAATGGGCTAGTTCCCATTAGACAAGAGGACCTTTGTGCCTCTGTAGGTCTGAGGGCCGTTTCTCTAATGGAAAATAGCTGCTTCAGTGTGAATGGGCTAGTTCCCATTAGACGAGAGGACCTTTCTTCCTCTGCAGTTCGGAAGGCCTTTTCTCTAATGGGAAATAGCTGCTTCCGTGTGAATGGGCTAGTTTCCATTAGACGAGAGGACCTTTCTGCCTCTGCAGTCCAGAGGGCCGTTTCTCTAATGGGGAATAGCTGCTTCAGTGTGAACGGGCTAGTTCCCATTAGACTAGAGGACCTTTGTGCCTCTGCAGGTCGGAGGGTCATTTCTCTAATGGGAAATAGATACTTCAGTGTGAACGGGCTAGTTCCCATTAGACGAGAGGACCTGTTTCTCTAATGGGAAATAGTTGCTTCAGTGTGGACGGGCTAGTTCCCATTAGACGAGAGGACCTTTCTGCCGCTGCAGTTCGGAGGGCCGTTTCTCTAATTAGAAATGGCTGCTTCAGTGTGAACGGGCAATTCCCATTAGACGAGAGGACCTTTCTGCCTCTGCAGTTCGGAAGGCTGTTTCTCTAATGGGAAATAGCTGCTTCAGTGTGAATGGGCTAGTTCCCATTAGACAAGAGGACCTTTCTGCCTCTGCAAGTCAGAGGGCCATTTCTCTAATGGGAAATAGCTGCTTCAGTGTGAACGTACTAGTTCCCATTAGACGAGAGTACCTTTCTGCCTCTGCAGGTCGGAGGTCTGTTTCTCTAATGGAAAATAGCTGCTTCAGTGTCAATGGGCTTGTTCCCATTAGACGAGAGGACCTTTCTGCCTCTGCAGTTCAGAGGGCTGTTTCTCTAATGGGAAATAGCTGCTTCAGTGTGAACGGGCTTGTTCCCATTAGACAAGAGGACCTTTGTGCCTCTGCAGGTTGGAGGGCTGTTTCTCTAATGGGAAAAGCTGCTTCAGTGTGAATGGGCTAGTTCCCATTAGATGAGAGGACCTGTTTCTCTAATGGGAAATAGCTGCTTCAGTGTGAATGGACTAGTTCCCATTAGACGAGAGGACCTTTCTGCCTCTGCAGGTCAGAGGGCCATTTCTCTAATGGGAAACAGCAGCTTCAGTGTGAACGTACTAGTTCCCATTAGACGAGAGTACCTTTCTGCCTCTGCAGGTCGGAGGTCTGTTTCTCTAATGGGAAATAGCTGCTTCAGTGTCAATGGGCTAGTTTCCATTAGACGAGAGGACCTTTCTGCCTCTGCAGTTTGGAGGGCTGTTTCTCTAATGGGAAATAGCTGCTTCAGTGTGAATGGGCTAGTTCACATTAGACGAAAGGACCTTTCTGCCTCTGCAGGTCGGAGGGCAGTTTCTCTAATGGGAAATAGCTGCTTCAGTGTGAATGGGCTAGTTCCCATTAGACGAGAGGACGTTTGTGCCTCTGCAGGTCGTAGGGCCATTTCTCTAATGGGAACTAGCTGCTTCAGTCTGAATGGGCTAGTTCCCATTAGACGAGAGGACCTTTCTGCCTCTGCAGGTCGGAGGGCCGTTTCTCTAATGGGAAATAGCTGCTTCAGTGTGAATGGGCTAGTTCCCATTAGACGAGAGGACCTTTGTGCCTCTGCAGGTCTGAGGGACTTTCTCTAATGGGAAATAGCTGCTTCAGTGTGAATGGGCTAGTTCCCATTAGACGAGAGGACCTTTGTGCCTCTGCAATTCGGAAGGCCGTTTCTCTAATGGGAAATAGCTGCTTCAGTGTGAATGGGCTACTTTCCATTAGACGAGAGGACCTTTGTGCCTCTGCAGGGCGGAGGGCCGTTTCTCTAAAGGGAAATAGCTGCTTCAGTGTGAATGGGCTAGTTCCCATTAGACGAGAGGACCTTTGTTCCTCTGCAGTTAGGAGGGCCGTTTCTCTAATGGGAAATAGCTGCTTCAGTGTGAATGGGCTAGTTCCCATTAGACAAGAGGACCTTTGTGCCTCTGCAGGTCAGAGGGCCGTTTCTCTTATTGGAAATAGCTGCTTCAGTGTGAATGTGCTAGTTCCCATTAGACAAGAGGACCTTTGTGCCTCAGCAGGTCTGAGGGCCGTTTCTCTAATGGGAAATAGCTGCTTCAGTGTGAATGGGCTAGTTCCCATTAGACGAGAGGACCTTTCTTCCTCTGCAGTTCGGAAGGCCTTGTCTCTAATGGGAAATAGCCGCTTTAGTGTGAACGAGAGGACCTTTCTGCCTCTGCAGGTCGGAGGGCCGTTTCTCTAATGGGAAATAGCTGCTCAAGTGTGAAAGGGCTAGTTCCCATTAGACGAGAGGACCTTTGTGCCTCTGCAGGTCAGAGGGCCCTTTCTCTAATTGGAAATACCTGCTTCAGTGTGAATGGGCTAGTTCCCATTAGACAAGAGGACCTTTGTGCCTCTGCAGGTCGGAGGGCCGTTTCTCTAATGGGAAATAGCTGCTTCAGTGTGAATGGGCTAGTTCCCATTAGACAAGAGGACCTTTCTTCCTCTGCAGGTCGGAGGGCAGTTTCTCTAATGGGAAATAGATGCTTCAGTGTGAAAGGGCTAGTTCCCATTAGACGAGAGGACCTTTGTGCCTCTGCAGGTCAGAGGGCCGTTTCTCTAATGGGAAATAGCTGCGTCAGTGTGAATGGGCTAGTTCCCATTAGACGAGAGGACCTTTGTGCCTCTGCAGGTCTGAGGGCCGTTTCTCTAATGGAAAATAGCTGCTTCAGTGTGAATGGGCTAGTTCCCATTAGACGAGAGGACCTTTCTTCCTCTGCAATTCGGAAGGCCTTTTCTCTAATGGGAAATAGCTGCTTCAGTGTGAATGGGCTGGTTCCCATTAGACAAGAGGACCTTCCTGCCTCTGCAGTCGAGAGGGCCGTTTCTCTAATGGGAAATAGCTGCTTCAGTGTGAACGGGCTAGTTCCCATTAGACGAGAGGACCTTTGTGCCTCTGCAGGTCGGGGCGCTGTTTCTCTAATGGGAAATAGCTACTTCAGTGTGAACGGGCTAGTTCCCATTAGACGAGAGGACCTGTTTCTCTAATGGGAAATAGTTGCTTCAGTGTGGACGGGCTAGTTCCCATTAGACGAGAGGACCTTTCTGCCTCTGCAGTTCGGAGGGCCGTTTCTCTAATTGGAAATGGCTGCTTCAGTGTGAACGGGCAATTCCCATTAGACGAGAGAACCTTTCTGCCTCTGCAGTTCGGAATGCTGTTTCTCTAATGGGAAATAGCTGCTTCAGTGTGAATGGGCTAGTTCCCATTAGACGAGAGGACCTTTCTGCCTCTGCAGGTCGGAGGGCCGTTTCTCTAATGGGAAATAGCTGCTTCATTGTGAAAGGGCTAGTTCCCATTAGACAAGAGGACCTTTGTGCCTCTGCAGGTCAGAGGGCCGTTTCTCTAATGGGAAATAGCTGCTTCAGTGTGAATGGGCTAGTTCCCATTAGACGAGAGGACCTTTGTGCCTCTGCTGGTCTGAGGGCCGTTTCTCTAATGGGAAATAGCTGCTTCAGTGTGAACGGGCTAGTTCCCATTAGACGAGAGGACCTTTGTGCCTCTGCAGGTCGCAGGGCTGTTTCTCTAATGGGAAATAGCTGCTTCAGTGTGAACGGGGTAGTTCCCATTACACGAGAGGACCTGTTTCTCTAATGGGAAATAGTTGCTTCAGTGTGAACGGGCTAGTTCCCATTAGACAAGAGGACCTTTCTGCCTCTGCAGTTCGGAGGGCCGTTTCTCTAATTGGAAATAACTGCTTCAGTGTGAACGGGCTAGTTCCCATTAGACGAGAGGACCTTTCTGCCTCTGCAGGTTGGAGGGCCGTTTCTCTAATGGGAAATAGCTGCTTCAGTGGGAACGGGCTAGTTCCCATTAGACGAGAGGACCTTTGTGCCTCTGCAGGTCAGAGGGCCGTTTCTCTAATGGGAAATAGCTGCTTCAGTGTGAATGAGCTAGTTCCCTTTAGACGAGAGGACCTTTGTGCCTCTGCAGGTCTGAGTGCCGTTTATCTAATGGGAAATAGCTGCTTCAGTGTGAATGGACTAGTTCCCATTAGACCAGAGGACCTTTCTGCCTCTGCAGTTCGGAAGGCCGTTTCTCTAATGGGAAATAGCTGTTTCAGTGTGAAAGGGCTAGTTCCCATTAGACGAGAGGACCTTTGTGCCTCTGCAGGTCGGAGGGCCGTTTCTCTAATGGGAAATAGCTGCTTCAGTGTGAAAGGGCTAGTTCCCATTAGACAAGAGGACCTTTGTGCCTCTGCAGGTCAGAGAGCCGTTCCTCTAATGGGAAATAGCTGCTTCAGTGTGATTGGGCTAGTTCCCATTAGACAAGAGGACCTTTGTACCTCTGCAGGTCTGAGGGCCGTTTCTCTAATGGGAAATAGCTGCTTCAGTGTGAATGGGCTAGTTCCCATTAGACGAGAGGACCTTTCTTCCTCTGCAGTTCGGAAGGCCTTTTCTCTAATGGGAAATAGCTGCTTCAGTGTGAATGGCCTGGTTCCCATTGGACAAGAGGATGCCTCTGCAGTTCAGAGGGCCGTTTCTCTAATGGGAAATAGTTCCTTCAGTGTGAACGGGCTAGTTCCCATTAGACGAGAGGACCTTTGTGCCTCTGCAGGTCGGAGGGCCGTTTCTCTAATGGGAAATAGCTGCTTCAGTGTGAACGGGCTAGTTCCCATTAGACGAGAGGACTTGTTTCTCTAATGGGAAATAGTTGCTTCAGTGTGAACGGGCTAGTTCCCATTAGATGAGAGGACCTTTCTGCCTCTGCAGTTCGGAGGGCCATTTCTCTAATTGGAAATAGCTGCTTCAGTGTGAACGGGCTAGTTCCCATTAGACGAGAGGACCTTTCTGCCTCTGCAGTTCGGAGGGCCGATTCTCTAATGGAAAATAGCTGCTTCAGTGTGAACGGGCTAGTTCCCATTAGACGAGAGGACCTTTCTACCTCTGCAGGTCGGAGGGACTTTTCTCTAATGGGAAATAGCTGCTTCAGTGGGAATGGGCTAGTTCCCATTAGACGAGAGGACCTTTGTGCCTCTGCAGGTCAGAAGGCCGTTTCTCTAATGGGAAATAGCTGCTTCAGTGTGAATGGGCTAGTTCCCTTTAGACGAGAGGACCTTTGTGCCTCTGCAGGTCTGAGGGCCGTTTCTCTAATGGGAAATAGCTGCTTCAGTGTGAATGGGCTAGTTCCCATTAGACGAGAGGACCTTTCTGCCTCTGCAGTTCAGAGGGCCGTTTCCCTAATGGGAAATAGCTGCTTCAGTGTGAACAAGCTAGTTCCCATTAGACGAGAGGACCTTTGTGCCTCTCCAGGTCAGAGGGCCGTTTCTCTAATGGGAAATAGCTGCTTCAGTGTGAATGGGCTAGTTCCCATTAGACAAGAGGACCTTTGTGCCTCTGCAGGTCAGAGGGCCGTTTCTCTTATTGGAAATAGCTGCTTCAGTGTGAATGTGCTAGTTCCCATTAGACAAGAGGACCTTTGTGCCTCTGCAGGTCTGAGGGCCGTTTCTCTAATGGGAAATAGCTGCTTCAGTGTGAATGGGCTAGTTCCCATTAGACGAGAGGACCTTTCTTCCTCTGCAGTTCGGAAGGCCTTGTCTCTAATGGGAAATAGCTGCTTTAGTGTGAACGAGAGGACCTTTCTGCCTCTGCAGGTCGGAGGGCCGTTTCTCTAATGGGAAATAGCTGCTTCAGTGTGAAAGGGCTAGTTCCCATTAGACGAGAGGACCTTTGTGCCTCTGCAGGTCAGAGGGCCCTTTCTCTAATTGGAAATACCTGCTTCAGTGTGAATGGGCTAGTTCCCATTAGACAAGAGGACCTTTGTGCCTCTGCAGGTCGGAGGGCCGTTTCTCTAATGGGAAATAGCTGCTTCAGTGTGAATGGGCTAGTTCCCATTAGACGAGAGGACCTTTCTTCCTCTGCAGGTCGGAGGGCAGTTTCTCTAATGGGAAATAGATGCTTCAGTGTGAAAGGGCTAGTTCCCATTAGACGAGAGGACCTTTGTGCCTCTGCAGGTCAGAGGGCCGTTTCTCTAATGGGAAATAGCTGCGTCAGTGTGAATGGGCTAGTTCCCATTAGACGAGAGGACCTTTGTGCCTCTGCAGGTCTGAGGGCCGTTTCTCTAATGGAAAATAGCTGCTTCAGTGTGAATGGGCTAGTTCCCATTAGACGAGAGGACCTTTCTTCCTCTGCAGTTCGGAAGGCCTTTTCTCTAATGGGAAATAGCTGCTTCAGTGTGAATGGGCTAGTTCCCTTTAGACGAGAGGACCTTTGTGCCTCTGCAGGTCTGAGGGCCGTTTCTCTAATGGGAAATAGCTGCTTCAGTGTGAATGGGCTAGTTCCCATTAGACGAGAGGACCTTTCTGCCTCTGCAGTTCAGAGGGCCGTTTCCCTAATGGGAAATAGCTGCTTCAGTGTGAACAAGCTAGTTCCCATTAGACGAGAGGACCTTTGTGCCTCTCCAGGTCAGAGGGCCGTTTCTCTAATGGGAAATAGCTGCTTCAGTGTGAATGGGCTAGTTCCCATTAGACAAGAGGACCTTTGTGCCTCTGCAGGTCAGAGGGCCGTTTCTCTTATTGGAAATAGCTGCTTCAGTGTGAATGTGCTAGTTCCCATTAGACAAGAGGACCTTTGTGCCTCTGCAGGTCTGAGGGCCGTTTCTCTAATGGGAAATAGCTGCTTCAGTGTGAATGGGCTAGTTCCCATTAGACGAGAGGACCTTTCTTCCTCTGCAGTTCGGAAGGCCTTGTCTCTAATGGGAAATAGCTGCTTTAGTGTGAACGAGAGGACCTTTCTGCCTCTGCAGGTCGGAGGGCCGTTTCTCTAATGGGAAATAGCTGCTTCAGTGTGAAAGGGCTAGTTCCCATTAGACGAGAGGACCTTTGTGCCTCTGCAGGTCAGAGGGCCCTTTCTCTAATTGGAAATACCTGCTTCAGTGTGAATGGGCTAGTTCCCATTAGACAAGAGGACCTTTGTGCCTCTGCAGGTCGGAGGGCCGTTTCTCTAATGGGAAATAGCTGCTTCAGTGTGAATGGGCTAGTTCCCATTAGACGAGAGGACCTTTCTTCCTCTGCAGGTCGGAGGGCAGTTTCTCTAATGGGAAATAGATGCTTCAGTGTGAAAGGGCTAGTTCCCATTAGACGAGAGGACCTTTGTGCCTCTGCAGGTCAGAGGGCCGTTTCTCTAATGGGAAATAGCTGCGTCAGTGTGAATGGGCTAGTTCCCATTAGACGAGAGGACCTTTGTGCCTCTGCAGGTCTGAGGGCCGTTTCTCTAATGGAAAATAGCTGCTTCAGTGTGAATGGGCTAGTTCCCATTAGACGAGAGGACCTTTCTTCCTCTGCAGTTCGGAAGGCCTTTTCTCTAATGGGAAATAGCTGCTTCAGTGTGAATGGGCTGTTTCCCATTAGACAAGAGGACCTTTCTGCCTCTGCAGTCGAGAGGGCCGTTTCTCTAATGGGAAATAGCTGCTTCAGTGTGAACGGGCTAGTTCCCATTAGACGAGAGGATCTTTGTGCCTCTGCAGGTCGGGCGCTGTTTCTCTAATGGGAAATAGCTACTTCAGTGTGAACGGGCTAGTTCCCATTAGACGAGAGGACCTGTTTCTCTAATGGGAAATAGTTGCTTCAGTGTGGACGGGCTAGTTCCCATTAGACGAGAGGACCTTTCTGCCTCTGCAGTTCGGAGGGCCGTTTCTCTAATTGGAAATGGCTGCTTCAGTGTGAACGGGCAATTCCCATTAGACGAGAGAACCTTTCTGCCTCTGCAGTTCGGAATGCTGTTTCTCTAATGGGAAATAGCTGCTTCAGTGTGAATGGGCTAGTTCCCATTAGACGAGAGGACCTTTCTGCCTCTGCAGGTCGGAGGGCCGTTTCTCTAATGGGAAATAGCTGCTTCATTGTCAAAGGGCTAGTTCCCATTAGACAAGAGGACCTTTGTGCCTCTGCAGGTCAGAGGGTCGTTTCTTTAATGGGAAAGGCTGCTTCAGTGTGAAAGGGCTAGTTCCCATTAGACGAGAGGACCTTTGTGCCTCTGCAGGTCAGAGGGCCGTTTCGCTAATTGGAAATAGCTGCTTCAGTGTGAATGGGCTAGTTCCCATTAGACAAGAGGACCTTTGTGCCTCTGCAGGTCTGAGGGCCGTTTCTCTAATGGAAAATAGCTGCTTCAGTGTGAATGGGCTAGTTCCCATTAGACGAGAGGACCTTTCTTCCTCTGCAGTTCGGAAGGCCTTTTCTCTAATGGGAAATAGCTGCTTCCATGTGAATGGGCTAGTTTCCATTAGACGAGAGGACCTTTCTGCCTCTGCAGTCCAGAGGGCCGTTTCTCTAATGGGGAATAGCTGCTTCAGTGTGAACGGGCTAGTTCCCATTAGACTAGAGGACCTTTGTGCCTCTGCAGGTCGGAGGGTCATTTCTCTAAAGGGAAATAGATACTTCAGTGTGAACGGGCTAGTTCCCATTAGACGAGAGGACCTGTTTCTCTAATGGGAAATAGTTGCTTCAGTGTGGACGGGCTAGTTCCCATTAGACGAGAGGACCTTTCTGCCGCTGCAGTTCGGAGGGCCGTTTCTCTAATTAGAAATGGCTGCTTCAGTGTGAACGGGCAATTCCCATTAGACGAGAGGACCTTTCTGCCTCTGCAGTTCGGAAGGCTGTTTCTCTAATGGGAAATAGCTGCTTCAGTGTGAATGGGCTAGTTCCCATTAGACGAGAGGACCTTTCTGCCTCTGCAAGTCAGAGGGCCATTTCTCTAATGGGAAATAGCTGCTTCAGTGTGAACGTACTAGTTCCCATTAGACGAGAGTACCTTTCTGCCTCTGCAGATCGGAGGTCTGTTTCTCTAATGGAAAATAGCTGCTTCAGTGTCAATGGGCTTGTTCCCATTAGACGAGAGGACCTTTCTGCCTCTGCAGTTCAGAGGGCTGTTTCTCTAATGGGAAATAGCTGCTTCAGTGTGAACGGGCTTGTTCCCATTAGACAAGAGGACCTTTGTGCCTCTGCAGGTTGGAGGGCTGTTTCTCTAATGGGAAAAGCTGCTTCAGTGTGAATGGGCTAGTTCCCATTAGATGAGAGGACCTGTTTCTCTAATGGGAAATAGCTGCTTCAGTGTGAATGGACTAGTTCCCATTAGACGAGAGGACCTTTCTGCCTCTGCAGGTCAGAGGGCCATTTCTCTAATGGGAAACAGCAGCTTCAGTGTGAACGTACTAGTTCCCATTAGACGAGAGTACCTTTCTGCCTCTGCAGGTCGGAGGTCTGTTTCTCTAATGGGAAATAGCTGCTTCAGTGTCAATGGGCTAGTTTCCATTAGACGAGAGGACCTTTCTGCCTCTGCAGTTTGGAGGGCTGTTTCTCTAATGGGAAATAGCTGCTTCAGTGTGAATGGGCTAGTTCACATTAGACGAAAGGACCTTTCTGCCTCTGCAGGTCGGAGGGCAGTTTCTCTAATGGGAAATAGCTGCTTCAGTGTGAATGGGCTAGTTCCCATTAGACGAGAGGACGTTTGTGCCTCTGCAGGTCGTAGGGCCATTTCTCTAATGGGAACTAGCTGCTTCAGTCTGAATGGGCTAGTTCCCATTAGACGAGAGGACCTTTCTGCCTCTGCAGGTCGGAGGGCCGTTTCTCTAAAGGGAAATAGCTGCTTCAGTGTGAATGGGCTAGTTCTCATTAGACGGGAGGAGCTTTGTGCCTCTGCAGGTCAGAGGGCCGTTTCTCTAATGGGAAATAGCTGCTTCAGTGTGAATGGGCTAGTTCCCATTAGACGAGAGGACCTTTGTGCCTCTGCAGGTCTGAGGGACTTTCTCTAATGGGAAATAGCTGCTTCAGTGTGAATGGGCTAGTTCCCATTAGACGAGAGGACCTTTGTGCCTCTGCAATTCGGAAGGCCGTTTCTCTAATGGGAAATAGCTGCTTCAGTGTGAATGGGCTACTTTCCATTAGACGAGAGGACCTTTGTGCCTCTGCAGGGCGGAGGGCCGTTTCTCTAAAGGGAAATAGCTGCTTCAGTGTGAATGGGCTAGTTCCCATTAGACGAGAGGACCTTTGTTCCTCTGCAGTTAGGAGGGCCGTTTCTCTAATGGGAAATAGCTGCTTCAGTGTGAATGGGCTAGTTCCCATTAGACAAGAGGACCTTTGTGCCTCTGCAGGTCAGAGGGCCGTTTCTCTTATTGGAAATAGCTGCTTCAGTGTGAATGTGCTAGTTCCCATTAGACAAGAGGACCTTTGTGCCTCTGCAGGTCTGAGGGCCGTTTCTCTAATGGGAAATAGCTGCTTCAGTGTGAATGGGCTAGTTCCCATTAGACGAGAGGACCTTTCTTCCTCTGCAGTTCGGAAGGCCTTGTCTCTAATGGGAAATAGCTGCTTTAGTGTGAACGAGAGGACCTTTCTGCCTCTGCAGGTCGGAGGGCCGTTTCTCTAATGGGAAATAGCTGCTTCAGTGTGAAAGGGCTAGTTCCCATTAGACGAGAGGACCTTTGTGCCTCTGCAGGTCAGAGGGCCCTTTCTCTAATTGGAAATACCTGCTTCAGTGTGAATGGGCTAGTTCCCATTAGACAAGAGGACCTTTGTGCCTCTGCAGGTCGGAGGGCCGTTTCTCTAATGGGAAATAGCTGCTTCAGTGTGAATGGGCTAGTTCCCATTAGACGAGATTACCTTTCTTCCTCTGCAGGTCGGAGGGCAGTTTCTCTAATGGGAAATAGATGCTTCAGTGTGAAAGGGCTAGTTCCCATTAGACGAGAGGACCTTTGTGCCTCTGCAGGTCAGAGGGCCGTTTCTCTAATGGGAAATAGCTGCGTCAGTGTGAATGGGCTAGTTCCCATTAGACGAGAGGACCTTTGTGCCTCTGCAGGTCTGAGGGCCGTTTCTCTAATGGAAAATAGCTGCTTCAGTGTGAATGGGCTAGTTCCCATTAGACGAGAGGACCTTTCTTCCTCTGCAATTCGGAAGGCCTTTTCTCTAATGGGAAATAGCTGCTTCAGTGTGAATGGGCTGGTTCCCATTAGACAAGAGGACCTTCCTGCCTCTGCAGTCGAGAGGGCCGTTTCTCTAATGGGAAATAGCTGCTTCAGTGTGAACGGGCTAGTTCCCATTAGACGAGAGGACCTTTGTGCCTCTGCAGGTCGGGGCGCTGTTTCTCTAATGGGAAATTGCTACTTCAGTGTGAACGGGCTAGTTCCCATTAGACGAGAGGACCTGTTTCTCTAATGGGAAATAGTTGCTTCAGTGTGGACGGGCTAGTTCCCATTAGACGAGAGGACCTTTCTGCCTCTGCAGTTTGGAGGGCCGTTTCTCTAATTGGAAATGGCTGCTTCAGTGTGAACGGGCAATTCCCATTAGACGAGAGAACCTTTCTGCCTCTGCAGTTCGGAATGCTGTTTCTCTGATGGGAAATAGCTGCTTCAGTTTGAATGGGCTAGTTCCCATTAGACGAGAGGACCTTTCTGCCTCTGCAGGTCGGAGGGCCGTTTCTCTAATGGGAAATAGCTGCTTCATTGTGAAAGGGCTAGTTCCCATTAGACAAGAGGACTTTTGTGCCTCTGCAGGTCAGAGGGCCGTTTCTCTAATGGGAAATAGCTGCTTCAGTGTGAATGGGCTAGTTCCCATTAGACGAGAGGACCTTTGTGCCTCTGCTGGTCTGAGGGCCGTTTCTCTAACGGGAAATAGCTGCTTCAGTGTGAACGGGCTAGTTCCCATTAGACGAGAGGACCTTTGTGCCTCTGCAGGTCGCAGTGCTGTTTCTCTAATGGGAAATAGCTGCTTTAGTGTGAACGGGGTAGTTCCCATTAGACGAGAGGACCTGTTTCTCTAATGGGAAATAGTTGCTTCAGTGTGAACGGGCTAGTTCCCATTAGACAAGAGGACCTTTCTGCCTCTGCAGTTCGGAGGGTAGTTTCTCTAATTGGAAATAACTGCTTCAGTGTGAACGGGCTAGTTCCCATTAGACGAGAGGACCTTTCTGCCTCTGCAGGTTGGAGGGCCGTTTCTCTAATGGGAAATAGCTGCTTCAGTGGGAACGGGCTAGTTCCCATTAGACGAGAGGACCTTTGTGCCTCTGCAGGTCAGAGGGCCTTTTCTCTAATGGGAAATAGCTGCTTCAGTGTGAATGAGCTAGTTCCCTTTAGACGAGAGGACCTTTGTGCCTCTGCAGGTCTGAGTGCCGTTTATCTAATGGGAAATAGCTGCTTCAGTGTGAATGGACTAGTTCCCATTAGACCAGAGGACCTTTCTGCCTCTGCAGTTCGGAAGGCCGTTTCTCTAATGGGAAATAGCTGTTTCAGTGTGAAAGGGCTAGTTCCCATTAGACGAGAGGACCTTTGTGCCTCTGCAGGTCGGAGGGCCGTTTCTCTAATGGGAAATAGCTGCTTCAGTGTGAAAGGGCTAGTTCCCATTAGACAAGAGGACCTTTGTGCCTCTGCAGGTCGGAGGGCCGTTTCTCTAATGGGAAATAGCTGCTTCAGTGTGAATGGGCTGGTTCCCATTGGACAAGAGGATGCCTCTGCAGTTCAGAGGGCCGTTTCTCTAATGGGAAATAGTTCCTTCAGTGTGAACGGGCTAGTTCCCATTAGACGAGAGGACCTTTGTGCCTCTGCAGGTCGGAGGGCCGTTTCTCTAATGGGAAATAGCTGCTTCAGTGTGAACGGGCTAGTTCCCATTAGACGAGAGGACTTGTTTCTCTAATGGGAAATAGTTGCTTCAGTGTGAACGGGCTAGTTCCCATTAGACGAGAGGACTTGTTTCTCTAATGGGAAATAGTTGCTTCAGTGTGAACGGGCTAGTTCCCATTAGACGAGAGGACCTTTCTGCCTCTGCAGTTCGGAGGGCCGATTCTCTAATGGAAAATAGCTGCTTCAGTGTGAACGGGCTAGTTCCCATTAGACGAGAGGACCTTTCTGCCTCTGCAGGTCGGAGGGACTTTTCTCTAATGGGAAATAGCTGCTTCAGTGGGAACGGGCTAGTTCCCATTAGACGAGAGGACCTTTGTGCCTCTGCAGGTCAGAAGGCCGTTTCTCTAATGGGAAATAGCTGCTTCAGTGTGAATGGGCTAGTTCCCTTTAGACGAGAGGACCTTTGTGCCTCTGCAGGTCTGAGGGCCGTTTCTCTAATGGGAAATAGCTGCTTCAGTGTGAATGGGCTAGTTCCCATTAGACGAGAGGACCTTTTTCTCTAATGGGAAATAGCTGCTTCAGGGTGAACGGGCTAGTTCCCATTAGACGAGAGGACCTTTCTGCCTCTGCAGTTCGGTGGGCTGTTTCCCTATTTGGAAATAGCTGCTTCAGTGTGAACCGGCTAGTTCCCATTAGACGAGAGGACCTTTCTGCCTCTGCAGTTTGGAGGGCCGTTTCTCTAATGGGAAATAGCTGCTTCAGTGTGAACGCGCTAGTTCCCATTAGACGAGAGGACCTTTCTGCTTCTGCAGGTCGGAGGGCCGTTTCTCTAATGGGAAATAGCTGCTTTAGTGTGAATGGGCTAGTTCCCCTTAGACGAGAGGACCTTTGTGCCTCTGCAGGTCGGAGGGCCGTTTCTCTAATGGGAAATAGCTGCTTCAGTGTGAATGGGCTAGTCCACATTTGACGAGAGGACCTTTCTGCCTCTGCAGGTCGGAGGGCCCTTTCTCTAATGGGAAAAAGCTGCTTCAGTGTGAATGAGCTGCTTCCCATTAGACGAGAGGACCTTTCTGCCTCTGCAGTTCTGAGGGCCGTTTCTCTAATGGGAAATAGCTGCGTCACTGTGAATGGGCTAGTTCCCATTAGACGAGAGGACCTTTCTGCCTCTGCAGGTCGGAGGGCCCTTTCTCTAATGGGAAATAGCGGCTTCAATGTGAATGGGCTAGTTCCCATACGACGAGAGGACCTTTCTGCCTCTGCAGGTCGGAGGACCGTTTCTCTAATGGGAAATAGCTGCTTCAGTGTGAATGGGCTAGTTTCCATTAGATGAGAGGACCTTTCTGCCTCTGCAGGTCGGAGGGCCGTTTCTCTAATGGGAAATAGCTGCTTCACTGTGAATGGGCTAGTTCCCATTAGACGAGAGGACCTTTCTGCCTCTGCAGGTCGAAGGGCCCTTTCTCTAATGGGAAATAGCGGCTTCAGTGTGAATGGGCTAGTTCCCATACAACGAGAGGACCTTTCTGCCTCTGCAGGTCGGAGGACCGTTACTCTAATGGGAAATAACTGCTTCAGTGTGAATGGGCTACTTCCCATTAGACGAGAGGACCTTTCTGCCTCTGCAGGTCAGAGGGCTGTTTCTCTAATGGGAAATAGCTGCTTCAGTGTATGGGCTAGTTCCCATTAGACGAGAAGACCTTTTTGCCTCTGCAGTTCAGAGGGTCCTTTCTCTAATGGGAAATAGCTGCTTCAGTATGAATGGGCTAGTTCCCATTAGACGAGAGGACCTTTGTGCCTCTGCAGGTCGGAGGGCCGTTTGTCTAATGGGAAATAGCTGCTTCAATGTGAATGGGCTGGTTCCCATTAGACGAAAGGACCTTTGTTCCTCTGCAGGTCTGAGGGCCGTTTCTTTAATGGGAAATAGCTGCTTCAGTGTGAATGGGCTAGTTCCCATTAGACGAGAGGACCTTTGTGCCTCTGCAGGTCGGAGGGCCGTTTCTCTAATGGGAAATTGCTGCTTCAATGTGAATGGGCTAGTTCCCATTAGACGAGAGGACCTTTGTGCCTCTGCAGGTCAGAAGGCCGTTTCTCTAAAGGGGAATAGCTGCTTCAGTGTGAATGGGTTAGTTCCCATTAGACAAGAGGACCTTTGTGCCTCTGCAGGTCTGAAGGCCGTTTCTTTAATGGGAAATAGCTGCTTCAGTGTGAATGGGGTAGTTCCCATTAGATGATGTCGTGACTCGACCCCATTTAAGGTCACGAAGGCTTGCGATTGCCCCTCCAATTACCTGGAGAATTCCTTGGCGTTTGGCTCAACGGTGGTTCTGTGCAGACTGCAGCATTCAGCATTCCGCTTTAGTGCTCGAGTAAGGCACTATGGTCACGTGACACGCACGGACCGTCATTTCGCGTCTGTATGCGAGTAGTACTTATTCTTGCTGCGCTCACGAAGCGGGTGCTCCTTAACTGAGTTTTACGGCCAGTATTGTAACATCAGTTTTCTGCAATCTTGTTATTTTTGAACCTGTTCTTGACTCCTTGGCCTGTTAATACGGATTAACCTTTTTGAACTGCCCCTGATTTCTGGTATTCGGTTCCTTCGGATTGATTCCTGTTACTCCCGATGCGGCACACGTTACCTGGATGTCTTCTGTCTACCGTTTTGTTACGTTGCTATCCCGGAGCTCTGCAAACCGGCGTAATCGCCTCTGAAACTTAGTCAAGTACCTCCCGCTTCCCGCTTGGACCCGTTACTTACCTTTATTACCTCTCTTTCAGTTACATTCCTTTTCTCCTCCTATCCTTGTTTATTTTGTCCCCTCCTCCACACCTTCATACATGGACTCACTTGCCTACACTCTGGGACGCTCTGCTGAATTACGAGGATTGTTCATTTGGATACAAGAGTGACTGCTGTGGACGCTCTCCTGTTTTCTTCTTTGGTCACTCATTTCACTAATACCAGGACGCTCTGCAGTACGACACTAACTGTTGTTAACCTGTTCTATTGGGATCACTGGACTTCTCCTGGAACTTCTTTACCTGGTTCTTCATTCCGTTTCCTCCGTTGTGGCCAAGTAGGTTTCGAGTCTTCTTCTTCATGGAGCAGGTAAGAGTGGGAAATAGGGGGTGGTGGCTGACACGGTTGGTACCTTTTGATCAAAGTATTGAACAGCTGTTATTGTTGTTTCCTCTAGCTCTGTTGCTGCTGCTCCTGCCTTTTCACTCAAGCCCCTTGTCTGTTAGGTGCTTTCTCGTACTCCTACAGACTGTGCTCTTGTGAGGAATGTCTGGCTGCAAATTGGCTTCAGGCAAAGAGGGGGTTGTGATAAGGACTGTCTGGTTTTGACAAATTAAGGAGCCTACCATTATCATCCTGTGGAATGGATCTGGGGCCGAATCCAGTGCAGGCACTCATGCAAGCCTTGTCAGCCTTGCGTGCAGATATGGCATCGGCCCATACGACTTTAAACCAACATATGGACGTGTTACAGAGCTTTATACAACTGTTACCTCCTGAGGAGGAATTTGGTGAGGCTGCAGCAGTTGCAGGCCCCCCGGGACCCCCAGTTGTCCCTCCTGCTCCGACCCCAGTGGTATTGCCCGGGCCTTTTCCTCTTGCTCCACCAGAACGTTTTATGGGAGACCTTAAAACCTATCGCACTTTCGTAAACCAGTGCCGTTTGCATTTTCTTTGCCGACCCCTGGCGTTTCCAGATGCCACAGTGAAAGCTGCCTTTGTTCTGTCCCATTTGGGTGGGACGGCAGCTGCCTGGGCTAACCCTCTTTTAGAGGGGGATGACCCGGTGTTGTATAACTTTGACACTCTCATCCAATCTATGGATGCGGTATTTGACATGAGACATAAGGCGCAAGCCTCTGATCTTGAATTCCTGGCTATTATGCAGGGAAAAACAGACCTTGTGACCTATCTCGCTCGCTTTAACCAACTAGCGGTTGAAACCTCGTGGCCAGAACAAAAGAAAGCCGCTGTCTTTTATAAGGGCCTTTCTGACAAACTTAAAGATGCTCTAGCAGTAGTACCAGCAGTACCATCTGTTTTTTCAGAACTGGTCGACCTGGTCTTACAAGTTGATGCCAGACGGCGGCAGAGACGGGGAGAACGCAGACCCCCGGAACTCCGCACTTCTGGGAAACCAGACACTGGTGCTACCAGCGCTTCAAGTGAAGCAGAGCCCATGCAAATAGGGGCTATCAGAGGGCCTTTGTCCAAGACGGAACAGGAAAGACGCGTGCTTCACAACCTTTGTTTCTATTATGGCCAGGCAGGTCACTACATTCGTGTCTGTCCCAAAAAACCAGCTAAATTGGCGGGAAACGCCAATACTCATCCTTAACTCGAGCCTGCAGGACGAGTCAACAGACACAAGGCTCAGGAGTCAGTTGTTCTCCCTCTCACGTATTCCTTTATATGTGCTTTTCCGCTCCTGGTTCTGAGGCATTTTCCAGCCCTGTCATGGTTGATTCCGGCGCCAGTGGGAATTACATGGACGTCCAACTGGCTTGTCGCCATGGATTATCCACTATCATCAAAGAGATCCCGTAAGAAGTACATGCCGTTGATGGTTCCCGTCTGGTATCAGGTCAGATAACGGAACAGACGGGGCCTCTTCGGATGTCAACTGCAGAAGGTCACTCGGAGTACATCACGTTTGACCTCATTTCAGCTCCACAGTTTGGGATTATTCTCGGCCTTTCTCGGTTACAAACACTGTGAGGATGTGAGGCTGGAGCGGCCGCGACCACGGACAGGGGAGCCCGCTATGCCGCGGGCGGGCGCGACGCTGGGGGCGGGCGCCGGGAAGGTCTCCCTGTTGACGGGAGAGCCTTGTCGGCGTCCCGCGACAGTGCCGGCATTACAGCCGCGGCGCCGCGGGTGCTCACAGCCGCAGCGCCGCGTGTGCCCGCGAGGATCGGGTTCACTGGCGCTGCGGCTGGGAGACCCGCGAATGGAGTGTACTTCGGCGGCCTCCGGCGGCGAGCGGAGGCGAGGATCGGGAACTAGAGGGCCCGACTCGTGCCGACCGCTCGGCGTCGGAGGTACGCCAGACAGATGGGTAAGAACCCATAAGGGGGAATTAACCCGAACCCCCTCCTTACCTGATGTAGGGCAGACACCAGACAGCAGCATGGGGCCTCAGTCAGGACGGGCCTCCGGAAGGCAGTCCTCGAGGGAGACACCATATTGGGGGGGCGGGGCCAATGAAGGGGGAGTGGCTGACAACAGGGAGGGGAAGCCAGAACCAAGCAGCCAGACCAAAGGAGGAGGTGGGGAGGAGGCAGCACTTTTTATAGAGGGTGGGTGTCTAGAGTCCCCACCAATCGAACAGGGGGGGAGGGAAGTTAGTCCCGATTGGTCCTTTTTCCCTCCAAACACTAGGTATAAAAGGGACTGGCCTAATGGCGTTTTTGTTGCTTTTTGCAGGGAGAAGGAGAGGAGAGTGAGAGCAACTGGTGGGCCTATCCGGGTCCGTGAGAGTAGGAGAAACTTAAAGAGAAGAGGAATTCCTGGTGCCTTTCCCTCACAGTGAAGTAACTGTGGGGTCAACCTGGAGTCCAACTACCTTGGTTAAGACATTGTGTAATAAAGGTCTACAAAGCTCCATTTTGGCTACTGTCCTGATTCCCACAAGTGGCGTAGTCGGCAGGATTGAGAGAACGCGATGGAGAAAATAATACAGACACTATCAGAAGGGCAACAACAGTTACAACAGCTCTTCCAACTGCAGGCCCAGCAGGCGGCCGCTGATCGCCAAGCCTTTCAGCAGGCAATACAATTGCAAGGTACCCTGCAGTCCACTTCTCAGGACAAACACCAAGAGACGATAAAACACCTGACGGATGCTGTCACCGGCACCCGAAACCTGCCCATGGTCCCTTCCGCAGTGTTGCAAAAATTCAAGGAAGGCGAAGACCCGGCTTTCTTTTTCACCACCTTCGAAAGAATCGCCCGAAACGCTCAGTGGCCGGTGGACCGCTGGGGCCAGTATGTTGCTCCCCTTTTGTCCGGCATCATGCAAGGTGCCTACCAGGCCGTTAACCCAAACGGAACCACGCCTTACGCTGAAATCAAAAAGGCGGTATTGGACCGGTTAGGACTTGACGAAGAGGCCTACAGAATGAGGCTGCGCGACACTAAACTCAAGCCGGGGGAGAACCCCCGACAACTCTTCTACCGGGTGAAAGATCTCACCGAGAAATGGTTACAAGTACCGGGAACAGGCCTCCAAGATGTCTTAGATAAAGTCACCCTCGAGCAGTTCATTGAGGCCCTACCCCCTCCGATGCAAAGATGGGTCCGACAACATCACAGGCCCACCTTATCCGAGGCGGTGGACATAGCGTCGGCCTACCAAAAGGCAGGGGGAGCGGGTAAACCCCTTGGAGGCGGATCTCCCATTCGCAATCCGATGCCATCGTTGGAACCCCTCCCAACCAAGAGCCTGCGAGGAGGGCTTCCCAAATGGAGGGCAACGGAAGGACGCCCTTCTGGATCCGAGGAGAAGAGGAGCGGTCCCGACCCGCGATCCACCCAGTTGTCCACGGGATATCGACAACCGCAATGTTATGACTGTGGCGAGTGGGGCCATATAGCCCGGTTTTGTCCCCGGAAGAGAGGCACCGAGCCGATGGAGATCGGATTCATGAGGACAGAGCAACGACCAAGGTGCCAAGGTCTCTACGAGATGGACGTCCGGGTAGACGGGAACCAAGCCAGGGCCCTACTCGACAGTGGAAGTCGAAAGACGGCGGTACTACCAACCGTAAGTGATTCTCCCTACCTCGCCAATGTTAGTATCCCCATTCGATGTATACATGGGGATGTGAGGACCTACCCCATGAAATCCATAACAGTAGAAGTGGGCCCTAATATTACAGAGATGAAAGCTGCCGTCCTCCCCTCCTTACCCGCCCCAGTGGTGATTGGGACCGATCTACCCCACTTCCACCAGACTATCAAAGCCCTAGAGCAGGGATGGTGGGAAGAAGCACCTTTTGCCAGGGAGACCATCCCCCCGAACACCCAAGGACGAGAGAGACCCACTATGAAAAGAAGGGAAGCTCGCCTTGCTCAGTGCGCATCCATGTATGCCACCCAACGGATAGCCTGGAACCCAGAGGACCATGAGGATTCCATCCGGGGAGAAACCCTGACGGACCCTACCTTAACATTGGCACGCGAAAGGGCCATCACTAATGGGGACCCAGACCTGACCAAGGGAGCCGGTTTTACATCTAGACAGGGCCTACTCTATCGGGTTTTCCAGGAAGAGGGAGGTGCACGGAGGGAACAACTACTCCTGCCCAAAACACATAGGGGCATTGTCCTCCAGTTGGCACATAATCACCCTTGTGGCGGCCACATGGCCTCCCTAAAGACACAGCAAAACATTCTAAAAAGTTTCTACTGGCCGGGGGTCTATGGGGAGGTGGCGAAATTCTGTAAGGAATGCAAAATCTGCCAGTTGACGAGTGGGGAAAAGCCAGCCAAAGCGCCTCTGCAGCGGATGCCCTTGATCACCATACCCTTTCAAAGAATAGGCATAGATCTGGTAGGCCCGCTAGAGCCAGTCAGTCGGGGATATCGATACCTGCTGGTCATTGTGGACTATGCCACCCGGTACCCTGAGGCCTTCCCCCTAAAGGGGATGTCGGCTAACCAGATATGTGACCAGCTCATCCCCTACTTCGCACGTGTGGGCCTTCCCACCGAAATCCTCACCGATCAGGGTACGAACTTCATGCCAGCCGTCATGCGACAAGTCTGTGAAAGACTACAGATCATAAGGCTGCGTACCTCAGTCTACCACCCCCAAACGGATGGGTTAGTGGAGAGGTACAACCAAACAATCAAGAAAATGATGAAAAGGGTAACAGGCCCGGAGGGAAAGGACTGGGATAGAGTCATACCCCTGATCCTGATGGTATTAAGGGACACACCCCAGTCCTCAACAGGATTCTCCCCATTCGAGCTGCTGTTTGGAAGACAGCCCAGAACAATCCTAGATCTGGTTAAAGAAGATTGGGAAAACACTAAGGAAACATCCCTCACCGAGTACGCTGAGGACCTTAAGAACCATCTATCCACCTTAAGGGGACTAGCGGAATCCCATCTGAGTATAGCTCAAGACCGACATGAGAAGACATACAACAAGGGCTGTCGCCTAAGAAAGCTAGAACCAGGGGATAAGGTACTGGTGTTACTACCCACCAGTACGAACAAAATGTTGGCTCGGTGGAGAGGTCCCTATGTGGTGAAGGACGTGGTGGGACCAGTGAATTACCGGATACACCAACCTGACCGAAGTCCATCATATAAGGTTTACCATATAAACCTACTAAAGAAATGGACCGAGCCTGCACCGGTCAATATTCTGGCCACCCAAGATACGGGGTTGTTATACGCAACCGGCCAATTGGATGAGGTACAATGGGGTGAAACACTTACTGAACGCATGAAGAACGAGATACGGGAGACACTCAAACCATACCGCAACACCTTCTCCCAGTTACCGGGAAGGACCGACCTAATGGAGCATCGTATCGAAACCCTAAACGGACAGACAGTCCGGCTGAGACCCTACAGGATCCCGGAGGCCCGAAGGTTGATCATTAAGAAAGAAATCGAAGAGATGATTAGGTTGGATATCATTGAACCCTCAACCAGTGCGTGGTGTTCTCCAATCGTACTCGTACCCAAGCCAGACGGGGCTGTACGGTTTTGTATGGACTTTAGGCAACTCAACCTGATATCCCAATACAAAGCCTATCCCATGGCCAGGATGGATGAACTGCTGGAAAGGCTGGGTGCTGCCCGTTACCTCAGTACCTTGGACCTCACCAAGGGATACTGGCAGATCCCACTACGGGAATCTGACAAAGAAAAAACTGCATTTGCTACACCCCAGGGACTCTTTCAGTATAAAGTGCTACCGTTCGGGTTGCATGGGGCTCCGGCCACCTTTCAGAGGCTGATGGACGTACTCTTACAGCCCCACGACCTATACGCTGCGGCCTACCTGGACGACATTGTGATATACAGCGCATCATGGAATGACCATCTAACCCATCTACGCAAGGTGGTCGGCACCCTGGCCCAGGCCGGACTCCACATCAACCCAATGAAATCGGTACTAGGGACCCAGGAAACCAAGTACCTCGGACATATAGTCGGTGGCGGCGTGATTCGACCACAGGTGTCCAAAATCGAGGCTATTCAGGGGATCCCAGTACCGACTAACAGAAAACAAATTAGGGCCTTCTTGGGGTTTATAGGGTACTATAGACGCTTCATTCCCGGTTTTTCTTCCCTGGCTGCGCCACTGACCGAGGCGTTGAAAAATGGGGGTTCCCCGGACCTGTCAACCAATCACGCAGCCATACTGGCCGTTGAGGGGCTGAAGCACTGTATATCATCCCACCCGGTGTTGGTATGCCCGGACTTCCGGAAGCATTTTTTTCTACAGACGGATGCCTCTGGCATGGGGTTGGGGGCGGTCCTGACGCAGGAGGTGGACGGGTTCCTACGACCGATCTGTTTTGTCAGTCGGAAGCTCCTTCCGCATGAGTTGGCGTATTCCACTATCGAGAAGGAGTGTCTCGCCATTAAATGGGCGGTGGATTCATTGCAGTACTACCTACTGGGGAGGAAGTTTACGTTATATACCGACCATGCACCGCTGCAGTGGTTGGCGAGACACAAGGACACCAACCAACGAGTTCTACGATGGTTCCTGTCCCTTCAGCCCTTCGACTTCGTTACCTTGCATAGACCTGCCAGCTTTCAGCTGGTGGCGGATTACTTATCCAGATGTCCGATCCGGCCCGACCGGCCTGGATCAGTGGTGGGGGTATGTGAGGATGTGAGGCTGGAGCGGCCGCGACCACGGACAGGGGAGCCCGCTATGCCGCGGGCGGGCGCGAAGCTGGGGGCGGGCGCCGGGAAGGTCTCCCTGTTGACGGGAGAGCCTTGTCGGCGTCCCGCGACAGTGCCGGCATTACAGCCGCGGCGCCGCGGGTGCTCACAGCCGCAGCGCCGCGTGTGCCCGCGAGGATCGGGTTCACTGGCGCTGCGGCTGGGAGACCCGCGAATGGAGTGTACTTCGGCGGCCTTCGGCGGCGAGCAGAGGCGAGGATCGGGAACTAGAGGGCCCGACTCGTGCCGACCGCTCGGCGTCGGAGGTACGCCAAACAGATGGGTAAGAACCCATAAGGGGGAATTAACCCGAACCCCCTCCTTACCTGATGTAGGGCAGACACCAGACAGCAGCATGGGGCCTCAGTCAGGACGGGCCTCCGGAAGGCAGTCCTCGAGGGAGACACCATATTGGGGGGGCGGGGCCAATGAAGGGGGAGTGGCTGACAACAGGGAGGGGAAGCCAGAACCAAGCAGCCAGACCAAAGGAGGAGGTGGGGAGGAGGCAGCACTTTTTATAGAGGGTGGGTGTCTAGAGTCCCCACCAATCGAACAGGGGGGGAGGGAAGTTAGTCCCGATTGGTCCTTTTTCCCTCCAAACACTAGGTATAAAAGGGACTGGCCTAATGGCGTTTTTGTTGCTTTTTGCAGGGAGAAGGAGAGGAGAGTGAGAGCAACTGGTGGGCCTATCCGGGTCCGTGAGAGTAGGAGAAACTTAAAGAGAAGAGGAATTCCTGGTGCCTTTCCCTCACAGTGAAGTAACTGTGGGGTCAACCTGGAGTCCAACTACCTTGGTTAAGACATTGTGTAATAAAGGTCTACAAAGCTCCATTTTGGCTACTGTCCTGATTCCCACAAACACATAATCCTGTTATTGATTGGTCCGAACAAACAGTGCATTTTTCCTCTGAATTTTGCCGTAAGCGATGTTTTGACTCTCCGGTTATTCCAAAGCTCTCGCCTTGCTTGGCTATGGTCGCTAATGTTTCCTCGGTTAATGCCACGTTGCAAACACCAACCCCGGAATTACCTGCGGTATACAAGCAGTATATCGATGTCATTGACAAGAAATTATCCGAAAAACTTCCTCTGCACGAAGTTATGACTGCTCAATTGATTTAGTCCCTGAGGCAGTGATTCCACATGGCAGGGTTTACTCCCTGAGACAAAAAGAGGAGGACCATCTACGAGAATACATAGACAACGCCCTACGACTGGGGCATATCCGGCCATCTCGCTCTCCTGCAGCGTCCCCCATCTTTTTTTGCCCAAAAAAGAGGGGGATTTACACCCTTGTGTGGACTATAGAGCTCTAAACAAAATCACTGTAAAAAATCAGTATCCACTGCCTTTGATATCCGAACTGCTCGATAAATTGACCTCCTCCACCATCTTTACCAAGCTGGATTTAAGGGGGGCTTACAATTTGGTCAGAATGCGAAAAGGGGACAAGTGGAAGACCGCGTTTAAAACCAAGTTCGGTCTATACGAATACTGTGTAATGCCCTTTGGCCTCTGTAATGCCCTATCCACCTTCCAGCATTTTGTCAACAATATTTTTAGGGACATGCTGGATTGTTATGTAGTAGTATACCTGGATGATATCTTGATTTTTTCTGATAATTTGTCTCAACACGTTCAGCATGTTTGCAACGTTTACGAGAAAACTCCTTATACGCAAAACTGGAAAAGTGCGTTTTTCATGCATCCTCAGTTGAATTCTTAGGATTCCAAATATCACCAGAAGGGGTACATATGTGTGCTTCCAAAGTCCAGGCAGTGCTCAAGTGGCCTATCCCCACTTCCGTGAAAGCCTTACAATCCTTCCTGGGCTTTGCAAACTTTTATCACAGCTTCATTGTCTCCTTTTCAGAAATCGTAGTTCCCCTTACACGTCTTACCAGCCCTACAGTTCCGTTCCTATGGAACTCTGATGCACAGTTCGCTTTTCAAGCTTTGAAAGAGGCTTTTACAACCGCGCCTGTTTTACAACATCCAAACCCGTCTCTCCCGTTTATTGTAGAAGCTGATGCCTTCAGCTGTTGCTGTAGGAGCTATCCTTTTGCAAATATGCCCTTCTACACAGCAATTGCACCCTGTAGCATATTACTCCCAGAAGTTGTCACCTGCCGAACGCAATTATACAATAATGGACAGGGAGTTTTTGGCCATACGGGCTGCGTTTAAGGAATGGAGGCATCATCTCCTGGGTGCCCGACATCCGGTCACGGTATATACCGATCATAGGAACTTGCAAGCTCTATCACAAGCTAACTGTACCAATGCCCGACAAATACGCTGGCACCTTTTTTTTTAACAATGATTAATTTCACCGTGACTTATCGTCCCGGCCACCTACATGGGAAGGCAGACGCCCTGTCCCGGATTGGCACCGATTGTACCCTCAATAAACCAGTGACACGGATTTTACCAACTGGATCAGTAGTCTGTGTTTGTGCGGCCTCTTCATCACTGTTGGATCTGGTCCGACGGTGGTCCAAGGATCATGTTTCCTCTCTTGAGGAATTGGGGTCTACACTGGTGTCGGGTCTTCCCTATGTTCATGGCCTCTTGTATTTGCCAGACAACAAGACAAGGAGAATGGCTCTTGAGTGGTCCCATGATTCCAAACTGGTAGCACACCCAGGCCGGACCAAAACTCATGAGCTATTAAGCCGATGGTGTTGGTGGCCCGGGATGAAAAAGGAAGTTGATCTATATGTTGCCACGTGTGCTGTCTGTACCCAATGCAAGCGTCAACCAGGTAAACCAGTCGGCCTTCTGATGAATATGCCATTGCCTCCGCACCCGTGGTACATGGTTACGCTTGATTTTGTAGTGGACCTTACTATGGTACAGGGTAGGACGGCAGTACTAGTAGTTGTGGACAAGTTTACCAAGATGGCCCGATTTATTCCGTGTCCAGGTATCCCGTCGGCCTCCCTGTTGGCCTCTCTGTTCTTTGACTATATAGTCCGCTTTTTTGGACTTCCCACAGTGGTGATTTCAGATAGGGGATCGCAGTTTACGTCACGTTTCTGGCGTGCATTAACCAGTGCTCTGGGCATCGATGCTCGTCTGTCTTCAGCATATCATCCGCAGACAGACGGCCAGACGGAGCGTACTAATGCTACCATGGAACAGTACCTCCGTTGTCTATGTCTAAAACATCAGTCGGATTGGTTGTCTGTGTTGGGGATCTCTGAATTCGCATACAACAATTCCCAACATTCATCGGTGGGGTGTTTTCCGTTTTACGCCTGTATGGCCTGCACCCGAGGACTCTTCCTACCGTCCTTCCTTCCTTGGACTGGGTTCCTGCTGCTAAGAAAATGAGGAGTTCACTGCTCTCTATACGTACCTTTGTTCTTTGTCACCTCCAAGCCGCCCAGCGTCGCACTAAGGAACAAGCGGACAAGTATCGCCCTCCAGCCCCTGTTTACACTCCACATGACCGGGTATGGTTGTCAACCAAACACCTTACTCTTCAGGGCAAGAAGAAGCTTCTGCCATGCTACCTAGGCCCCTATGAGGTTTCGCATTGCATCAATCCAGCTGCCGTGCGTCTACGAATCCCTTCCACTTGGCGTGTACACCCTGTGTTTCATGTTTCCTTACTCCGTCCATATGTTTCTGGCACTCGTCTCCCTGCATCTCCAGCTCCACTGAAAGTGCAAGGTGAAAAAGAATATGAGGTTCACGCAATTCTGGACACACGAGTAAGGAATGGGGTGCGCTCTTATTTGATCGATTGGAAGAGCTATGGTCCGGAAGATAGGACTTGGGAACCGGCTTCCAATCTACATGCTCCTCGACTTTTGCGCGCCTTCTGGCAAAAGCACCTGCGAGATTCCAGGGAGCGATGCCCTTTGCGGGGGGGGGGAACTGTCGTGACTCGACCCCATTTAAGGTTACGAAGGCTTGCGATTGCCCCTCCAATTAAATGGAGAATTCCTTGGCATTTGGCTCAACACCGAAAATGCGGCGGTTCTGTGCGGACTGCAGCATCCAGCATTCCGCGTTAGTGCTCGAGTCAGGCACTATGGTCACGTTACACGCACGGACCGTCATTTCGCGTCTGTATGGGAGTAGTACTTATTCTTGCTGCGTGCACGGAGCGAGTGCTCCTTAACTGAGTTTTACGGCCAGTTTTGTAGCATCAGTTTTCTGCAATCTTGTTATTTTTGAAACTGTTCTTGGCTCCTTGGCCTATTAATATGGATTAACCTTTTTGAACTGCCCCTGATTTCTGGTATTCGGTTCCTTCGGATTGATTCCAGTTACCCCCGACGCGGCACACGTTACCTGGATTTCTTCTGCCTACCGTTTTGTTACATTGCTATCTCGGAGCTCTGCAACCCGGCATAATCGCCTCTGAAACTTGGTCAAGTACCTCCCGCTTCCCGCTTGGACCCGTTACTTACCTTTATTTCCTCTCTTTCAGTTCCATTCCTTTTCTCCTCCTATCCTTGTTTATTTTGTCCCCTCCTCCACACCTCCATACACAGAATCACTTACCTACACCCTGGGACGCTCTGCTGAATTACGAGGATTGTTCATTTGGATACAAGAGGGACTGCTGTGGACACTCTCCTGTTTTCTTCTTTGGTCACTCATTTCACTAAATCCAGGACGCTCTGCAGTACGACACAAACTGTTAACCTGTTCTATTGGGATCACTGGACTTCTCCTGGAACTTCTGTACCTGGTTCTTCATTCTGTTTCCTCCATTGTGGCCAAGTAGGTTTCGAGTCTTCTTCTTCATGGAGCAGGTAAGAGTGGGAAATAGGGGTTGGTGGCTGACACGGTTGGTACCTTTTGATCAAAGTATTGAACAGCTGTTATTGTTGTTTCCTCTCGCTCTGTTGCTGCTGCTCCTGCCTTTTCACTCAAGCCCCTTTTCTGTTAGCTGCTTTCTCGTACTCCTACAGACTGTGCTCTTGTGAGGAAAGTCTGGCTGCAAATTGGCTTCAGGCAAAGAGGGGGTTGTGATAAGGACTGTCTTGTTTTGACAGACGAGAGGACCTTTCTTCCTCTGCAGTTCAGAAGGCCGTTTCTCTAATGGGAAATAGCTGCTTCAGTGTGAATGGGCTAGTTCCCATTAGACGAGAGGACCTTTCTGCCTCTGCAGCTCAGAGGGCCGTTTCTCTATTGGGAAATAGCTGCTTCAGTGTGAACGGGCTAGTTCCCATTAGACGAGAGGACCTTTCTGCCTCTGCAGGTCGGAGGGCCGTTTCTCTAATGGGAAATAGCTGTTTCAGTGGGAATGGGCTAGTTCCCATTAGACGAGAGGACCTTTCTGCCTCTGCAGGTCGGAGGGCCGTTTCTCTAATGGGAAATAGCTGTTTCAGTGGGAATGGGCTAGTTCCCATTAGACGAGAGGACCTTTGTGCCTCTGCAGGTCGGAGGGCTGTTTCTCTAATGGGAAATAGCTGCTTCAGCCAGTGTGAATGGGCTAGTTCCCATTAGACAAGAGGACTTTTCTGCCTCTCTAGGTCGGAGAGGACCTTTCTGCCTCTCCAGGTCGGAGGGCCGTTTCTCTAATGGTTGGAGGGCCGTTTCTCTAATGGGAAATAGCTGCTTCAGTGTGAATGGGCTAGTTCCCATTTGTCACGGTAACCTGGTCTCCACGGGGGCGTAGCACGTGGCTGCACGAAGGATGTCTGCGTTGGCGTGGTACTGTGCAGTTGATGATGCTGCTGCAACTTCTCCCTCGTTATCACCCTCACAAGGCTTTTGTCTGCAAGATCGAAATAAGATATTAGCCACTGAGTGGGGTTGAATTGGACCCACCTCCTCCACCACCTGATGCCCTACTCCTCTTGATCTCACCATAGAATTTTGTAAGGTAGACTCTCCGTCCTGCAATCTAGCAGGGGCGCGATTAATACAGTCTTTCCCAGGATCGAGTTACTTCACTGATCCGATGAGTGGTTGCCGAGTCTTGGCGAGTTTAACAAAGGAGCCACACACTGCAGGTAAGTGAACTTCCTTTATTAGTAATCAGCCTGAGCCCAGCAGGACTCAGCCTTCACCTCTCCACTCCAACTGATCAACTGGCTCCACATGGAATGTGGAACCAAAACAGAAGTAAACAAATGAGCAAAAGCAAGTGTGGAATTCTACACTGTAGAATTCCACCCTAGAACACAACATATATTACAACACTTCTCCCCCCCTTACTCAACAGCACACAGTAACACCCATCTACACACACCCCCACACACACACACAACCCACACACGACACTAACACAAACTCACACACACACACACAACAGCCGACCTAAAGAACAGAAAAGAGAATAAGAACAGAAACAAATGCTAATGAATTATAGCTCCCAAGACATAATCCTTGTACTTGGAGGGAAGTTTTCTCTCCCTGAAGGGATGACCATTGCACTCGACGGAGTCTGCCGCAGCAGTGGTGGTCAACCCCCTATCACATTCAACATCATCACTACTGGTGGTATCATGAACGGGAACAGAAACCGGAATGGGACGCACCTCATCATCCTGGGCATGCAATGACACTCCACTGCCCGTGGGCTGCAAGTCACTATGGTAATAACTGGCTTCCCCAGAAGAGGAACGTTCTAACGGACATTCATACACCACCCCAGCATCACTTTCACCACACCTGGGCTCCAGAGACTCACCACCTCCATGAGACACTTGTCCTTATTCACCACTACAACACGCCGGAGACTCCACCTAGATCCATCATCGAGCTTCACATAACCACGACCACACTTAGTGAGCACTCGTGGTTGCATGTACTTACTGTGCCCTTTGGCCACAAACCTAGGGTTCTTGATCTGCACCCAATCGCCAGTCTTGACTGCTAAGGGCTTTTTACGGGAAAGTTGCTCTTGCAAGAAACATTCTTGCTTACCCCGCACTCGATTCAACACTTCTTGCATATCGACCTGTGATTGAACACCACCACCCAGCGCGGGGACTCTTAATTTGGAGCCAGGTTTCCTACCCCGAATCAACTCAAATGGCGAATGTCCAGTGAAAGCGGAAGGAGTAAGCCTGTAAGCCTTGAGAGACTCAGAAACTACCCTTCCCCACGGAAGACCATTGGCAAGGGCCAACTGAATAGCCCCCTTCACAAAGCGATTCATGCGTTCTACAAGACCGTTTGCTTCTGGATTATACAACGCGACTTTATGATGGCGTATACCTAGATCATCCAGAAATGTCTGCATATAGTCCGACACAAACTGAGACCCATTATCGGTCACTACACCAGCCGGTACTCCTTCCCTATCAAACACCGTAGAAAGGAACTCCACAATCTTTTCAGCTGTCACAGTAGACAAAGCGGTGACCTCAACCCATCTGGACGTATAATCCACCATCACTACTAGGAATCTCAAACCTCCCCCTAACAAGTCTATGGGACCCATTATATCGAGAGCCACTTTCGACCACACTTCATGGGGCATTTCTACCGGGTAAACTGGTTGAGGAGAAGGAACTTTGCTCTTGTCACTGGCCGAACACGCAGCGCAAGCCGTCACGACTTCCTCCACGTCTGCATCCATTCTGGGCCACCAATACTCCTCCCTCAGCCTCCTTTTAGTCATGAACCTGCCTAAATGCCCCTCATGAGCCAATTCGACAAGTTTCCCTTTAAGCGAATCAGTGGGAACCAACCTCAGACCTCTGGCCACTCCCCAAGGACCCTCCGACAACTCCTGCCAAACATGACCATAAAGCTTGGACAGTTCTGCATTCACAACACCACTCTTGAGTGCCGTCCTGATTTCAATCAACGTAGGATCTCGCACGCATTCTACGCCCCATACTCGTTCACACACAGCGGGACCCACACTGGCAACCAACATACAATCATCCCCTACAACTTCTTCAAGACTACTGGTACTCAGAAAACACGACAAGTAATCCGCAACCGCATTCTTCACCCCTGGGACATACTCAACCTTGAAATTGAACTCGGTCATGTCAGCCATCCATCTCATGATCCTTGAAGAAGCATGAGATAAACCTTTCGTTGTTAATACATGTACCAAGGGCTTATGGTCAGTGCGAAGGGTGTACTCAACTCCCCACAAAAAGGTCCTAAAATATCTCGAAGCCCACACTGCAGCCAGAGCCTCCCTCTCTATGACTGTGTATTTCCTTTCAGCATCTCTGAGCACCCTAGATGCAAAAGCAATGAGACGAAGTTCACCATCAACTCTCTGCTCCAACACAGCACCTATGCCATATTCACTCGCGTCAACTGTAAGGAAGGTCTTCCTGAACAGAGAAAAGGAACTCAAAGATGGGGCTTGTTCAATCTCCCCCTTCAATCTGACAAATTCTGTTTGGCACTGATCAGACCACACAAAGTGTACACCTTTCCTAAGCAACAACCTCATGCAGACAGTTTTATCGGCATAGGAAGACACAAACCTACTGTAATACTCTGCAAGACCCATGAACAACCTTAACTGTTCCTTGTTTGCCGGGGACGGTGCATCACTCAACGTCTTCACCAACTCACTCTTTGGATGAATACCCTTGACGTCCACAGTATGTCCCAGGTAAGTCACACTGGGAACGCCAACCTTACATTTGCTGAGTTTGACAGTGAGACCGCTAGCCTTCAAGACATCCATCACTTTCAGAACCCTACAATCATGCTCAACACGAGATTTCCCACACACTAGTATGTCATCTTGGAAACACTCACCCCTTGAATGCCAGCAAAATGTTTCTGCATTACTCTCTGAAACACCGCTGACGCGGACGCTAATCCGAAAGGCATCCTAGAGACGAAATGCACCAAAAGAGGTAACAAAGGATGTGAGAGGGCGGGACTCAACATGTAGATCTATCTGATGATAGGCAGAAGAGAGGTCAAACGTGGAAAAACAGGAAGCATCACCTACCAAAGAGAGCATCTCATTGATATTGGGGAGGGGGTGTCTGTCAACCCATATGCAAGAATTTAAGTCCCTGAGATCTATGCACATCCTCATGCTCCCATCACCCTTATGTGCCAAAACCACTGGGGCCGACCATTCCGAACTCTCCACTTCCTCTATAACCCCGGACTCTTTGAGTTTGGCAAGTTTGTTCTTTAAAGCATTGCGGGCCATTATGGGAACCCTTCTGACTTTATGGACACTGGGCACTGCACCTCTCTTAAGGACTATTGTGTGTGCGAAGCCCTTCAACTTGCCCAACTTGAAAGTGAAAACTGAGGGTAATCTGCTTTCAAGAACCTCTAGCGTGAGTTCCATGGCCAACTCTGCATCTCCATTCACCTCACTCACACTCATAACAGGAACCGCCTTCCCTGGTCTTATCTCGATTTCCAGGGCAGCCTGCATATTCCACCCTACAACGCGGTCACCTTTGTGAGCCACATACAGCTTTCCCTTGGCCTTCTGCCCTTCAAACTCTACAGTGGCCCACTCGAACCCTAGAACATTGATGGGTACGCGCCCCTAGGCACATGGGTTTATATCAGAGGGAGACAAATCAGACACCTTCCTCTGGAATTTTGACACATACAGTTCGGGAATATCATTGTGTACGGTGACCCCGTGTCTACCATCATCTCTATGGGGATACCGTTGACCATGAGCGTGGCCCAAGCTCTCTTCTTGCAGCTCCCCACACTCAACAACGATCCCTCACACGCATCACCATTTTCCTTATCCGAACAACCCATGTACCCCACTACTGTCACCTTCTCCTCATCATCATTAGCATCCACCATCCTCATTGTCTCTCTACTAGTTTTGCATCTCCTACATTCCACATTGGCAGGAGGACATTCTTTTGCCCCTGCCCGTGTCCCTGCCAACCACATTTTCTGCACAGTTCCTTTGATGTGGACATTCCCTTGCTGTCCTTGTTTCTTCCCTTGGCGTCAACACTTCTGCGTGGAATCACTGCATGCACCACTTCTCCCTTATCCGCCATTTGCCTCACACTCCTCCTGGACTCTTCAATGGCACGAGAAATCTCGATGACTTTTTCCAGAGGTGGATCCTTTTCTATCCACAGTCTCTCCCTGACCCGTGCATCACATGTCCACATCATAACTTGATCACGGATATACTCATCAGTGGTACCATTGAACTTGCATGTTGCTATCAAGGTGCGTAGAGCCGTTACATAAGCATCTATACCTTCACAGGATCCTTGAGCCCTCGAGAAGAAATGGCACCTCTCAAGTACTACATTGGCCCTCTTCCTGAATCGCACCTCCAACTTGCCCAGAGCAGTCTCATAAGCAAGCACCACTTCTTGTACAGCATCGCCACCCTCAGTACCTTCTGCATGGGCAGCATGCACATTGGGGCCAGGAAGATGTCTGAAAACCCTGAGTCCTTCAGTTCCTAGACAATTGAGTAAAGCCGCTTCCTTCTCATCATCCGTGAACCTTGCACCTCCTGCTGCCCTGAGGTACACTTTGAACGTGTCCACCTACAAGTCCCATGCAATTGCCCGTTCACCAGGATTGGGTAGAAATGCAGGAGGTGGGCGTGCATTGTTGTGCTGCATGTCAATGTCAGGAAATTCTGCAGGATTCTGGGGATAACTTGGTGTCAATTTGATTGCTGAAACCTGTGCAATTGCCAAAATGTCACTTTCGCCACTGTGCTAGGCAGGGTGCAATTGCCATAAATTGTCACACTTCACAACCGTGTCTCCGTGGTCAGCGCAACACTTATAGAGTGCTCCTGTGCACTGAAACCCTTGTTTCAGTCACGAAACCCACTGGGGTTTGTAAGGAGTTAACTTCTCAAGCCTTGACTCACGGGAACGCCCCTTCACCATGTTTCAATCACGAAACCCGCTGGGAGTCTGTAAGGAGTTAACTTCCCAAGCCTTCACTCGTGGGCACGGCCCCTTCACCAAACCATAAGGGGATTGGATAAGGGATGTCCAAAGCGTTCCTCCCCTCCGGCTGCCGCGAACATCCGTAAATGAGGACGGGGACTGGCAGGCACAGGCCGCTCACTGGTGCTGCCATCGGGCCGCCCCCACTGAAGCAGCACGTAGCGAGGAACGGGGAGCCCCTCCCTTCTCACCTGGATGTCTTGCACACAGATGCAACGGCACCGCGCTCGACCCCGGCTGGGGAGCGCAGGCCTGCAGGCATGCCGGCTCCAGATGCCGGCGTGCGTGGAAAATGTTCCGCCTCCAGGAATTGAAGGACGCCTGAAGGGATCCCTTGGTGTCGCAGCTGTGGGTCGTGCCTCTCACTGCACATGGGCAGCGTAGGGCGGAAAGCGCCCCCCTCCTCACGGGCGGTCCAATAACTTCTCACCCAACGCGGGCAGCATTGGCGGGGGAGAGCTCCTCCCCACGGGCACTCCGCTGCTCTCTGCTTATCAGCACCCTGCCAGGAAGGCAATCAGGCCTGCACCAGCCAGGGCGGGCTGCCCCTCGAACAAGCGGCCCGATGGGAGAGGCAGGCAGGCAACTGCTGGACTGCTGGGACGGCAAACGTGGGTTGGCAGGCTGGTTACTCTCGTCGCCAGTGTAACAAAGGAGCCACACACTAGAGATAAGTGAACTTCCTTTATTAGTAACCAGCCTGAGCCCAGCAGGACTCAGCCTTCACCTCTCCACTCCAACTGATCAACTGGCTCCACATGGAATGTGGAACCAAAACAGAAGTAAACAAATGAGCAAAAGCAAGTGTGGTATTCTACACCGTAGAATTCCACCCTAGAACACAACACATATTACAACAGAGAGCTGGGTCAAAGAGGTAAGTCTCTATGCCAATAGCTGCCTGTTATAGGTGTTTAAAGACTTAATTTTGCCTCAACCCCTTTTGATCTGTGTCTTTGTCTTTTCTTTCAGGCGCGGCCTCGAATGGATTTCGAATGGAGATTCAAATAGTTTTAAGATGCTGAGCAGATTTCCTTCAGGTGAGTTGAAGCGCAAGAGTGAGGTGCTGTAAGTCTAAAATGCTGTTTTCCCTTCCGTGCGTGACTAACCTGTTGTTTTCTTCTCCTTTTTTGCAGAAGCGGCGTGGCACTGGAATGAAGAATGAAAGAACCGCTCCGAAGAGCAGCACCAGCACCCCCTCTGTGCCATATCCTGGACGAAAAATGGATTGAGAAGTGTGGAAGAAAGATTACTCAAGAAAGGGCAGACGAAAGCTTCAAAAAGCTTCATGAGATTCCAAAATGGCCCCCGTGCCCACCCCACCACGAGGAGCGCGCTCCTCCCCAGCCACCTGAAAAAGAAGCAATAAGCGGCGTTAAAAGACCCCAGGGCAGCAAAAGAAAAGGGAATGAACCGTGAAGCGAGCGGAACCCAAGAAAACTCCAACTGGAGGGTTTGGGGGCAGAGTGAGTGGACCTGAGACCGCCAGCAGCGTTGCCTGTGTGAGGACTGACAGTCGAGCCGGAGGAGATCAGAGAACCCACGCGGGTGGTGCAGAAGACGCAGGGTGCTCATTCAGCCAAACCAATATAGGCGAGACTGGGGAGTGTGAGTGGACCACCACGGATCCCCGGTGGCTGACCTGGGGGAGACAAGGCTGCTGGACCAGCGCGCCTGCTGGGACACACTGGCGCAAGCACTGCAGCGCGGCAATACAGCAGAACCGGCGCAGCCCGGACACCCAGCTACAAATGAGAGGGAGCGGCTAGTATTCCCCTGAAATCCTGCCTCTGCCCCATATAGCAAGCCCGGCTCCACACAGCGCAGGGCCTCCACGAACCACGCAGCGCCGGGGCCCCATGAGCTGTGATGCGCCCCAGCTGGCGCAGGGTAAGTAGGCATGATTAAGGGAGGTGGCAGCCATGAAGCAGGCACACGCAAGACGCTCCCCTCCCAAACAACGGACATGGAGGTTTATGAAAGCATCTGCCCCAGTGCACCATAACCTACACTTGGAAGGGGACCCCCCCTACAGCAGGAGACCCGCAGCATACCCGGACCCAGGCAAAGGCCCAAGCCCATACCATTCAGCAACATCAGAGGCAAACTGCAGTAATAGAAGGGTGACAGCACTAAGTCTCCTGCAGCACCCCCCCCGCTAACGGCCAGGGAAGGAACCCAGGGGTGAGGGGTGGGGGAGGCACGTGCTCCCAACCCCCCGCATTTAACTCCGCAGGAGAGCGTTGCTTCGCTCCACCACCCACCCTTATGAAAACTAACCCTGCCATGCAAGATTAATCGAGAAGGAACCTCCACTGGTGCAAGAGCATACTTAGAGGCTTAGGAGCGGTGGGAGCACGGGGGCACCCCAGGAAGAAATTCAAGAAGCTCCTGGGCTCCAGGCCAGTGTGACACTGCGACCATGATCACTTTCACCTTTGAGCATACTAGCACCACGGACCCCAGGGGGCAACTAACCCAGGCTCTAAAGGGGAGCTAGACCCCCGCTATGCACAGGAGGGAGAGAGAAGCATCCCCTTCATACAGAACAACTGGCCAATACCCCGGGGTCAAGAGGAACCTCAGAGGCCTGGGGAGAAGCCCCCTACAGTAAGGTGCAGGCAGGCACTCACCATCACCAGGCAATGTTGTGCAACAAGGCCAAGGAGGCCAAAAGAGGCCCCTCAAGGGCCAAGATCTCAAGAAAACAGGAAGGGACCCTCCAAAAGCTATTGAGAAATGAGGGGGAAGCCCCGGAGGAAGACGATCCAGCGGTGACAGAGAGACAGCAGTCGGAGGAACCCCCGACGCTGCTACAGGTACAAGAGGTCACGAGCAAGGTGCTGCAACAGTGCCCAAATGACTGCTACCCTTCAGACACAAGCCTAATACGCACAGAACTTGCACAATCCCTGCAAGAAATCAAAGGCGACAGTTGAATTGATACAAATGAAAACGCCATTCAAGAACTCACTGAAAACACCCGGAAGATAGATGTATTAGCGAAGCAGCATGCGGTAACGACACAACCTGGAGCTCCAAGTCAAGGACTTGGAGAACCGCTCAGGAAGGTCCAACATCAGGGTAAAGAGGCTGCCAGAAAGTGTGAGCGATGCCGACCTCAGGGAAACAATGCAGCACGTGTACAAAGATTTGCTGGACATGGCTGGGGGAGAAATTCTCATAGATAGAAGGTCCGCAGCGAGAAGAACCCGGGGCCAGGCCAAGAGAAGTGACGATGGCTTTACAGCGATACGACCAAAACAAATGTATCCTCCAAGCGGCGAGGAAAGCAACCCTGATAAGTGACCAGCGCGGTCATAGAACTTTTCCAGGACCTGGCCAAATCCATACTAAAATGGGCCCGGTAACCAAAGCCCAGATAAGATCCAGGTGGACATTCCCCTTTGGAATGGTCTTCATGTGGGAAGGGTGCCAACACCACATAACTACGTTGGATGAGGGACCCAAGATCCTGAATATTGAAGAAGAAGGGGATGCACGGGGAGTACATAATAGGAGGCCAGAACATGAAGGCCACCAAGAGAAGCCATGGGAGTGGAGAAGAGTAGAGAGGTCAAAGACAAGCCACAAACAATTGCGGGGGGGCAGCAACCGAAGCCCCAGGCTGAATAGGCTGTTCACTTAACAGCAGCGGTGGGGGATCACGAGACAAAGGATAAGACCCAGTGGGGTTACGCAGGGAATGTCAGCCCAAGGGTCGGCTCCGGGACCGGTGGGTGGGGAGGGGTGACGGATCTTGGAAACAGGGGAGAGCAGAGGAATGGCTCTCCCTGCACAGTTATTCTCTGGGATGGGAACGAGATCCAGCAACCTAGGATGACGTTACGGCCTAGGGAAGTTGAGCTGAGTCCAGCCGGAGGGGGCGATGTTACGGCCTGGGAAAGTTGAGCAGAGTCCAGCCGGAGAGGGCGATAGGCAGGGTGGGGGGCTTAAATTGAGGTGGATCATTTCGACATGGTTACTCTCAGGACGTAACAGGGTATGGGTAGGGATCCAAATACTAAAACTCAATGTTAGAGGACTAAACACACCGACTTAAGAGACAGAAACTGGAGAACCTCCTCCAGGATACCAAGCCCAACATTGTGACGCTCCAGGAGACCCATATCCGTAAGTTAGACAGACACAGAATGAAGTTGAGAGGGTACCCCCAGGTTCTGCAGGCCAACGACAAGAGCAAAGCTTGAGGGGTCCTCATAGCGTTTAGACACCTACCCGACTTCAAAATAATAGGCACAAAAGCCGACAAGGAAGGTAGATTCCTCTTCGTCCAGCTACAATTGCATATTCCCTCCTTTTTTCTGAGAATTTGGCAGTCCAAGCCATAATTAGAGGAAAATCATCTTGCTCCCTTCCTTCTTTTAAAATGTAGCAATCCAACAAAATGAATATTCACATGCAAAAACGAAAAAGTTGAAAAACCACTGTGCAATCAACATAATATCAAAATTCATCTTTGGGTCCATATGTTCCTTCCCAATGGAAGTGTCCATAGTTCAGTGCTTCAATTTTATACTTGAAGTCAATCAAAAACAATAAGATAAAACAAATAACTAAAACAAAGAATTAACATAACAGATTAAAATAATTAATTAAAATAATAAATACGTGGAACTCCATACGCCAGGACACTTGTCTGCCTCTGATATGTCCCGACCAGCGATGTCACATCATTTGGCTCATTTGGGGTGTTCTTCCATCTTGGTACTCTTGGATCCTTTTCTATAGAAGTCATATTTTCTTTGGCATTCCGGTTATTTTGTCTTCACCTCCACCCGGAGGCAGGCATCATTCGATCTTCATCCAGGGGACTCCAGGACTCCATCGTCTCCTGTGACCTCTGGTACAAATATGTTAATATTCTAAATCAAATAGAAAAGAAACAGATTAAGTATATAGCACAATACTAACTTCACCCTTTTGCCAAAAGTAAAACATGCTTTGTAAAACATTTCGCCCTTTTTCTTTCGCCTTCTGAAATTAAGCACAGGTTATAGAGAACAAGCATACATAAAACAACATTCAATATTTAATGCATTTTCATTCTGCACACCGACTCCATAAACTTCAGCTTCTTTTTTATATTATATATATATTTACATATATTACAGTGTTTATGTGCCACTATAATCAACCATCTTTATTTAACTTCTCTGTCACTGCCTCCTGACTGTACCCATTTATTTTACCTTTTTGTGTTCAAGGGACTTTATCTGTTTCTACACGCTCCAGATTTTTTATCTCATGTCTTGGATGACATGGCTTGATTTGGTTTACATGTACAAACTGTTCTATTGCTGTTTCACCTTCAGTCTTTAAAATTTTGTAAACTACAGGAGAGACTTTATCTATAATTCGGAATGGCCCCTGCCAGGCTGCTAGGAATTTGGAATTTTTCTGTTTGCTTTTTCCAAAATTGAATTTATACACCTGATCCCCTACACAATATTCCTTTACTGTTGACTTTTTATCATAATATGTTTTAGCACCGTCAGCAGCCCTTTCCAGATTTCTCTGTACAAAAGCAAATGCATGTTGTAAATGCTTCCTCAGCTCATCAATGTATTCATGAACTGTAGACGCGCTTACAAGTGTTTGCTCATGTGTTCTGTATAGCAGGTGTTGCGGCAACACCATTTTCCTACCTGTCAAGACCTCATGTGGGCTAATACCTGTTGCTTTGGCAGGAGTTGATCTGATTGCCATCAAAACAAACGGTAAACGTAAATCCCAGCTGGAACCTGCTTCAGCTACAAATTTCTTTAAAATGTTCACAACAGACCTATTACCCCGTTCAACTTCACCTGAAGAAGCCGCCCGATATGCAATATGTAGTTTCCTTTTCACACCCAGTATTTGCCATACCTTGCTCATTGGAGCACTTGTGAAATGACTTCCTCTGTCTGACTCAATTCTTTGTGGCAACCCAAACCTTGAGAACACATGATTCACTAGCAATGTGGCTGCTGTTTGCGCACTACAATCTGGTGCAGGAATACATTCAATCCACTTCGACATCAAACATACCACACTCAGAATATAACGGTTTCCTCTGCCCGACCTTTTTAAAGGTCCTACATAGTCTATTTGCAAATCTGACCATGGAAGGGTTAGGCCTCTTTTCATTAGTGGAGCTCTGTGCATTGGTGAAGCAGGTTTACATTTGGCACATACTAGACATCCTCTAGTATACAGTTCCACATCTTGGGACATATGTGGCCAATAAGCATAATCTTTTAGTATTTCCAATGTTTTTTGTGAACCTCTGTGGCCTGCAGTTATGGCATCATGTGCATGGAGTAGCATTAGACCTCTAAATGAAAGGGGTACCACCCATTGTATCTGTCCTGTTATGGACTCTCTAACCATGTCCATCCTGTAGTCTAATTCGTTTTTTATTCTTTAATAGCACCCTCAATTCCTCTTTTCCCACACAATCATCTTCTATTAAAGGGTTTTGTCCAGGATCTATCAAATGGTTATAATAGATTTCCAAAATTCGATCATTCTTTTGTGCCTCAATCAAATCTTGGTCTGGAGTGTTGTAACTCCATTGTACCACTGATTGTTCTGTCTCCTTTGGTGCTTTAGAACGTGTTACTGCATCAATCTGTATTTCACCCAGTAAATGTTCAATAGGTAGCAATTCTCCCATCACAGCCCCAATTTTAGCCAGGTGGTCTGCCTTATCATTCCCCTCTTTATCCTCTCCTGGAGTTTTTAAATGCCCACAAATTTTTCTCCAGTATATTGTCAAATTATTTTCTGACACTAATTTGTCTATGGCTTGTATCATTTTTCCATGTTTAAGTGGATTTTTGTTGTATGTAATCATGCCTCTCACTTTCCAGCCAGGTAGATATTCCACAAACCTGTTTTGTGCATAGTCAGAATCAGTCACCAGGACAATTTCACTGAATTTATTATCAATTGCAGTAGCAATGGCTTTAAAAATGGCTGCCAATTCCGCTACTTGACTGCTCCTAGCTCCAATTATCATCCCCATGCTGGGGATACCTTCACATTTCAACCAGACATTTCCTATTCCTGACACTAATTGTTTATTACTGTCATTTTCAATGTGAAAAGCACAACCATCGACATATACAGTTGGCAAGTCCTTGCATGTTTTTTCATCAAAAGCTTTGTGTGGTGATTGATCAACCTCCTGTAAATTAGGTTCTATTTCCATTTCGTTTGATGCTTGTTCAGCTGCACAGTCGTGTAAATCTGCTAAACTTTGAGCAATTGGGCTTTTATTTTGGCCATATCTCACTTCTACAGGAAAACCTTGTAATGCTAGCGTCCATGAAGTGATTCTGGACTGCGCTAGATTACCTGACCTTATTCTTTTACTCTCTAAGAATTGCAAAGGTTGATGATTTGTTTCAATAATCCCCTTTTCTCCCTGAACAATAGGGCGGAAATGTTGTAGCGCCCACACAGTGGTTAATAGGGCCTTTTCACATTCATTGAATTTCATTTCAACTTGGGAAAATGTTTTACTTACATAGTGTCATAGAGCACCAAAGTATTGACTGAAAAGGATACGGTACTCAAAAGGATACAGATGGTAGGGTCTTCCGGATCCCTGTTCACACGATTTGATAGTTGTGAAGTCAGTTTTAGACCTTCCAAATGATACGACTCTCTGACTGATGAAACAGGCAGAGAGATGGATCACTGGAAAGGGCGTGGGTAAAGTACAGGAAGTCAGCCTAGAACAAAATAAAGTATCATAAGAAACTGCCCCAAATCGACTCTCTATGATAGAACAGTATTTGGCATTAACTCACACACTGACCTTATGACTAGTGTAGAAGAATCCAGCAGAAGTCTCTTGAGGAAAATCCGGAATTAGAACAAACGACAAGGAAGGGAAGATTAGTAAGGGAGACTTATCCCGAACGGCACGAGGCTCACGCTAGATACCGGGTTGCTGCACCACAGGATAGCGTCCAAAGTACAGTTCACTGTCACCTTCCAATAGTCCTTGAAAACCTCCTTCCCACGTAGAGAAAAGTATAGAAATGAATAAATCCACCTGTTAATATCACAGATGCAGGAGTCGGAAATAGCGCCCTTTTGTGGAATAAACAAAGTACATGCGGTACTGAACAGCCGCGAAGAAAATAGAGTGCGCGTGTGGAATTACACACAAACAGGATTCACGCAGTCCAGGCCAGCCGCGCTTGAAGACAGCGTGCGCTTGAGGAATTGCACGCGAACAGGATTCACGCAGTCCAGGCCAGCCGCGTTTGAAGACAGCGTGCGCTTGAGGAATTGCACGCGAACAGGATTCACGCAGTCCAGACCAGCCGCGTTTGAAGACAGCGTGCGCTTGAGGAATTGCACGCGAACAGGATTCACGCAGTCCAGACCAGCCGCGCTTGAAGACAACGTGTGCGTGTGGAATTACACGCGAACAGGATTCACGCAGTCCAGGCCAGCCGCGCTTGAGGACAGCGTGCGTGTGTGGATTTGCACGCGAACAGGATACACGCAGCCCAGGCCAGCCGCGCTTGAAGACAGCGTGCGCGTGTGAATTTGCACGCGAACAGGATTCACGCAGCCCAGGACAGCCGCGCTTGAAGACAGCGTGCGCGTGTGGATTTGCACGCGAACTGGATTCACGCAGCCCAGGACAGCCGCGCTTGAAGACAGCGTGCGCGTGTGGAATTACACGTGAACAACCAGCTCCAGGAATCAGCGTGTGGCGGAAAACACGCTATAGAAGGCCCAAGAAGCAGCTGAGGAAAAATGCAAGGAACGCAGATCCAGAGGTTCAGCTGCACAACGCCAAATGATTCAATCAGAAGCAGCGAGTGAAGTTTCCACGCTACTTATATACGTAATGCCGTAGCTCACGTGACGAAGTAGAATCCACGTGAATTTAGCGACGTGAAAAGTGCAGACGTCGCTTTCCCGGCAATGAATCGAACAACCGCCATTTGGAATAGAACGGTCTAAATGTTCTATGAGCGTAAGAGGTATGACACATAGGCAATGGTTTTGTGATTCACATCATGTTTTTGTGATAACACTGCTGACATACAATGTTCAGAGAAACCTATTTCTATAAAGAAATCCCTATCCTTTATGGGGTATGCTAAACATGGTGCCTTTACAAGACATTCCTTCAATTTGGCTACTGCCTCAGACTGCTCTTTCTCCCATTTCCAGGGTGTATTTAGTTTTAGCAGTTTAGTCAATGGTTGAGTGATTTCAGCATAATTTTTAATGAACTCTCTGTTATAGCCTGTAATTCCTAATACACTTTTCAACCCTTTCACATTTTTTGGGTCTTTTAGTTTTTGTATGGCCTCTATTTTCTTCTTTTGTGGATTTAGTCCATGTTCGGTTACTTCATGGCCTAGAAAATTCCCTTTTTTCTTGCACCATTGTGCTTTTTGTAAAGACACTTTGGCGCCTGCTTTCTGCAATTGGCCAAGCACATGCCTTATTTCATCAAAATGGTTTTTAAGCTTTCATTTTTTATCAGGACATCATCCACATAAACTATGGTTCCTCTTTCCGCATGGCCTTCCTCAAAAATATTCCAAATTCACTCCCTCTATTAACATACCCGAACAGAGTTCTAACCCATGCGTATTGAGTCCTGTCAAATGTAAAGGAAAATAAATTCTGTATCTCCTCTGCCAATGGCACGCACCAATATCCAGAGGTGAGATCTAATGTGGTAAACACTTTTGAACCATGTACCTGAGCTAGGCCCTGATCAATGAATGGCAGTGGCCATCTGGACACTGGTACTCTTTTATTTAACTCCCTCAAATCTGCACAAAGCCGCCATTGACCATTTGGCTTTAACACACCTAAAATGGGCGTGTTGGATGTGCTATGGGGATAGGCATGATGATTCCTCGCGATTCTAAATTTTTAATAATCTCTGCCAATGATTCTAAACATGCCAGCGGTAGTCGATACTGGCGTACAAATACTGGACTTCTGCTACACCCTTCCGGAAGTGTGGCCACATGTAAATTAGTTAACCCGCAATCACAGGCATCTTTTGCAAATACATCTTTAAATTCCATAAATATCTTCCTCAATTCGTTTCTATCCTCATCGTTGTCACACACATCCGCTAAGGAGATCTGCTCTTCTACCATTTTGGAAAATTCCGGAAAATGTTCTGGTAGTGGAATCTCGGCGCGTTCGTCTAGCTGTGTGGCTGTGTCTCTTTGTAAAGCTGCCACTTTTAAATGTTTTGTCATGTCAGCTTCCATTTCAATGGGCTGATTTTCCATTTCATTTTCACTTAAATCAAATGTTATACAACTCTCTTGATAACAGCACACTGTCTCACTTGAATCATAAGGGTACACAGAATGAATTCTAAATATTTCTTTGGGCTGAGAGTCCAGGTATTCTGGCAACTCACCCTTGGCATCTACATACTTTTCAGGGATATTTCCAATCACCATGTTATTTAGATCTGCAGTATAATGTGATTTTTGTGTGGCCATTCCTAATGGGGAGTTTTCCTCTAAGTGAATATCTTGACAACCCTTATTATTTACCATAATTCTTACAGGCCCTTCACCAATATCTACCAATGGAATGTATTCATAATCCAGGCCTTGCTGTTTTATGGATTAATTCAGGCAGACAAATGCATCAGAGTCTTTCATCTGCTGTCCATTTTTGCATTTCAGTGTTATTGCAAACTGTTTTGTAAATGCAGGAATAATATTATCTTTCCTCATTTGTAATTCGATTGCATAAGGAACCAGTTGTGCACAATGATAAGCCCTTCTTTTGTCTTCAAATTCAGGTGCCGGCCCACCTAGGCGTGACCATATTTTTTGATTAAGGAAATATAACTCCATACACATTCTGTGCATGATGTCATTGCCCATGTAAAAACCATTTTGTGCTCCACTCACTATCCATACATTATGGTAAATTGTTTTCTGCCCAATGCTAATTTTAAGCATGCATCTGCCTGCAATTCGGTTTTCAAAGTCTGGACTGTCCAACCCAGAAACATATTGGTTTTTAATCCTAAATTTCGGGATTTCCTCCCTCTCCATTATTTTTTGCAACAATTTCTCATTAATGAAGCTCCTCTCCTGTTCAAGCGCTAAAGTGGCTTTTATTGTTTTAAAACAGTCATTTATACCAACATGAACCCATGGTTGCTCATCTTCCATGTGTATTTCAGCAAGAGTGGTAATGTGTTTTTCTGAATCTGCTAATATTTTGTTTGCATATCTTTTCTTTTAAATAAAAACGTAATGTGTGCTCATCTATGGCGGTCTGCCAATTTTTCCTTGGGTCCAAGTATATTTGTACAGGTAGTTTTTCATTGTCGCTCTGCATTTTGTCTTGACACATTAATATAACATTGACACTAGGTATGCAACTATTCGGGATATATATCTCCACAGCATCATTTGTTTTGGCAACGGTGTGACATTCATTTATGTTGCTGTTTTGTGATTTTAGTTTCTTAGGTCTCAATGGTTTTTTGGTTAAGGACCACAGCACTCCATTCACCCCATCTATGAGAGGAGACAATCTTTTCAGGCAATATGTCCCCATCAGAAATGGAATTTCACAAATAGATGTGATCAATACCTCTTGTTTCATTCTGTGCTTTCCTATTTTTATGTCAACCTCAGTTACACCTATGATGGGCACCTCCTCCCCATTAAAGTTATGCACTGGACCTTGATTTTCCTTCACTGTGATCTGATTCTGTGGGGATCTCCCTTCATTGATACTCTTTACCAGCTCCTTGGACATAATTGTGGCCTGTGCGACAGTGTCAATCATTGCAAATGTTTGGCATTTTTCTTCTACAGTGATGGGAGCATAATACCTGTCCTCAACTTCCTCTAATACACATAAGAAGTGTGAATTCTTACTGATTTCAGGACTCACATTTCTCAGGCCTTTTTCACTTTTGGCTAAGCACATTGGTAAATGGAAAGACATTTTTCCCTCCTTTTTACCCATTTCTGCGCGAGAGACTTTATTCATTTCTCCATGTTCAGAGGTTTTTTGGAGTGTGGCCACTGTTCGCATCCAGGTATCATCAGAGACCACATTACAACCCTCCAACTGAACATGTGTAACAACATCATTCAGCAATCTGTCATTGTCTAATTCTGTGCATTTGTGATCATTTAGTGTGCTACCAGCCCTTTCAGCCTCTTCAAAAATATGTGGCTCAAAGAATTCTTCAGGTGATTGGCATATACCCTCCTTTGGAGTATTTCCTTTTTCTGCCTGCGTTTGGTCATTGTTTTGACTGCTCAGGGAAGAAATCATAGCATCCCCACTTACTCCCTTTACTGTTATTCCCCATGCATGAGTCATTTTTCTTAAATCTGTCTCTTTGTTCTCTTGTAGTTTCAGGTTTTCTTATTTCATTTGTACAAATCTCCAATGTTTGATTTAGCTCTAGGTTAAACCGTACCTCTCTTTTAGAAGTATTTGCACTTTCTGTTACATGTTCATTTACTGGCATTTTCACTTTTAAATCATTAGACATCTCAGAGTCATTATGCGAAATTACATCAGAGCAATCTGTCTTTTCGGCGATGTAGGTATCATGAGTACTTTGTCACTTTTCAGAAGAAGCCCCCCGGTCATTGCTATGACCATCAGCCCCCTCCTTTGATGACTGTTTTTGTGATGTACAGAGCTTCCCTATTTGTTCAGCTAACATTTTCACTTGGGCCTCAAGGCACTGGAACCTTTCCATCTCTCTAGAATCCTCCCTCTGTGGCCTAGATCGATATTGGTTGCTTTCTCCCTGATTGGATCTATTCTGATACCTCTCAGGTGAGTGATTTCTATTGGGATAGTTTCTGAACTCTTGATTCATTTGTGGAGGGGAGCGGGGTGCACCCATCCTTTGGTTGTAGTCCCCTGGTGGGGAATCCTTGTACTGACGTGGAGTGTAATTCAAGTTCTGTCTCATGTCCTGTCTCTCATGTTGTGGGTACTGACTCCTATGTTAATTCCCATTATCAGCAAATCGATCCACATATCGGGGTCTATCCTGATTACCATATATCATGGTGTTGGGATCAAATTTGCTCTGTGTCCCCAATGTTTGGTAGGGACCATCATTTCTTTGATCTTGATTTTGTCTCTGATTATAGTTCATACCTGACATATCAGTCCGATAGCCTGCCCGGGGCCTATCTCCTAAATACCTAGGACTGATGTAGCTCTCCCTTTTACTAGGATCATGTGATTGAAACATTGGTGCAGAGTGTGATGACCTTTGTTGATTAACCCTTTGTTCAGGTGCCAAATTATTTTTACCTGGACTTTGAGCAGACTCAAGGGATATTTTGGTTGACCTGATTTCCATCACTGTTGCTGAGGGTTCTTTAGATTTAGGTCTAGTATCTTTCATTTTATCACTTTCTCTACCCTGACAATAGAGTACCTCATATAGTTTTGTGCTTTAATGCACAATCCACTCAAGGGACTTGTCACAATCAAATTCACGAACCAATTGGGATATGATGTCTTTCTGTAGCCCATAGAAGTAGGCGGTTTTAAATTCATTAGAATTGGGGTCAAAAGATACATCAACGCGAGAAAATGCTCTTTTTAAGTCTTGTAAAAACTGGCGAGGGGATGTATTAGGCCCAGCAGTAAGTGTGTAAGCAACTTTCTTTGCCTCCTGTAATGACTGGAAAGGAGAAAAATGACGCCTAATTTCTTTTTCAAACTCCATCCATGTCATATTCTGCTGTTCATTTAATCCCCTTATGATGCTGGCCGTCAGAGCATCTAAAGTTAAATGAAAGTATTGTCTGTACTGTTCCTTAGGTATCTAGAGTGCTTTAAAATGTCATGAACCGCTTCTAAGTGATCCTCAATGCAGCATTCCCCTCCTTTTTTAAATGGTTTGATGAGAGCTTTAATAGATTTCATTATTTTTATGGGGCTACTTGTTGCAATGCATGGAATTGCACTACTTGGTGACTCAATCCTGGTTCCAGGTGTATGGGATTGGTGGCTGCCCCCAATGGGAGTATCAAATCCCCCAAGGGCGCTGCAACCAAGTTCAGTCACCGGCCCAGTCACTGGAGCACTAGCTCTTTGGGCAGAACTAGAATTCACCTCCACTCCATTGAATCTAGTACCCTGCCACCTCTCCTGGGACCTGGGAATGCACATTTGTTGTTCTAAGACTTTGCACTTTTTAAGGATCCTGCGTGCTTCATTTTGCAGATAGTTGTTTTCATCACTCATTTTATTTATTACCTCCTGCATGTCGCACATTTGCATTTGGCATTTATTGAATTCTTTGTTTCTCTTGTCTCTTTCTTGAATCATTTTAACCATTTCTTGCTCTGCACCTTGGAGATCACTTTCTTTTTCAAAATTTTCTTTTTGTAAAATCTGCATTTCTGAAACAATCTCATCTTTATCCTGTCTAATGTGATCCACTAAGGCTTTTAAGTGTACCAATTCTTGCTCACTGTCTTCAAACTGTTTCTTGCTTTTGGACAACTGAATATCAAAATCTCTGCATTTTAATTGCATGTCTTTCTGACATCCTTCTAATTCTATTCTAACATCTCCTCTTTTTTACTTGCCCCATCTAAGTCAGTCTTTAACCTGTTAATTAGCTGGGTATCATTTTCTTGCATTCGCCGGGACCTATTCAAAATAAACCATATTTTGGCGCATAGCCGTATTAAACAGTCTTTCTCTGCACTTTTATCGGCTGCATTCAATAACCTTGTAAGGCAGACCTGAATTATGCTTCCTTCTGCAAAAATATTGTCTAGATTTTCTTTCTGCACCTCACCCTGAATGCGGTCATGCCATTCTGAGGTACTGTTTGATGACCACGTCCCATGTGCAAACAACTTTGCCTCTAAATATTTCTGAGAATGTGGTTTCCCTTTATGACATTCTGAAATTCGTTTTTGGTGACACACTGTTATTATGAAATGGGTTCCCTTTAATGTACAGATGGCAGTGTGAGACACACTTGCCACGCCCAGTAGGTGCTCTATGATCACTTTCCCGGCCAACGCACCATAAATATGTAGGGTATTTTGTATAGATTTGGAGCCTAGCGGTATTTTCTTACCACCAAAATGAAAATAATTCAGTAATAATCACTCTTTGCATTCAGATTAGATTTGGTATATAGTACTACAGTATACATACATTATTTCAGCACACTGATACATTTAGTGGTATACATTATGTTGGTATGTGTTATTGGTGGTATTTCTGGTGAGCATAATTCCTTTGTTTTATATGTGGCCCCAATATCCAGAACCCCTTATTTTTGCTTAGTTTGTTCGTGTGATCACTAGAGAGGCCTCAGGCTTACATTTCAGGAACACCACCTTTTCAATTGGAGTGCCACCATGGGCTGTCCTCGCTGTCTTATCTACGGCAGCGAGCTAACATGCGGTATTTATCACCAACTTATCTACATTGGTGAACTATGTCCAGGGCTTCTCTTTCTGCTGACTTATGTACCTCCAGCAGTAGTCTATTTCATTATATTATTATTATGTTCCGTTCAGAAAACATACACTTATATACTGAATGGAATCATGCACACAGCTACCGCTAAGTATTATTTTTAGCTAGCTTACAAATGACAATTGCACTGTCTAAACCTCTCCCCATATTATCAGTACTGTAATGGTAGATGCACAAATAAAAGAGAAAAATAAAACACACTATCCGTCTGCTTTCAGATATTTTTTGTGTATTATAAAAAATTGCATTTCAACACGATCTTACTCTTTTTACAGAAATAAATGGAAATTGCACAGTAACAACCTTATCTGTAACAAAATGAAAAGAGAGCAGCAAGAACATTTTCAATTCTCAACATTAAACCTGTTGATAAAACACTGGAGTTCCCTCTTCCACGCTGACTGAATAGTTTCGCACACATACACACTGCCCCCACACTCTGTAATATAATTACCAGGCCTGTACAGCATGTGAAGTTCGTCGGCTGGTTGCCTTCTGGAAGTGGTTCAGTGAATTCTTCTTAAATCACCCCATAAAGGACGAGCATCTGCCGTCACTCAAACCGGGGCTTATTGACTGGAATTCCCAGTCTCCGGAGCAGTGCACTGGGATCTGCTTTTTCAATAAGGAAAATACCCAGCCACCAGCCAGGTCTTTCTCCCAGCTGTGTAAAAAGTATTCTCCTCTTCTTTTTCCCGAGATTCATTAGCAAAGCTCTGTTACAGCCTGCCAAACGAGTTCAACCAATGAAATTCTATCATGTCCTACCCTCCTTCTCATTAACAATGGCTTCGCTTATACAGTTGCAACTGTAACCAAACTGATTTCCTGCTTATTCGAGTCTTTGCTTCCTGCAAATACTGTGGACAGAGCGCAGATAGAAGCAAAGAAAAACAAATCTGGATGCGCGTTTAAAATGACTTTCAGAGCCTGTCATTTTCCATTCATTTTGTACTGGAGAACACATTATATTATTAATGAGTTAGAATCATTAGTATTGTTAATAAGGTTAGTTCATTAATCCTCAAATGTGTCTCCTGCAACAGAGGAATTTCAGGTGGAGAAAAAAAAATATGCTTTTAACTGTGAAAAAAAAATATTTGCATTTTAAATGTAGAAATCGTTTTTGACTGAATAGCCTGTTTTCATTTACATGTCCATGTCACACTGGCAACACATGCCTTGCTGTACCGCATTATAGCAATGCACCAAACCCATGCAGTGGTGCTGCATAAAAAATAATGCTAACTACTCTTACAGGTGGCCTCTCACAATCGCCACAGTGTACGCCCCCAACTCAGGGCAGGATGAATACTTGCAGGGGGTTTTGGAGAAGCTAGACCAGTTAACAACAAGGCAGCTAATACTGATAGGATTTTAACTTGGCGTGGCACCCATCCACGGACAGAAGCGCAGACAGGACAGCCACATCTAAAGGCCCATCTAGTAAACTACAGGCTAGCATAACAGAATATTAGCGGATACATGGCATGAACTAAAAGGGGACTCCAAAGGGTATACTTACTACTCACATGTGCACCGAACATTCTCAGATATTGATTACATATTGGTTTCGGAGACACTGCTTTGCCAAGTACGGATCATAGAAAGGGAAACCATATCCCAGCCCGACCACACTCCCCTGCAGCTAGAAACCCAATGGGAGGGGGGGGCCTCTGGAAGTGGCGGTTCCCCTGACATCTGCTGATGCAGTAATTTGCGACGAGATACACAAGTCCATCCGCAACTTCTTTGGGGAAAATAAGACCCAGGAGGTGCAGGAACATGTAGTATGGGACGCCTTTAAGGCAACCATGCGGGGGATGCTCATAGCAAAACAGGCATCTCGAGCCAAACAGGAGAAGGCCCTCCAGGTGGACCTAGAACAGGGGGTTAACAGAGACAGATAGGGGGTAATGATCAGGAGGGAGTATAGGCAAATCAAAGGGCAAATCAATATCCTTCTAGCTAAACAAGCAGTAAAATCGCTCCTATTTTTGAGGAGTAAGTATTACCTCCAGGCAAACAAGACAGGCCGGCTCTTAGCCAGGTAGGTTAAGCAGAAGGAGGCGGCAGGTACAACACGCCACATTCAGATGGTGGAGGGACAGGAAACCACACGTACAGAAGAGATCCTGCAGGCGTTCACAGAGTTCTATACGAGCCTCTACTCTACGAGGCACCGGAGAGGGACCTCCAAAAGGCCTTCTTGATATCTTGCTGGCTAAAAAGATTAGAACAGAGCCAGCGTGACGCTTTAGAAGGGACGATTACGTAAGACGAGATGCGTGCAGGGATCCAATCGCTACAACCAAATAAAGCCCCAGGCCCAGACAGGTACCCCGCCACATTCTATAAAGCATTCCATACCACATTAGTCCCGTTAATGACATCCCTGTTCAACTCCTCCGATACGGGCCGCATCTCCCAGTCCATGGAGGAGGCCAAGGTAATCCTCTTCCCTAAACCAAACAAGAAACAAACCCTCTGTAGCTCCTACCGCCCTACTGCCCTAATAAACCTCAATGCCAAAATCTTTACAAAAAATTCTAACATCTAGAATGGATAAAGTAATCACCGACCTGATCCACCCAGATCAAGCAGGCTTTGTCAAGGGGAGTCAAACGTTTGACAACAATAAGCGAATATCCCACCTGATAGAGAAGTCAAACAGGGCAGTCCGGAGGGCAGGGGGTGTTAGCAGTAGACGCAGAGAAGGCATTCAACTAAGTCAAATGGTCATTCTTGTTTGCTTCCATGGTGGTTATGGGGTTTGGCCCGGGCCTTCTCCACCTGGTCAAAGTCAACTATGGAGCACCACTTATCAGGCTAGCTATCAATGGGCATGTCTCCCAGGCGATAAGGATCACTAGGGGTACTAAGCAGGGCTGCCCATGTCACCATTCCTGTACGCAAACCTTCTCGAACCCTTCCTAGCTAGAATTAGACAGGAGAGGGGAATAAAAGGGATTACATTTGGTGGGGAAGACCATAAGGCAATGGCCTTTGCCGACGACCTCCTAGTCGCGCTAACAGACATGGACACTTCCCTCCGGAGGTTAACAGCACTCCTAGGGAATTTGACAGAGCGGCAGACATGAAGACCAACAACCAAAAACAACAGTAGATTAATGAAAACATTATTGGCTAATGCTTTCACTTTGGTTCGTCTTGCGCTGGTCCAAGAATGTCACCTATAGCGGCACAATACGAATGCCCCCGGCCTTCCCTCTTAATCACGTCCCCAGTTCAGAAAAACAACAAAATAGAACCAGTGTCCTATTCCATTATTCCTAGTTTAAGTATTCAGGCGACCAGCCTGCTTTGAACACTGTACTTTTTTCAAAGTAAATGCTTCAGACCCCCAGGACACTCAGTCAAGAGCATCAAGGGGGCACCAAGAGGCAGGGGCTGGGACAGGCAGTGGTAGCTCGCCTCGCGGCGGACTGCCAGCTCAATCCCAAGATCCAACTACAAGCTTTTTAACTGCAGCAACTTTAATATATGCTATTGGAGTCAACAAAGCAGCTGGGCGAGCCAAGATTGGTCTTGGTCTGATAAATGCACGCATCCCGGGAGGTCCGCGCTCATCAGCATGTATTAGCTCTAGAATTACCACAGTTATCCAAGTAACAGTTGGAGCTATCAATGGAACCATAACTGACTTAAGGTAACATTTGCAGTTTCACTGTACCAGTCGTTTGTACTTGCACATGCATGGCTTAATCTTTGAGACACGCATATGCTACTGGCAGGATCAATGAGGTAGCCGCACCTGCTGGAGGGTGGCAACGGGGGGAGCCGCGCGACTACCTCAGAGCCAACCTTCGCACCCTCTGGAGCTGTTTGCAGGACCCGAGCGCCAAAGAGCATCCCTAGACGTGTGCAGGTCAGGTGGACAGGTTGGTCACGCGGGCGCTGGCGGCAGGGCCTGATCCGCCATGCCACAGGGTGGGTGGGAGGGAGAGGCCAGGCACAACATGAACCGGTAGGGGGGTTTGCCAGCACGCTGCCACTGGTATTGCGACAGAGGGGGTCAGCAACCAACGTGTGTTCCGAACTGCTGGAGAAACGTGCTTGGTGGAGGAGGGGCCGCGTTGGTGCTTGCGAGGGAATCCCGTCTGATCTGACCACTGGGGAGTTGCCGGGCTGCTCGGCCTTCGCTCTGGAGCCACCCACACGAGGGGACCCTCCCCGAGGGAAGCACACCCTTGACACGGTCCGAAGGTAGGTGGAAGCAAATTGCTTGAAACAGCCGAGGCTGGCCAAGCAGTCCAACCCTAGACGGACCAAGTGCACCAAATCGATCCCATGGAGTGCTCGGAAGAGCACCCCCAGCAGGCCAGTCTCTGCTGGTGCATTGCATGGGGCACACCCACCCGGTCGGCCCGGGGTTTTACCATGGAGCCCGGGTTTGGCAGCGAGAACAAGAGGAGTGCAGACCGGTCCCTCTCACCCAGTCTATGGTAATCCGGAGGAAGGTGACTAAATTTTGTCATTGGTGTACCCAGAGTGACAGAGTTGGACCTCTCGGCAAAAGCATTGGGTTCCTTATAGACCCAACTGGAGAGAAATTTCAAACTGACGCGCATCGGGACTTCGAGAGCAGCCCAGCCGTCTGGTCCTTGCAGACATTCCTCTGGCCAATGACCAGATGGCCGGGCTCGGAGATCGGCTATCTGGTAGGTCAATGCATTCTAATAGGACTGGACGGGAAGGGCCTTTGGCCCCCCCACCTGACAAAGGACAGGGGACCAGCAAGTGCCCAAAGGCATAGGCCAGCCCCAATCATCATCCTCGAGCTTTGGCCAGGCCACCTTAGAGTTTTTCTACCCCCTCCACGTAAGAGGTTTTTGATCCACCTTGGAGCTTATCGCTCCGGGGAGGGACAGTCGACCCACATGTGAGACAGGTACCCAAGGCTGGGTGCTTGGGGGGACCAGCACCCCCCAGCCAGCCTGGAGCTTTAGCAGGGCCCCTTTAGAGCTTCTCCATCCAGGGCTCCCCGCGACTGCCGCAAGGCTTGGGGACTCGACCCACACGCACAAGGCTGGCACCCAAGGCCAGTGGGGGCAGCAGCCCCGGCCACCCTGGAGCTCTGGCCTGGGCTGCCTTAGAACTTCTCCCACCACATTAGACCTTTACCCTCCAGAGAGCGACAGGGCTCCCCACGATCACCACCGGGCTTGGGGACAGTCAACCCAGACATGAGACAGGCGCCCAAGGCCAGGACCCCCCCCCCTCGCCAGCCACCCTGGAGCTTTAGCAGGGCCCCTTTAGAGCTTTTCCCTGTGGGGAGCGATGGGAACCCCACCAGGGCTCCCTGCGACTACCACTGGGTTCGGGGGCTTTCGCCCTGGAGCTCTGGCCGGGCCCCCCCTCAGAGCTTCTCCCACCACATTAGAACCTTTCCCTCCAGGACTAACCCACAAACACTGTGGAACTCAGGGCCGGCCATTGCGAGCGCATTTACCCCCACGCCGAGGAAAGGGACCCGCTCAGGGCACCCCTTGACACACGCAGCTGGTCTTGGACCTGATGACACGTGGTTGATACTTGCCCGAGGACCAGGTGCAACCCCCGAACGCCATTGAAGTAAAGCCGGGAATTGCATCACGGCCGCCCTGGAGGCCGCACGGTGGCACTTCCATGCCAACCATAGACAAATGCAGGAGTCAGCCGTGGCAACCACAGCTCGGGCCATCTGCGTATACTCCCCGGGCCAGATGGCCCGGCGGCCGTGCCTGCCCCCACCGTCCAGGGGCACAGGCTTAAGGTACCACCCCTCGTGCTCTGGGGTGGGTGCTTAAGCTGCTGCCTCTCTTCCCCGCCCTGGGCTTAAGGCACCACCACCGCGCACTCGGGCCGGGGAGACACTTCCACGCAAACTATTAAGCCTACTGAACCCGACCGGAGACAAATGCAGGAGTCAGCCGCAACTCGGCCCATCTGGTCCGCCAGCCACAAGTTGGGCCATCTGGGCCTACTACCAGGCCAGTTGGCCCAGTGGCCAGCCAGGCCTGCCCCGACCCCACCATCCAGGGGCACAGGCTTTAGGTACCAACCCCGTGCCTTAACCCAGGGTGCAGTTCATCCCGCAGCGCCAGTTCTGCTTACCAAAGGTTGCCCACTGAGCACTTTCATACAATACCCGGCTCCACGCCAGCCAGCCGGGCTTCCTACCCATTTAAAGTTTGAGAGTAGGTTGAGATAATTATGGCCCCAAGACCTCTAATCATTCGCTTTGCTAGATAAAACTGGGATTTCCGTGCGCCAGCTATCCTGAGGGAAACTTCGGAGAGAGCCAGCTACTACATCGTTCGATTGGTCTTTTGCCCCTAGACCCAGGTCAGATGACCAATTTACACATCAGGACCGCTACAGACCTCCACCAGGCCGAGTTCACATCTCTCTGACAGAGCGGGCGAGACGGGTCGGTGCAGGGCCCACTGCGACAGGATGCCACTGCAATCGGCGAGCACCGGCCCTCAACATCATTACATCACAGGGTTTCATTCGGGCAAGTGTTATACTCCTTGGTCAGTGTTTCCAGACAGGTCGGGTGGTTAACTGACATCACCTCAGACCCCTGGCACCTTTTGTGGGCCTCCCCACCCGGCAGCACGACGTGGTCGGGGTGTATTGAGGGCAGTCCATCAGTCACATGACGAGCCCCGTCTCCCGTCGCCACTCTAGCGACCCCCAAGAGGGGCCAGGATGGTTGCCGGATAAGGGCGCGGTGGCGGTCTATCTCCCTCATCCCTGTGGACACAGCAAAACTGTCAGGTGGCTGTAACACTCTCTGCTGGAGCAGAGAGCCACCTGCCCTTGGGGCCTTCCCAGCCGGTCGTGGTGCACAGCTACAGAGGAAATGCACCCTGCTGGGGCTGGATGTGCCCCGGCCGCAGACCCGCAAGGGCCTCCACCGTTCCAGGTGACCAACCTGCCTGCTGTGTTGGGGTCTGTGCAGTCCGCCCACAGGATTCATCAGTTTACCGCTCAACCGTTTCACACCCTCTTGAACTCTCTTCAAACTTCTTTTCAACTTTCCCTTACGGTACTTGTTGGCCACCAGTCTCGCGCCCGTATTTAGCCTTAGACAGAGTTTACCACACGCTTTGGGCTGCATTCCCAAGCAACCCGACTCCAAGACGACCTGATCCCAGGGTGCAAGAGGCCGCCATCGGCCTAACACCTTCCGCATGGTGAGACTCGATCAGAAGGACTTGAGCCCCCTGAGCGATGCCGGGGAGTCAGTCTTTTATACGCCACATTTCCCACCCCTGCCACTGAATGGGGATTCAGTACTGGGCTCTTCCCTTTTCAGACCCTCTGGGATTTTGTGGCATGAAATGGCAAATTTTGCGGCACGAAATGGCAAATTTTGCAGCACAAACCTTTATTTATGGCGGCATTTTTGCAACACAATTTCTATTGACTGGAGGATGCAAGATTGGTACATTGCAGCAAAGAGGCAGTGTGCAAGGCTACAAGAGAGCCAGGGTGTCAATATATGTATATTTTGTTCAAATAGGAAGAGTCCTAGATGTCTCTGGCTTGGCAGAACAGGGTTTGTTTTGGCTACATTTTCTGGTTTAATGTGCATGTCTATTTAATATTATTAACATTATTAATCATTATCAGTTGTAATGCTGAAAATGTTCCCCTTCTATGTTCCCCAATCCCGCAAACACCGAAACACCTCTCACCCAACACACCTCACACGTCTCACCAATTCCCCATTACAACTTGTATTTTTGAACCTCACGATCAGTCATACACATACTCACATGCTCTGTCACACTGCCAAGTCACAATTTGCGCTCTCTAGTCCCTGCCAAACTCCAAATCATACTACCAACTCACACTGTACGCTCCCCAATTCCTCCCGCAGTATACAGTCCTTCATTATTGCATGCTACTTCTGCATCTTTCATCGGTCCTCCCATTCTATCACACTCTTCCCTCATCCTTTCTCCCAATCTGCAGCTTACTGCCCCTTTCTGGCCAACCCCTGTCTGCTTTTGGGCCACTACTACCCCTGAGCCCACGTTCCTTCCACTTTCTGTACCTACGCACTCTCTCTGATTATTGGCCCACTGCCCCACTGCATCCGCTCTGCTCTCTTGCCCACTGCTTCTCCCTCTGATCTCCTTTTGATTTCTTGCCTACCATGCCACAGCTCACCTATTACTCACCCTCTCACTCCTTTTTCTCACATATCGTGATCATTTTTAAATGTTTGAAGAAAACTGTAGATTTTGGCCTAAAAAAATGGGGCATCTAAAAATAGAGCAGAGGACGTGCTGTTTTTAGATAACCCATTCAGATGTCCTTTGTAGATCGGACTGCTTTTTTTGTTTGCCCAAGTGATGAGATGTGCTTGCGCATTTCATGACTTGAGTCCAAAAAAAAAAAAGTTCAGAAACTGGCCCCTTGAATATTTTCTTTTTTTGAATTTTTTTTAAACTTCCATTTTTGTGGGTGTTTTTGCAAAAACGGCAATTTTTGCGCTTTTTTGCAAAAACAGCCGTTTTTCGCAGCATTTTGCGGGATCGCAATAAGCTGGAGGGTCTGCCTTTTCACTGACCGTTACTGAGGGAATCCTGGTTAGTTTCTTTTCCTCTGCTTAGTAATATGCTTAAATTCAGATGGTCACCATGTCTGATCTGAGGCCGTGGTCAGGGAGCACAAAGCTCAGGGCAGCTTGCCTCGGGCCCGTACTGGAGGGTTGCCCCAGCTCTGTGCCTCTGGCGCAGGCGAGTGTGCTCTGTCCCAATCTGCGACCGAAGCCCACATAGTCACGAGGTCCGCGCTCCATGGTCATCCTGCGCCGGCGGCCGTGGGACACCAAAGACGGCCGTGCAGCCAGGTGCCCTGCGGTAGGGTGAAGGTGCGCCAGGCTTTTTTAAAGCCTGCTGCCGATGCCACCACCACATCCAGGGCGCGTCGGCCACCCGGCCCTCCCAAAACCAGCATGAGGCAGGGAAACTGGGGAGGCCAGGATGCGTCGGCAATGAGCTTGCGTGCCAGATCCAAGGATCCAGCAATGGTGCTGATCGGGGTCTGACCTTAGGGGGATGATTGGAATGGGGTCCCTGTGACAGCCCCAGCCACGCCCGTGGGAGGGAACCCCGGGGCGATTGATGTACAAGCGACTCTCAGACATGCTTAGCCCCGGGAAAAACCCAGGGCCACATGGTGCGTTCAACGTGTTGATCAATGTGTCCTGCAATTCACACTAATTCTTGCAGCTAGCTGCGTTCTTCATCGATGAACGAGTCGAGTGATCCACCGCCAAGAGTCACAGGCACATTTTTTTTGTTCCAGACGTTGGCCTGACCCTGCCGGTGCAGGAAAGGTCGGGGGAGGTAGCGCCGCCTCTGGCAGGACAGCCCAGCGCCCTGTCTAGCTCGGCCGAAACCATTGTGGTTTCAACAAAAAAAAAATACAAAAAACCAGGTGCTCAGCCTGGGAAGCCTGACCACCACCTGCAGCAGCACAGCGCTTCCCAGGGGGATGGAGGTAGGCCGTTCCGCCACCTGCCTACCCGGCCCGATCCACTCATCCTTCCCCGACCCCTTCTGCTTTCCTTTGGCGGGGGCTGGGAGACGGACAGCGAGGCGGGCCAGAGACAGCACAGACAGGGGGTCGGGTGGGACCGCTGGAGTCTTCAAACCCCAGCCCGGCCGCATAGGGCCCAGCTCCAGGTACCTGGGCAAGAGGGAAGGTCACCCACTGTGCCAGCGGGCCTGGCCATCGCTCACCCACAGGCGGCTGGAACCTTGGCGCCCACCGTCAAATAAGCCAGCTGCACCATGGCTCAGGGCTCATGCCTGGCGTGCCGGTCCCGTTTGCCTGGGGAGGCGCCCCTTGACAGTAGTCAGGTTTCCCTCGGCTCCCGGCTGCCACCACTCGGGGCTTCCCTGCTGACCGGGGTGTGCCCACCAATGCCCGCCCGCTGGCAGGTCAGAGAGAGGAGTGCGTGCCCCCGGCCAGCGCAGAGGCGGGCTCAGTGAGGAGAGGGGGCTGCGCAGGGCTCCCTTTCTGGTGCGTGGTTGGGGACATCCCCGGCAGGTTAACCCAACCCTGCCAGGCATCCCCAGTCATCTGCTGTGGTTTGCATGTCTGGGATGCAACCGAGGTCGGGCCAATGGCACTCCCTCCCGCTGCTCCGCTGTTAATGATCCTTCATGCCCCCACCCACAAGCAGATACCATTCACACTCAAATGCCCCATTTCTCTTTCCAAACACACGTTCCAGATTCAAATGCCACCTCCCTCCTGACCTGCATGCCACCATCCCTCCATCCGAACCCACACAAAGACACTAACATCCGTCCCTCCATACCTACACCAAGATGCTCCACCCCTCAGAGCAAGACCCATATGCTTCACCTCTACCTCCAGACTCAACTCGGATGGCGCCATTCGCTCTCTCTCTCTATACCCACACTCAATTACCCCATCCCTTCGACACACATACTCCCACCACTCCAATAAACCAGCATCCTTCTCTCCAAACATACCCCATCCCTCCTCCATTCACACCCAGATGCCCCCTTCCTTCCCACCAGAGTGCTCCAACCCTGACCCACATGCTCCACCATTCCCTGACATGCCCCATCATATGCCCTGTCCCTCCATTCCAGATCAACAATGCCCCCTCCGATCCAGACTCCAAGATGCCCAATCCCTTCCTCAAGACCCATACCATGATGGCCCATGCTCCTTCCACACAGAAAGATGCCCCTATCTGTCCTCCGACCAATGTGCCCCATCCCTCCCTCCAGATGCACACCAATGTGTCCTATGCCTCCCTTCACACCCACAGCAATGTCCCCATCCCTCCCTCCAGACCCACACCCATGTGCACCATCCGTTCCTCTCAGTCCCACCCCAATATGTCCCATCCCTCCCTCTCAGAACCACACCAAGATGCCCCATCCCTCCCTCTAGACCAATACCATAATGCCCATCCTCCCTCCACATAGCAAGATGCCCCTTCCCCTTGCATCAGATGTCCATGTGCTGATCCTGAATCACATGCAGACAGCCCCAGCCAAACCCCTCTAAAACCACCCATCCTAGTATGCCCCATCCGCCCAGACCCACACCAATGTGCCCCATCCCCTCCTTCCAGACCCACACCAATATGCGGCCATCCCTCCCCAGACCAATGTCCCCGTCCCTCCCATCAAACCCACACCAATGTGCCCCCACCACCTCCCTCCAGAGCCACACCAAGATGCCCCGTCCCACTTCCCAACCCACACCTAGATGATCCATGCGACCCTCCAGACCCACTGTGCCCCATCTCTCCCTCCAGAAACACACATGTGCACCATCCCTCTGCCCAGATCCACACCAATGTGCCCCCACCAACTCCCTCCAGAGCCACACCAATGTGCCCCCACCACCTCCCTCCAGAGCCACACCAAGATGCCCCGTCCAACTTCCCAACCCACACCTAGATGACCCATGCTACCCTCTAGGTCCACTCCACTGTGCCCCATCTCTCCCTCCAGAAACACACCCATGTGCACCATCCCTCTGCCCAGATCCACACCAATGTGCCCCCACCACCTCCCTCCGGAGCCACACCAAGATGCCACGTCCAACTTCCCAACCCACACCTAGACGACCCATGCCACCCTCCAGACCCACTGTGCCCCATCTCTCCCTCCAGAAACACACCCATATGCACCATCCCTCCGCCCAGATCCACACCAATGTGCGCTCACCACCACCCTCCAGAGACACACCCATGTGACCCCACCACCTCCCTCCAGAGCCACACCAAGATGCCACATCCACCTAGATGACCCATGCCACCCTCCAGACCTGCTGTGCCCTATCTCTCCCTCCAGAAACACACCCATGTGCCCCCACCACCTCCCTCCAGACCCACACCAATGCGCCCCTTTCTCCAGATCCACACACATGTGCCCCATCCAACCAGACCCACACCAGCATGCCCCTATGCAACCATTCAGACCCCACCAAGATGCCCAGTCCCTCCCTCTAGTCCAATACCATAATGCCCCATCATCCCTCTAAATAGCAAGATGCCCCTTCCCCCTTGCAACAAATGCCTGTGTGCCAATCCCGAATCACACACAGGTAGCCCTAGCCAACCTCCTCTAAAACCATCCATCCTAATAATCACACGCTCATGAAACATTAAATCACTCTATTAGCCCCGTTGATCAGTTAAACACCATTATACACTGTCTCCCTGTTCCTTTTCTTAGCCCTCCATACCCTTCATGTTGAATAGATGCGCATGATTTTTTAGAATAAATGTAATTTCCCGCTCCCCTATCGAAATCGGGCGTCTTGCAGGAACGGTCACGGTATCCGGAAGAAAATGGCAATTGTATTTACAGCCAAGAGCACACAGGTTGCTGCTGTTCCTGCAACCTGGCAGCCAGAGCCGTAGAAACATTCCTGCCGTCGCAATGAAAATGCCCAACCTAAACGCTGCAAACAAAAGGCTGGCAGGGTCGCCAAAGAAAATGCCCACCCCATCCGCTGCAAGAAAAAAGGCTGGCAGGGTCCGGTTGCACTTGCACCGGCAGCAAGAGCCTTCAGAATTGTCCTCAGCCGCTCACTGTACGTGCTCGGAAGCGCTGCGGCTTCACTGCTACGGTCGGAATCACAGGAGGACATCAGAGTCACGTGAAGAAGAGGGGGCGGGCCGTTGCTATGGTCCTTTTCTCGGATGGGAACTAGTCGCTAGCATTTCCCATCTGAGAAATGGCCCTAACAACCGATGGTCCGTTTCTCTGATGGGGAACCTTTGCCAACGACTTGTGGGACACGTGACTACACGTCAAGCATGTCCTAGAGTGTGGGCGGGCTCTCGGATGTTTTGGTCGAGGTACCCGCAGGAAAGGCAAATGCCTCAACAGCGTGGCTGTTCAAAGTTTCTTGCCCTCAAAATGTGCAGAATCCCGGAACTGTGGCACAGATGAGCAGGATAGGATTTCAATAGAGAAGCAGCTGGGCTAGTCAAACACTAAACTGCAAAGTAAGTACAGACAGGTTTTAGTGAGTGAGAATTGGGGTTGGGGATTTGAAAAACCTGCACGTGCCCAACTGAATACATGCCAACATTTAGACCCACTTGGGAGGGAGACGTACATTTCCCCATAGGAATGCATTGGGGCTACAGTTATATTAGGCGGGAGACCATGAAAAATAGCAATATTTGTCACCAAAAAATCGGGAGGGCTGGTATGTATGCAACTGTCACGAATCATTTGGGAGCGTGCCACACCACGAGTGCTGGGCGTGGCCTAGCAGGAGCAAATCCATGCATGTTTGTGGAAAAGGCGAGCCCATGTAAGTGCATTAACTATCCTAGTTGCACTCACTTTTTGGTTTTGGCGCTTTGTGGTGGTGCAAGCCACCAAATTTCGTTTAAAACAATTGTTACTAGAAAAAAGGGTTTCCAAGAAGCAGTCTTCGTGGTTGTCATGGAAATTATACAATCGCCAATGCACTAAGTGTAATACTTGGATGCAATCCAATAGTGGCTTGTTTAACATATTTTCTCCCAATCGGGAGTGCTGTCACATGTCTGTGTGACTGGAGCTGTGGAGTGATCTGGTTTCCAGATGTAGACTGAGTCAGCCAGGCAGGCGTCCCTTCTCCGGTCCTGTCCGTCCCGTCATTGCGCTGCCCCCTCAACCCCCATCTGAGCTAGGATACCGGGTGGAACATCTCCTCCTCCTCCTCCTGCTGCTGCAGAGGTATGCCGCGAGAAAGTGTGTTTACTTTGGCTGTGAGAAATGTCTTTACTTGAAATGTAGTCGTCTTCCGAGGGGCCTGGGGGTTGTGTTAAAGCATATAAATGCTGCTGCTGCCGCCGTTTGTACCCGCTGAGTCCTATGTGTAGTGTGCAATCGAGGTGAGCGATAATATAAATACTAATAATAAAACGTCTTGCAGAGGACTGCCGCGAGGAACTATGCTTACTTAAATTGTTGACTGAAATGTACCTTCCGAGGGGCAGGTGGTTATACCAAAGCATATAAATATTGCTGCTCGCTCGCACAGTTCAGCATCAAACTGTTTGTCCTAGCTCGTCTTTTTAAAAAAAATATTAAAAAAAGAAAAACACATTTCTAATGTTTCCCCTTCAGAATGTCAGCGCGTTGCACCGAGCACATACTGTCCTAGCACAGACCCCCTCTGTCCATACTCTGGTGCCATCCTATCCAGCTTTAAGAACCCCCTCATCCACTCCATCTGTTTCAATCCCTCACTCTGACCGTAAGAAAATAGCTAGGAAATGCTGTCTGGGGATCTCCTCTCCTGATTAGATATGTCTGTGGGTGACAGTTGTGTTTGTGTAAGGTATGCAAGTTTGAGACCTCTGGAACCTCTCCTGCCTTTCCCCCATCTACAAGGACATCCCTCCCATTTCATGTTCCCCGCCCCCCTCCATTAGTTTAAAAAAACAGAATTATTTTCTCACATAGTCGATTTTGCCTTGAAATAATTTTTTGTTAATAGAGCTGCTTTTCTTTTAATTGACGCCTCACCTCCTCACGTTTCTTCTGCTGATTTCTTTCGTTTGTGTTTATTCTTGTTCCACCTTGTCCCGCCAACGATCTCTGCCTTAATGCCAGTAAGACTGAGATTCTCCTCATCGGCACACCGTCACCCTCCTTTCTTGTCACTCTGTGGCTGGCCTCCCTTGGCCCTCCTTCTACCCCCACCTGCGAGACTAAGAACCTCTGGGTCATCTTCGACTCCACACTTTCCCTTTCTGCCCACGTCTCTGATGTCTCTAAAAAGTCAAACTTCCAACTGCACCTCCTCAGAGGTATTCTGCCTTTCCTCTCCTTCCCCCAGAAGCTCACTGTCTCTCGAGCACTGGTTCTCTGGTCTGGACTTCTGCAACAGCCTCTTTCTAAATCTACCTGCTTCTACTCTCCGCCCGTTGCAACCCATCCAGAACAGGACTGCAAGACCTGTGCCTCAAGCCCTGGGATCGTATCTCTCCAACCCTGCAATCTCTTTATTGGCTGCAAGAATTACATTCAAGACCCTTTGCATTGCCCACAAGGCTTTCTGGGGCCTGGGTCCAAAATACCTTCAACTCCCCCTCCATAAATACCTTCCTTCTCGATGTCAGTGGTTTCTCAAAGAAACAAGTTGGAGGTAGATCTGTCTTCGGCTGGGGCCTCCATCTGCAACAGCCTCCCTGCCACTCTGAAACTTGAGAACCATCTCCAGTTCCGGAAGCACCTCAAGACCTTCCTCTTTGCTTCTGCCTTCTCTCCACCTCTCCCCTGCAGATCTGTTCTGCTTCGGTATCGTGCTCCTGGTTACCCTTTGATTTCGGGCCCAGGTACTTACCCACCGTGCCACACACCCGCACTGCCTCCTGGAAACCCTTGCACTTGGGTCTGTATCTGTAACTCTACAGCCCCCCCACCCCCTTTTTTCTTCACTTAATCAGATACCTCTGTCTGTGCCTTAAACCTAGCACTTGCCCCTTGCTGGCTGCACTACCACTTGTTGTTTATTTATCTATGCTCAGCACTTTCCCCCTTCCCTCTCCCCCGCACTTGCGCATTCTCAATGTCACTGGGCCTAGTAAGAACGTTGTTTTTGTTCTCCCTTGTTCCCCTCTCTTGCTTCGTCACGCTCGGAAACACTTGTGTATGAGCGCGATACAACAAAAATATATCTTATCAACTTTTTAGTGCTGCTTGCTTAGAAAGAGCAGCCCGCTCTGGTTCTTGAAATGTATCCCACAGTGGATATTACAATATCCTCAATTTTTCCCTGCCCTCTAAACAACAAGGCTTTTGCGATGGGCTGGTTCAACTTCCATGCTGTTTTGTCTTGATTGCGTATGATTAGGTGTGACCACGAGACACGCATCTCCACCTCGTTTGAAGCTGTGAAAACAGAACCCTTGTCATCAGTCATTCATGTCAAAACTCCCCCCTAGGCTGTCTCTCAGCACTAAAAAACAGGCATGCATAGGTTCATGTGCTTATCAACATGATTAAACCTATATAGTCAGGATTTGTAAAGTTCTTAGACTCAGAGATATCACTCTGATGCATTATACGCTTGATACAGGAGTTATCATGTTAATGCATTTAATATGACCCCCTATCTTCTCAGGGTTCTTATTTTCATTAAAAAAGCTAAAGCAAAAGCAGATATAACATAACATCATACCTATGAACAAGATTGCCATGTGGGCAAAGAGCATGTTTGAATGGTTAATAATAGAACAAGGGGTGGTTTTAGTTTAACAGCTGGGGTAACCTTTATATCTCATTAAGCTTTGCTACACCATACTATATGCTATCAGTCTCCATGCACACTGCAAGCCCCCACCTGTCACTCGCGTTTACTATACTTTAAATATTTATAATGCGCAAACATTGGACCCATGGGCATCCGGGCGCAACAACACAGGAACATAACAAAAATGACAAAGCTATTCAGAGCCAGACTAATATTAAGGAATCAAACATGCCAGATCCAATTAACAAGAATGTTTTTAGTTTCTTCTTGAAGAGATCAATTGACTTCTGACATCTGAGTTCCAAGGCAGGTCATTCCAGGCTTTAGGGTCTGCAATATAAAAGGCCCCCTTTTCAGCCCTCGCGGTTCTGCATCTAGGAAGCATCAACTGCTCCTGGCTACTGGATCTAAGAGTTCTCCAGTAGGTTTTTTCAACCAGAAGATCTTGAAGGTAGTGAGGCATTTTGCCCTGTCTGCATTTATGAGTAATTACCAGTAGTCGAAAAAAGGACCCTTCGCTCAACTGGGAGCCAGTGCAACGCCCGAATAGCCATTGAGACATGGTCTCTCTGAGCAAGTCCCATAACCACATGCACTGCCCCATTCTGAACCACCTGCAGCCTGTTGTTACTGTCAGTTTTGTTAATCCCTGCTAGCAGGCTACAACAGTAGTCTAGCTTGGCCCCTACGATCGCTCTTGCAATGGTTTCCGCATTGTTTTGGGTAATAAAAGGTTGGAGATGGGCCAAAAGCTTAATATAGTAAGCTGATGCTGACACAAGGCTCCCAACATGTGCCTTCATATTGAGGTGTTGGTCAAATATCACACCTAATGTTTTGACCTTCTTTTGAGGAACTATCTTTACGTCTCCAATAAGAAAGCTCTCATAGGTCGGACCAAGCTTCTGTATCGTGCAATGGGATCCAAAAATCAGAAGCTCAGTCTTCTCTCTGTTCAAAGCCAGATTATTATAAGCCATCCGGCACTCTGAGGGCATAGATCCTATTCAACTCTGCTTCGTCAGTATCATATGCCCCAGAGAGAGGGATGACACTCTGCGTGTCATCCATGTAGTTTGTGAACACCACTCCCTCTTGTTCCAGGAGGGCAAAGAAAGGTGCCATAAAGATATTGTATAAACAAGGCGATACGCGAGATCCCTATGGAACACCATATTTTAAGGTATTAGGCAGAGCTTCTGCCTTCTTATAACATACAGTGTTGTCCCGATTACATAGGAAGAAAGCTATCCACTGAGCTGCTGATGGCGAAAAATTGGCAATGTCCCTCAACCTAGTGATCAACCAGGTTGAAGGCCGCCGATAAATCTAGTAGCATTAGCATGAAAGCTTTTTTTTTTTATTCATATGTTCCCAGTGCCTGGACTTAAGTTCGAGTAATGCAGTCTCCGTTCCAAACACCTGCTTAAACCTGAATTGCTGGCTATTCAGAATAGAGAATTTGTTAAGGTGATCTGCTATTTGCACATACGCCATCCAATACAAAATCTTTAGCAGGAATGGAGTATTAGTGATTGGCCTATACTTAAGCGGCACATCCTTGGGTAAACCAGGTTTTTTCAAAATAGGTGTTAACCAGCCTTTTTTAGTTCCTGTGGCACTAACCCCCTCCATGAGGAATGTGTTCACAAATTTCCAAATGACTCCAAGAAAAGTTGGTGAGCAGGTTTTAATGATAATGGCTGAGCAGGGGTCACCCTTGCACTTTGTGACCTTTAACTGTTCCACTATAATAGCCAATTCAGCAACCATTATAGCAGAAAAGCCGATTTGAGGGATGGAAGAACACCTGACCGAATCCACAGTCACTGCTTCACACAAATCCATAGTTTGGTTTTCCTTTTTCCGGGCTTATCTGTCATGCTACCATCAAGCTTGCCCTGCACGGCTTCCTGAGTATCTGAGCACCAGACCGCATCCTTCACTAACAGACCAGAATCAGAAGAATGAGTAGCTTCTTGCTCCTTCAGAATTTTAAACAGCTCTTTTATATCAGACTGTGCATTCAGAATCCTGGAATTGAAGGAGTATTTTTTATTTTTTATTTTTTTGCGTCGATGTTTCCTAGTCTATATGTTTTGACTGCTCCTTTATAAGCTGCCAATGCTAAGTGAGTGGGGTTGTTTCCACATATAGAAATGTTTAAGGGTGGTAGATTTGAGTTTTTTTTTAATTTCGGGGAGAACCAGGAATGGTGCTTTATACTTTCCTTATGCGATCTCGGTTTAAATGGCGCTAGCAAGTTAGTGACATTATCCAGGTTTGATACAAGAGTCTTAACTCATCCGAGGATTTTAAATGGCTGAGATTAAACAATGGGCTCAGCAAGCAGAGGTTTGATTCGCTCTAATGTAAGATTCTTATGGTTTCTTGCATTAGCTCCTTGATCCTTGAGTACTGCCTCACTTAACTTTTATGGGAAATTGCGCCTGTATTGTAAAGTGGACAAAGTAATGATCAGACTAAGGGCAAGGTGACACAAGAAAATCCTTTGAAACCACCTTACACACTAACTTTCTATGTTAAAGTGTGCTGTATGTTTGTAGAACATCTTTCATTGCTACAATGGCTACAAGTCGTGTAAGATATGAAAAGCTGTCGTCAACTTAAATTAGTCTTAGTTCATGTCACCCCCCTTATGACAGTTGTCATAGATCAGAGATTTGTAGCACTGTAAAGCCATCATTAAACACTTTGCAAAACAGGCCACCTATGTTGGTGGCAAAAATAAAGCGTGCACATCCTAGCAATGGTGAGTTATGATTACTGCATGCAAAAGTAATGAGTTGCTTGGTGAATACATGAGCGCCTAGATACATATTGTCGGTGCTACAAAAAATCTAATGAATAAATGCATCACACTTCGAAACAGTTAGCGGTTATTGCTAACACAAGCATAAATGAATACATGCATTTAACAGTGAGGTATTCAAGATACGTACAATATACTGTTACTGGAACTAGCTAAGAAGACCTGAATGTATGTATTTAATGTGAGGTATCTAGGTTAATTCAAACTCCTTACTGGCAATATTTTCAAGGTAAGATAATGGATTCTTTGAGAATCCATTAGAAATTAACAACCAGCATAGTTTGGCCCTGACTTTCTGACCCAATGCAGTTTAGAACGTGTGATTTTGAACTCCTGAACTCCAGTCAGAGCCAACACACAGCTAGAACCTCCAAGTACAACCTCAGGAGTTATACCCTCACCAGAATCATTTTTAGGAGAAGGAAAGCCAGACGAGGCAAAAAGAAAACCCAGACAGAAAAACAAACATTAAAAGAACCTATAATTATCCACATCTCATCCAAACAACTTTCACAATCACAAATGGATACTCTAAATTTGGGCCTATCATTTATACCTACAAACAATACAAGTTTGTTTGAAGAAGTGAATTTATTCAAATTAGTTCGCAAAATGGAACTAAACATTTTCTTTGAAAATCTCGCTGAGGATACCCAGGATAAAGAGACTCCGGACTATCGGTAGATGAGAAGTAAAAGTAATTTTCATCCCCAAGTCAATCATCCCTTGGTTAACTTATTTAAAACCAAAACCACTAAAGCACGGAGATGTCTTACATATGCTGCTTCACACAAACAGAATATCAGAAAGCATCAGTTGAAAATGATCAAAGATCTAGCGGATGACAACAGCCTAACAATCAAACAGGCGGACAAGGGAGGAGCCCTGGTTATTATGGACACCTCTTTATACAATGAAGGATGACATAAATTATCAGATCGTAACACCTATCTGACATTGGAACATGACCCCATTTCATCAGTAAAAGAAACCATTAAAAGTGTCATTGATAAAGCACAGGATATGAATTGGATCTCAGAAAGAACAAGTGCATTTTTTACCAATAAACATCTGGTGACTCCCATCTTTTATGGCTTACCAAAAATTCACAAAAAAAACCAGATCCACCTCCAAGGCCAATTGTAGCCGGGACAGATAGTATCTTTCAACCTTTAGCTGTATACCTGGACACAGCATTACAACCGTTGGTACAAAAGACTCAAACTTACCTTTAAAGACACGACTCATTTTTTACAAACCATCAAAGTACTAAATATAGACCAACCAAACTTACTGTTGTTTACAATGGATGTCCGCAGTCTGTACAACTCTATCCCACACAATGAAGGAATCGAAGCCCTAGAATGGTTTTTACTTAAACATGAGGAGATCAATATTCATAAAACATTTACGATTGAACTCATAAACATCATTCTTTACAATAACTATTTCCGGTTTAATGGCCAGTACTACCTACAAACATGAGGGACCTCAATCGGCTCATCGGTGGCCCCTTCATACGCAAATATATTTATGTATCACTTTGAATACACCCAGGTCATGGAAAACCCAATTTGGAGACATAAGATCAAAAGTTGGCTAAGATACATTGACCATATCTTCGGAATTTGGATTGGCACAGAGACAGAACTTTTGCTTTTCTGGGAATATCTCAACAGCTGCAATGATAGGATCAAATTTAATATTGGAATTGGCAAATTAGCAATCAATTTCCTGGATGTGACAATTGAAATCATGGATCTAGGCCTAAACACCCGTATCTACAGAAAACCCACAGATGTCAACAGCTCTCTTCGTTGTCATAGTTTCCACCCAAAAAACCTTAAGGAAAATGTACCGTATAGCCAACTATTGAGGTTCAAAAGGATTATCTCGGATGCAGAGAAACTACAAGAGGAATATGCAGTATTGAAATCCAGATTTACGGACAGGGGTTTTCCCGAGGAACTTCTAGATAAGGCAATATTAAGAACAGAAGCACAAAAAACTCTTAGGCCCCAAAGTAAGAAAAGAAAAAAACAACTTTATACATACTTTAAGATACTCTAGCCAAAGCTTTCAAATCAAGCGTATAATACACAAAAATTGGGACCTCATCAAATCGGACCCGAGTCTGAACCAACTCTTCCCAGAACCACCCATGCTTGCGTACAAAAGGGGAAGCAACTTTAGAGACAAATTGATAAAAGCTGAGAAACCCAAGCAACAAACTCAAACCTGCCTAAGTAGACCAAGAAATGGTACCTTTCCTTGCTTAAATTGCCAACATCGCTCCAGCGTGATAAAAGGAGACCACATTCGGCACGCTAACACTGGGAAGAAAATCCCACTAAAACATTATGCGACCTATGATTAAAAATATGTCATTTACGTGTTACGCTTCCCGTGTGGAAAGTACTACGTGGGAAAGACAGCAAGAAGAGCTAAAGATGGACTGAGCACAAGTCGAATATCGGGTGGGAAAAAACCATCAAGTCACCTGTGTATAGACATTTCAGAGATCACCAAAAAAATATCTCACAAATGAGAGTAGTGATGAGGATTACTACCTTGGTGTTGAGACTAAAGGTTGGGGTAGGCGTGGGGTGCTGCAGTTTGTGAGGTAACATGATATGGCAGCTACAGGGGCAGAGACTTCAATTCCCAGCAGCCCCTGGGCGCTTTGTAGTCATGTCCTTCCGTGCGCGTTGCCAGCTGAACTCAATCAGGAGGGGCTTATCAGCCGGCAACGACCAAGACAGGTGCGGCTTATTTTGGTGTTTGAGGAGGACAGAGGAGGTTTCGCGTGCAAGATACCAGCATGACGGCTTGATGATTTGCAGACCGGAGGGGCATGCAGGTCGGAGAGAGGAAACGCTGCCGGCTGTTTATTTATGCTGCGCCTTCTTCGGTTAGTCCCAAGGGGCTCCCAGGCTAAAGCTAAGTACTACGGGGAGCGGGCATGACGCTCGGATTTATGGCTTACTAGTTTTCCCAGTTAAAGTGTGCTTGGAAAGCAATTACCCCTGCATTTGTGAACGCACGTTTTTTTAAAAATATTGAATCAAACGTGCTAAGAGGAAAACGTTTTTGAACCTTGGTGCAAAACACTGATCTTTCTTTGATAATGAGCATGAACTTGGCATGGGAAAGGTTGCACAAAATCCTGGGCTCTGAAAATATTCATCCTAGAGGACACGTATCAAGTTTTGGGCAATGGTTCTAGTGCTGCTAACTTGGACTGTATACAGAGTGCTAACTTTTGTGTATGTTCATGTGTCTGCTGCTTGCCCAAAAGGGCCATGTGTTTGTCTTTTCATGCAGGGATATTACCCCCTTGTTTGTTTTCATTCCGCTTGAAAGCTTATTGCTCTTTATGTGTTCATGTAAGGTGGTGCATGTATTAAGGTGTGCCTAACTAAGTCAAAAGCAGGGGGTAGGTTTTATGTGACATGCAAGTGTGCGAAGAGGCAAGTACGGATTAGTGTGTCAGGAGGGTATATTCCCCGGTGTAGTCAGATTAGGTTTTACCCTGTGCTTCCCCATTCCTATCCAAACTCGTTGTTCCCGAATTTCTTTTCCGAATTCCTCACCCTATCCACAACCTCTCCCTAATCCCTCTCCTCCCCCCCCATTGGCTGCCATGTGGTGTCCTGTGTATATACTATCGGGTACCTGTGCCAACCACGGTGGGAGGGGTTGATTCATTCGGCTTCTGTGGTTCGGGAGAGAGTGTTGAGCTCTCGTCCCTTATAAGGTGTGATTGTGACACTTGACCCCTTTTTATAAATGACCATTTGGAGAGCAATAACAAATAACATGATCTCTACCTAATACAGATTCATACTAATCGAGCTAAACACACTCCCGGGTTTCTCTAGCTAATTAGGGGGTAAACAGCCTTTTTACTCCTTTTTTTGATTAAGAGGAACATGTTATCTATCTCCTATTTCTATTGTTAAGTACGTTTGATGAACTGTAGGTACTCTCCCAAGATATCATGTTAAACAGTAGAACTTGAATCCTTTTGGAACAGTAAATTGGGATTAGGGATGATCCTATGAGGCACTAAATTTGTTGTAGCAACCTTTACTTCAAATACAAATGCTTCACATCTGCCCTATCATTTGAGATTACATTGATTAATCTTTCTGTATAACCAGATCTTGCAATAGGGACCTTACAGAGTATGTAATAATTAATACCGTGATGAACATCTTTGCCATATCCGACTATCTCATGTACTTGTTCACATGCACCAACAGAGCACTACAAATTTGTTGAATAGACCATTAATTGTGAGATTGTACACCCCTTGTGGGTTAGTTTGATTACATATGTAATGAATCACATCTAAATAATGAGTTTTATGGGACTTAGTATTCCGTATTATGCATTAACTAACTCCTTTCGTATACGCCGATCATGAGCTATAACATCAATAAAACTTACACTAACTAGGATTAACAGTCACATAACATTACAATTTTACCAAGATATCATATCTATGACCGCCATTCCTTCTTGAATATAAAATGTCCTTTTCTGTAGACTACTTCTTCATTTTTCATGTGCGCGGGATGACGTTCTCTCATAAACATTACATCATGCCTAAAAGTAGACATTAGTTCTATTTTTAGTATGAGATGAGGCACCACCTTAGCACCACTTGTACATCTCATTACAGAGTAAATAACAGGTTAATTAGATTGAAGTAATATTTTCACCTCCATCTATGTGTTTTCCCAAATCACGCATGCGCCTGATGATGTCATACATTTATATTCCTTCCTTCTTCACTGCTATTTAACTTTCTTGTATCATGTGACTTCACACTTGAATTAGTCCGACACGTTTTTTATCTACATACGGTTCTTAAAAACATCCAATTCTTCTTATTTTTGCATCAGTAAATCTTATGCCACTCACGCATGTGCAGAGTGACGTCATTGTGATGAAGATATATAAACAAGTAACCGCAAACCACAAGACAACTACCTTTCACGGCAGCGGTCGCCACAGAGAGCGACCCTTCAGTCGTCTGTTTTTTTCAAATATTCCAAGTAAGTTGCAAGGTAGAATTGTCTTCCTTCTTCTTCTTCTGCTCCACCTTTTGCTTTATATAATCCACAGCCTGATAGGAAACCCTCTTTGTTTCTTCAGAAATTGGAGTAATTTCGTGACCATTTCAAGACACTTCTTGACAACTTCTCTGAAGTGATCTCAGATTGAAACTTCACTGTTTCAGGACCTGAAAACCTAACTATACCTTTTTGGGCTACTCGAATTCCAATTGGTAAGTGACACTTCCTCTTGCTTACTATCTCAATTAGACATTACCAAAAGTCTAATTAGTGTTCTCAACAATATCTTGCAGGTATTTACCTGAACGCTATGCATATTCTACACAGAAATACAAGATGGTTATTTCACATCCTCGTAACTACAGGAACTCCGACTGTAAAAAAGCAATCGCAAGGTTAGCATTCCTATCAATCTTGATACAAATTTATTTTCCTGACTTCACATTTTCTCTTTTTGCTTTATTGTCTCAAATGGCCTTTAAGCGAAACCTTTGATTGACTACTTATGTTTTAACATGGCCAAACAAAAAAATTCTTTATAGAGAAACAGTATTGATACACAACATTCTAATATACACAGTGTGGTCTACATCCTATGATAAAAAAGTTACATGTATTGATTGATGAAAAATTGCTTTATGCTACAGGTATTAATGAAAAATTGCTAAATGTTACTAAATCACGGTTTATGTGTTTTGATTATTTTTTTAGAATTTAAGAAAATATGATTTTGCACCTGATGAAGAGTAATTTCTAATTTTTGTGATGACTGTCATTTGAATAATTACTGTTTTCTCCATCTAACCCATGTTTAATTGTTATCTAAAAATTGGATAGGAATTTCCCTAAACAAGTGGTCAATGAAACAGGTATCCGCCTTGACAATAGGTGTATTACCTTTCATATTGTATACCACTTCTAAATTATTTATCTTATTGTCTCAGGTACTTGACAGTGTAAGGGGATACCATGTCTCGCCCTCTGCCTTCCCAATTTCACTCCCTGAGGACCACCCATCCCGGTGATTCTCCCACACTGGTCCACCCCTAGGAACTGGATCCAAAAGGGGTGGCTGTGTCCTGGACACCTGGATGACTGATCCCAGGGGACTAGCGGGTGAGGCACCTTCTAGTTTCTCACAATGCACATCAGTAGAGCTGCTCCACTACACGATGCGATATACTGAAATCCGTCCATAGTTTTAATTTATAGTTTTAATTGCATTTTTATGGTATACAACGTGTCCTTCTAAATATGTAAATCATGCACCCCTAGATCTAGTCATTTTATTGGTATAGCACTGTGGTACTTTAGTCAGCAATTTGTTTCATGATGGGTATTCTGTATTAGGCCTGTATTGCTATTAGCATCAGGATGCACATTGCACTTTAACTGTAGGGTCATTCAATGTTGTATATGATCATGATCATCATTGCACTACAAGCACTAAGCACTTTAGATGTTCACCAACTTTATTTAACTTCAATCCCTTGTTTTATATAGAACTGTTTTAACATCATAAATATGTTGATTTGCCTTATTACATAGACTGCTGCCACACAGTGCTAAAATGGCTGACAGATTTACACCACATAGAGGTGTGTTAGGTAAAGTGTAAACACTAAAGAGGGACACCGTTTTACTATGGGATGATGTCGTACTCAAGTACCCAGGACTAGACACTAGTAACCAGTGTAGTGTGACATCCGACTGCTCCCCACCAAAACACGTTCAAACCCAAGGAGGGTCTCCTCAATTTAGGATGACCTTTCTTTCGAGAGACCGAACTACACGTAGTATCAACGTGTAGCACAGTGGTTCGAATGAAAGAGCAATCGCAGATCGCACACACCAAGCTAGGAGGGAAAAGAAACAAGGGGGTATCAGATAAGGAAACCCAGATGGAAATGGAATAGGAGGAAAGGTGAATGGCACTAACCTGAATGGATGCAAGATGGGTTTGGGTGTGAAGTGACTCATTTACCAGCGTTAGAAAGCAAAAAGAACACTGAAGGAAGAGGGGGGTTACTTGGTTAGTGGGGCCTATCCCGAACAGAACGAGGGTGCACTAATGTTATGTGGGGAAATGTACATTCCAAAGTCAACACTGCATAGTGTCCAATTCCGTAGAAAATGTCTCTGGGTAATCCAATCCGGTGGTTGGTACAATGGTCTTCATGCAATGCCTTGGTAAGGAAGAACTGCACAAGTAGTGAGGAGATGATAAGGTGAAGAGTAAGGTAGGCTCAGAATGGGATTGAGAGGAGAGGAACAGCAAAAGAACAGGCAGCAAATCCTCAGTGGTGGAGAGATACCTTCGTCATCACAGCATAGGAACAGGCACAAGGAAATCCAGGAGCGTACTGAAGTCGATAGGTAGCGGCAACGTCAGGCCGACAAGGAGCAGACAATCGGAAGGTCGGGGGACGTGCTGAGGTCGAATCGTAGAAAGGCAATAACTAAGCCGACAAGGAGTATACAATGAGAAATCCAGTGCCGGACGTGCCGAGGTCAGAAGGCAGAAAACAGGCGAGCAATTGGATGTTAATGCTCTGTAGCTACTCCGGTAGAACGTGGAGGTAACTGGATAACAAACCAGACAGAAACAGGATCTCTGGCGATGATCCAAGAGCAAAGCAAGGAACCGAGTATTCTGAACACAGAATAGACGTGGAACAACTTCAATCAGAAGCGCTGCGCTAAGGGCAAAATAACATAAATACTTTGATCGTCAGATGACCATGCACTACCGCGTCATCGCCTTGGCAACTGGAGGCACAGCGGGCAGGAAACGCACATGCGCTGCTGCTAACGCAATACCAGGTAATTGTATGGGCAACGGAACGCCTGCGGCCAGCACCGGCGCATGCGAGATTGTAGCAAGCGCCATGGAAGCTTCCATCAATACGGCCGTAGCGGGTGCTTGTGGGTTAATTCCTGTCCATGGGAACGGGACGCCTTGCGAACTGTGACAGATGACCATAGAGAGGGTGTGTATAACTAACTATGTCTGCATTGTATATGAACAATCAACGTGTTTGTTGCGAAACATGTAATATTCGGCTTCATGTGTCTGCCCTGTTCAGGGATCCGCTAATAAAGTACTCTGTGCCAACGTTCTGGATGCAGCAGCTCCTGTTATTGACTTTGAGGTAGAGGAGTGCATTTGTGACTTGTTTGTGCACGGTTTGCTGGTTTTTGGTGTATATGTATGTATGCATGTATATGTATATATATCACTAACAAAAACATTGTTAAAGGGACGTTTTGGTTATGATATGATAGGTTATTTATAACACGCTTAATACCCAGAGGTTTGTAAGCGCGGACCCGGGGATCAAACCCGTGTTGCTCCGTGTCGTCTTGTTTCCAAGGCGAGCACATTGCCCCTGAGCTATTCTCCCGAGACTAAGTTATAAATGAGATTTTTGATGGCATCTTTGATGTCATGGGTGTTAGTCCTTGCAGTGCACACTGGTGGTTTGAGTTATGGTTGTTTAGCTTACCATAACATCCCTCTAACAATGTTTTTGTTAGTGAATTTCATAGGTTTTTAGTAGTGCACTGTAAGCAGAACATTGCTTTAGCATAGCGTTTTCTGTAATGAGGATAGGTATTTGGTACGGCAACATAACCATAATGTCCCGTTAACAACTGTTTGTTACTGATTCCTTGGCTGCCCTCATGATAAACGTTTGGAAAGGACAAATTGTCTGGTGCATGTATCCATTTGCGCTACCTCTTACTTTTCCGAATAGTGTTGGTGTATCGTAGCAATTATAGATGTACATAGTAAATGTTCTTTAATGTGTCAGTAGGCTCTTTTTTTGTGTTAACAGTGCATGGTAAATCTGTGCCGCACGCTACTGGCCGAGATTACTACAGATGAGCAATATGGACGTTTCCTAGGGAGACTGCACCTGGTTGGCGTACGTGCAATCACACTGCAAGTATCCATAGGACTGCATTAGTGACCGCATGTCTGCATCTTCAAATGCACTTTTAAGTAGTTGTGGAAGCGCACATGTTTTCGTTCCACACCTAGACCCATGCATAGGTCATCGACTGTATGCTGTTAACACCGCCCCTGTCGCCAGCCCTACGGATTCATGCAGTAGACTACTGCATTTACCGTACTGTTGCCAACTTCGTGGGTGGCTCTGAAAACCTACCAATGTGTGGCTAAAGCACTCCTAACAATATAACGGCCACTGGTAAACAAGGAACAGCAACCTGCAGTGTCACGTGGGTGTGTTAAATATTGCATTACTTTGATTTATCTGCTGCTTGCCTTTCCATGACATGTCAAACAGATACATTGTGTCTGCACTCAGCAGAGTGATGGAAAGTATCAAGAGGTCGCCTGCCGGTTGTACAGTTGAAGAAAACATGTAACTGCAGGTGGAACAGTTTGTAGAAGTCTGAAAAATGGCAAGCCTGGTGCACCTTGGTCACGCACATACTAGTGCATGTAAAGGCAAGTAAGGAACAGCAGAATATGCAGAGCGCAAACAATCTTAGTGGTGGTTAGAAAAGCGCTGTAGCTGCATGGGTCGCACAACATAAATGGCTTCCTGCTGCAAGTAATGAAGCTGTGTTTTGCGTTGTTGTAAACATTCTCGTATTCCACAATGTATGTATATCCGTGGATGCTACACCTAACACTAATGCCATATCATAAAGTGTTTGTACTGCATGTGATGACAACTGAAATGAAAGCACAAGGGACCAATGGGCAGGCTACCGCCCTTCCAACAATTACATAGGGTACTTTCATGTACAGCGTTTGCCACATCTGCTGCGGGCAACAAGAGGGGCACTCCTGTAGGGCAGCAGAGCTGTAAAACAACCTTTGCAAACCATATGCCGCGCTACAGAACCTTACTCTGCAAAGGGCATTGTATTGTGCATGTACTGCAACACACTACTGTACAGAGGGAAGGTACTTGGAAGTACGTGGGAACGGTCCTTACAGGAGCATTATAATGACTGGTGCCTATGTAGGTGAGGGCCACCCAATAATTCCGTCTCCCGGTACGTCCCCTATAGTATCCATGTAGGTGCTGCTCCTTCTGTACCGGACCTTTACTGCTGTTCCTTCTGTGGCATGTGTGAGAACACCATAATATATGAAAATGAACTGGGAAAGGAAAAAAGGTAAATAAAGAAAGCACCTTTCAGAGATCCACAACGCAATAGCCAATGCACGCATGCAGGGCGGGAGGCGTAGCAGTGTGCTAAACACTGTAGTTCAATCGGTTAGAAAGTGGGTCGCTGTACAAAGGTTTCTTTACGTGTTGCAGAGCGTTTTCAAGAGGGTCACTGCACACCACTTACTACAAAAAAAATCACTACTTTCAAGAAGGGCACCAAGCCAATTTAGATTGGGTGTGCAGAAATTGGGATGGCAGGCATAGTAAGATGAACGTTACGTTATAGCTGGGGAAAAGTATTTGTCATATTCCCGAGGGTGAAGTATGCCATTTGCACATGTCGAACAAAGGCACAAATACACTTCTTTGCAATGTACCGCACTGTCTGCATTCATTGATCAAATAGAAAATGATGCTGCCACATCAGTGGCTGCATAATGCGATAGAAACGTATGCAAGAGATCGGAAACAAACGCATGAACTGAGCAAGTGCCTCCTTCATCGCAAACAGCACTGAAAACCGTGTAACATGCTGTGCAACTTTCCCTGCGCAATGAACAACAATAATATCGGCATGATTGCGTGTCACCAAAGTGTCACACAGAGAAACCAAAATCAGTCACTACATTGTAGCTACTACATAGCACTACACATGCACATGAAAGTTTGCTAAATGAGCAGCCGCCGCACAGTGTTTTCCATTCACTTTCAGTCAATGTATTTCGGAATCCCATAAAACCTGCACGCTGTGCCTCGTGAAACACATAGCCATAACAGCACCCTCTGCATTTCTGTCGACAAATACACTGTGTAGCATAGTATGTCCGTACGCACCACACCCACAAACTTTATTGCCCAATCCCATAGCCTCTGCAGGCCCATTTCTATGGCCGTCTTCAGCAAAAGGGGAGTATGTACCACGTGCCACCCTGCAACTATCGCGATATTCACTGACCTTTCGTGTTGTGCGCGCGCAGGAGTGGGGGAATAACTTTCAACCAGGGGAGCGGATGTCGTTAGGTGTGGTGGCTCTTAAAAGAGCCTTTGTAGATTTTTTTTTATATATATATATATAAAGATGCTTCCCTAGAAACACTTGTTTTGTGGTTTTCATACGTAAATGTGTGTTTTCACCGTCAGCTCACATTAGGGTCTTCACTGCAGCCTGTAGATTTTGAAAGAAAATGTCATTGCCACTGGTCGACAAAGACATGCCATTTCCTTTGAAAAGGTGTATATAGCGAGAACAAATATTATCTCTTCGTGGTATTATGGATGAGAAAAGCACCTTGGCAGTGGGAAAAAGCATCCTCACGACATCCAGCAATCTCCTCAGTCTACGGAACAAATCTAAGCAAGCCAGGTAACCCATATGCATGCCGCCTTCGTGGATGACGATAACATCTGCTGCAAAAGTGGCGAGGTCTTTGCAAAGTGCATGCATATCGGTGATATTGCACTCATTCACAGCGTTCCACAATGCGTCCACTCCTTCCAAACCAAAATTGCTGTCAAAGAGTCTTTGCAGGGCATAGTTGTGCAGATCTATGACAAAAGGATCACCTACAGTCAACGCAATGCGTTTCGCCATGTCGGCCACCCTCAGTAGGCAGAGTATAATGTACATCAGTTTCACCTCCCTTTCCTGTTAACCCCACCCACACTACCTGATTGGCTAATCCCCACACTGCCATGTCAATTGCAAGGTGGTGTAAAGGGCAGATATTGGCACGTGCGCCTCCCAAGATCTCGCGAGGCACACATCCCAGTAAATCTGGAGCAGTCCTTCTTCCCTTTGCGCACTCTTTGCAGCTCTACCTCATTGGGTTATGCGTAAATAGGCACACACGCATCCACCAATGGCATCGAAGCCGCCATCATCCAACGCTGTCACTCCTGTACAACACTTGAAATGTACCATTACACATTTACAGTAGAAATGTCGTGACATTCCAAAGCACATCCACTACAAAGTTCAATGCAAGTATGAACGATTTCTCCATCCGCATATCCACATAGCCACGCAGGATGTGGCACGTGTAAACCTTGAAAGTACTGCATAATCCACTAACTTTTCGTGGTAGTGAGGTTAGGGGGTGGGGAGTGGCGGGGTAAACAATATCAAACTGGGTATGGGATTCGGTCTTCCATCGTAGATGTATAAAGTTTATTCTTTTTGTTTATTTCTTTTTTATTTTTGGGTGTGCGAGCAACTTTTTTAGTTTTTTCTCTTTATATGCGTTTCTGTTTGCCTCTCCTCACATTTTTACCACATACTGGTCAATGCTTCTTGCACAGTGTAAAAGAAAACGGCATTGCCAATGGCGCTCAAATAAATGCCATTTCTACGTAACCACTGCATATTTTGCGACCTCATGATCTCATAGTGAGTGGAGAACATGCAAACAGTCTGCATAAATTCACGCATAATTCTGTTAATAGCACACCTTCCAACCTCTAGCTGGGGACAAATTACACTGTCTTGGACCCATACTCCTCTTGGTGTTATGCATGAGAAAACGACCCTGGCAGTAGGAAAAATCTGCATCACTGAGGTCGGCAAACTCTTCAGGTGACGGATTAATCGTCCACACGACATGTAGCCCAAATATAGACTTCCATAGTGCACCACGACAAAGTCAACGTTCGTGACGGATGCCACATATCTGCAGAGGCGAACCATCCCGATGACACTGCAGTCACCGTGACAGGCCCAGAAAGCGTCCACTCCTTCCAACCCGAAATTACAAGCAACGCCTCTTTGCACACAACACCTGTGCAGATGGCGCACAAAGGTATCACCGACGATAAGCACTGTGCGTCTCTCCATCTCGACCACCCTCATGACACAGTATTGGGACAAAATGGTACCACCCCTTCCTGTGACCCACACCCTAAACTCCTAATTGCCTATTTCCCACAATTCAATTTCCCTTTCCACCCTGCTGATAACGGCTGGATGTGGCACGTGTGCTTTCTCATCTACAGTGAGGGCCACGGCCCAGTAAAGCACACACAATACTTTTTCCCTTTGCACTGTCATTTTTGCAGCACTCCCCCATTAGGTGCTGTCAAATTTTCAAACACGCATGCAGCAATCACATACAAGACCTCTGCATTGCACACTGTAATTTCTGTACACCACTCCATATTTACCAATAAACACTCTCCCTACACGTTCCGTTTGATTGCAAGCCCCTCCACCAGAAACTTCTGCTAAAGAATATACGATTGCCGCATCCACAACGATCCTGAGGCACACCCAGCACACCTTTGGCCATGCACACAACAGTGCAGCCCTTTCCATACCCGCCACAACACTATACATCCAAGCAAGCAACCATGTGGGCACCTAACATTATGCGCAAACTTAACATACGTAGCAGCACTTCACCCAACTCCCCCACACCATAAAACGCCCATTCACAAAAATGTGTCACACTTAGCAGAATCCACAAACATACCACAGCCTGCACCACCCCAACGCACTGCCATTCACAAAGTATTGTGTCACTGGCAACCTATGCACAACAGCTTCACACCATTGGACCTACTTCAATAAATCTGCACACAGCAGAGTAACCAACCACATATAAGCTGCACTTAAACCATATCCTCTTCCATACTCCCATTACGTACACACTGCACCCTGTGGCCACACTACACAACTTCTCACTGCACCATCTCCTGCCGCACACCACATACTGTAGCATGTTGCAACTATCACCAAAAACAAGGAACGCACAATACACGCTTTGCAACTCGCTTGTGGTGCTGTAGCACGTCGACAATGTGCTCCACACCCATTCTCCAAAGATCACCACCCTGTGCCTGATGCACTGTCAAACCTGCATTGCTGCAGTGGGTGTGCTCCTTGCACCCATTCCCCGCACCATAATGCAACCATGCATGTCAGCATTTCACCAACTACCACTATGCACATACGCACCACTGACACCAGCACTCCTAACCAACCTCCACACAGCAATAGGTATGCACAGCGTTACATGCAACAGTTACCGTAATGTTTAAACATTACACTGTCTCCAGCACCCCTACACCCTTTCATTCACACACTGTTTTACCCACTTCCACTCAAATTGTGTCACTGCCAACTTAACCACACATGTTTACAACATTGCCCATAGTGCAAGCATTGTGCACACAGCACACTATCCAAGCACATATAAGCTGCCCTTCATCCATACCCTCTACCATACTGACAGTATGCAAACACTCCACCCAGTGCCCACACTGCGTGACTTTTCACTACAGCATCTCCAACCACAGCGCAAAGCCATGGAGCTATGCAGTAACAAATTACAACAGTTACCATAATGTACAAACAAAACACTCTCTCCTGCACCCCTGTGCACTTTCAATCACGTACTATGGGCGTCCATTCACAAAGTATTGTGCCACTGCCAACCTACCCACATTCTTTTTGCAACACTGACCTATGACAGCCTAAATGAGCTTCACAACCATTCCTTACATGTCACCTCCCTCTAACTGATGCAAAGTCAAAAATGCATTACTGGCGTAGGTGTCCTCAAGGCCTAGCTATATGTGCTGTTTACCGACAGATGGAGCTAATGTGATTGTTCAGTTGACTCCTGAGGAGAGGGCCATTTATACCAAAATGAAGGCTGCAGTCCTACGGAAGTTCCGCAAAACCCCAGAACAGTACCACAGGAGCTTCAGACACCTCATCAAAAGGGGAGTCGAACCTTTGAGGCATTTGCGCATCAGTCCTTAAAGTATTTGACTGGATGGTTAACAGGTAACAAAGTTGAAACTTTTGAGGGCATTTATAATTTGGTTGCATGTGAAAATATCCTCACAATTTGTGAGATGGAGTAACACCAGCATCTAGTGGATGAGTATCACATACCCTAGGGAGTTTGCAAAGGTGACCGACGGGTATGCAAGCACTCAGTCCAAAAGAACTCTCTAGCACCTGCATCTAAACCAGTTGACACAGCATATGATAAAAGCAAACCAAAGAAGGGTACAAAGTTCTGCCCTCGCCTTCTAAGAAAGGTCCCCCAAAATGTGATGTTAAATTCCAGTCATATGTATCATCGGCTGCCCGAGAAAGGATAAGTGAGGACCAGTGGTCGAAGTGAGCGGGAGCTGTTGGGAGCCACGCTCCTCTATGTTTTTCTTTATTGAAGTTTTACTGTTCCTATACCTTTATTTTAAAAAGAAACCATTCCGGAATGGTTTCGTTTTAAAATAAAAGTGTAGGAAGAAGTTGAAACATGCACTTCCAGTGCACTACACTGAACGTTACCTTAAGCAGCCGGTGCATGTGTTTGTATTGTGTGTGGGAGGGAGCGTGGTGATGGGGTTTGTGGGGTGTGGGTAGCAGTCCAGCAGAGGACATAGTTCCACTACTTCTTTTCATACACTTCGGCCACTGATGAGGACATCCACATTTTCAACCCCCCCCCCCCAGTGCTGCCTTTTGTCTGGAGACCGGAATTATAGGAAGAGAGATCTTTCCTGCAAGGGAAGACCATAGCCGGCTATTGTTAGCACTACCTTCTTGGAGGAGGAGCAGGAGTAGGAGTAGGAGTAGGAGTAGGAAGAGGAAGAGATGGTCCGTGTGGACATCATAGATGATGAATTCCCAAAATGCCACAGGCTGGGCTAATGTACCCTAGTATTTCTTAGCAAGGAAGGTACTGGGTCTCTAACAGAGGCCCAGCTCCTACTAATACTAAGATATTATTTTTTTTATCCTGTATGTGAACAAAGACCCAGCACTTTCTGATACTGCTGCGAGAAGACCAGGTCATCCCTGGACTAGACAAACAGGTTGGGGGATTTGATGGCCTTACCCAATGCCCACTGGCTATTGTGGAGTTCATTTGGAAGGTGAAACATCTTAGCTCTTTGTCTCTCAAGGACACAATTCCGGTTGACTGTCTGTTATGGAAGGACCTGCCTGACAAAGAGCTGAGGTTTCTATATCTATGGGCAGGGAAGAAACACTTTTGGCCATAGGACCAGGGGCACTTCCAGCTGGAGATGGTGAAATATTGCCAGCATTGGTACAGCCAAGTCCAGGTCCAGAGTCCACAGAGGCGCCTGCTTCTGTGATCTCGAGGTTGCCTACTGGCATAGAATCACAATCTGGGATGGAGCCCACAATGGTTTAAATCCTCTAGGGCATAGCAGAACTGAGTGACCTGTTTTCAGCTGGAGGTCCCAGTCTAGCTGACATTTTTCAAGCACAGTGCGGCTGCCCCACTCTGGCAGATATGCGTGAACAGGCAGAGAAACCAGCTCAGGGAGAAGCCCCTGGGATGTTCAGGTTGTACTGGGAGCATGGTCTATGTATCCAGTAATGTTACGGAAATGCAAATACCTAATTAAATGTTACCCAAATAATATCGACATTTAAATATATATGGGGTGGGGGTAAAGGGTTAAAATGGGTGATGTGGTTCAGGGTGGGGTTTCAAGCTTGGGGAAATGGAGGGTTTGTGAGGGTAACCTTGTTTTCTGTAACATTTAATTTGTTGAAATGCATTTTGGTAACATCACATGAAACCAATGGCCTTCTGTGCAGCGAGCCAAGAATTCTGAGGCGGGTGTTAATCTGAATGTACAGGCCCAGTAGGTACAGGACGTACCTACTGGGCCTGGCTCATTACGTTCCTTTGGCAGGTCAATTAGGAGTGACCTGAGCAGCTGATAGGCTGTCTACCCATTTTTAGTTTTACTGGCCCAATTGGTAGTAGAAATATTTTTGTCCTGGTGTCAAGCATCCAGTAAATCTGTCAGAGCCACAGGCTCCCTCAATTCCACTGCCAGTTGTTTGGAGGCCTTTCGAGAGAATAGGCATGGACATTGTGAGTCCTTTCAATCCTCAGACCACTTGAGGGAACAGGTACAGTTTGGTATGGGTAGAACACACCATCTGGCACCCACAGGCTATAACCGTAAGGAACATCAAACCCCCTTTGTATTTCAATACTCTAATAGGGATATTCTGTCATGTGGGATTCACAAAGAAGTTATATCTTACGGGGGATTCTAACTTCATATCTGTATATTTGACTGCCATGTGGAATTAATGTGGAGTAACTTACAATTTCTCCACAGCTTTTCACCCACAATCCACTGGGCTTGTTGAGCAGTTCAACAAGACCGTAAAGGCATATTGGGTGTCTTGGAAGAGCCTCTGAGGAGAAAATGAGATATTCTCCTGCCATGTCTTCTGTTTGCTTTCTGGGATATGCCACAGAGCGGTGTAGGTTTCGGTGCCTGTGAGCTCTTGTTTGGCCATTCTTTTAGGTGTCCCCTAAGTCTGGTTCGGGAAAGGTGGGAGGCACATCCTCAAACTCCTCCCCACAACATAGTGCACTATGTACTTGGCCTCAAATCCAAAATGGCAAGTACATGGAACATGGTACCAAAGGTCTGAAAGTCAGCCAGGAGCTGACATGACCAGGACACCACCATAGCCGAGTATACGCCAGGCCAAATGGTCTGAATCATGGGACCAGTCAAGCCCAGCCCCCTTCATGATGAGTGGGGCCCACCTGGTACTGGAGAAAATCAGTGAGGTTAACTTCTTTATTGATACCAAGGCCCTGATGCTGACTCGTCAGGTCTTCCATGACAACCGGCTGAAGCCCCATTACTGCCGGGATGATTAGTAGTGGATCCGATCAATAATGATGAGACTGGGTAGGAGATGAATCCCCTCCCAGACTTGGTCCACACTGCGTCCTTTGATGGGTCTCAGTTGCGTTACTGCCAGCAGCCAGTGGACCGGTTCATGAATCAGTTCTCGCAGATTCCAGGAAAGATACATTGGTGCATCCTTGACATTAATACTGGTGACAGTAAGCAGTGAAGAGTAGGATTCACTTTATGCCTGACAAAGTCATGCACACAATTAAGGAGGACATCTTCCAGATGCTGAACTTGGGGGCTTAGGAGTTATTTGGCCATCTTGCAGTACCTAGGCTAGCCCAGTGGTACTGGTTCATAAAAAATCCAGAAAGTCCAATGTCTGCTTTTGTGTGGACTAGAAAGGTCTCAATTCTGTCACCAAAACAGATTTTGCTGCCATGTTCATGATCACATTTTTCCTCTTGGCAGGGTACTGGCCGGTCGGCCTAGGACACCAAGTGGGTGGCCCGTGAAAAATAGCTTCTCCAAGCAAAAGTCCAGGCTGTGATGGATTGGGATATCCCAACTACCCACACTCAAGTGAGAGACTTCCTGGACATCACAGGGTACTACAGCCCCTTTTCTCAGGGGGTACAGGGCACTTGCTCTCCCCCCTTAAAAATGTCACATCTAAAAATGTGCAGAAGAAAGCCATCTGGACCCCTGAGTGTGAGTCATCCTTTCAGGGCTTGAAGGATGGCTTGTCAAAGGCCCCAGTTCTAAAGATCCTGGACTATGGGAAGGAATTAATCAGACGCTTGCAGGGATTGAAATTGAGCTTTGATAAGCAAGAGCTAAAAGCAGCTCCTGGGTATCCAGAATTATCTAGTGATCAGGAGTTACCACTGGAATACCAGCAGCTAGTACAGAGCATTCCGCAAATCGAATTTCCACATAAGAGGAAATCCTATTACTTTGTCAATTATTTATGAGCCCTTGTGCTTCAAATGTCATATTGATATGTTCTAATGTTTATCTATAGATTGCAGCAAATGCGCCGAGTTAACTTCAAGTAGGTGTGTTTGTTCAGCATCCATAGCTAAGGAGCCGAAAGTAGCTCCTGGTATATGTTGGTGTCAGGCTCCCTTAGGCTACAAGTAGGAGCTAAATAGCTCCCAGCACCCCTCAATTCCGAACCCTGTGCTTGTGTATTTGGACTTGGGTCAGTGCCAACACAACTCAATTCTGAGGCGATAGAGCAGCCTGGTGCATACCTGAGCAGGCGCTTCACCAAGTGAGAGCGCATCTGGACGACAATCGAAAGAGACATTTGTGGTTGTTAAGACAGCACAGAAGCTGAAGCCCTGTATATATGGGTTTGGGTGGCCTATGAAGAGGAGATGTGTCAAACCAGCAGCTCAGAGAACCTGGGGGATTGCAGTATCCACAGTAGAGGGAACATATTGGCACACCTTTATTTGCTTTATTCTCACACTAATATCTAGGAGTTTTTCCTAGATTTGTTTCAGATAATCCCTGAGATCTACTAGTGTTTATCTCAACTACCCCTGTTTACACATATAAATTGGTGCAACCCTTTAAAGTAACGGTTATGTGTTCTGTCGATCTGCCACAAATGCCAAGTAGTTAGGAGCATTATATTACTGTATTTAATTCCCTCTCCCTTTCAAAGGTATTTAGTGGAATTGTCAATCGCAACACTTCATTTTTTTATTCAAGTGCATTCTGACTTCGAAACAAAACCTTCAGCACTAAAACATGAATCAAGATAGAATAAAATACACAAAATGTACAATTAAATGGCGCCAAATAGATTTTGAAATTGTTATATAAAAGTAAATAATAAAACGGATAATCAAAGCAGTGTATTGCATCAAACCTTCACTAAAATACCTATTCCTTCCATATATAAAACCGAGCTGTCGTTATTACGAGGCTTTCAGCTGAATAAACAATGCTCCAAATTTGATTAGACTCCCAACCAGCAGCAGAGCTAATGATGTTACTATAGCCCTTGCTATATATCTTACGGAGTCGTGGTGCAGAGTCGGTCTGCTTCAGTCTACCTTGCTTTCCCGAGGAGCTGCAGCGACGTGGTTTGCCTGCTATTGTTACTGTGCCTTAAAGTACGAGGTGTATCTATGAAACACGAAATGCCGCACGGCACAGAGTCGTGGTGCAGAGTCATTCTGCTTCAGTCTACCTTGCTTTCCTGCTGTGCCCTTAAGCAGGAGGTGTACCTATAAAACACGAAATACTGTGCGGAGCGCGGCGCAGAGTCGTGGTGCAGAGTCGGTCTGCTTCAGTCCGCGACGGGCCGCTGTGGGCGACTGGGGGAAATGACCGTAAACACGGGAAACTCTGGCCCAGCTGTCCTAATCAAAGATCCCCTCGACATTGATCGAACACTATCAGCCCCCCTACAAAACAAACGGAGAACAGTTGACTTTGATATCGAAAATGCTTCGAGCCCCTCCTTTGTGTCTGCGATCAATCTTTGTGTTTTATCAACATACTCTCATCAAGGGGACGCTTCTTGTGTCAGTTAAGTAAGCGCACATGATAATTTTCCGCATAAAAAAACCTCTTACTGTGGCAACTCGACTAGGAGGTCGTGGTTTGCCCAATGATCAAACGCTGGCACCTCATAATGACAAGTTGAAAGAAGGTACTTTTGAGGTCTCTGAGCGCAATCCAGTACATATTTCAAAACTGAACCCAAACCTAACCTTAACTCAAAAGAGTAAGTTGGTTCATTTTACCTCACAAGTCCATCAAAACTCTAACACTATAACGGCAAGGCAAATTTGGAAATTGCGACTCCAAAATATTCAGTCTGATGAGAGTGAAGTCAATCTAAACCGGCATAATGTTATGAAGCTATTCAACTGTATTCCCTCTTTACGAACCATCTTGTCCGACGACATTAAGATTGTGGAATACCCCACAGAAAACACCTCTGATCAAGTTCTACTACATATTGCTTCTGCCTCGGTCCGCAACACAATCTTGAAAGCCACCAACGAATTGCTCGCCTTTGGCTTCGACATAATGCTCGAACCCATGGCGACGAAAAACATCGAAGTGGAGCCGATTTCAAAGGCTACAGACATTGAAAATATTGTGCAAAGAAGTGCCCAATTACGGAAATCTTTGACCTATTCATCTTCAACGTCACATCGAGACGGCCAAAATCGTCAAATGCCTTCCAGATCCTCAACCAAATCGGATCATTATCAGGACGACAATAGCCATGACCTGAGGTTCGCGAGTGCCCGTGCGTGTTCCTGTCTTGGAACACAAGAGGGTTTGTGCACTTATTTAACGAGTTCGATGTTGACTTGGAAAACGTAATTGTAATTTGCCTTCAGGAGAAGTGGCTGTGTGATGTTTCCAACAAGAGATGGTCTCTGTATTTATCTAAATCCAGCAGTAAAAAATCAAAAAGGTTGTCCGTAATCAGGACTTTTGACTCTAGTAAAAATAAACGCCTGGTGGTCAGTCTTGGACACGTTCAACCCCAATCCATTTGTTCAAGGAATTCTTCTTCAGGCAAATCATTCAGACACTTTAACATGCAAACACCTGCTGATTATTAATGGGTACTGGAACCCCCAAAAAATGAGCACCATGCGTTTTTCTAATTCAATCACTCAGCTCATTGATAATGCAATAGTTACACTCAAGAACCTATCAATTATTTGCTTTGGAGATATGAACTGCACTTGGTTCAAATTTGACCCCGGGCAACAAATAAACATAAGTTTGCCAGTAAACGGGGTTGCTGTAAGAGGACAGCTGTGGATGTCAGCACTCGTAAATCGAAATTTCCAAATGGTAAATGACAATGTGAGAGGTGACAAACTGCCGAAAGCAACCTGGAAACATGCAAATTCACAAAAAATACTAGACTACTTCTGGGTGTCCCGAAATTTGGCCGAACGCAAAATAAACCTACAAGTATGTCAGATAAAAAAACAGTGACCATGAACTACTGCGACTTACCTGCATGATTGAGTGGACACAGCCTTGTAAAGTGTATGAAATTCAACTCTCCGTCAATGCAGGGGGAAATCGCCTTTGTATTAATGGATCACAAATCCAAAACCAGTCAGTAGACTATGTGCCCTTGTTGACAGACTTCATAACATCTACAGTCTCATCACGATCAATGGGTGTAACGCACAACCATCTATCAAGTAACATTCTCTTGTCCGCAAAGAGAGCTCTGCGATAGGATATAAGATTGCAGAAAAAAAAACAGTTTCTCCCAAGAAAATGGCAGAAGTGAGTATGGCAATCGGACGCAGATGACAACGATATAGAAATTGGCTCAAATCTCATGCAATTATCATTGAACAAGATCGAGCAGAAGCCATGATGAAATGATTAGTGTCCAAAAATACTCGTCAAGTCTGGGCCATTCTAAATGCAGGCAACTCCAGATGTCCTTCATCCATTTCAAATGAAATTACTGCTGCTAAATGGGAGTCGCACTTTGTTCAAATTTACAGCAAACCTTCGTTCAAACCATGTATTTTACTTAAGAACGAACAAAATACGTGGGATGTAAAAATTGTCTCGTCAGACATTGAAAGAGCAATCCGTGGATTGAAGAACTTGCACGCTTCTGGCCCGGACCTGATCACAAATGTAATGCTGAAAAAACACGCACCTCATTGGGCAGATTTCATCGAAGCTCTGTTCAAGACACTTTCCACTTCAAGGCGAATTCCCGAGTCTTGGCGAGAAGCAATAATAGTGCCAATTTATAAGAAGGGCAATCTGGCCGATCCGACCAACTATCTTCGATTGCCCTCTTGGACACTATTGGGAAAATCTTTGGCTCACTTTTGCGGCAGAAATTGGCGCTGTGGGCTTGTCGTGACAAGATCGTCGACATCCGCCAAACTGGCTTCACAGAAGTTGTTGTAGTGGAAGTCAACTTGTTGATTCTAAACATATTAAAGCTCGAAACCTTAAAGGCGAAGAAAAAAATGTACCTGGCTTTTATTGACATGCGCCAGGCATTTGACAAAGTAAATCGTGGAATGCTTTGGCAGAAACTACTTAACTGTAATTGCCCTTTAACCATACTTGAACCAGTAAAAGCTTTACACACTGATACGTCGATTTGGATCCGCCTAAACAAACAGGGTGATCTATCGGACAAAATATCAACTAACAAAGGGGTAAAACAGGGCTGCCCCTTAGCTGCCGAATTGTTCAAGCTATTTATCTCAGATTTGCCAAGACACTTAGATCAAGTTCGATGCATTTCTCCAAAACTCAACAACACTTCCATCAAATGCATAACATATGCCGACAATCTTGTTCTCATCGACCACACGCAGATTGGTTTGCAACGATTACTAAATAAACTATACGAGTACATAAATTATAACGACCTGGAAATAAACACCGAAAAACTAAGATAATGACTATTGGGTCGTTGGGCACGAAGAAGGAAAACTTTTTCAGGTGGAAAATTGCAGTTGAAACACTAAGTCCAGTTACCTCCATTTGTTATCTTGGAATTATGTTTAATACTTCATTAAACAAGCATCATTGGAGGCTAAAACTAGTAAATCGAATGACGCAACTTAGTATGCAAGGCGCAAAGATCTACAAGGACTATGGGAAATTCACACTAGCGCCGGTCATTATGTTCTACCTACAAAAAGTTGTTCCTACTATTACATTCGGTGCCAAAGCTGGTTGGAACATACATCTCCATTACTGGCAAAGACCAGAGGGTCAGTTTTGGCGGTATGTGCTAAAATTACCCTTTTACATTTCAATGCCAGCTCTACGATATGAACTGTCTTTGCATTCCTTGTATTCCTGGGTAACATGGAAATCACTGGCGACTATGCAAAAAATGTGTTTGAATCACTCAACTCCGGCATATCAAATTGTTCGAGCAAAGCCGGAGTGTGGAAGGCCTAGCTGATTAGAGGATTGGAAGTGCCTCTTGGAAGGAATCTTGTCAGATATTAGATCTGATCAAACATCCACAACTCGTTAAAAAGACATTTGAAATCTGGTTCTGGATTAGCAACACAGAACAACGTGAAAAAATGCAATCTACGTTGAAGTCGGGAATAGGTTCACACAAGCTAAATGTACAATGTGGCTACTTGACAAATTATCCGTCACGCCATAATCGTGAACAATTTCTGAGGTTACAATTAAATGCGCTGAATACTAAAGAAATGCTGTGGCAAAGACATAACAAAGAAATAAAAGACAATTTATGCCGTTATTGTAAGCCGAAATTGAATCACTACACCATCTTGTAACAGCCTGTCCAGCTACTAGCACCCAGCGGACTCGTCACCTTGGGAGCTTTGCACCCGTCGATAATGACATGAAAAACTGGTGGGTGCATGTGACCGCGGGACACAATGTAAAACTGACATGTGCAGTAGTTGACTACATGGATTCGATACTGATGAAAGCACACTTCTAAACTGGTGAAAAGAGATCAAAACTTCCAACTTACTGCGTGACTTGTCAAAAAGACACAAGTCAAGGATGTCTAGTTTAGCCACTCTTTTCTCTATCCTCTCTTTTGCTTTTATGATGATAACACTGTGTTCATCTTTTCTGTTTTGTTCCTTGTTGAAGGACTGGAATTTCTGTTCGTCTGTAACAAAAGTTTAGCTTTTTTAATTGTTTTCTTTTAAGACTGTTGAACTGAAGCTTCAATAATAAAAAATATATCTATATATATCTCACATAGCACTGTACATGCGGTAAGGATATGCCAATTAGTTTCGATGGCGCACTTGTACAAACAGAGAATTTCCTCAGAACAAATTCCTCACCAGGCACCTGTGTACTCAATTTTAGGCAAGATACAAAGGAAAATAACATATAAAGCGCCTAAAGTTGCGTGGGGCAGGATTTTAACAAATAAGAGCAAGGAGCATCAGGGCAAAACCCTTGAGTGATGTGCTCAGCATATCTTCTTTTGGAGCTCAGCCTGGTGAGGTTTTGTGACCTATCCTAATCCATGGCTTTAGTCTTTAACTCTTGAAAGTTGGGAAAAAGGATAAACATCGGCGGGGAAGGTATGGCCAATAGAGTCAAGATGAAGGGTGACTGACTGCTTTAAATCACAAACATCATGGTTCTGAGAGTTATGAGGCTGAGTAGCGTATTACTCTCCTTGCCGGGCCAACAGAGTTTATTAAAATAACTTGGTGTGTTGAGTCATCCAAAGGGCCGACAAGGAAGGCAAGCCAAGCTCACACCTCAAGACCCCCCACAGGTACAGCGTTGGGCACACCCAATAATGTGCAAAAGAGTTTTCCCTCAAGTCTGTCTAACCAAGTAATCCGATTCAACGGTAAACACTCAAAACCATATAAAATGCTGGGGATTATTCCAACCTTATAGATTTTCAAGAAACCCTTGATGGTATGTCCCCCTTTCCTGGCAATAAATCTTTGAATAACCAGCCACTTCTTGATCACCTTCCGGGAGACATAATTGCCAAGGAATTCAGGAGTAGGGCAAAATTTGATGGGGATGCGCAAGTAGATAAAAGAGTTTACTACATCCAATGCTGCCCCTCCGATATCCATGAATAACACTTTTTACTACCAGACTGCCTGCCCATAATCATGATCTTGCTCTTTGTGGTGTTCATTTCCATATTTTTTCTTAGAAGCATAGGTTGACAAGGCATCAATGATTGGGGTGAAATCTAATAACACTGTGTCGTCCACGTACGCAATCCAAGGTACGGTCATCTCCCCAATGTAAGGGGGAAATTACGACATGATCTTATAACAGTGTCCATGTCTGTCATAGAGGTTGAAAAGCAGGGGCGCCAAGAGCACCCCTGCTTCAAACCTCGATTAGTAGACCTCGAACTTGTCAATTGTCCACCTTGATTATTACGAACAGCAATAGAGATGCCCCTGTGCATCAGTTTGATAAAATGTAACAGGATGGGAGCAATACCTCAGCTCTCAAGTTTCCCCCATAAAATGGGGCGAAAGACACAATCGAAAGTGCTGGAGTAGTCCACGTAACCTAGGTAGAGCCTCTTGCCAGGTCGTTGAAGAACATTGCCACTATGTAATGCACCAACCAAATGTTGTGCAAGGTATTATGTCCACTTCTGAAATCCTTCTGAAATTTACTCTAGACTAAACTGCTCCACCCACATGTTCAACTTTCGCAGGAAAGGAGCCACGAAAATGTTACCACTAGCATCAATCGTACCAAGGAGTCTATCATTTGATGGGTCTGATCTATTCCCCTTTTTAAACACTGGAATAAGGATAGGCTCCTGCCCACTGGCTGAAATAATTCCTGTGTCAAGAATGCTCGCGAAGACTAACGCAAGCAGGTGAGCCCAGTATTTGGGATTGGTCTTAATCAAGCAGGTGAGCCCTTGATTTTACTAATCACTGACAGTCATCAGTTTCCTCAAATCGAAAATATCCACTGTACAGTCCTGCATCGTTGCAGATATCGGTGTCAAGATAGACGGTGGCGATGTGCAAGACCCAGTTATCCTCAGATATGGGGTTAAGTTCCTTGGCCATATCAGCTGCCATAAACCTCTTATATTTGTGCCAACATTTTCAGCTGTTGTTTAATTTCAGCAGAGCAAAAAAAAATCTCTGAATTGGCATTATTCGTGCTATGTTTGTAGTTTATATGCCAGTTTCTATACCGTGCACGGAGAGAGTCTTTGGCTCTGATCTTGCCATCAACAGTGGGAAAATAAGATCTGTGTATTGATCGGATCTCTCTCAATAGAGCTTTCTTCTTGTTTGCTATGTTAACATCATAAAGGCCAAACACAGAGGCCTTCTGGCAAGGGACTACCCAACCTGAATCCAATGAGGCCTGAACACCTTCAACCATGCAACGAACATCCCTGTTATACTGTTGTAATAAGAGTGATGAGGCAACTACCTCAACAGAGCTTGGAATTAAACTTTGATACATTGCGGGCAGTCCATACCAGTCGGTTACCCTGCCAATTAGTGGAGACATTTACAAGTGTTTTACAGAGTTTTTTAACATAATTGTGGCTAGTGGTGCAGGAGAGAGTGGCATGGTCATTTAGGGTAGTAAAGTCAGCAGTGATAGAGATGAACACTTTCCTAATTGGTGACTCACAAAGACCTAGTTGAGTCGTGTATATGCACTTCCATTCCACCACATATAGAAATCTCCCTTGCCAGTGCCATCCTTCATATCCAACATGCTCCGAACATACCCATGCAAGAGTTCTGGCCAATTACGCCAGGGAGCAGTTTTCCCCAGATGAGATGCTAAGTTAGGGCCATCGTCAAGAACCTGCAAGGCGTTTTCCTCTTCAAAGGGATGATCAATTTGGGTGGCTAAGCGACGATCATTAAAGTCACCAAGAACAATTATACTGGAGTGAGGATGTTGAGCAACCCACTCAGACAGGAGGCCCTCGACCTGCACCTGAACAGAATTAGTTTTGGTTCCTCCAGGAGGGTCATGAAGGTTGACAATTAAAAACCTGGCAAATGGGGAAAGTAAACCCTCCATTATTGCATCTAGTACATAGGGTGAGGAACCTCTATATATACATTTACTCTGGTTTAAATGCACCCTAGCACCGACACAAAGACCCAAACACCCCACCGGCCTTCGACTTTCCTCCACACCGGTCGTCTGATGAATAATATTAAAACCATCAATAAAAAAAAACGAACATGGCCAAGTCTCAAGCAAAGATGTTGTTCGCAGATATTGCATGTAGCCTGGAAGGCTTGCACAAAAAGAAGCGGAACCCACAAGAGTTCCATGATAGGAGATTGCAAGACCGGCAATATGTCGTATATCAGGGTCCGTATTCTCCTAATGATTCTGGAATCCAGCGTTCAACCTGACCATATAATGTCTGCTTCATTGGCGGTTTAGGTAGTGAAAGTAATGGACATAGAACGCTCACACGCATGGCCTCACTCCAACAATGGGTCAACAAATTGCAATAGTTTAGGCTAAAGAATCTCCGTGGGTGGTTTAGTTACGTTGTGTCTTCGACAAACACATTAAAGCCCAAATTCCATATGTAATAGTTAACAAAAACAGGTTCAGCCGCAGGAGACACAAATTCCACTATAACCCAGTTCTGTGCACAGTTAATGTCAGGTCATTCTACATGATCTATATCAGTTGTTGAGATTGACTTCAAAGATAGAATTTGCTGGAACAACTGCAACAAAAAGGGCTTTCAGCAGTGGGTGAGCATTCCACAAAATTGGCCCACTTGCCCAATCAGGGATATTGACGAGTTTCCCTCGGGTGGTCCAAACTTAGAGCAAGGAACAGCAGGAGGGTCTCGGGGCAAATTAACCAGAGGAACAGGGACAAAGGGGATTGGCTGGTCAGACAGATGGCAAGCAGGCAAAACAGAGATCTCGCCAATGAGATAACAGTCTGCACTGCACCTCCAGGTAGACCAAACCCATCCTCAGCCATTTATCCATAGGCCCCCTATGGGGTGGTACCTATTTGAGAGACGTGAAAGGTTCAGCCATTGATAGATTTTTAAGCAGCCTTGCATAACTGTTTACAAGATTGGGGCAGATGGAGCAAGAATGACGTACAGCAGGGAGTGCCTTTGCCACTGTTGCTGTGCCACCCTCCAAGGTGAGTTGCTCGTTGTTACAGCTCAGTGTTGGCAATACTGATATTTTTCCTTTACAACATCTGTTCTTGCGACCCCGTAGCGGGGCGTTCACCCTAGATTGGATGAGTGAGGTAAAAGGCGCTCATTCTTTAGAATCTGGGCAAGGCAGAGGGGCTAATATGGCTTCCCTCAAAGGCTTGGCCGTCAAATGACAAGGAGTAATCGTAGAAACTGCTGTAGCATCAATAGAATCCTGCCTGAGTGCATGTAGGGGTCAGACACGTGAGAGGGGCACATATTCAGTTTTCTCACAAGTCGCCATTTTATTAAATAATAAAGGATGAGACAAACGCCTATATATTCCCTAACATGGATTTCCCTACCTAACAAACTAAGACTAAAGGAAAGTGACCCTCAAACTAATACATACAACAAAATCATACAGGTATTATTTGGCGGATTCAACTTCACAAAATGGCATATCAATTCAAACAAATATTATAAACAGGAATTCTTGTGACCAGGGTTGGATCACCTTCCACTGGATCAATTCAGAATGTTTCAAACCAAAGTTCCATTGCAGGAAAGGTCTTTTCACTAGCCAAGTTCCACTCCAAGTAGAATACACAGTTCATTTCATCCAGTATGTCCTTCACTTGGCAAAGTGACTATTTCAGTTTCAAAAAGGTTTCTCACTCTTAAGACAATTGTTAGAGTTTTCACAACCTTCTGCTTGGCAAACTAAAAAGACTCTGTTCATATATCAAATTGAAAAGTCAATGTAAAAGTTATTTTCTCAGAGAAGCAATCACTTTTTATCACATTGCATTTCTTCTTCATAAACAACACCGTAATGAGGATTGCTCATTCAGAAAGTTATACTTTAGTCGGGATGGTTATGCAACAGTTCATCAACCACAGTCGTGGAATGTCAACTTCTTTTCCACCACAAATACCAAATTCATAGTACTTCAAATGATCTTCTTGGTTCACTTGCCTACCAGGACTAACCACTAGTTGTACTTTTCCTGGTGTACTCGCCTGCCAGGTTAAAAACTCCTACCACTACAACGTGTACTCTGTGGTGAGGCGTGAGGTGTCAGAAATGTGAGGGGGGGGCGTGGCCAGCAGTGAGATGAGCTAGACGTGTGTCTGCTCGGCTCCCCCGGTCGCACTGAACATCCTGTGGAAAAAAAGCCTGATTTTCTAAAGAAAAACCGCGGCCGGAGCCGCTGGAGGCGACCGAGCGAAGTTTGCTGACGAGCGGAGCCCGGCCTGCCTTCAAGATGGCCGCGGGCGGGCTTGATCGGACGCTCTGAGCCAGTGCACCGTGGTTGTGCTGGGACGATATCCGGCCCGCGGCGGCCCAGCGGACTGTGGCGGAGAGGGGGCGCGGACCCGGCTGGAGTCCCGATCGGCAGGAGTACAACTCACCTGCCGACACGAGCGGGAGAGCGGAAGGGGTGTCCACCGGGAGGCGGAGACCGGGTCCCCCAGCACCTGCACCTACCTCCTGAAGCCCGGAGGGAGCAGTGGTCCCAGAACGCCGCCGGCCGGGAGGCCTGCTGGGCCGGCGGGGGCGTGGAGAGCTGCGCTCCCCTTACGGGCCCTGCCCCCGGATTTCGGTGACAGGCGAAGTGACCTGGAGAGGAGCTGGGGCCGTGGAGGAGCCGCAGCAACGTCACGGCTCTCTGCCTGCAGACGAGCGGAGGAGACACCCTGACCCAGAGACAAACTGCGGCCCTGCGGCGAGCGGCTGCAGGGTGCGATAGAGGGCCTCCTGAAAGTGTGGAGTGCTGAAACGTGAACAGGAGGTGAGATCTTGTCACGAAGCTCTAGAACAGAAGACCACAAAGGGACTGCCACGTCGGAGAGGTACGGGGGACAGGAGTCACACGGGGAGACATTGTGCCAAGGCAAATATGCCGGCCCACACTGCGCAAGTGGCATCTGGAGCGGGGCAACATGCAACAGTCTTGGTCAGCTAGCTGTCCCGGAGCGGTGTTAGGGGCGGCATCAGCGAGACTGGACACTGGGCGCACCAGGCCCCCCCCCCCCGACAGCGGGATACCCCGGCCTGCCTTTGGTGGGTGGACTGGACCCGGTGAGCGCTACGTCGTGGTCCCCGCCGCAAATCCCCCACGTGGAAAGCACATAGTGAGACATCCATTACAGAGGAGCCAACGCAACGGAACACTAAGCGCCCAACGTGGCATCATGGGGAAGGATAAACCGAGGAGGTTTCCCACACAGAGCAGAATGGACCCATATACTACTCCCCCCACCCCAGCCCACTGACCACCACCCGCTACCCGAGGAGGAGATGGGATCAGACCAGTGTGTCTCATTGAAGGATATCATGGCTGCCATAGCGGACTCTTGCACGTCCATGGAGCAAAAAATGGATGGCATAAGTATGGATGTTTCCCTCCTTCGGCATGACCTCTAAAAACTAACGGCACGCACTGGAGAAGCTGAACAGCGCATATCCACCACGGAGGACAGGATGAACAATATGCAACAGCAACTCCACAACGCAACATCCAAACTGAAGGTATTGGAGGACAGAATGGAGGAGGGAGAGGGTAGGTCCAGACGCAATAATGTGCGCATCCTTGGCATACCCGAAAAGGCGGAGGGTGCCTGCATGGAACTTTTCTTAGAGCATTGGCTTTCTTATCTATACGAGCCCGACGCCTTCTCTAAGTTCTTCTCCATAGAGAGGGCACACAGAGTACCCGCGACCAGACCACCACCTGGAGCCCCCCCACGAACTGTAATTGCGAGATTCCTAAATTACAGGGATCGCGATGCCCTACTGCAACATGCGCGTGCCAAAGGAACTGTCACATTCAATGGCTCCAAAATCGCCTTTTTCCCAGACTACACACGGGAAGTGCAAAGGACAAGCCAGCTCTTCGACCCTCTGAAAAGGCAATTGCACACGATGGGAGTCAAATATGGGCTGCTCTTCCCTGCACAGCTCAAGATTTACCACAAAGGTACAACAGTCCATTTTAATGACCCCAGGGAGGCTTGGCACTGGGCGGAGCAAAACATAGAAGGAGGCTGGTCGGCACCTCGCGAAAATAGGGGGAGAAACCGAAGACCCCCGCCAGAACAACCGCGAGAACCCCGACGACCACCAGCACAGAACCCGGCGGAAGATGTGGGGGGTTGAGCCCCCTTCCGACCGAACCCCCCCCCCCACCCTCCGCAAAGTGCCTAGCAACACCCTATGGCCACGTTGCGACAATCAAGCAAGCAATAGACCCCCCTTTTTATTACAGTTCTACAGCACACACACATATGCAACGACAGGCAACATATACCCACCTGTAGCGGTCGCGGTAGGCCCCGAGCCCTACAGTAAAAGGAGAAAAATCCCCTCCCCTCCCCCCGGGGAGCAAGTCAATCCCACGTGTAGCGCATGGGTATTTTCCCACGGGGATCAGCCCTAGGGGAATAGCACCCGCCCCCCTTGGGCTTAATCCAGGGGGGTCATTCCGACCTGAAATGAAGTTTAGTGCATGTTAAGTGTCCAGTTGACACCATAGAGTTGTTGTTCGGGCGACCAATGCTTCTAGTTGGGAGGAGTATGGGGTGGGGGCTTAGGGGTTTGTTGAGGACAGCTTCAGTAGAGACCACTCGAACTCAAAAGGGTATGTGGCTAAAATGGATGTCGGGTCCCCACGGGCAGGGCTCCAACGGGCGTATACCGCCGCCGGAGACAATGTGGGTCAATAACAATAAATTCTCACATGGCAGAGGCTAACAGTAAGACGGACGCCCTCAGAACACTAAGGCTCATGTCTTGGAACGTAAATAGCCTAGGCAATACCATCAAGCGTCGCTTGGTGCGTCAATTCCTGAATAGACGAGGGGCTGATATAGTGTTTCTATCCGAGACACATCTCGCAGGCACTGAATGTACCCTATTCAGACGAACTAACTATAAGTTAACATTCCACTCTGGCTTCACGATGGGCGCAAGAGGCGTCATGATTCTGATACAAAAAAATCTCCCCTTCCATCTCCACTCGGTGACCCATGATACAAGCGGTCGATACATGTATGTGACGGGCGAGTTGTGGGGACAATCCGTGGCACTAATAGCAATCTACGCACCACCAACCCTTCTAGAGCCACTACTCACCGACATCACCCCGCTAGTCGCCAATGACACCTCCAACTACATGATATTAGGTGGTGACTTTAATGAAGTTATGAATGTAACTCTGGACAGATCACATATACGCAACAGAAACCCTAACGTCCCCACCAGGCTGGCCACATTCACCAATGCACTCGGCCTTTGCGATGTATGGAGAGAACTCCACCCAGACACTAGAGCGTACTCCTTCCACTCGGGAGCACATGCCTCGCTCTCCAGGTTGGACTATTTTTTCACTCCCGCAACCGACCTATACAGGGCGCAAGAAATAAATATATTGCCTAGAGGCATCTCTGACCACTCCCCGATTGAAATGCTACTTACAACATCGTGGAAAATCCCACCGCCGTGCTGGCGTCTGAACAGCTATCACCTGGGAGACCCTGAGCTGGTTGACAGACTTCAGGAAACTACTAATACCTACCTCGAGCTAAACACACAAGCGGGAATGAACCCTGAAACGCTCTGGGAAGCCTACAAAACGGTCCTAAGAGGCGAGATAATATCGTGGACGACGGCCAAGAAGAGGCAGCACGCGAGCAAGATCCTGGAAGCAGAGAAACAGGTCAAACAGGCAGAGGAGGAGCACACAAACGACAGTACGCCAGCCTCTAATCGGGCGTTGATGCTAGCCCAAAAAAGACTGCAAAGCATTGCAATGGATAGCACTAGGCAGGCACACACTGCGGTGAGAGCAAGGATCTACGAAACAGGCGATAAGGCCGGCAAGTTGGAAAGAAATGAGCAGGGACGCAGCCATGTCCAAAGACTCGAAGCAAGAGGAGCAAATGCAGGAGTAACAGACCAGGAAATAACACAAAGCTTCGCGGAATACTATGCTGAGTTGTACGGTGAACCCACAGCACAGATGGACGCTACGATCATGGTCCACATTGAAATTCCAGTCTTAAACGAGGCGCAGCGGCAGCAATTGGAGCAGGAGATCACGGAGGATGAGATCTTAAGTGCCATCTCTGGTCTCCAGTCGGGTAAGACTCCTGGCCCAAATGGCTTCCCGGTGGAGATATGGTGCAGGGTAGGCACCAATGTGGTAGCCCCCCAGTTGCTGAAAATGTACCTCCATGCACGAGAAAAGGGCACACTCCCTCCAGATTTACGAGAAGCAACGAAAGTAGTGATGCCCAAGCCAGACAAGCCCCCATAAAGATGCAGCTCATACAGGCCCATCTCACTCATTAACTCTGAGACTAAAATACTTCCCAAGCTGCTGGCAGACCGGCTACAGAAGGTCATTCCCGCCCTGATACACCCGGACCAATGCGGCTTTATGCCACAGAGATCAACTTGCATGAACCTCCGCAGGCTGTTTTCAGCGCTGGAAAGGGCCGACAGCATACAGGGACCACTAGCCCTGTTGGCAATCGACTTCGAAAAGGCCTTCGATTCAGTGAGATGGGAAGCTATCTGGACCATAATGCGCCGCATGGGCTTTAGTGATGCCTTCATGAGCTGGGTGTGCCTGCTGTACGAATCCCCGGTTGCTAGGACCAGGGTCAATGGCTGGAGATCTGAGCTGTTCAAGCTGGGAAGAGGTACGAGGCAGGGCTGCCCACTATCAGCCATGATCTTCGCCATTGCCATCGAGCCCCTGGCGATCCTGCTGCGAAACACCCAAACCTGGGAGGGCTTCCGGTGGTCTGAGACCTGGGAAGACAGAATATCTCTGTACGCGGATGATTTACTCATCTTCCTAAAGGACCCAAACGCTTCTGGCCCAAAGGTTGTGCAACTACTGAGGCAATATGAGGTATTCTGCGGGCTACGTGTGAACTGGTCCAAATCTATCCTTTTCCCTATAGGAGGCACCTCGGTGGCGGACCTGGCACCGGGCCCCTACCAGATCGAGAAGGAGCGGTTTAAATATCTGGGAATACATGTCACAGCGCAACTTACGGAATACACAACGCTGAACTTCTCCCCCCTGATCACAAGATTTGCAGAAGACACCCGACACTGGATCGCCTTGCCACTGACGCTGCTGGGCAGGGCAGCTCTGTTCAAAATGATCGCCCTTCCCAAATTTCTATACGTTCTACAAAACACGCCTTTGTGCATCCAGCAGATCTTCCACAAAATTGAATGCATTCTTCGGAAATTGCTTTGGAAAGGGGGACACCCAAGAATTGCGCTCGCCACTCTTCAGCGGTCCATCTGGGAGGGCGGGATCGGGTTGCCCAGACTGCAATCATACTATTGGGCTGCTCAGATGGAACTAGTGAACGATATGCTCCACGGTGACAGGAACCTGCCACACATCAAGGGTCTCCACTGTAACGCCACGGCGAAACCAGTCGAGCTTCTCTACAGTGACCTGACCCGACCCCCGAGACCAGACATGGCATCTCACATAATAAGAATTTGGAAGGAAGCACTACAATACTTAGGCTGGGGAGGGAAAAAAACTTTGGCCCAGCTGCTATGGAACAACTGCAACCTGCCCGAAATACGAAAGCTGCCAAGATGGCCCGAGTGGACCCAACGCGGAATCTCCAGTGTCGGAGACGTCGTACACGAAGATAATCTGGCGACATTCGAGATGCTGCAGGAGAAATTCTCCCTGCCAGACACAGAAAGATTCCACCATATGCAACTGGTGCATGCTTAGACAGCCCATCGACAGCCCATGCAGGAACTACCGGAAAGCTCCCCACTGGAGCGTAATATAGTCCAAGACCGGGTGGAGCGGAAGGTTACCTCCACAATGTACAACGTAATAACCTCATTTGCGACACCGGAGATATCCAGTCTTATGGCAAAATGGGAACGCGACGTAGGCCAGCTTCTGCCAGAGGACTGGGTGGAAGCCCTGATGTACCCGCGAGAAACAACTATCTCCTCAAGGCTCCGACTGGTCCAGCTGAAGATACTACATCTCACCTACTACCCGAGAGTGGCCCTCTTTCGCTGGGGTAGAGCCTCGGATGCAAGATGTCTGCGATGCAAGCGTGAGGAAGGTACCTTTTTTCATATTCTGTGGGATTGTGGTAATATCCAGCAGCTATGGCAGAAATGCTGCGATAAGCTGTCCAGAGTGCTGGGTAAACCGTTACAGAGGTACCCGAAACAACTGCTTTTGGGGATATCTGGGGAATCTGACCTCTCCCGCTACGAGAAACTGCTATGGGGATCGGAACGCACACCCAGTTACGACCAATGGGTCACGGATGTGGACATATGTGCAGTAAAGGAGCACCGTGTGTACAAAGCAAGGGGCTGCCCGCAAAAAGCCGAGAAAATATGGAAAAGTTGGGAGGAGGATAACTGAGGACTATGGGCAAGTACTGTAACCACTGAGAACGTGGAGACCTACCGAAGGGGGAAATATTGACTGTTAAGCACACCCTGGGTCACAAGGACACCCGATGCTGATTCCTATGAACTGTCGTACCATGGTCCCTGAAGCTGAGTTGTTAATGTTATTGTTTTTCTTTTTCTGGTCTACCTCGCCCCCACCTACTATCCCTTCTCCCTCCCTCCCCCTGCGTTCCCTCCCCCCGTTTCTCCCCCCCCCCCCCCACGTCCCCTACCTGGAGCGTCGAGAGATGAATGTAATGTTGTTGTAAACAGAAAATCAATAAAATCTTTGATAAAAAAAAAAAAAAAAAAGAAATGTGAGGGGGACAACTTAGTGAAGGTTTTTCAAAAGATGCCATTTTATTAACTCGAAAGGTTGGATAAACTCCTCACTATCCCTGCCCTGATGAGGATTCCCCTGCCTAAAATGAACTAAAGGAAACTCTCTTACAGACTGTCTCTGTCCCTCACACTTATACATGCAGTAAATCAACAAGGTAATGCACGGCAGTTCAAAGGCAACAAAAATATAACAGTTGAGTTCATAACATGATAAGTCGCTCCTTATAATCCGGGTGAGTTTCCCTTCCCTAGATTAAAACAGGATTCCGTTCCACTGTTCCAAAAGAAATAAGGAAATCCGGTTTTGTAACCAAATGTTCCAACACAGTTCTTTGTGAGGATGCTTCTGCAACAACCGTTTTAGTTTTGAAGATATAGAACACCTCTGCAGCAGTTTTATACAGTGCTTGCTTCACCAATGAAAGTTTATCAAGATAGTTTGCTAATATATCAACAGCTTACTACTGCTTCTTCAACAACCACTTGTTTCCACAATGAAAGTTTGTCAAGATGATTTGTTAACGTCTCTTCACACAACCTCATCAACTTCCACCTGTTTTACTTAATTTCCAGGCCTTCTACTTCAATTACACTGTGTTTACTCCCATGCCAGGCTTACTGCTTCAAAATTCGCAGTTCAGGTATACTCCCCTGACCAAACAGTATTTTACAAACAAGAAGTGCCTCTGTGGTTAAGATCAGTTTACAACAACTTTGTAGTGCTTCTTACTTTATAACATAAAGCTTTAAGCAAGATTCACCTCTGTAAATTATGCTCCTCTCCTTCTGAACAACCTCTACCAGAAGGGCAGCCTTCTTGCCACTTTTGTTTCCCCACTTCTTTTTTAACCAAACACTGACAATGATATGGTTTTATTATGCTTCTTCATCTACTTTGGTAATGTGAAATTATGCCACCTTTTTTAATGGACTTCTTCACACAAGGACAATAAACATTACAACCTTTGGGACTGTAATTCGCCGGCTTCCTACTTTTAGCAATGTAGGTTGGTTTTAAATTGCATGGCCTTCACTTTCTTTTGGCTTAGATAATGGTTGCTTGCATTAAGTTCTAAAAGCATTGCCCCATCTTGTTGCTGGATTTAAAATAACCTTGATTTCTTAAAGTCACAGTCATTTGATCTTATAATGTTATATCTGTTTTCTACCAGTTCGGTATTCAAAATTGTCTTCAGTCTTATGTTTACTCTTACGCGATTGCTTTCCAATATGAAAACACCTGCATCGAGCACGTGAGCGGTCACGGAGCGCTGCAGTGTAACAATCACTTGTTCAACTCATCGGGTAAGGCTTGAGCATCAGTTTCCCTTGCTACTCGCAGGTCCTTGTCTTCGGCGGCCCATTGCGATCCAGTAGCTTACTGGTTTCAGTTTGCTGCCGCCCGTGCCACTTGTACACAGAGCTTCTTTCGCTCCAGAGGCTCTTTGGTGCTAGCCTGCCACCAGAGATAGCCTTGGGGAAACAAAGGCATTCCCCAACTTTCACTTCTCACTACGCAGCCTCTGCAAAACAGGTCTCCAAGGGGCAAGCTTCTCTCTCTCACGGTTCCTGCTGCGCAACCTCTAGAATGAAGGGAAATACCTTATCAGGACTGGCTACTGCTCGCTGCTCGACAATGGTCCCGTCGTCGTCTTCCTCCTCCAATTTCTGCTTCTGCTGCAATGTGTGGAGAGTTCTGTGAGAAACCTGAAGGTGTCTCACCCGCTAGTCCCAGGGGGCCAGGACACGGCCGTCGCTTTTGGATCCAGTTCATGGGGGTGGAGCAGTGCGGGAGAATCACCTGGGATAGGGGTCTTCGGGGAGTGGGACACCGGATGGTGAGACGCGGTATCCCGTTCCCTGTAACACATTTACCCCAGCCTATAAGGTAGGATACTTAGGAACTCAACCCCCCTCCTCCTTTCCCAACACAAACACTTCCTCACAGACCGCTCACTATGAGAGAAAACGGACTAACACCCGAGCCGTATACCTGACATGTCCCAATACAATGGTCAGGCAGGGCCAGGCAATTACTTACCATTACACACACCTGACTTCCATTACACTTCCCCACACAGATAAAAGGCGGAGCATGAGAGCACACTCTGAGCAAGGCAGAGCACACAAGGAAGCAGCAGTTGCAAGATAGCAGTTTAATACATGGCAAAAGATGGCAAAACCACGTGGGTGCTCATTCGAAAGTCTGTTAGGTATCCAACTGAAAGGTGGCGAATGCTAAAGAGTGATAAAGAATTGTGAAATCAAAGTGGTCCTGCAATGGGTCAAACAAAACCCTGTGCACATTCGAGTCTTCGATAGTAATAGCATAAAGAAAGTTGATGACAAAGTAGATGAAGTTGGTCCGAGCCCCTCGGAGGGAGACTAATTGAATATTGTGTTGAAAAGGGATCTGAGCCCAGGTGAGAACGATCCGGGATGAACTGTGAATCACCTGAGAAATTGGATGCATGAATAATCTACAAACATTGTGTTAAAAGGATCTGAGCCCAGCTGAGGGGGATCCGAGGTGAATAGTTAATCGCCTGAGAAATTGAGTACTTTAACTGTATCCTCATGTTAGAGAAGCCAGAGACTGTGCTAAGCTCTTGTGTACCGCATTGTCCCGTGCTGAAAATGTGGGGAAGGGAGGCCCACAGCCGCGACCTCCTGACATATATAATTTTGTCAACACTTTTTCCGTAACACTGTTTCCCACACTATTTGTATTTAGAAGTAAGGATTGGCAATAGGTTTATTAGTATAGGCCCTTTTATTTTGACAAAATTCCACTAGGACTGCGTTATTATGATTTGATGGTCGTAGCTTGCTCCCATCTGTAGATTTAGGATTAGATGGGCATTTTTCAAACCATGTTTGAAGTTCAATAAACACCCCTGAACTGTGGTCACTTGTCTGTCTTACTGTTGATACCATGCCTTCCTTACAGTTCCCAACTCCTCCACCTTCGACCACTGTTCTGCTCCTTCTTCTCACTGCACGGGAGTGGGCCTTTTAAGCCTCCCAGTCTCCCTCAGGTGTGGGCCATTCCCATCAACAAGCTGCACTTATGTTCCTCTTCAGCCCCCTTCTTCGTCCCAGTACTTCGGGAATCATGGGACTTGAAGTCCCTCATGCAAAAATGAGTTTTATAGTTTGATCTTTGATCTCAAGCTCATTTCTGTTCCCACTAATATTCTCTACAGGAATATCACAGGATCAACCACAAGACCTGGTTTTTATAGAGAAATAAAGGTTTTTAGAGTTTAAGATGTTATTATTCACAGACTCCTCAGACTACATTTCACTGTACCTTGGGAGTTAGGGGAGCTTGTAGCTCTATAAGTCTCCATGGTTTTAGAAGGGTTTTAGTTTCTCACAATGCCCAAGGGTTTATGAATGTTTGCACCCCCATTAAAGGCATGGTCCAGTAAAAATGTTTATTGTCCCTACGGGTCGGCCATGTTTTTTTAAGCCTAAGTGGCTCGATTTTAGAAAACTTTCCTATGGACCTTACCAGAGTTTTCGTCCATTAAACGCACGCGAAAACAGGCACCAGGGAGCCGCCAATTTGTGATAATCCTATCACTTGCCGCATCGCCCTGGCTGACCTGCTTCTGCGGCACTAAATCAATTCCCCCGCCCCTGAGCCTGACATTATCAAAACATTCATATTCCCCGCCTCTCTCCGTGACGTTACTGTGCTGCGTAGGCAAACGCGCCCAGTCGTCTTCTACGCGACTCCACACAGAACCCGGAAACCAACACAGACCATTTCACAACACAGCGCGCCACAATTCGGAATATGAAACTGTACTTTAAAATCAAACAGCAACACGGTACATTTGGAAAAGTACATTTATTTGACATTAAATATTTAGAGAATATTCAGGAATTGCCATATGAACTCCGAAAGCCATTAATTTTCTTTTATCTGTATCCGCAAATCCGTCTAAGTTTATATCGAGTCACGCGCTGTTCCTTTATGGTACACATGGTGTTGGTTTTCGTTCAAAGAGACGCTTTTGTCGCACGTTGAACCGCAAGGCTGTTCCATCAAGTAGGCACTAGGCCAGCGTAAAGGTTGATATGTTGCTTCTAGCCACTAGTACAGCGTAAGGGCATGTGGGCCCTTGGCGATCGTCCCATAATATGGTTAACGTGCTCCAGTTGTTCACACAAAGCTGCAGGTGTCTATTGAAGAATCCGTCTGCCGGTGTCTCAAACCGATGACAGTAGCAGAACGGGATGAAATACCTGCTATGAAAACAAAAAAATTATTTTATTTATTACGGCCGATCAGAAACTATTTGCTTGCAAGGATAGTTCAATGGAGTATGTTCGGCTCTAAAATCAATGCGAAAAGTAACAAAATAAATCGAGGCCAACACACAATGAGAAACGACAGTTAGTCTACATGCGTGTGGAATGATATGATATATGATATGGCATTTGTAACGCGCCTATACACAAGTGTTTCAAGGCGCGACGAGGCAGGGGGGGAACAAGGGCAGACAGACAACGATCCTACTAGGCCAGGTGTCTTTCAGATCGCGCAAGGGGAAGGGGAGAGGGGGTGTAAAAGTGCTGTACATGGTTAGTAGAATACAAGATAAATAATAGGGCCAGCTGGTGGCAAGTGCAAGGTAAATGCCGGGAGAAGGGGCTGAAGGATACAGAGACGGTCCCGTAGTGCAGGTAGGCAGTGCAGGGAAAAGTGGCTGGGCCAAGGACCGAGATCGGTGAGACCTGTGGACCTGCATGCCCATGTGCCCACTACGAACACGTTTTCCTTGCTTTTCATAGCTCTTCATTCATTCATTTATTCATGCATCCATTCATTAATTCTTCATTCCGGTATAAAAGCGTCTAAAGATTTACTCACATTATATTTGAAATTTCCATTGTGTCTCTGCGTAATGCAGTCTGTAAATCCGACCGTGCTCTTGACAACGATTTTTCGTATACTGAACTAAAATGAAACTCGGTCTAGTTTCTGAATTTTCTGCCTTATCGTCTCTTACGTTATTGCGCACCCCCTTCAAATGAAGTTCTTTCGGCATGGTCCCTGTCTCAAGGTCAAAAAACAATAGACCCTTATACTTCCAGTGCGACTTGTGGGCCTCTAATGGGTGCGAGCTGAAAATCAAAGCCGCTGTCCTTCGCATTCTTTATTTGCAACATCCCGTAGTAAAGGCATCTGTGAGAACTTGAAGTTTAGAATCCCTCTATGTAGTGCGCCACAATGTGCAAATGCGAACTGGCTTCTCTCCCAAATGCCACGGCCTGCTTGGCGCGTTCTAAGGCCCCCAATTGTGTCCCCGTTGTCTGCGAGGTTTGAAGCCCCAAAGAATCATAACTATGGAGACATTTAATTTTTGGCGGAAGGTCAGGGAAAGTATAAAGTACCACAGGAGTTGAGTTAAAAGTGAGATTTATTGTTTGTTTGTTTGTTTTATTATTTGCAATAAGCAAGCCTCCCCTCCATTAACAGTGCGCAGCATTTACATTTACATGAGATGAGACATGAGAAAAATATATACATAAACATATATGAGGTGAATAGAGAGAATTCAAAGATGACACCCAGCTTGTTCGCCACCCAGGATGGTGAAGGTAGGGGTAGGGTTACAGGTACACAGTACAATAACATTTATTTACAAAAAGACAATCGTATTGCAATTATTTAAACCGGGATTTGTACTTCACAACCAGCTGTGCTTCTGGTGGACATGGCACAGTTGCAATGTTCGGTGGCAATGGATCACTGCTCTGCACAGAAACGTCCAAAATTCCATATCTGTGCTTCTCTAACACAGCAACAATAAGACCTTTCACAAAGTCGAACTGCATTTCATCATAGAATGGTTTGATCACCCATTGCTTACTTCGTTTTGAAAACACCTTAGTGTAGCTAGGCATCCTTACTTTACCCCTAGTCCTAGATTGTTCACGTCCGACATTGCTGTTATGGGCCAAGACCACTAGTAGAGTGCGATGTTTCATGCCCCGAAAGCTAAAATGCAAGCGCTTTGGCCTGTACTTTAGGCACATATTGTGGAACACCTCCAAATCTCCTGTGTGACAGAATTCTGTCAGTCCTCTCAAATCTCTTGATAGAGTTTTGTCGAAAACAATCTTCTCAATAGCTTTGTGTGTCGGTGAAGATGGAATCAACCACTTCTTCTTCCTTGCCTCCTCTGGGGACAAAGGGTCATGTTCACATTGGTGGAAATGTAGGTTTTCTGACCAGCGGTGAACGTTGGTACAGTGGTGCATCAGTGACCGCCATTTTTCAAGTAGTATTTCCACTGACCCTTCACAAGTTTTTGAGCTCCACCAAAGATGGTTGGTGATAGACTGGGACCACTGCAAAATACTTTCAAAACCTTTTTTTTTTCCTGCAGCCGAGATTTTCTTACTGATTGATTTAGCAAGATGCCATACGTCAAATTGATGATTAATAAGCGGGAACTGCTATCTTATTGTCTTGGCAATTGAAACGTGTCTGTCCATGGCTATGAGGTCGATGTGCATTCCCCTTGATTGTAGATATTCCACTGATTTTATAAATCCTAGTTTCTCCATGGCCACTGAGGATGTACATTGTGTTACCTGCACGACCACCAAACTCACAATTTTCTTACTCTCCATGTCCTGAAAGTGGGAGGTGCAGTACTTGGCAGAAAATCCACGGCTGTCGCACTGTCCATCGCCGGCTAGCCTGAAACGTTTCCCTTCGAATGTACTTGCTAGAGACAATTGTTCAATTTTCCAAGCATCACTAATGGCCGGAAACAGATAATCACGTTGGTATATGTAGTACAGCGATTTAGAAATGAAATGGAGTCCCACAAACTGAAAGAAAGTCTCTAACTTTCTAAAACTGGAGCCACTAAAAAGTGATGCAGCTGCACACAGTAGATTGCCTGCTGGCATTTTCCCCAGCATCGTTAGTGCAGACCATGAGAAGCTGTGATTTAATCGACAGGCAGCATTTATTTTGACGTTACTGCCTTTTATTTGACGAGTTACATTAATCAATGGCTTCCCACATACTTTCCCTCTAACTGAATGCCCATATTTCAGCATACTTATAATTTCCATCAAACAACTGTGGAATACAATGTATTTGCTCTCTTTCATTAGACTGTCATCCTGCGTCAACGTTGTTTCGGCCTGTGACGTTGCAGAGATTTCAACACATTGGAAAGTAATATCGCTGCTATCAAGTTCTGATGCATCTATGGATGCTGCGGCTGGTTCATTCTCTGCCATTTCGACATCTGCTACTTCAACATTGATGGGAGAACACAACAATGTCGACATGTTTTTGGGTGGCAATTTTTTGGCGGGTGTAGATTGTGTGAATTGATCTGCAACTACTTCAGAGCTATCTTCAATACATTCAATATCATCTTCTTGTGGTGGTGCGGTCGCACTGTAGCAATGGTCCAATGCAACTTTGCTGTATTCTCCAAACACAGTTAATTCATGTTCTGGCCATTGGACATGAGCATCTCGAGCCTGAACACGCCTCGCCTCAATTAATAGTTCCTCCATAGTGTACATGGTCTGGCAAGCAACATCTCTCATTCGCTTCACTGTCTGTGTATGTATAGTTCTGACACCCACGGGTAACTAGAGGAGAGATTGGAAAAGGGATGTTCAGTTTAAACACAAGATAAAGTGTAGTCCTATTGACTGGCAAAAAACATAAAATAGTCCCCAGCACAAACATTTTTTTAAAGTGATGAACTGTTTGTACCTAACCTTTTTTTGTTTTTTTTTCTTTGCAACTTTTTTGACTCGACCTTCAACATCTGCACGCTGTAGCTCCGATTCGTTTCCGCATGTCCTCCCTTCCTCTTGCGCTGCAACGACTATATTTTCTGTATCCACATAGACGGCACGGAATGAGGCTCCATCGTCTCCCTGAAACATAGTACTTTCATTACTATGTATCAAAATATTGTTAGCATAAAACACACGTGAGGATGAACACACAGGTACATCTCAATAGCCAAAAACGATTTAAACATTGTGTGCAACAATCAAACGACAAGTATTCGACCTGTGATGATCTATTAAGATGGAACTGTCAGTATCCATACCTCTGGCTCTGCATGGACTGCCATGAATGGTTGTATTGGAGAGGAGGCATCAGCATCTCCCTGAAACACAGTACTTTATTAGTATGCATTAGTATGGTTTTCAATATTGGAAACATAACACACACTTGGGGTCGACGGCACAGGTACATATAAAGAGATAACCACAAATGATGCATTGTCTAAAAAAATATAAATATGCAGATTTCATCGACTTATTTCTCTGATTCCTTTACATCTGCATCATCAAAATGGGATGTTGTGATTGTAGTGGAAGCTCCGTCGTCTCCCTGAAACACAGCACTTGCGTTAATAGGGAAAAAAGTATAGCAAATGGAATCACGTTATATGATCACGCATGATGGAGCTGTCACCTCGTGCTGCTGAAGAATATCTATGGATGTTGCAAATGTAGTGCGCACTTCCGAAAGCTGTTGCACCGATTCGTATACGCATGGTCCCGCTTCCATTTCCCCTGGAATTACTTGAATGTCAGGCTCTGCATCAAATGCAGGGGTTGACGCTCCATCAACTGCCTGAAACATAGTACTTGCATTAGTGAGGATTACAATAGTGAAAACATAACACACACCTGGGGTCGACAGCACAAATACATATCAACAGCTAACCACGAATGAAACATTGTGTAGAACAATCAAACGACAAGAATTCCAGCTCTGATGATGACGCTCGATGGAGCTGTCAGTATCCATACCTCCTGCTGGTGAAGAACATCTAGAAATGTTGTAGATGTGGCGGACGCTTCACCATCTCCCTGAAAGACAGTACTTGCATTAGTATGGATAACACTAATTATAACTGAAAACAAACACCAGTGGACGATAACTAAGGTGTATATCAATTGGAAAGCACTAACCAAACATTCAGTAAAATAATTACACGATAGAATAAAACTATTACTTGACATGCATAAAACAAGTCTGTAGCGGATTAGCCTAGTAAGATTACCTGATACGTGCTAGAAGTGGTTGATAACTGCGACCACATCAAGGATGTAGAATGTTCTTGCTTCAGATTCAAGGGATAGTCAAGAAGTTGTAAAGGTAAATTAATGATTGATAATGAAATGCCAATATTAAAAATAGCCATGTAAGGCGACAGAATACTTGAAAAATGCTCAATACAGCAGAGTTTCCTGTTCCCATATATATACATTTCGTTTGTGGGTTATGAAATCGAAAAAGAATATATTGATAAATGTCATTATTCAAAAAGCTATAGACTCATATCAATATCGAAATTATTACAAGGGATAGAACACCTACAATATCAATTAATCCATTCGGCTACCTACACACTACTGCAAGGCCTAAAGCTAAATCCGGACACTTGACTCACCAGTGGCGGAATGTGGACGAATAGAGTGGGAATAGCGTTTGCGAGCAATTTCCGTGTCGTTCGCCGTTTATTCTTCTTTGTTACCCAAGATGTGGTGTACATGTCCAAGGAAAAGTGCCGGCTGCAGATGCGGTATCAATCACCCCTCTTGTCCTGTAAGACTTGTTGGACTCTACTTTCCACCTCATCCAGTGGATATCCGCAATGTCTGACCCATTCTCTTATTCGATCAACAGTTTTCGGGAATACATGCATTGTAGTGCCTTCAGATTTCGCATGGGTCTTCGAAGGGCAGTCGCTAATCGAACAGGCAGGCATTGTTGATAAATCTGAAAAGTAAATATCGACATTATTATACAATCTTCATGAATAAAGATTTGATACAAAAGTAAATTAATCATACAATGATCAATGCAAGGTTTGTTTTGGTCGCAAGAACTATACCAGTTCATTATGTGCGGCTTAGTATTTGCGTTAAGTTGCAGAAATGTATAATTGGTGTGACTGAAATCTGAACATGTGACTCGTCCCTTGGATGTTCTGTCTTGCACGAGAAGGAAACATGCTTACATTATAGACTGGACCCCCGAAGGATGCAATTCGATGACAATAGACAAAGATGAAAATAAATAGATCTATTGATAGCATAGCAATGGAAACTCAAGTCAATAGCAATGAGATCAATGAAACATAGCACTATTGTGTACTCTACTCGCAAATAGATAGAAATTTAAAAATCTTCAAAATATGGCTAGGATACATGGCCTTACCTTAACCAACAAACAGTTGGATTCAGCAAGCAGAGCAGTATGTTGCAGGAGAATAGGTGGGTGGCCACAGGTAGCACACTGATGGGTTTGCTCTAAGCGGTCACAGAAGTTCACGGATAGAACGACGATGAGCAGATTAGCGTAGATCTCAGTGGTTGCCAGGTAGCACGTTCAGGAGTTGACTTGCAAAGCACAAAGATGTTCTCATGAGACATATCAAGTGGTTTATAAAGTATTAGAAACAGGGGTGTGTTTGTGAATGAATGACGTATGTATGTCGTGGTCTTAGGGGGGAGGCCTGCTTCAAGGGAAGGCCTGGCTGGAGACACGGGGTCTGAGGAGGCCATGTGACCGATGGCCCCTGGGCGTGGGATACCTTTTGAAGTGTACATGCTGTTTGGCACCTTGGCCGTTTGCGCCAGTGACAGCCCCCCAAGCCAGCACTCATCCCCGGGTGCGAACCGCCTTTGATAGAGGGGGTGGGATGGATGGGCCTGCGGCGTGCAGATAAGGCACAGGAAGACTGCTGAATGGAGACACACTTATATGGATTGCAGGGGGGCGGCCTGCTTCAAGGGGAGGCCTGGCTGGAGACACGGGGTCTGAGGAGGCCATGTGACCGATGGCCCCTTGGCGTGGGATACCTTTTGAAGTGTACATGTAGTTTGGTACCTTGGCCGTTCGCGCCCCAGACAGCCCCACATGCCAGCGCTCATCCACGGGTGCGAACTGCCTTTGATAGTATATCGTTGCTTATCAATAACAAATGCCACATACCAGAGATTCTTGTGAGCACAGACCCACACTTCAACCGTTGCATTTTAGTGGTCAAGACCCTTAACCTAAGGCCTGTATAATCCAATGGTAATTGTTAGTATAGATATGTGTGACTTTTATAGAGACATAACCTACTTAAAGACTTTGAACAAGTGTTATTTAGTGCATGCATTATCGAGAATATGTTATGTTAACTTAGTTAGATAGTGACCACCCTGCTTCACAGCGACCAGACCTTCACCCATTCGGAGCACAGATGTCTGACGTCCATCCTTGAATGGAGACACACTTGATTCATTTAAAAAATCGAAACAACCGTTGTTAAAATATATGTGGTAGTTTATTTTGTATCTTATTTTCATGACACAAAAATACAAGACTTTAAAGATTATACAGGTCAGGTTGCAGCACAGCGAGAGAAAATCCCCTGTACTGACCGCTGTCACTCGGGAACGTTTCTCTTATGGCACGAACGGCACAGGCGGGTATCACTCTTCGAACGCGGTGTCCAAGCCTCCCGCGGAGCCACCATGTAAAGGAACGATAGGCCACCAGCCTGTACCACCTGTGAAAAGGAATGAAACAAACTGTTTTTAAATGACCAAGATAAGTTTAATAAAAGTTTGTTGTCAATGACAATTCTTGTAACTAATGGCATTCTGCACGGACAAATGCTATCTAGACAATGCACACTATTGAACGACTTTCATGCGTTACTATGATATGAATATATAATTTTGGATATAGTAGAAGAACATGAAATAGGAGTGGCATGACAAGCAGAGTATACTCACTTGTTACTCAGATTACGAAGACGAACAGTTGGTTGCGCGAAGTCAGTGCATAAGCACCATCATTATTCTCAACACGGCCCGTGTGAGGCAGGCTGCCCTGAAGTCTGGCAGCTCGGTGATGCATTGCGGTCGTGGCTCGCCTTCCGAAATGTAGGCCAGGCATCCCGAGTTTTCTCTGCAGCAGCAGTTCTCGTCCTCGGTAGCATTAGCTCGCACCGATTGCATGTGCACCATGTGGAGACGCCGTCCATGCGACTAGGCCCAGGCTCTTCATCTGTTGAATCGTCCTCCCAACTGCCGTCCGAATCCCCATCGTTTTCGCGTGCTTCCCTTTCCAGTAGTTCCTCCTCGGTATACTCGGGCTCGTACATGTAGGGCATTATTGTAGCCATTGTGTGGTAAACAAAGTAAAATAATTTACCGAGATGGTACAGGTGTTCACACGGGCTACAAGCGGCGAAGGTAGCTGACCAGAGCACAGAAACGAGTCACAGAATACTCAAAGTAACACAGAAAGAGGAATGGAATCGAAAATCTGCTGCTGTGTGTTGGGAAACGGTCTGTTTATACTTATTGAGGAAAGAGGCGTCCTGCCATTTTAATGGCGACACGTCATTAGCTGAGGCGCAGCGATTGTTGACACGAGACGTGCTTTGGCGTTGGGAAATGGGCTGTACGAGTCTGCTGATGACAGGCTCAGGGGCGGGGGAATTGATTTAGTGCCGCAGAAGCAGGTCAGCCAGGGCGATGCGGCAAGTGATAGGATTATCACAAAATGGCGGCTCCCTGGTGCCTGTTTTCGCGTGCGTTTAATGGACGAAAACTCGGGTAAGGTCCATAGGAAAGTTTTCTAAAATCGAGCCACTTGGGCGTAAAAAAACATGGCCGACCCTTAGGGACAATAAAAATTTTACTGGACCATGCCTTTAAGATGTTCAACTTGAGGAGTACAAAGTTTGTTCGGACAGCAAGCCATTACATACTTTGGCATTGAGGAGATGTCTTACCTAGAGGAAGACAAAGTCCGCAACCCACCCGACAGAGTCTGTGTATTCCCCTTGGCTATTTCTCCTCCGAGGTGATCCTTCCGCAGAATACCACCCCCAAGGTCAGGATCAGAAAGTGTCTGCCTTTCCCTGGCCACCTGGGAGGAGGTCTTTGTGAGGACTCCCCAGGATTCCTCACAGAGGCTTGTTCCAAACTTTCCACACTTAAAACCTCAATGGGGAAAGTTGAACCAACAACGGGTTCTTGGGTAAGTCATTTGACTTGCAACACAATTAGCTTACAGCTTCTTCCACAAAGATGCTGTACAAAAGGACAATGATTCTCACGTTGATCTGTTTGCAATAGGCAATGCCGGTTACTGCTCTCTCCCCCATGATACTTTGTACAAGGCAGGCCTTTCTGCTGCCGTCTCTAATTTCTTTCTACACAACCTATTTGCTGCTGGCAATGTAGTTTACAACTTTCTTCCACACGGTATCTGGGACTGCTACATTCAACTTGCGTTAATGTCACTCTCAGCTTTCTTTGGCTTTGACAATGCAGGTTTTAATGTCCCTGTGTCGGATATCCCCCTTTAGAAAAATTGTATTCACTTTGCTTGATTTTTGTCCCCTTTTGGCTTTGACAATGCAAATTGCAGTTCTCCTATTCGTCATCTCCCTTTTGGGAGGTTGCATTCATTTTGCTTAATTATTGCCACCTTTTGGCTTTGGCAACGCGGGATACAATATTCTCCTGTTCAACATCTCGTAGTAGGAGAGTTACGGCCAGTTTGCTTTAATGTAAAGATTTGATAATGCAAAGGTGCACAAAGGTCTACTTCCGAGCGGTCAAGGGTCACCTATATCAGGACAACTCACCGATATGTCCTGGCGTCTCCTTCTGACTCGCTGCTTCTTAGTTTCCTTGGTGTTTTACAGCTCCGGTTAGCCTTTGCTGCTCGCGCTGTTTGTCAATGGAGCGCACGCTGTTCCACATGCTCTCCAGTGAAAGCCTCACACCAGAGCGAGATGCAGGACATTGAGAGCTTCTCTCTCCTTTGGGACAGCTGGCTTCAATACCGCTTCCCTTTGCATGTCCTCTGAATCTCCCAGGAACTCTGACCTTCGCCACGTTCTCTGCATGGCGTCCCACTATCAACAAAGCGGCGGCTCCAACCTCTGCTTCCTCCTGCTTCTTTATGGCCAGCACCTGAAAGGCCTTTAAACATTTGGTACCGCTCAGGTGTGGGTCATTACAACCACTAGACCACTCATTACAGTTGTGTAACTCTGGACCCCTCTTCCTCATCTCTGTACTAAGGGCATTATAGGACTTGGAGTCCATAATGTTCTTAGTTGTTTTAAAATCCTTTAATCCACTCTGTTTTACTGATTCGTAAGATGTACTTTTACGGGTAGGTTTTAAAGGAAGTAATGGTTTTCTTTTGGTTTTATAATCTAAGCACAATGTAGAATCATAACTACTAAAAGTAGTTGTATTAACTCCCTGTCCCTTATATAAATCACTTTCATGTTTACAAAAAGTGACCTCACATTTGGCACCTTGGGGAAGCCCGGGAGGAGAGGCCCTACTGTGACATCCCGCCATTAAATACTCGGCCATAAGGAAAACCTCATCTACAGCAGAGGATGAATACTGTGTCTCTCCTGACTGAGTCAGCACATTCTCTTGGCAGCCTTCTCATCCCATGTGATCCTCCCTCCTAATGCCACCCCCAGGATTGGGAACAGCTACTGTCTGCCTTTGCCTGACCACATAGGAGGAGACTTTAGGCTGGGATTCTGTGATGACTTTGCAGGGTTCATCACAGTGCAGCTCTAACTGCAGTTAGCTGCTGCAGCGAGGGGGTGGAGTGACGATCCCACAAGGTCACACTCACAATAAACCCAACCACCTTGTTACTGTTAGCAAGGGTAATATCCACCACTCTGGCTAAGATGGTTTTTATCTCCAGTTGTTCCTTGGCCATATTGGAACACAAGCCAAACATTGGTTGCATAGTGACTGCTACCGCGTTTAGAGAGGGGGCAGACGTTTCTTCTTCAATACAGGAAACTTCAGAGCTGAACATGATATCCGAGCGGCTGTAAGAAGTCTCTAAACCAGCTGCCGTCTCTTTAAGATCTGGCGACGTAGAAAGATGTGTTCCAATTATATTATTGTATGGTTGTTTAGAAATGTAATTAGTATAGGAGGTGCAGTGGCTCCTAATGACTCTCCCTGGAAGTCAAGACAAAGATTCAACAGCAAGCTATTGTTGTCGATGGTGGGAAAATGAGTGATAACTTCAGAGAGAGGGTGCAAGCTGAGTTGTGGAACCAAAGGAAATGCCCCAGCGACTACTTCTGGGTGCATAGAAAAAGCCAGTGATCTTAGACTGTTCACCAATAAGTACTTCAACTTTATCCTTTTTTCCCTTCTTTAGAGAAGGGCCTAGGCCATCGGAGGGTGGGGTAGACAACACAGGGCTCCGTCCTCGTTTACTGGGGCGCTCCAATTTACTATGCAAAACGTAGGTGCGAGGTGTTGCAGGTTTCATAATAGATGTGCAAATACAAATATCTGGGAGGAGATAAGAGATAGGAAGGGATGCCAGTTAAAGAAGTCACTCACCGATAATAATTTAATCCTATTACAAGATAAATATGAATAAATATGAATAAGGCACCCGGGAGAGATGAAGTGCCGCTCCCTCTACAGTAGACGGCAAACTGTACTCAACACTAATCTGGCTGAAGAGGAGGAATACAATGCAGCGTTGAAGGTGCTTCACGCTGTAGCGCAGATCAGTGCACTATAAAACCTTTGCACAGAATGCATTTGGCACAGCTGCAACAAGTTCAAGTGCAGAAAAGAGACTTCTCATACCGACAAGCTATTTCCAGTCGCGCTAGGCCTTTGTTGACAAAATACAGAAGGGGCCGCTCCTTCCATTAGCTGCAGTAGACTGCACTCGTACCCAGCTAGCTCTGCTCAGTTACTCCAGTCTGAAGGAGGGTTGGGGACTTGGGGGTTGAACTTCACAATTAAGGCAGCCTCACTGTCACGGCCAACACAGCAAACTGCCAACTGCAGTGTTCACTTTCAACTCACTTACATTGCGTGCGCTGACGTGGTGTGTATGGGTATATGAGGTTTCAGTCTGCAGCACGTCGCCAGGGAGAAGAACGATGTGCCACACTTTCAGGTTCAAGTAATCCATTGCAAAACAAGGTAATCGCTCGATTTGTCCCTGCACTGCTAGCTGCCAACAAAGTAACAAAGATTCTCAGCCCAACTGCTGTGCTCACTTTCTCCTAATTTCCTCCGTTACACTTAATGAAATTTAGACATTGTAGGTTGTGGGTCTTATGGTTTAACGCACCTTGTTTATTGAGAATTTGAACACCTATTTTGTTTTAATTGTGATGGTCTACTGGAAACAGATCAGTATATCCTGCTTTCCTCACCACTTCTTGAAATGTTATGAGTCTTTTACCTCATACCATGCATTACCGCATCAAGCATAAGACATGTCAAGGGTTAAAGTAATATGTGTTAGAGCAGTATAGTGTATGTTTTGATGGCCAAGATCTTAAAATATGTGGTAAATTGGTGATTTAATAGACTTTGTTATGGTGCAGAAAAGGCAGACAAATTAAATTACTTGTAATATTTTTGTTGGAAGGTTTCTCAAAAGCAAGTATATAAATAAAGTTTGTCTATTCTTAATAAACCCATTGTTGTATTAATTCTCTTTCTTTAAAAAGGAATTCAGAAAATTATAATTTGGCTAAATCATTAAGGTTAGCAACCTGAATTTAGCATATCATAACAATTCTTGTCTGACATTGTATTATTCTATGAAATAACACTAGCATCTTGTACTAGCATGTCCCGATCTGATTCAGCCTTAGTGGGGGTGTTGCTTGAATTCATAACATACTGGGAATTGATTGTATACCACTTTGCAAAATCAATTGTGCCTCTATTGGCGCGGCATTACTGCATACTGCACTGGGAATTGAGCGTATGCCGACTCGCAAATCAAACCCGCTTTCTGTACTAGTTTGCTGCAATTTGATTCAGCCTATCACTACTGACGTTGCTTGACTGCATACCGCATTGTGTATTATTGACTACATGCCACATTGTGAAATCAATCTAGCCTCTCTTACCAACCAGTATCCTGCCCTATTGCCAGCAACTGGAATCAGCCCATCATTATCATACTATATTTTGTTTGTTTGTTTTTATTATTTGTAATGCGCACCTAACCCAGGAATAACGGGGCGCAAGAGCAACAAGAGGATTGTATAGCTTAGGTTACATATGGCGAAATGGATGGAGTCCAGCTATGGTTACAGTATTGGACACATCCGCATCATTGAGAACAGATACAATAAATCATATTTACAGAAAGTATAATATACAAAATTTAAAAGTTATAGCTAAGCATATAGGGTAGGTGAGAAAGTACGTTGGTTGTCGTGTTCCTTGATCCAGTGGATAAGATTGGATCTAAATTGTATGTAAGGAAGGCCTTCCCTTAGGGGTGGCGGTAGAGAGTTCCAATGTGTTGTGCTGCTTTGACGGGGAAGCTACTCCCCCCGGTCATAGTGCGTTTTGAGTCTCGGCACCAATAGGAGGTTTGAGTTGACCTTTCTGGAGGGGCGGCAGGAAACTTGTCTGGTAAATCTTTGTCAGGTAAAGAGGGGCAGAATGGTGGAGACATTTGTGGATCAAAGAGAGAGATTTAAGGAAGATCTTGTCTGTCGTGGAGTGCCAGTTGACGTATCTTCTAGCATCTGAAATGTGGGCTTTCTTCGGGAGACTAGGGCTTCTCTTAAGGCATTATTTTGCAAGATTTGAATCTTGTTTGTGATGTATTTGTTACTGCCTACGTATAGGGCATTACTAAGCAAGCAGTCTCCTGCCATTTGTAGAACTGAACCTATTGCTCGAGCAATAACACTCTGTAACCAATCGTGGTGCGTTATGTATGCTACCATCCCACATTTAGCCTTACTGTGCGCCATACTACTACATGGTCCATTGTCTAGCTTTACTAGCCACTCTACCCCACCAGAACCAGACCGCACCACATCAGGTAACATGGCAACCTCAGATGTTACACCCACGTCCACATCACATAGCAACTTAGGCCAAGAACAACCAACAGTTAATGGGGTTTATTCCAGGGGCTCACCCTACTCTATTAGACCTTGCAGCATATCTTCCAGGAACATCAGACTCCGGTCCAGATTGTCCAAACTTTGCTAGCTCTATGACAAATACAACCCATAGGAGAAAATGTCCACATAATAAATAAACTACCAGAAAGGAAAAGACTGACTCACCCTATACCAAGATACAAAATACTGACTTAAAAAAACTACAGCAGAATAAACCACATATCGTACCACAGGATGAAGGAGCAAATAATTGTACTTCATCTGCTCCATCGACAGGCAGACCTGTGCCAGACCTTAAAGGGGCATTAACAAATGCCAGATCCTTAGTAGCGCATGCCACAGAGAAAATTATGACTTTCTTGCCATCACTGAATCTTGGCTACATGCAGCAGCAGGCCCTGCCCTTATGTTAGCAGTTCCTGACAACTACACTATACTTGGAGCAGACATATGCGAGGCTCGTGGAGGAGGCATAGCTCTCATAGCTAAAAACCAACCTATCCATGAGACTAGCACCCTCCCCAGATTTTAAATCCTGCAAATCCCTCACTGCCAAATTACCTATAGCCAATTCCTAAACACTTACTATTCACCTTACATACAGACCTCCAGGACCTATCAGGTCATTTAAGGAGGACATCTCCACTATGCTCTCTGACAAGCTAAAAAACTCCTTGCAAGCATTACTGCTAGGAGATCTTAATTTGGTATTTAATGACGCTAAAGACCCACAAGCAGAAACTATTGCCAATGTTCTTACTGAACTGGGCTTTACCCAAAGAGCGATTCTACCCACACATGTTAAAGGAAGAACACTTGATTGGGTGGCAGACTAGAACTGTAGTGCCACTATTACTACCATAACCCCACAGGTATGGACAGACCACCGCGTCTTATCATTTACACTAGCAGCTAAAACTTCCAACACTAAAAACAACTCATCCGCTCCTCCCACACTAACAAAGAATAAAAAGAATATCACTGTACATAAACTTTTACCTCTCATTTTACCTACCCTTGACTCCTTACCAGACACCACTGATCCTACCACATTAGTTGACGAATATAATAAAATGATGACTGTAGCTTTAGACTCTATTGCCCCTCAGAAAATTTGAAAAAGTAAGCCCAAAGCACACCTTAACTCTTGGTTCACCCCCCACCTTAAAACATTGAGAATGGAAAAAAGAAAATGTGAAGTCTCATGGAGGCTACTACCCTCTGCTGAAAACAGAACTAATCTTATTAATATTTCATCCCTCTATAAGCAAGAAATACTTCTGGCCAAACAAGAAACATACAACAATAGAATCCAACAAGCAAATTCTAGCACTAAAGAATTATTCATAATACTAAAAGAACTTGAAACTCCTATCCCAGTGCCAGACATCTGTGAAAAGGATAACACCTGGTGCTCCAATATACAGCAAGTTTTATCTAACAAAGTTAGCACCCTTCAGGATAAAATTGCAAATAAAAAAGCAAACTTACCTAATCTGATCTCACCAGCCAGCACCCCCACGTCTGCTCATAAACCACAGCTCCGCTTTAGTTTCTCTAAAATATCTACTCTCCAGGTTGAAAAAGTCATCCTTTCCCTCAAACCTTCGAACTGCCAGGGTGATAAATGCCCAGTCCACCCTTCATATCAAAGCTAATCAATGCATCATTTTCTTCAGGCAATATCCTGAGTAACTTAAATGAGTCTTGGGTACTCCCCCCCCCCCCACCCTCCATTTAAAAAACACACTAGACCCAACTATACCCACCAACTACAGGCCCATTACAACAGTGCCATTCCTGCTCCAAATCTTAGACAGGGTGGCCTATCTACAAATACAGGAGTACTTGGAGCATAACCAGCTCTTAGGAGCCCGCCAATCAGGATGTAGGCCTCAACATGGCACTGAAACGGCACTAAATGATCTTAAGGCCCAAATCGACAAGCTTCGTGACAAGGGGAAATCAGCCTTACTACTCCTTCTTGACCTCTCAGCTGTGTTCGATTTGGTGGACCACAAGGTATTATGCAAACACTTGGACTCAGCAACCCGCTTCTCTCAGAAGGCCATAGTTTGGATACAATCCTTTCTGAGTAATAGGACTATGAGAGTCTTCTCACCATCAGCAGAGCAGACCCCATTCCTATAACATGTGCGGTGCCTCAGGGGTCATGTGTCTCACCCACAATGTATAATAAATTCACCAAGCCCCTTTTCAATGATCTGTACCTTCTTGGCACCGCCTATACTAACTATGCCGATGATACCCAGATTCTCATACCACTTACTGGGGATTACGATAAGGATTTGGCCTTGGTAAATAGAATATACCTCCTCATCCAGGGATGGATGGCTGTCCACGGTCTATGCCTGAATGATGACAAAACTGGACTTATTATTCTGGGCACCACCTCTAACATTAATAAACTTCGCTCTAATTACACCACCTTCAATATCGATGGCAACTCTATTAAAGTTGTCAAAGAGGTAAAACCTTAGGTTTCTACCTAGATTCCACCCTTGCCAAACAAGTCAATTCATTGGCCTCCGCTTCTGCACAGACATGCAAGCTAATCAGAGCCGGTAAACCATTCCTTTCCAAGAATAGCTGTATCATCCTGGCCAGAGCGCTAATCTCGTCTAAATTGGACTATTGTAACTCCCTGTACATTGGTGCCAATAAGTACATTATCGGTAAAATGCAGACGCTCCACAATAATGCCCTTAGAGCAGCTTTGGGTATGGTGAGGAAAGAGCACATCTCTGAGGTAAGGAGACAGAATAACTGGCTATCTACAAGTGACAAAATCTGGTTAAAAACTGCCACGCTAACATACAAGTGTCTTAACAACAATGAAAATCATCCAGTCGGCCCACTAGAACTGCCACTATTAACTGTCTGACTGTCTGACTGTACCAAGATTCCAATTAACGAATGTTGGGGGTAGTACTTTTCCGGTAAAAGCCGCACCGCCATGAAACTCGCCATCACCCTCCCTGAGAGCAGACCAATCCTATTTGAATTTCAGATAGAATCTCATCAACTGGCTCAAAGAAAGCGACCACTAACGCGCCAGCTACTCTCCATTTGCCCCTCGAACACTTGCACTGTACATAGATCTCTGAATGCCCATTTTTTATCCTGTATCCTATCTCAAATTATGTAATATTGTATTGTCTATTCCTGCTTTATGTACTTACCATTGCCTACATATTTGTGCCCATCTTTGTATATCACTGTGTAACCCTAAGCTGAACGTTTTCTTGTATCTTCTGCGCCCCGATACCCTTGGGTCTGGTGCGCATTACAAATAAATAAACAAACAAACATTGGTTCCCTTCCCGGGTGGAAATAACGCTCATCTCCTGCAGGTGCCAAGATGACAAAAATGTATCTGCATATGCAAATGCCAGTGTGCCTGCAGAATGCGGCCAGATGGTTTGTTTTGTGGGGAGACTGCCACGGGATGAAAATGCATCAAAAATGCACTCTGGGATGCCCTTCCATTTTTGAAAATCATTGCGCTAATTTTCGCCTTTCTACCTCTTTCAGAAACCAGGTACAGTGGAATGCAGAAAGTTTACAGGGTCTATAGACCGCAGGAAGCATTTTCGTGCCACAAATAAAAATGCTCATGATTGCCATGAACATTTATTTTATAAGTACATGTCCACTGCCATTTCAAAAAAGGTAGCAGGCGCTCCTCTCCAGAAAGAACATGGTATGATAACCTGTTCTGAGATGAGATTTTGCTGCACAAGCTTTTTGCTCACTGTACCTTTCACAGATGGGAAATATCCATTTGCATATCAGTCTTTGTCCCGCCCACATGGGCAGTCAAGCACCGAAATGCTATGGCAATTCCTCTCTGAACAAGAGTACCAAAAGCAACCCCATACACGTGTTTCAGCCTTGTTGGGCCTCCTCAGTGAGGTGAAGCTTTGTCTCTCTGAGCACAGTGAGCAGGGAGTCCGCGTCTGGTTGCCCCCAGGTAACTCAGGGTGACCAACCCCAAATTCCTTTCAAATATTTCAAAAAAGGTAGCAGGCGCTCCTCTCCAGAAAGAACATGGCATGATAACCTGTTCTGAGATGAGAGTTTGCAGCACACGCTTGAGTGGCAACCAGACGTGGACTCCCTGCTCACTGTGCTCAAGAGAGGCAAAGCTTCACCTCACTGATGAGGACCAACAAGGCTGAAACACGTGTATGGGGTTGCTTTTGGTACTCTTGCTCAGAGAGGAATTGCCATAGCATTTCGGTGCTGGACTGCCCATGTGGGCGGGACAAAGACTGATATATAAATGAATATTTCCCATCTGTGAAAGGTACAGTGAGAAAAAGCCTGTGCTGCAAACTCTAATCTCAGAACAGGTTATCATGCCATGTTCTTTCTGGAGAGGAGCGCCTGCTACCTTTTTTGAAATACATGGCCACTGCCACTGGGTGTGTAAGGGGCCTAATTACCCTCTGGCTAATGTGAGGGGCCAGAAATGAGAGGCAGACACAGAGTTGTAATATTTTCAACATTAGACATCTTTATCAAAATAAAGGGGTTGGATAAAGGCCTTTCTGTCCCTATCCTAAAGTGAGGTTCCCAGCATAGGAAACTAAAACTAAAGATCAGTCTGTGCCTCGTCAAAATTATGCTATCAGTCCTTGTGTCCAAAGCATATCAGACCCTCACACTAGAAATGAACAACCAAATGTGCAAGGTAAACGTCTCTGTTTTAAATTTAGCAATGTATGTAAAATCCAACAAAAAACAATCCTTCGATCCAGAGGGTGGGATCCAAGACTTTCCCTGGACTATTTTAAGTAGCATAACAAAAATGTCCCTTTTTAAACAATGTTTTCTTAAGAATAGCAGAAATGTCTCTTTCACCCAACACTTTCTTAAGGATGGCAAAACGTGTCTCTTCAAGCAACAATTTTTGAAGAATAGCTACAGTGTCTCTTTTAAACGCCAACTTTTCAAGGATGGCAAAAGTTTATCTTTTACATAACTACTTAAGGACAATTTCCTGGTATAGTCCTCTGCCAAGAATCCTTCAGTAGACTCTTTGGATCCACTGGTATACTCTACTGCCAAGTATCTTTTCACAATGTCTTTTCATTTTGTATATTTTACATGGATTACCTGGTGTACTCCCCTACCAGGAATCACCTTCTGGGTTTTGTAGATCCCCTGGTAACTCTACCGTAGGGTATCTTTCTCCAAATGGCTCACTGCCTGATACATTTCGTTTATCGGGGCTTCTTTCAATGTTCTCTCCATATTCAGTATAGCACAGTTGTATTCCTGCAATGTCTATACTTCATTGGCTGTAGATACTACTTGTTTCAAGCTTCCCCATATGGACATCTCATATATGAAGACCTGTTCAAGTTCTATCTTTTAACTTCTTCTCCAGCATTCATTTGCTTGTGGCAATGCTTGCTCCAACTTTCCCCATATTGATATCTCAGGCATAAGGATTTGTGCAAATTCTGTGTTTCGGTATTACTTGGTCAGTATTCAAAATGAACTTAAAATTGTTCATTTGCCTGTCGGTACGCTTCGGGGTCCCCATCAACATAGGGCAGACGCACCAGTGTTTCATGGCATTTCTGATCCGTGTCCTGTTGCTGCGGCAAAGTCTTCACTCCGGCATAGCGTCTCCCGCCTTGCAGACCCTCTTTCAGCTCTCCGGCCGGCTCTGTGTTTACTTGCCAGTGAAGCTGCAGCTGTTTGGCAGGACCACGTCTCCAACAGCCTCTCTCCTGCTGCCGGCACCTCTGCGGCTCTCCCTCTGTGCCTGCCGTGCTTCCCTGGGTCTCCCGCAACTCCGGTGGGTAACACGTACAAGCGGCAGCTTGAAAGCACATGCCTTCTTTTGCACGGTCCATTCCCGTTCATCTGACTTCACCTGCAGTTCTGCCTCCCGATCCGTCTGCTCTGCTTCTCTCTTCTCTGATTCTCCCTTAAGTGTAAGCCATTTTTAAAGGTCCCGTGCAACTGAGCTGCAGGTTTAGCTAGGGGTTTCTTTCAATCTATACTAACTCCTTCTTCCTCATCTCAGTACTTGAGGCATTATGAGAGTTGGAGTCCATAGGATTTTTAGGTCTTCCAAAATGATATATTTTATGATTCTTGTTTATAACAAAACCATCAGAGATAGGAGATGTTGAATATGTTTTACATGTATATGAGGTATGAATGGCATTCTGCTCAGTGTTTTGCAGAAAGGGGTTTTTGGGTACTGCAATGGGGGGTATTTGCAATGTGACAAGCCATTAAGAATTCAGGAATTATGCTGTCTCCCTCTCTGGGAAGGGAAGAATACTGCGCCTCTCCTGTTGGGGTCACCACCTTTCCCCGATAGCCGTCTTCTCCCATGTGGTCCTCCCTCATGATATCACCCCCAAGGTCAAGATCAGGTAGCGACTGCCATCCCCTGGCCACATGGGAGGAGATCTTTGGCTGGGGATAGTGATGACTCTACAGGATTCATTGCAGTAGGTAAGGCACCTACCGACCCTCCTTGGTGGGGTCACTAAGCCAAAGCATACAGATGTTGAGGGGGAAAATGGGCCCCCATGCACCCACAGCTTGCCCCCCTGTTCCTCACAAGACTCATTTGAAAATGTTTATTTTTGTACATACATTTGTATTTGTGAATTAATTTAATATTTTGTATGTCTACAGGTTTCTGTTTGGTGTTACTTGACGATCATGTCATCAAACAAGTTAGTAGTTAAGGTAATATTTCTGAATTTTGGGATGGGGCTTGATTTAGATTTGCTACTGAAGAACGAATGTGCTTGGATTCATTTTGAAGTTCATTGGTTGGGGTTTAGGTGGGTGTATCTTTCACATAGATTGGTTTCAATATAAACTGTTTATATGGCTAATACCTAATGTGACTGGATGCTCAGTTTATAGTTCCTTCCTGTAGCTGAATGCTCTGTTTCTATTGTATGCTATTTGAACTGCGGAAGTATAACAATAATCAAAGGATGCCTGTTGTAAAAGAAATTGGTACCAAAAAGGACCTCAAACTAAATTATTTGAAACTATGACCAAGCAAGAAGTTCTGGTGAATGTATTGTTTTCATTGATGAGTGAGTTTGTGCTTGTGTGGAATTATTGGATACATTTACAGTATGAATTAATACATTGGTGAACCTGAATAGATTGCAATGCGAAGATGAATGAATATATGCATGTCTCCAACATTATAAGTAACAGGTGCGCAGGTGCCTTCCTCGGGATGCCACTTTCAGTGTTCTAATGTGATTCATACAAGAACAGAGTACTCCAAGAAGCTCTGCAAATGTGTTGCTGAATCAGAAAAGGGCTTGAAGATCAAAATACATCTCTTCCTTTTTAATTACTAGCTGAAAATAAAGTACCGTAACAGAAAGACAATCAACTTCCAAACAGTGTTAAAAATTCTCTTGGCTCAAAATTGTAACCTGGCTATCTTGATAACATGGATACATCAATTTATTGTAATCCAAATGCACAATACATAGATAAATAGTGGATAGATGAATAAGCGTATTGTAGGCTAAGGTCTGACTCCAGTAATATCAAATATATCATTGAGCCAATAAAAAGTTCATGGGAGCAAGAAAACAAATGTATTGCACACAACCGCGATTGGGAACAGTAAGAAAATTATTCGAAGAACATCACAAAATGTCAGTGTTGCATAGTAACGAGCGGAGTGATATTGCTAAACATTGTTTCAGAATTCTTTAGAAATACTGTTTGCTGATTGGACAGCCAAGATTGCTCTATCGGGAAATCTATACAACGCATAGGCCTATTGGCCTGTTCTAACCCTTGTGACCATTCTACGAACTACCTCATAATAATGACTTCATGGTGGTACCATTTAGTTTCTCAGGATTGTGATTGGACAGTCAACACGTTAACATGTTTCATATACGCTTTGACATTTGATTGGTGTAGCTCCTTTGGCCATCCTTTGGTGGGCCATTTCAGTCAACGTTGACCAATAGACTTGTGAGGTGTGAACAGTGTGACAACAATAGTATACTTGGAGTCCTTTTCCCATGAGCGCTGGATTTGTCTTGGTTAATTTGAGACAATCGCAATGGAACTGACCTTCAGATTGCTTGAACATCCCAACATAACCGTGCTAGGTGTAGGAAGTCTTCATTATCAATCTTAAATAATCGCCAGATGGGGTGGGGCCAAATTCGCTTATTTCAACAGAAGTATGCCGGTCTGTGCAGAATTGTGAAGTTCTGCAGACAACATTTGTAATTGCAGGATACACACTTAGTTTGGATGCATATCTCCCAGCATTCCTTATCTCTGATGGGTATATTTAAAGCTGTTTCCCATTCCTGCTTAACTTTTGAACATTCCCACTTCTGGTATCCCATAACAAGTTTGTATGTAGAAGAAAACGCTTTATATTGTGATCCTGTTTGGGAAACTTATCTAGCTTAGGAAATGATTTACATTTTTGGGCGATGTCCCCCCTCAATCTGTATTTTAACGTTGTTAGTAAGAGTGATGACCCACCATGTTCCTGAAATGCATTCTTTAATGATGCTTGAATCAAAATTGAAAGGTAGATCCTCAATCCTGCCAAGGAACTAGTAGCAATATGGAGCAGCACCACATGCTTTACATGGTGGTTGTCATAGCCTTTATTTGAAAGCTTTTTCTTTAGTCTAGAACGGGCCCAATGGAATACCAGTGCTGTTTCAATGTCAGGTAGTCTAACAGTTACTGCACACAGGAAAATCAACTTCAGTCCTGTGGCAGAGCCAACATTCTTTCCATTTGCACATGCTGACCTTCTATTGGAGCTATACAACATGCCAATGAATGATCCGTCTGTAACACTAGTTAATAAGCTTCCAGCTCTGTAACACCCTGACCCCATATTGCATATGGTAACATCAATAGGTCCTAATTGACTCTGTGTTCATCGCCCTGCCAACTCCAATTTTATCAACCAAGATTTTACTTTTGAGAAGGAAGGAGCAGGTAACAAAATTGCAATGTTAGCAAACCGGTATAAGCACTTTGGAATGATCACAATCTTTATAAACAACTCTCTCCGTCAATGTTAGTGGTAAAGCAATCCAGCGTTCTTCCCCATTGGCAGTTACAGTGTGTATTGGGACAAAGGTATATGCTCATAGATTCTGAGGTCAACTTGGCTTTTGTATGCCAAGTTAATGGGTCCTGTGCTGACTCCATCTAAAGCCAAGCTCCTCACCACACTGCCCAGTGGCTTCTGTCAGAGGAAACGATTCAGATATACTCCAATTTATACCACGACCAGAAAAATAGCCAACATTATTCTCTTCATCTACAACAGGGAGCATATTCCTGTCTGGGTTTCATATATAAAGGAACAAATCATCAGCATGTATAGCTGCCACTGATCTGTGATTGTGAAAGTGAAGGCCCCTCTGCCCATGGCATTAGCACGTTATGCTGGCAAGAATCTCTATTGCCAACACAAAAAGTATCAAAGCCAGGAGGCCACCTTGCTGGCTCCTCTTATTAATTTAAAAAGGCCTTGAGACAATGCCATTAGTGTTCACTCTAGCTAGCATGTCTGAATATAATAGATAGACCAGAGATGTGACAGTCCAGCCATCCCCACATTCTGCCTAGGACCACATACATGAATAGCCACTCTAGGGACCTGAATCCTAGCTTACTGGCTACTGCCTTTTCTACCTGTAATGGTGTTGTCTGATCAATCAGGCTTCATTTCAGGGACATCGACCCAAGCCAACCTGAGCGGACTATGCAATGTGCTACCACTTACTGACATGCAATTACCTACAAGATTTATTCTGCTACAGTGGGTCGCCCAACTCCAGGCCTTAAGGGCCATAATCCTGACAGAGTTTAAGGATACCTTATTAATATTCATGAGATACATGTGAATACAGTTACCCTAAATGTACACACATTTATTCTCATGAATATTAATGAGGATATCCTCAAACTCTGTCAGGAGTAGCCAGTAAGCAAGGATTTTGACTAATAATGTATCAGTCTTAAGTAGGGTAAAGGACGATAAGATTTACAGTCCTTGCTATCCTTGTACGGTTTAAGGAGGAGCATGATTAACGCCCCACATTTGGAGGGAGGGTTCCCTCCAATAATTACTTGGACTATGTTTTCAATTTGGGAACCAGTAGCCCTGCAAATTCATTATAGCACTCAATTGTTCTCACATCTCGATACAGTGATTTTCCAAAAGACAAGACCTCAAGGATCTTCATGATTTCAGGGCACGTTTGTTACACAAATTAATTTCAATTGGCTAAGATCTAGATTAATTTCTGTACCTGATTCGGAAATTCGGGAGGCATACTAGTTTGCTAGAATTGCATAAAAATCAAATTCATCTATACAATATTTGCACACGCAAAGGACAGTGTGTGATGAAGGCAGTCTGCTGGTTAATCCGTGTGTGTTCCTGGAGCTCTGCTGGAGGAGGCACGCCCACGGGAGTAAACTATATTCAAGTGCGCCACGCAATAGATGGTTTGACAAGGTCAGTCTGCCACAGTGTGTATGCTAAGGTACCTAGTTAATCCCATTAATAGTTTTGACACTGATGGGGGGGAAGCCTGCCCACGGAAGTAACCTTTATTAAAGCACGCCGGGGGCGTGGCTTGATGGCTATGTGAGAGGACGTTCCTTGGAGGAGCTCCCGATGATCCGATCTTGATCCTGGGAAGAAGTGATGGTTTTCGGCGGACTTTCGAGCCCACGGTGCATCCAAGGGTGCATGAAAGTGGGGGGCACATGGTGAGTGCCCTCCCCACCAGCGAGACTGCATATCCACAGAACTAGACTTCGAAGAAGGTGGCAGTTGCGCAGTGGAAGGGCAGCACCCAAGATGCATGTGTCTCTTGCTGGTGGCAGGAACATAAGTGCGAGCCCCCATTGAGGAGGCCCTGGATCGTGGCGTGCCAGCAGAGCGAACCCAAGTTCAGCGGAACCTTGCTGTGAAGGGGTCGGCGAGCGAACCCCGCAAGGCGCTCCGCAGCGCCGGAGACGCAGCTGGGCGCGTGTGCCCAACCGACGCAGCAGGATGTCCTCCAAGGTGGTGCGACCCCGGATCAAACAGCCCACGATGGAGGCCTACGCTAGGTCGCCCCCGGGCGCGGAAGGGGTCAAGAGCAAAGAAGCCCTTGTGGCGGCGACGGACCCATCGGGTACTATCCAGGAGGTGCTGGCAGCAATTGCCGACTTGAAGGTGGCTTGGGAGACGAAGTTGGGCCTGGCCATGAAAGAGCTGCAGGAGGGCCTAGACCTTAAGATCGGAGCGGTCCGAGAAGAGGTGAACCTGTTGCGTCAGGACGTGCGAACGATCGCGGAGCACACTGGGGAACTGGAGAAGGAGTTGGCCCCGACCACAGAGGCGTGCAATGCACATGCTAAGGAGCTTCATGCCCACGTGCAACGAGTGGGCAATCTGGAGGACAGAGCAGAGCAGGCAGAGGGGCGCGCCAGGCGCAACAACATTTGCATAGTGGGTGTTCCGGAGGGAATGGAAGGATCGAACCCCACGGATTACGTTGAAACCATGCTCTTGCAGGTGATTACAAGCGGGGAGCTGACCCAGGGGTTTGCGGTTGAAAGGGCGCATAGGGCCCTGACCAGGAGCCCCCCGTGGCCGTTGATCGCGAAGATCTTGAACTATCGTGACCGCGAAAAGATCCTCAAATTTTTCCGGAAAGGAGGTACGATGGAAAGGGGGTCAGCGAACATAACGGCGTATCCGGACTATACGCTGCTCGTACAGCGGAGTGGAATGAACTTTGGAACGGTGAAAAGGAGGCTTAGAGAAGCAGGCCATCGCTACATGTTGCTCTACCCCGCTAGGTTAAAGGTGTTTTATAAGAACAGATCCCTCTTCTTCGAGACGCCAACCGAAGCGATGGAGTGGTTGGATATGCAGGGTCGACCTCAGGAATCGGATGCCCAGACAGAAGCGGCTGGCGATAAGTAGCACGTTGCAGAGGCACCCGTGAGGCCATGGTTACGACATTGGGACTGGAATATAGTACAATATATGCTTGTGGGGAGGAAGTCATGGTATCTGCCGGCGGGTCCCGTTGAATGCACTTCTCCTAAATAGATGACTGGGAGCTCCTAGGGAGCACCCTCTGCACCCAACAGTAGTACACTTAGTTAGGTCACTGTTAGATAGGTGACACCCCGCGGGGTCCTTGTCCTCGGACACAAGACGGGTCCAGACGTGGGTAGGCCTGAGATCCAGGGATGGAGTTGGGCTATTGTTGGGGGTTGGCGGGGAGGGGGGGGGGGGAGTTGTGTGCAGTGGTGTGAAGTTGGGGGGGGGGGTATTGTTTGTGAATAGAAGGGAGAGAGCCAGGAAACGAACTAGCATGGGGAGCATTATGGGAAGGGATGGGGATAGGGATAGTCCGACCGGATGGCATCGTCTAATCTCAGAATTGTGACCTGGAATGTACGGGGCCTTTACAGCTACCTGAAACGTAACAAAGTGATGTTGTACTTGAAGAGAATGCGTGTAGACATAGCCCTGCTGCAGGAGACCCACCTCACTAGGGAAAGGCTGGAGGTGGTCAGGAGAAAATGGAAGGGCAATGTTGTGGGGGCGGCATACTCGACGTATGCTACAGGGGTCATTACTTGGGTGGCGCCTCATGTGCCGTTTCGGGTGCTTGATTCTACGGTGGATCCGGAGGGTAGAATGGTGGTGGTAACGGGTCTCCTGGAAAACAGGGAAGTGCATATCATAAATTTGTACGCCCCCAATAACGACACAGCGGCTTAATTTAGGACCCTCTACAGTAAACTTGGCCCCCTGGCAGGGGGTACGGTAGTGTGGGGGGAGGGGACTTTAACTGTACCGTGAATCCCAGAATGGACAGGTCCAAGGACAAGGTAGGGAAAACGGCACCGGCGGCCAAAGCGCTGGGTACCTTACTGAAAGACCTAGGCCTAGAGGATGCGTGGAGAAGGCTGCATCCCACAGATAGGCAGTATTCACACTACGCAGCGCCACATGATTTGCACACAAGGTTAGATTACATGTTTGTAACAGCCGAGATAGTGAGAGACATAGAAGGAGCGGAATACAAGGCCCGAGTACTATCTGACCACTCGCCCTTGGTGGTAGACTGGAGACACCAGCCCCCAAGACCGCAGATCCCTACATGGAGACTCAGGACCGAGGCTCTGCAGGACGAGGGGTTTCGGGAGGGCCTGAGGGATGCCATCGAAGAATACTTTGATATAAATACGGGAAGCGTAAGCTCTGTGGGCACACTGTGGGAAGCGTTTAAGGTGGTGGTGCGCGGGGTAGCCATTTCCAAAGCTAAGGGGCTACAGGCGGGCATCGAAAGGGAACTCCAAGAGGTGGAAAGGGAGCTAGAGGATCTCGCGCGTTGCGAGAGCACCGCTCATGATAACAGAACCAAAGTAAAGGAGCTCCAGTTGTCCTGCAGCGCACTCTGGGATAGACTATGCAGACTCAATTACAGGAAATATACGGAGAGGATACACGCAGGGGGCGACAAGCCGGGCAGACTGCTGGCCTGGCTGTATAAGAGTGAGACCCCCCGCTCAGTGATCAGTGAGATTAAGGATGTGAGAGGTTGCATATGCAACACCCAGAAAGAGGTAAATGAGGAGTTCCTTAAGTTTTACAGACACTTGTATGAGGACACGGGGGAGGATATGTGTCAAGACATACTGGACACATTGGAGGACACAGAACTGCCCACCCTGGGTGACCTAGAACGCGCGGAGTTAGATGCACCCGTCACCTCGGATGAGCTGGAGGTAGTGATTCAGAATTTGCCCACTTGCAAGGCACCTGGTTCGGATGGGCTGCCCAGCGAGTTCTACAAAACATACAAGCAAGAGCTGCTTCAGCCACTGCTTGCCACTTTCAACGAGGCCTATGAGCAGGGGGAACTCCCATTGTCCCTCCGCGAGGTTGTGATCATCCCACTCTTGAAACCAGGCAAGCCGGCCGTGGAGTGCGGGTCTTACAGACCGTTGTTCATGCTTAACCAGGACAGCAAAATACTTACGGCTATGCTGGCTAATAGACTGAAGAAGGTGATTGGGAAACTGATACACCCAGATCAGACGGGATATGTTCCAGGCAGGAACATCACCGATAACCACAGGAGGCTACACCATATCATTGACCAAACTGAGGAGGACACGGGCGAGTTGGCTATAGTGTCGTTAGACGCGGTCAAGGCCTTCGACTCGGGTACGATGGTCCTGGCTGAAAGCGGTCCTGAAGGGGTACGGAATGGGATCTGGATACCTCGGATGGGTCCAGTTGTTTTACAGCACCCCGATGGCGAGAGTCAAAACAGGGTCCACAGTCTCAGATACCTGGCAACTTTGCAGGGGGACCAGACAGGGATGCCCCTGGTCACCCATGCTATATATACTGGCATTAGAGCCGCTGGCAATATGCCTGCGACAACAATATGGGGAGGTGGGCATAAGCACTGTCAGTGGAGGGCACCTGATATCACTATATGCGGATGATATGCTCCTTTATTTGCGTTATCCAGAAGAAAACCTGCAGTAGGTGCTGGAGGTAATAGAACGGTACGCCACCCTCTCGGGCATATCGGTTAACCCTAGAAAGTCTAGTCTGTTTCCTTTGGGCAGATACAGGAATGACCCGGTACAGAGGCTGCCTGTCCTGCCAATACCATGGCAGCCCGTGACATTTAGGTATTTGGGAATAAATATTTACCACAAGGTCGCGGCAGAACACAAGCATAACACGGAAAAGGCGATAGAGGGGATCAAGAACAGCATGGTATTCTGGTCTAGATTGCCCCTGACCATGATGGGGAGGGCGGCCTTGCTCAAGATGGTGGTCCTGCCTAGACTCTTGCACTTTTTCGTGAATGTCCCGTTTTTGATACCTAGGAACCTATTCGCGAAACTTCATAGCGTGTGTAGGGGTTTCGTGTGGGGCAGCTCTAGGAATAGGGTTGCTCTGTGGAAGCTCCAGAACCCATGTGACGGGGGGGATAGGCCTGCCTAATTTTGTATTACCTGGCGGGGCAGCTGCAGTACGTGGCCAGGTGGCTTTCAGCTGAAGACTCGGCGGAAGCTAGGCTTCTGCGTGGAGATTCAGCCCCATACTTTCTGATGGAAGTGGTGTGGTTGTGCAGAGACAAACTGGTGGGCAGGGCGCGGCTACTGAGGCTGGGCTGGGAGATCTGGCACAGGACATGGAAGATTGGGGGGGACTCTGAGCCGTACTCTCAGCAGGCCCCTTTGGCGGCGCTGTGCGGGAGCGACTCTCAACTACTTGAATCGGTCCGTAGATACTGGGAACAGGTAGGCCTGGCCACCCTCGGGGACATATGGCAGGAAGGGGAGGCATTGGACTTTCAGAGGTTGCAGGAAGAGACGGGGGTACATGGTGGCCAATATATATCCTACACTAGGCTTGTGAAAAAGACTAGAGAAAGATGGCCGGAGATAGTGCTTGCGGAAGACCCTGACGCCTCCCTGGAAACCATGTATGATGTATCGGAGGGCGGGCACGAAATATCGAGGATATACAAGCTCCTGCGAGTAAGGGCAGGGAAGGAGTTGCTTCAATTGAGACAAGATTAGGAGGAGGAGGTGGGAGGACCCATGACAGACGGGCAATGGGAATGGGCCCAGAGGTACCATAAAAAGGTGTCCCGAAACGCGAGATTCCAACAGCTTCAATTGTACGTTGCCCACAGGGAAGATTGCAAAGTTTGGGGGACCAGCTACGCAGCAATGCCCCAGGTGTGGGGAGGTGAATGCGGGACTGCTACACATGTTTTGGGCTTGCCCGGAAGTGCACAGATTTTGGGACGAGGTTAAGATGAAACTGGCTGGTGGGGGGGTGGTGCTAGATGTGGAATCGGCCTGGCCATGCATGCTTGGGCTTTTTCCTAGACCCCGGCATTCAAAACACATAAGCAAGATGAAGGACCTGGCTTGTGTTTTGGCCAAGCGCAGGATTGCCATGGGCTGGAAGGCGGCCCACAGACCTAGGGTGGAGCTATGGTGGGCGGACCTCTTGAGGTGGGCGGAAGCTGAATCTGTAGTCTGGTTTGAAGCGGTCACCAGGGGGGGCGAGGAGGAAGTAGGGCCCTTGCTGGCCTGGCGGCAATTGGTGGCCTCTATGGCAAACTCTCATCAGGGTAACAACGGAACAGAGGACCCGGATTATGACTGCCTAAGTACTGTGCTACCCAATGATGCTCCTGTAAATGACATGTGAGAACCGGCTCTAGTTTAAGGGGGCGGGGGTGTTGGGGAGTTCTAATGAAAATGTGCTGGACTATGATGCTTTCTATGTTTTGAAACAGTTGTTGTGTGTTTGTCTGACTTCAAAATAAAATAAAAATATTTTTTTTTAAAAACCTTTATTAAAGCAAGCCTAGCACAGGGTGACTAGGACAGTCTGCTGCAGTCCATGGCAAGACGTGGTAAGGATGTGATATGGTTGAGAGACAATTATATTTAATTTCTACCATCTGTAGATTGTAAGTCACTATGCTCATCTAAAGAGGGACCTACTGTGATTTTAAATGTATTAGGTCATACCAGAAGAAACTGAATTAGCTTTGAGATACTTGGGAAATGTTTGGCTACGGATGTAAGATTGGAGAACTCCTCCCTGTATCTCTCCCTGTCTTTCGCTCTGTTCTCTCTGTGTTCCCCTCGATGTTCTCTCTCGCTCCCTCCTCCTTTCTCTCTATCCACTCTCTATGCTGCTCACTCTACCCTGCTTGTGCTCCCTCTCGCCCCTTCTCTTTGTTCCCCTTTCCCCTTATGTCCTCTCTTTCTCTCTCCCCTTTTCTCTCTTTCTCTCTCCACACTTTCCCTCTCTCCACCTTCCCTCGCTCTCTCTCGTCACCTCATCTCTCACTTCCACCCTCTCATTTTTTGTCTGTATCTCTTTCCCCTACTAGACAATCTGTAAAAATATTATGCTCCTTCCCTATTTAATTTTCTCTTGTAGCCCCCTCCTCCCTTGATTGATTGGGGTTACAGCTTGTCATCACTCCCCACCTTGACGGTATTCCACTGCCTCTTTCTCCGTCCCTGCTCCACCTCTCCTCTTATGCTTTTTCACCTCTTTTATGCTCCCCCTAATTTTCAATATTCCCTCCCCCATCCTGTCTTTCCCATCAACTCCTCCTCCTCCCTGTTGATCTCCCCTCCTCCTCCTCCTGACTGCTCTGGGTTTATGAGCCAGCTTTAAATATCCCTTTAGGTGCGCCAACACTGTTTAGGTTTGCATGAATCTGTTGATTCAGGCAATATCGATACCAAAAAAGACCCTGGCTCTCCATGAATCCTGCAGGAGGGTTTTGGATTGGTGTCCTGTATTATATTACCTTTTCTGTTGTCCCTCTGACAATACGTTTGCACATGTGGGACACAGAAAATGGATGCCCTGAAGAAGGTGGTGTCCATTAGGCTCTCAAAGTTGTCTTGAAGCTCTTGGCCATTCTTGGAGGTGCTGCCCCAGAAGTGAATTTTCCCTGGGTGCTTTGGCTGTAGTTGGGACATTTGCCCACTTGTCCCTCTTCTGAAATGCCTCTTTGTTTTTCAATCCATAGCTACAGGAGGTGAAGTGCCTCATGAGTTACAATGCATAACTAATAATACTGTCTTCAGTAAAGCCATCAACTCTTGGCACCTTAATATATACCTATTGATATTTTCTATCCTGGGTAGATCAAAATCACTAATGTAAAAACGTGTGAACATTTTTCAAGTCTCCCACCTGCACAAACTGTGTCCGATTACACACAAAGGAGTCGAACCAAGCCCGCACAGAAACGCGGATATGAGTGAATAAGAAGTTAATTAGTTCCACATGGCTGATTGTGTCAAACGGTGCTGAGAGATAAAGAAAGTCTAGAAGATTGGCCCCTCTGGAGTCCAGTAGGCATTTGGCATCGGCCAACTTCGTAAAGGTAGGTGCTGCTGTGCTGTGCCCAGGACAGAAGCCAGATCGGTCGCCCAAACAAGATGGGTTTTGGATAGGTGCTGGGAGACTTAAAGATCTTCACATTTCTCCATGAATTTTCTCAAGACGTTCAAGGCGGCGATCGGGTGATACTTCGTATAGTCAGAGGTGTCCAGAACACATTTTGTCAATAATGGTGATATCTAACTGCTTTTAGGAAAAGATGAAAAACTCCTTTAGAAAAGAGTATTCACCAGGGGAATCCACAAGATGAAATGGATCTAAAAAGATGCACCGGAAGGGGTCACCTGAATAGGAAGTGGCCTGTTTTGAAGACACAGTCTAAGGAATTCTGTTTTTCAGGAATTCCGGTTCTTAAAGTAGAGAATAAGTGTTCCCCCGATTGCAACAGTACGAGGGCGAAAAGGATGATGGGTGGAATTGGATTTGCAAAGTTTAGCAGAAATACAATTTTGAATGCCAAGGATTTTCAAAACAAAGTATTGAATATATTTGTCTGAGTTAAAGATAATGGAGATGCCTTAATATGGGAGGCATTTTCATCATCCTTGATTACTCTGAACAGTTCATGCAGTTTATTTAATCCTGTAAAAACTTGAAGTTAAAAGTAGTTGGTTTCCACATTGTCGATATGAAGTTTATAGGTACAATGGTGTAAAGAGATACAACAAATATTTAGGATATAGTTCATATTATTGAGGATTATAACAAAGGAGGAGGATGGGATTTAGGCATCATTAAAAGTGGGGAGAGAAAAACATCAACAGAGGCTGAAGCAGTGGAGGGTATGAAGTTTATAAGTAAAATATATATTCAGTGTGATATTCCAAAGCTATGGAGTCAAAATCATCAGAAACAAAGGAGGACATTTGACAAAAGGAAGACCATGGCTAAAAAGAGATTTTCTTAAAGGAATGAAAGATTTGGAATCTTCTTAGGTATCTAATACTTTACACTGAAAGTGCAAAGAAGGTAATTGAAAGGCATAATGATTAATCCAAAGCAAATGGTGGTTTGCACAATAGGATAGAGGTTAAAACGGCAGTAGATTAGGGTGCTCACTCATTTTCAAATGTATGACTGGAAGATGGCAGGATTGCATTAAAACCTGTCAAACCACAAATGAATTTCCTCCAGAACCGACACTGACACACAGACTTGGCTGGCAGCATTAATGGGTAATTGGGCATTATCTAGTTATCCTTTCAATACCCAAGTTGGATACATTAAAGGAGAAGTTCTCTCAAGAATGTTATTGGCCCAAAGGATAGGGCATATATTTTTGAGCATATATCGATTAATCAGAATCTTTTTTCCAATGCATCTTACCTTTGATTTTCTTCCATTTACACCTGCTACACTCACTGTCCGGAAACAGCCACCTTGTGATTTATCAATTGATCCATCGCCCTAAGTTCAAGTGCCCTCGCGGCGGTAAATCAGGTAACCTGCCACTCAATTTGACATCGAGGCGCTGTTACAGAATACTCAATTGACATAGGTACAATATTGGTACAATATTGAGGATGCAGTTAAAAGATTGGTTACAGACATTGCTCATGTTCCAAGGTTACAGGGGAACAGTGGGCCGGTGAATGTTTACTTGAATAAGGTGGTTTTCAAAGCCTTTCTCAAGGCTGTGAGGGATGTTTCAGATCTCAATTTAGGTGGCAGTGAGTTCCAGGATCTCAGTGCTAGTACTTCAAAACTCGATCCTCCGGCTTTGGTTCTGTTGAAGGCAGGAATTGAGAGTTGGAGTGTGTACAGGTCACGTTTTGGTCTGAGTGTCTGCACTTGGTGTATTTGTTCTGTTGGATAGGTGGGAGCCGATTGGGATAGGCATGTATGGGTGATAGTGAGAGTCTTGAACAAGATGCGCTCTTTGACCGGGAGCCAGTGGGCCTTTTGTCTTGCTTAGAAGATGTGCTCCCTCCTGAGGATACTGAGAGCTGCTCTCAGGGCGTTGTTCTGTGTAATTTGTAATCTGTTGATTTTTTTGGCAGAGGTGCCCAGTAGGAGGACGTTGCAATAGTCCAGTTTTGCACCGATAGTGGCCCTGGCAATGTTGATGCAGTTTTCAGTGGAAAGGTGGGGTTTTACAGCATTGATAACTTTAGTTGTCAGTGCTGCTGCCGAGGAGATATAGCTTACTTGTCTATCCATGGACAAAGTTGAGTCTAGATAAACTCCCAGAATTTTTACAGAAGAGGAGACTGTGATTACAGTGTTCTCTATTTTGAAGTTGCAGTATTTGCTTTCTAATTTTCAGAGGAGTTCCTTAGGGCCGACAAGTAGGATCTCTGTCTTGTCCCCATTGAGACAGAGGCCAATTGCTGCCCTCCTGGCCTGGATGATAGCAGAAGTGTCTTGTAGGGTTTTTAGGTCTTGCTCATAATCACCAGATAGTGGGAGAAGAATTTGTTTATCATCGGCATAATTGGTGAAAGTTATGCCGAATTCTTCTAGGTCGTTAAAGAGTGGTAGGATGAATAAGTTGTAGAGCGTGGGAGAGGTGCAGGAACCTTGTGCTACGCCGCAACTGATGGGGGATGGAGTGGCTGGTGCCTGGTCTGAGAAGACCCTCATGGCTCTGCCCTCTAGGAAGGATGTGATCCAGTTGGGGGCCTCAGTGGAGAAGTGGGCAGTGTCTATGAGGTGTTTCTTTAGGACCTTGTGGTCCACCAGGTTGAACGCTGCCGAGAGAAGTAGAAGGATTGCAGATTTGCCCATGTCCATTTTTCTTAGGAGTTGGTTTTTTAAGTCGAGCAGGGCTGATTCAGTGCCATACCGTGGACGAAAACCAGATTGTCTCTTTCCCAGGATGTTGTGTAATTCCAGGTAGGCTTGGATCTGTAAATACGCAGCATTGTCCAGAATTTTCAGCAGGAAAGGCACAGTGCTGATGGGCCTATAATTGTTTGGGGAGTCGGGGTCTAGAGCGGACTTTTTTAGTAGTGGATGAACCCATGCTTCCTTGAGGGAAGACGGTCCGAGCCAGAGGCTTAATAAAGGTTGTAATGAAGGGTGCTAGTGCTTCAGAACAGTCTTTGATTATGTTTGGTGAACAGATGTCGCCTTTGCATAGTGAAGGTGTACTTGTTTCATGATTAGTAAGACTTCAGGAATGGTTACATTTCTAAAGGTGAATGGCGGTGGGGATTTGCTGTCCAACTGGATAGGGGGATTAGATTTAGATGCAGTGTCTGTTGTGCGTGTGACCTTTGGTAAGTTGTTAAAGTTGGCTGTGATTTGTTTTTTTTGGAGCAGTTTGATTTTGTCCAGCATAGCATGTTGGATGTCATTGCACCACTTCTCGTCTTTAATGGTTTGATGTTTGGACGAGGGAGGAACGACTAGCTCATTGAAGATGGTGAATAGTTCTTTAGAGTGGGATTTAGCATTGTTGATTCTGGTGTTGTAGGCAGCGGCTTTAGCTGTGGCAATGGAATCTTTGTATTGCTTAGCGATTGATAGGTAGGAGTCACGAGTGGAGGCTGAGAGCAAGATTGTCATTTGTTCAGGGCGTGTCTTTTGAGTGCTTTTAGGTCGAGTAGTCTTGGTTGTACCAAGAGTTAACGTAAAGGATCTTTTTGGGGGGCAATGGTGTCAACTACCTCTTTGATAGTGGTATTGTAAAGATCGACCAATTCAGTAGGATTGCTAGTGCTGAGATTTCTAGGAGAGGCAGGATTCTTTCTTTAGTGAGCAGTTTTTTTGATCTAGCTGCGGCAGCTGACGTGCAAAGGTTTTGTAAGGATGCCGTACTTGTTGGGATGTGGAAGTGGATGATATGGTGGTCCTTCCATGGGCGTGGGGTGTTGGAGCTTCTGTCTACACCGCAGTTGTGGTTGGCTAACCAATCTAGTATGCGTCCTTTGGTGTGAGTGGAAGAGTCAACTTTTTGAATGAATTCTAGGTAAAGGAGAGCTTTAGCGAAGGCTTTGCTGCGTTTGTCTTTAGTATCCTTGAAGCCGAGATTGACATCTCCTAAGAGTATGGCTCTAGTGTTAGGTTTAAGGTCATTACCTATGAGGTGTAAAAGGTTAGCTTGGAAGTCCAAGAGGGGGCCTGGAGGACGGTAGATAATGTGCATAGTCATGGTGTCGTTGTTCGAGAAGGAGATTTTTACAGCGAGGGCGTCAAAGTTCTCTGATGTAGTGGATTTCATTTGTCTAGCCTTAAGTGTTTCTTTGACTGTAAGGGCAACCCCTCCACCTTTGTGTGTGGGTCTATCCTGGCGAAGAATAATGTACCTCGGGGGTAAGGACTGGCATATAGCTGGTCCAGAAGCTTCGTGCAACCAGGTTTCTTTGATGGCTAGAGCTTCTAGCTCCAAGTCAGAGATCAGGTCGTGGATTTCTATGGCGTGAGCTTGCATAGATCTAGCATTAATAAGTGCAAGTTGGATTAGTGCAGTCTTATTGTTGCTAGGCTTGGGTTTAGCAGTGTTAGTGTGATGCATGGAGAAAGGTTCCTGGGTTTTTGTCATAAGAGTGTTTGTGTGTGTGTGTGTGTGTAGGTATGAGGTGGGTTTTAGCAGTGAGTTTGTGTCTAGTGGTGGGAGCTTTAGATGAGCGAGCTCCTAGTCTTAGGTTCCTTAGGTGCACGGGTGGTGTGAATGAGCGGGCCTGAGCTTCTGGTGTGGGCTTAAATATGGAGTTATTTGGAGGTTTAAGACATGTCTAACCGATATGCTCCACCTCGTCTCAACACATTGGTGCACAGTGTAGCCAAACGTGTCCTGTCATCAACAACGTCATCACGTAACCCAACGCAAAACCCAGAAGATCAACATACACACACAGATACATACACACAGTAAAGGTTTACTCTCTTTTGGCAAAAAGAAAAAAAACAATAAATACTCATAGTCAGGAATTTAACAAGTCGTTCTATTTCTTAATTGATGGAAAAAAGTGGAATACAGCCAATGAAACATTCAAACATTTTGCACACACAATCGGTGGAAGAACACAATGTTTACTACATGCCATAGTTCGCATTTTTAAGTTGACTGTTACATTCCATGCAATCTTTCTGATTCCAATACTTGAATTATGGAAGTGAGTTCCATGGAGTAAAATATAATTCAATTGTGTTACATGATCTATTTTGTATCGAAGCAAATGGTGTTCCGGTGGGGAGAAAAAAAGTTTAGTTGCATGTCGACAAGAGAATGTTGATATTTGCATGTCTTCATTGAGTAAACGCTGGCATGTTCATTAGGATGATGGGCACCGCGAATGGGCCTAGTTGGGTGGGGCGATCATCCCAGAAGACAGTAATCATTGTTCTATTCGTGATGGCGAAATTCCAATTCTGGATGAGGAACCCATCGACGGGCAGAGGATTGCCTTGACATACGCACATCTTGATGACGTAACTATATAAATTAGAGAAATGAAAAATAGATTTCAAACCCATAGGCAAAATAAGTAACACATTTCGCTACATTTCAATACAATATTATCTTTTCTGTATACGTTATACGTCAATAAGTAAAAGGGCTATATTTGCGTGAACTTGAATATCAGTGTGGCCCATAGTTTCTCGTTAAGCACACATTTGCATAAATATTTTTTTTATACCGTCAATTTTGCTTACATGATTTGTAGTCTTTCCATTTTAGCAATGTATAATGAAGCTCGTCATCGTTCAACAGCTCTTAAGAATAGAACTTGATTTGCGTCCATTCAGTTTCTTTCAATAGCATCTTATCTTTTCTTTGATGCTACTTCCAACATGTTATCCTTGCAACTTTTACTACAAGGGATTCAGGGACAAATTACAAAGCGACTCTGTATTGTGTGCTTTAATTTCCAAGGTCAACCTAGGTTTCGTTTTTGGCTTTAACGCAGAATAGAAAAAATATTATGTTCCTATTACAATAGTTAGCTCTGCAGAAAAAATACGAAAATATATTTACTCTTCAAAATCACATAATAGTTTGTTTCAATGTTACTATAAATATACACATTATTAATCAATCCAAGTTTATTATTATTTTATCAAACAAGACTACATGCACACTCAGGTGTGTAGTGGTTTTACATCTGGTCAGCCACTTTTACAATTCCAAATATATAATTACTTGTTTTCACTGTCAATTTAATTTGGGTAAAATGAATACAAATTAACGTTATTTTTAAACCCAGTTGAAACAGTGTCCTATATTAACAACTAGAATTAAGTAAAACGTTTATTGTGCTTTGAATACAATAGTAACGGTTGCCAATATACTACCACCACCCCTACCAAGGTGTACGGTGTGGGCCTGGGTTGCAGTGCTGGCATCATCTCTATAGAAATAAAACAGCATCCAACGGGAGGGAAAGGCACATACGACTGACACCTCAGCACCAAATGGTGCACAGTACTGTGTTTCTGCTCTGGCTGTTGGTGGGAGGAGGCAGGTTCCCATGTAAGGTTATTTTATATTGGATTTGTGTAGTGCCAACTTCCATTGATCTGTCTTTGAAGCGCTGTGCAGATGAACTCGCTTCGGGGACCGTAGTCCGAGATGGGAGATGTGAAGGAAGGATTTAAAAAATGCGGGTGTGCATTTCTGCCTGCACAAATGTAGGTAGGAGTGCCTAGGTCCCTAATAACAGCCCATTAGATATCAGATGAGAGGTTGGCTTCCATGACAGATTGTCAGGGAAGTACCAGAGTCAGGACACTGATTACGTGAACAGCTGGACCAAATTCTTTCGTGGGACTCAACTGTATTCTACTGGTGGTGGTGATGTGTGCTTGGGTGGGTGAAGTAGAGCAGTGTCTTATTGCAGATGTATGTAGGTGTGTGGGCTGTGCCCTGCGCTGGATACAGTTATGTTCCCTTGTGATGGCATGCTCGATGTTTCAGCGAAGCAAGACCGACACCAAGTTAGATCAGGGCTTGCAGAGCTTATTATTTGGCCTGACTAAGATGCCTTCCATGGGGCACCATGTTCCCCCTTGTCTCCTCCTCAGGTGCCCCTGCATTCGGTGGGTAGTAGTTTGCCCAGAATTTGATGTAAGTCTGTGAGAATGCTGAAGGGTAGAGCCGGGTTTGGAGATTATTCCTGAAGGCGAGGTGATACTCAATTTTATTTACAAACCAGTAGAATGACCATGGGAGCGACTATGGCGCCAATTTATGCCAATACTTTCATGTTGAAATTTGAGGGAGAGCATATATTGAAACACCCGGTTTGGCACAAATATATACAGCATTGGGATAGATATATTGATGACATCTTCCTGATTTGGAAATACACTAGAGAAACACTCACTGCCTTCTTGGCATATTTAAATATGATTGACAACAGAATCCAGTTTACCTCTGAAATTGGTAATCCAGGATTGCATTTCCTCGATGTACAGATAATACCAAAAGCACCAGGATTTGAAACCAATATATACCATAAACCAACAGATGGGAACAAAGTGTTACACAGAATGAGTTTCCATCAACTATCAAAAGTCTTTCGTGCAGTCAACTTCTAAGAGTGGTTAATGCAGAAAGAGAATGGGAAACCAAATCTACGAAAATGATTAACAAATTTCTAAGAAGAGGATACCAAGAAGTTGAATTGATAAAAGCTAAAACCAAAGTCAACAATATGGATCGACAAACACTTCTGACATCAAAGACAACAAATAAAAACATTGCAGGACCAATGGTTTTTGTCAGCAAACACAGTATTCAATCAACTAAAATTAAACCTTCATTACTCGAACATTGGCCGCTACTTACCTGCGACAGCAAACTGCTAAATCTCTTTCTTGAAAAACCCATTTTCGCATTTCAAAGAAGCAGTAACCTTAAAGACCATCTTGTCAAAACACAACCAGACAGACAGAAGAAACAGAAAACAAAAGACCCGGGCACTTACCCATGCTTATCATGTAATAATTGCAACAACATAATTAAAGGCGCTGTCATCACACATTCAAGAACGAGAAAAAATCAAAGTACGAGACTATGCCATTTACAATACCCAGGCTATGATATATGCAATCAAATTCCCCTGTGGGTTAACATACGTCGGCCAAACAAGATGCAAAGCTTGCATTCGATGGAACAAACATAAGTTTAACCTCAGAACTAATAATCAACAATCGCCACTAGCAAGGCATTTCCACCAACAGAAACACCAATTATCTGAAATCAGATTTCAGATACTCGAAGTGATTGGCACGAAGGAACTGAACATGCTTCTGACTAAGAGATTAGAGCAAAGAGAGGCATTCTGGATAGACAGGCTGGATACAGTCTTCCCTTCCAGTTTGAATGAAGAATTAGACCTGCACTGCTTTTTTATAAATATCTCCTATTAATAACAACAGTCGCATAGGACGCATCAGCAGGATGTGCTCATTGAACTAACCATAATGGTTTAAGCATATATAGACATTGAAGTATATGTTCTTGATTCTTCAAGTGTTTCAATAAGATATGAGCATTAAGCTATTACATGTGTAGACTAGTTCTGGGTGATCAGTGATATCTCACTGTTCTGTGATAAATCATGTACGAATTAATGTCATTGCAATGGAATTTATTAATGGAACTTTTCGTGCACCGTGCTATTTATTCATTGTACGTAGTTAATGTTAAAGCACATTTGTACCACACACTATCACCACCGGTGTGGTCCCCTGGCGCTCTGGCGGCTCTGAAAGAGGAAGGGAGGGCGAGTTAGTGGGAGGAAGCTGGAAAAGTGCAAGAGAGCAGTGATGTGCTGTTGGCGGCCTCAGCCCGGTGGGTCCGTTGGCTGGGCCTGGGGTGTTTGCGGCCGGTTGTCGTCGTGTACTGTTGTGCAAGTCTGTGTGTTTTTTGTTTTGTTGTTGCAATGTAGTGAAGTTTGTGCGGTTTGTTGTGCTGTAGGTCTGTGGTTGTGTTTGGTTTAGAGTTTGAGAGGTGTATGCAGAAGGGGAAATTGTTAGTGGAATTGGTTAGTTGGCCTCTCTATCCTCAATTGAGGCGCTGGGCTTGTGTCATCTCCCCAGATGGTTTATGGGAGCACCCCTCCGCATCTGTCCTAATCTGGGCCTGTTCGGCATTCAAAGTCCCTTTCACATCTGGCCCCAACCTCCACCAGCCTCCCTCACAACCCCACCTGCCCTCCCTTCCCACTCATAAATAAGGCCAGTGGACCTGCCAATGTCCACAACTCAGCTAGTGTGGTGATTGCCAATATCTTGACAATTCCACAACACTGTGGTACCTGGTAGCAACTAAGGGGCGAGTGAAGATGTTGGGTGGGATTGGCTGGGGTTGTTGACTCCGTCTCCATGGGTGTTGCCTGTGTTCCACTCTACCTGCCGTCAACCGTCCAGGTGCCGTGGGAGCTTCCCCGTCGGTTCTGGGGGCTGTCTGTGTCCTCTCCAGTTTAGTCATCCTTTTTCCTGTTTCGGTTTTCAGTTTGAGTCTGTGGTGTTGAAGAGCCAGGTTTTTAGTAATTTCCTGAATGTTAGGTGATCTTTGGTGTTTCTTATTTCTTTTGGGATGTTGTTGCAGGTTTTTACGGCTAAGTAGTAGAACGACGTGCCTCCTAGTTTTATCTTAAGGTATGGTTTTAGTTCCAGGCGGATTTCGTTGCTTGACCTGAGGACTCTCGTTGGCTTGTAGATTATTTACTTTTGTAGGAATTCTGCTCTTTGTCCACTGATTGCCCTGTGCATTATGCACATTATTTTGAAGGTGATGTGGTGTTTTACTGGGAGCCAGTGTAGTATTTTAGGACAGGAGTGATGTGGTCTCTTTTGGATAGTTTGAGGAGTAGTCTGGCTGCTGTATTTTTGATCCGTTGTAGTTTCTTCAGGAGGTATTCTGGTATTCCGAGGTAGAGGCTGTTTGCATAATCGATTCTTGACATGATGAGTGCGACGATAGTGAGTGTTTTGTGCGTGAAGGAGAGGAGAGGAAAAGTAGGATTCTTCTTGCCTTGTGGAGGAGGAAAAAACATTTCTTGACTGTTGCATTTATTTGTGGTTCTAAGGTTAGGGTGTTGTCCATCAGGACTGCCAGATTTTTTACTATCTTAGATGGTGATGGTGCGGTTCCCATCTCCGTTGGCCACGGGATGGCAGTTTCGTTCACTTGGTCTTTGGATATGATCATGATTTCTTTCTTTCCTGGGTTGATTTTCAGGTTGTTGGCATTCATCCAGTCGAAGACTTCTTTTAGACAGTCGATTGATATGATATGATAGTTTATTTATATAGCACCTATACACAATGTGTTTCAAAGCGCTTCAAGGCAAGGGAGGGAACAAGGGAAAATACAATGACATTCTTACAGGCCATGAACAGTAAGGATGTGAAATTAACTATCGTACTCAGCCTGATGACATTTCAGATAGTGCAAGAGCTAAGACATAGATGAAGGGAGGGGGAGAGTGGGAAGGAAATGGAAACAGACAGGTGACTACCATACTAGGCATGACGACATTTCTGGTAGAGCCGGAGAAAAACAAAAGGTGAGGGAGAGGGGTGCAGAAAGGGAGGGGAGGAACAAAACAAGCGACTATCGTACTAGGCCTGATGACATTTCAGATAGTGCTGGAGGGGGGGTGGTGAGGAAAAAAACAGTAATGGGAGGGTGGAGGAAACAGACGAGGTTGCTATCATATTGGGTCCAGGGACAATTCTGATACAGTAAGTGCATAGAAGAAAGTAAGGGGAGGAGATAGGAAAAGGGAGAAGGAAAAGGAGGAGAGAACAGAGAGTAAGCAGTCAAAAAGAGTGGAGAGCGAATACAATTGCAAAAGTCTGTAGTAACACATAATGTTTCAAGCCAGGACACAGGATGAAGATGGGAACAGCATGATTCAGGGCCACCATGAGTACAAGATGCAAAGGAAGTCCAGCATGAGAGTTGAGAAAGAGTGACACACCGTGAATGAATGAAGTCCATAAAAGTCAAATACAGCATTGGCCACAAGACGGTGATGGTGAAACCAGAATTTATCAGGACAGACTCCTGCAGAAGTAGGCTGGAGGAGGTTGAGGGGAGCAGGGTAGAAGAATCAAGCAAAACGGGCAACACCTGTGTGCGAGAAGGCAGGGGGCACAAGGGAACATCACAGGGGGACAATTAGGGTTGAATGATCGTCTTGGGTGTCTTTAATTTTGTATCTGATTTGAGTATCATCTGCGTAGTTGTAGCATGTAATGTCATATTTTTGGAAGATTCTGATAACTGGAGTCTGGTAGATGTTGAGTCTGCATTCGTTTTTAGGTCGTCCCAGATGGATAGTAGTGCTGTTTCCGTTCCTCTTGCCGGTCTGAAACCGACTTGAGCTTGGTCTAGCAGGTGGTGTTTTTCTATTTGTCCTTGGGTTAGTTTATATACGTAGGTTTCCAGGAGTTTTGCCGGGTAGGGAAGGTTTGAGAACGGCCTGTAGTTGGAGAGGTCTTCTACGTCCCCACTTGTGTTTTTCAGAAGTGGTTTGATATATGCTGATTTGAAGGTCCTAGGTACAGTTCCTGTTGCTAGTGATAGATTTAGAAGGTGTCTGTAATATTCTGCTCGCGTTCCTTGTGCGAGGATTTATTTGTAGATGTCCCGGGGACAGGGATACATGTGTGATCCAGCTTTCTTGCTGTGTTTTACCAGCATTGTGAATGCCTCTGCTGATATTTCAGGAAGGCTTTTGAGTTTGTGCTGTGGTTCTGTGTTATGTTCGTTTGGTTGTATGTTGCGGTTGGTTGGTCTGTTTTGTATGGTTTGTCTGATGTCATTGATTTTTTTATTTTATTTTTATTTTTCTTGAAGTGGTCTGCCAGGTCATTGCATAGTTTCTCTGAGGGGGTTGGGGTGTTATCGCAGCCTGGTGGGTTTCTCATCTCTTTAATTATGTTAAACATTTCTTTTTGTGTGTTGGTGGCATTGGTGATTCTGTCATCGTAATGCCTTCTCTTCGCCTTTTGAATTTCCTTCTTGTATGCGCGGATTTGTTTCTGGAACAGTGTTTTTTTGTCTGGGTTGTATTCTTTCCTCCATTCCAGTTCCATCTTTTTGTTTTCCTTTTTCATGGTGCTCAATAGTGGGGTGAACCATTTTGCCACTGCTCTTTTTTTGATGGGGTGAATGGTTTTTCTGGGGCGATCTTGTCAATTGTCTGCAATCCATTTGTGTAGTAGCTCCACTTTCCCGTCTAGGTCAGCTAGCTCTAGTTCTGTGTTTGAGGGTTTGGTTAACTCCAGTTGTTCGAATAGGTTGCTTTCTTTGATGCATTTCCAGTTTCTTTTTGTGGTGGTTGTGAGTTTAGGAGGTTGGATGCAGAGTCGAGTAGGTAGAGTGATCACGAATGGGATGATGTGATGGTCGCTCCACAGTATTTGATGCCGAGTTTTTCCTTGCCGAAAATTGCGTCGAGGGTGTGTCCTGCCGAGTGTGTTGCCCCTTTGACTAGTTGTCGTAGTTTCATGGTAGTAAGTTATTCAATCAGTGAGTTTTGGGAGTTGGCGTGACTGTCTTCAAACCAGATGAAGTCCCAGAGGATGATTAGGTGTTCGTGGTTGATGGCTATGTTGGTGACGGCTTCTATGAAGTTGTCGACGAAGGTTGCATCATATGTCGGTGGTCTGTACACCAGGATGAATGTGATGTTGGTTTTTGGGCTTGCTGTTAGGTGTATTACCATGGTTTCGCAGTTGATGATCTTGAGCAGTTTGTCTGTTTTTATTTTCAGGTGTCCTTTGAATGCTATTGCGATGTCTCCTCCTTTTTTGTTTTTTCTGTTTATTTGAAGGCATTTGAAGTTGTTTGGAAGGCAGCTTTGGAGTGTGATTTTTGTAGTTGTCGTCCAGCCATGTTTCTGTGATGAACAGGATGTCGATCGCATTGGTCGTCTTTGTCGTTCTAGTGTTGTTCATACTTCTTCAGCACGCTTGTGTTAGGTTGTTTGATGTTGCTGCTTCTAGCGTTGGGTTGGTTTGCTCTGGTGACCAGTTGTCAGCGAGGTATGTAGTTAAGTAGAGGGATTTGTCTCTTCTCTCAGTGTTGGTTCGATTTTTGTTCCTGTCAGTGGAGGTGCTTTTTGTAGTTGTGGTTCTTTGTTGCTGTTCCGGAGTGTTTGTTCTTTCCTCTTTTTCTTCCCTCAGAATGGGTCATTTGCGCGGCATTATAGGATTGAGAGTTGTTTAGTCTTTCTTTGTTGGTTAATGTCCAGATGGTTCTGCTTTGGTCTGGGGTTCTTGTGGTGTAGTACTGGGTGTGTAGGGCTGTCCGCTACCAGCTTGGGCTCTGTCTGTAGGTGGTATTCCGGCTGATGTTGTCGACTCATTCAGGCGCTGTCTTGGGAGGGGTGGTGGAGGTGGTTAGGGGTTATATAGTTGGTTGTTATCAGTGGCTCTCTTTAGTATCCGTCTCCCTGAACGCGGTTCACTGCGGTGAGCTAGCTATGTGGGTTTAAAAATGATATCTACTAGTTGAAGAGTGACTTTGAGGGGCGCAGCTAGGACTTACGCCTTATGAGGTGTGAGCCCCTAATCGGAGTGACACTGCACAGTAATTCACTGATGGGTTCTGTCTCACTTTAGAGTGGAATGGTCAGCGAAACATGAGAGACCTGCATAGTGGGAGAGAGGCCTATCTGTGCAATATAAGTATAACACAATGCAATTTGGACACAGAGCCCCTGCTAAGTTTGAGAGACCTGTATAGTGGGAGAGAGGCCTATCAATGCAATCTGAACATCACACAATGCAATTTGGACACAGAGCCCCTGCTAAGTTTGAGAGACCTGTATAGTGGGAGAGAGGCCTGTCGATGCAATCTGAACATCCTTTCCTCTCTATCAACAGCTGCATGATCTTGGCTAGAGCACTTATCCTCTCCAGGATTGACTACTGTAATGCTCTTTACAGTGGCGCAACAAATCAACCATCCAGAAACTACAAACACTCAAAAACAATGCTTTGCGAGCCGCACTGGGCATAAATAAAAGGGCACACATTTCCACCATCAGACGTCAACACAAATCGCTAACTACTAACCATAAAATTCAATAAAAAATGATCTCCTTGACACACAAAGGTCTTAACAACGCTGCCCCAAGCTACCTCACGAACAAAATACAAAAAAAAACCTCCATCAGACCAATGAGAGCTACTAACACTAACTGTCTGGTAGTACCTAGATTTAAACAAACCACGGTCGGTGGGAATAATTTCCCTGTGAAGGCGGCCAAAACCTGGAATCTATTACCTAACAATCTAAGAGCAGATCAGCCGTACCCACTATTCAGGCGGAATGCCATCCAATATCGTATCTCCAACGACCACTAGACACAGGTTTATAGTATTCTCAGACCTGACACTGGTCCCTCTCCTCTGACTTACGACATGCCTTACGACATGTCGACCTCTCCTCTGTCTTACGACATTATGCGTACCATCCTCTATGGAACTCATCGACCTGCACGACGATGGTCCTGTATATTTGTATACTATTACTGTATCCTGTATAATTTGTATAACTTGCATAATATCTATATTATCCATTACTGTAACTTGTATAATATGTATAACTTTCACTGTATCCTGTATAATCTGTAACGATGTAAGCTTCGCATTATCCTACCTGCTGCGCCCTTCTACCTAAGGGTCTGGAGCGCATTAGAAATAAAACAAACAAACACAATGCAATTTGGACACAGAACCCCTGCTAAATTTGAGAGACATGTATAGTGGCAGAGTGGTCCACGGTCAGCAGGTTTGTTGGGTACCGTATTACATAATTTGATTTGTCTTACTTGAGGGTGTGGGAGGGAGAGGGGCAATGGGGAATAATCACACTGTTTAACATTGGTTTGCTAAGTAGCTAGGATTCTAGGGTAGAGTTGTAGCTCTCCCCTAACCCAGGCCACTCCTACCTTACTCGTCCTTGTAGTTGATGGTTGATGGCTGGCCACTGGGTTCCCCTGCAGACTCCTGCTGACACTTCCTCGAGCTGCCTCTGTTAGAGCCACTCTTTGCCTTGGGGCCCTTAGCCGCAGGGCTGCACAGGCAGAGGGCTGCCCTGGTAGGGCTGGTAATGAGATGAGGAGGATCCAATCACTGCCCGTGGGTGGGATGGGAGGCGGGCTGGACGGTGAGAAGCCAGGAAATGGTGGCCGGGGCACACAAGGAGATCCAAACACTTTTTAAAGTGTTTTTGTCCACAAAATGGGGGTTGCGCACTCCAGCACCACTCGCCTGCTCCTAGTGTGAGAAATGAAGCAGGTTGCAGCGGCGACATTAGGCCTGGATGCTGCTTGCGAGGCAGCCAATCACTGCCTGCGGGTGGCATGGGAGGCGGGTTGGACGGTGAGAAGCCAGGAAATGGTGGCCGGGGCACACGAAAGTTGTGGCTACAGGAAACCTCTGTCCAACTCACGCAGTGCGCTCCCCGACCTCTACCATCCTCTGCCTGCTCTCTGACTGTGGCAGAATAGTCCAACTGGATCCCAACTGTGACGAGGTCCCATCTAGGGTGCCAATTTGTGGGCAATACTTCTCATAATATGCGCCTGTGCCCATAACCAGCTGAATGAGACACCAGCACAGAAGAGTTCAAAGGCTTCACAGTCATATTTTATTCTTACTAAGCTTAAGCAGGGCTCGAACGAAGCATCTGGCTTTTTCTGAGCCTCTCTCGTTATTCTGAGAACAAACAGCCTTTATACGCTTGGAGTTACATTGCTTCATGACAGGTATTAAATCACAAGGCTGAATGAGAACACAGAGTCAGGATTCCATTTCCTGGAGCTGCTACCTGGGCTATTTCCACTTCTTGGGCTTGCTCTAAGAATACATGCGTCCGTGTAAAGCAACCTTTTTTTTCTACAAGGCAAGCGCACTCTAACCATGTGTACAAAACTAAACTGATCAGATACAAATAACTCATGTTCATCGATTTACAGAGTGCTTCCAGTTACCTTTTTTAAAAACAATTTTCCACTGAATGTGTGCATGTTTCACTATGTATTTCAGTGTTTAGGATCGAATCGAAGACAAAGTCGGCAGTATTGCAAATTGCGATTCAGTATCATATGTTTGAGAATTACGTTCACGCTTGTTTAACACTGATGGCTATTTATACCCCCACTTCAAAAGAACTGCAGCTTGTATTGCTCTCTCCTCCATAAAAGCAGCCCTCCCCCAGTCATAGGCAGTTCAAAGGGAGCAGGTGAGGCCTTAATCAGTAATGAGCCGCTCCTGCACTTCAGTCCTTCTGCTGATATGTATCACTAACAAAGTAAAGAACGTGAAAGTGAAGTACTGTTTTTTCACTAAATTATTTAAGCCTCAATCATCTGTAATGATGTTTTTAGGTGAGGAATAATTGAGGAATTTTATGAAGAAGAAAACTGCAAACATGCAACCCTAGTAGGAAAAAAGAAAATATTTCTAATCAAATACACTTATTTTCTAGTCCCTATGTGTTACGTTCCACCAATTCTCACCATAAGTAATGCCTATTGTGGAGGGAAAGGGAATTCAAGGGGATAAGCATTGTAAGAACCTATTGAAGTGCCCAAGTATCTTCACAGCCCATTTATTGTGATAGAACACTGATCCATGAAACCAACCAAGTTACATAGATCTTTGCAGCCTCTGCTCTACCTTATTGGCTATCTTACTAATCTTTGATTCTCCGTCCTGATTCCTGAAAGTTACATAGATTTTGCAACTAGTACTAAACCCAGGGAGTGAGGTTACAAGGTTGAGGAACCTGGCTGGTGGAGGTTACACATACATCTCTGCTGTATCTGCTCAACAAACGGAGTAATCTGAAACCCCTTGACAAGCTCACTCATCTCTCTTCCTTGGTGCTTTGATCCCTCTACCTTGACGAATACCAAAAACGCCCACACACAAATTGTTTTTAATCCTACTTTGCATTTATCCCTCCAAGCAGCAACACCATCAACTCTACTTAGTCTTCAGGTCTGTTGTTCTTACATTAAGACTAGATTTAGTCACAGCTAAAGAAAATAGTGGGCATCCAATGCAGTCCTGGTTTTATTTGCTTCCTTCTTGTACTTGTAGTTCTGACTTTCCAGTGGAAATAAAAATGTAAAAATCCAAGAATGGAAAGCATGAAACACAAGTTGAGAAGCTTCTCGCACATGAAATGGGAGTACACGCGTACACAGGAAAATGTTACTGTTGGCAGGCAAAGACCCTCGAACCCCACAAATAAACAATGTTCTCCCCTGCAACACAACGCACACTACTTAGTCACCAGTTTTGACTTCAGCAACAAAGTCATATTGCGACGGAAGTTACCAGGTGGAAATGGCCCTCCGCCCAAGTTAACAGGACCCAGCGAATGAATGGGTTTTAAGGTCTCAACACACCCAGAATAACCCCAAGTATTGATATACATATGTATTATAACCCTCCTTGCTCTTGGAAAAGCTTCCTGGTCAAACCATAAAAGCAACAGTAACCCATTTTGTGTGTGAAGTCTTTTATGGAGTGTATGGTGTCCTTTTTAAGAAGAAGCACCATTGGGTTATATGGGGAGGGTTGCAGCAGCATTACTATTTTTCATTTATTCATGTGCAGCAAAACACTCCTCTGGGTTTGCATTGCCACGACATTGATGCATGATGCCAGCATGGTAAAATCTCTCTGGGCTCATTTGTGTGACCTGACATTAACAGTAGTGGCAGGCGGGCAAGAAAAGTCTTTGAGGGGTGTCTGTGGAAAGCAGGTGTGATAGGGTGTTTTTAAAGAAAATACTTTATTAAGCAGGTGTAACCAAATCAGAGTTTAAAGAATAAGGCAAAGTGTGCAAATGTAAGAAAATTAAAAGTCCATCCCTGAATAAATAACGCAAACTTAAGATGCACTTCACCTATGAAGGAAGAAGGTGCTGTAAGGGAGGTATGGTATCACAAGTATGACATTGACACTAAAGGTACAATTTGTAAAACCTTTATTAAAGTTTCTGGGTTTGGAAAAAGTCCTACCCTGCCTCATAACTAGGATGGGAGTAGTCTCGTCCATCAAATAATAAATAAAACAGTCCTAGTTGAGTCCGTCAAATCAAAATGGACTATATTAACAAAACCTTATGCCTGTCCTATCTCTTGTACGAAAAGTGTGTGAAGAAGAATATGTATGTAAAGGAAAATAAGTGTTCAAATTTAAAGAATAAATGTGGCTGAGTCTGCTCTCCTCCCCACGTTAGACAGTACAGAGTCTATAGTCTGTATAGTCTAGTCTATAAAGAACTATAGAATCAGTATGTTTGACTATCATGACAGTCAAGATCAATATGCAATACGACTGGCCTTTTGCTCCATTAGCCAGCTCTTATAATACATATGATATCATATGGCATTTATAACGCGCCTATACACAAGTGTTTTAAGGTGCGACGAGGTAGGGGAGGGGGAACAGAGGAGAGACAGAGACAACGATCTTACTAGGCCAGGTGACATTGAGATCGCGCAAGTGTAGGGGATGGGGGGAGGAGAGTGCGGGAGGGAGCAGTGCAGTACATAGAATCACCAGTAATAAATAAATAGAATAAATAAAAACAATAGATAAAAAATGCGGGCAGCTTGTGGCAAGTGCAGGGGTGAGTGCAGACAAGTGTCGGGAGCTGCTTGGGACTGTAGGGATACAGAAACAGCCCCCAAGTGCAGAGGTTGTCTGATAGGCAGTGCAGGTGTGCAGCTGGCGGGGGAGGGGACATGGGCCCGAGATCAGAGGGTAGCCAGGTGACCAGTGCAGTTTCAGTCAGGTGTTCAGCAGGGGAGAGGAGGAGAGAAAGCAAAGGGGAAGGTCTTGAGGTGCTTCCGGAACCAGAGATGGTTCTCCTCAAGTTTCAGGGAGGCTGTTCCAGAGGGAGGCCCCAGCCGGAGAAAGAGATCTACCACCAACTCATTGCATGGAAAAGCGACTGACTCTGAGGGATTTGGAGGCGGCGATTGAGCGAAGAGAGTTGAAGATATTGAGGCCCCAGGCCCCAGACGGCCTTGTGGACAATGCAGAGGGTTTTGAACTTAATTCCTGCAGCCACTGGGAGCCAGTGCAGAGATTTCAGTCCTGGAGAGATACGATCCCTGGGCTTGAAACCAAGGACAAGTTTTGCAGTCCTGTTCTGCATGAGTTGCAGAAGGCAGAGAGTAGAAGCAGGCATATTTAGAAAGAGGCTGTTGCAGTAGTCCAGCCTAGAGAGAACCAGAGCTGTGGAGGCCGTGAGCTTCTGGGGGAAGGAGAGGAAAGGAAGAATACCTCTGAGGAGGTGCAGCTGGTAGTGTGACTTCTTGGAGACGTCAGAGATGTGAGGAGAGAAGGACAGTGTGGAGTCGAAGATGACTCCAAGTTTTTTAGCCTCACAGGTGGGAGAGCGATAGGAAAGGAGGGAGCAGGTGTGTCGATGAGGAGAATGTCAGTCTTGCTAGCATTAAGGCAGAGATCATTGGCGGCACACCACTCCTGGATAGCGGACAGACAGACATTCAGAGATGAGAGAAAGAGACGAGGTGGTGGAAGGGAGCCTGAAAATTAGCTGAGAGTTGTCCGCAGAGCACTGAAAGTTTGGGCAGAGAGCGGCAATGTGGTGGGCAGGAAATGTCAGGTATTGGTTGAACAGCCAGGGCCCGAGGCTAGACCCCTGGGGAACACCACGGGTAGAAATGGAGATAGAGAGGAAGGACCCAAGTTGTACCTGGGAGGGTCGATCGGAGGGGAAAGAGGTCCGCCAAGCTGAGGTTATCACAGAGACTGTTGAGCAGGATGGCATTGTTGACCGTGTCAAAGACGGAAGAAAGTTCAAGTAAGAGGAGTACACAGGGGGGTATTGGAGTCAAGGTTTGAGAGCAGGCCTTCACGGATGTTCAGGAGAGCAGTTTCCGTGCTTCTGGCATCTCTGAAGCCAGACTGATGGTCATGGAGACAACCAACAGATTCAGTGTGAAGCTGGGAGATGGCCAGCTTTTCCAGGAGTTTGCCCAGGAAAGGAGTGATGGAGATTGGGCGGTAGTTAGCTGGGCAGGAGGGGTCGGCTGAGGGTTTCTTAAGAAGAGGGTGCACAAGGGAGTGCTTCAGGGGGGAAGGGAGGACTCCAGTAGAGAAGGAGTGGTTGAAGAAGTCGGCCAAAGCAGGAGCCAGGGTGTCAATGTAGTCCGTGATTGTTTTAGAGGAACAGGGGAGAACCTGTTTTGACGAGAATTTCATCGATCAGACTTGTCTAGAAACCTTGTCTGGGGAGAACAGGGGAAAAGCAGAGAAGGAGGGAGGAGGGGTGGCCACAGAAGGGTCAGAGGAGGAGCAGAGAGTAGAGGGAGGAGGAGGAGGAGGAGAGGAAGAGAGAGAGAGAGAGGACAGGATATTTTTAGTTTTAGAGATGAAATGAGAAGCCAGGGCCGTGCAGAGGGGACAGGACAGGAGAGGTAGAGACTACAGCAGGATTGCCAGGTCCTTGCAGATTTTAAAGAGTTTGGCCGAGTTGTTGGATACCGCAGAGAAGCGGGCTTGGATGTGAGCTCTCTTCTTGGTGCGGACAGAGTGACGGTTTTGCCTTTGGAGCCGGCGGCAGGCCATTTTCTCAGAGGATTACACGAAGCACGCCATTTCCTCTCAGCCACCCTGCACTTGCGTTTAAGGGTGACAAGGTCTGAGTCGTACCAGGAGTTGCACTTGGCGGATTCTCATGACCTGGGCAAGAACATCAAAAGTATCAGATATAGCAGAGTGGAGCATAGAAAGGGCCGTGTCAGGGAGGGTGTGAGTCAGCCGAAGGGGGAGAGAGGGTGAATAAGTGGCGGATAACCGAGGAGGGTCGGAATAAGGGTCGGATAACCGAGGAGGTAGGTGGCAGTGCTGGAGTTGGCTTGGCCTGAGGGGTAGAGAGAGCGAGCTTGGAGGAAAGGAGAAAGTGATCACTCCAGGAGAGAGGAGTGGTGAGAGGGATAGAAAGGCGAAGATCTGTAGGGATCAGAACATCCAGAGTGTGCCCTGCAGAGTGAGTCGAGTCAGAGGGGAGGATAGACAGTGAGAGAGAGTTGCAGAGGTCTCGAAAGGGTCCAGGGGAAGGACAGGAAGCATCCAGGTGGATGCTAAAGTCTCCAAGATGGAGGAGTTCAGTGGTCGAGACCAAGAGGGAAGAGGAGAGGTCCGGCCACTCCGAGAGGAAGGAGGAGATCTGGCTGATAGATGGTAATGACAGTAAAGGAATGGCTAGGAGAGAGAGCCTGCAGACGAGGTATTCGAAAGAGGAGTAGGCCTGCGTAGGAATGACAGAGGCAGGAATACACTCGGGGAAGATCAGGGCTACACCCTCTCCAGAACGATTGGCACTGGGCGCGGGCGGAGAGAATTTTGTAGCCATCAGGGAGGAGAGTGTCAAAGCTCATGACAGAGCTGGCTATGAACCATGTCTCGTGAGACTGAGGACATCGAGGTCAAGTTCTTCAAAGAGGCGGCAGATGTCAGAGGAGTGTTTGACAGCTGAGCGAGAGTTTAGAGTGGCAATATGGAGAAGGTTGCCGTCCTTGAAAGACTTCCAGGGAGGGGTACAAATCAGAGGTACGCCCTGCGGAGGTGTAGAAGAAGCCTGAGGGGGGGAGCAGAAGTGGAAGGAGGAGAGGGCAAGGAAGCCCTACATGTTGGTATTCATCACATTCCAAGTGCATCCGCTTGGCACCCTAATCATGTCTGTATAATAATAACTGTTCTTCATTCAGTAGACAATTTTTGATACACATTGGATATGAACTGATCTCTCACGAGAATCTTACCAACAGTGGCATCAGTCCATTTAGTATCCTAAATGACAGTAATAGATATGACCATTTACGAGTAAGTAAGATCTAGTAAGGAAGTAATCCGAGAATATGAACGAGGGCTGTTCTTACTACTTTTGTGCAATTTCAGCATAAGAAATAGTGTATCCGTAAGTGATACCAGCCTGAACTACAACTAACTCCCATGACCTAGAGCGCTAACACCAGACGTGTTCAATAGAGCGCGTCGGTATTACTCTTTCACATTACGTCATCACGCTGCTGCATGATCACGTCGTTCATGACATTGCCCTGAACAGACCCAGCGTGCCTGTTTCTATGGCAACGGCCGCACTTCATGCATCAACAGACACGCCAGGACGCCCTGCGCCCAGCAGGAGAGTTACCGCCCAAATAAGAGGTATATGCTAGGGAACACATTTAAACCTTTCTTCTGACACAACTTACCACAGCATCCTCATATATTTATTTGATAAACTCCAAATACATAAATATATCATTGTCTCCTTCCTGCCAGGTACATGGGAAACATACTCGGGACCCCTGCATCAACCTAACAGAAGCTAGCAACATTCACTATGGAATTTCTTGCTGGTAAAATGACCAACGCTGTCATTTACTTAAACACTGGTGCAACATGCTGTCACCATATTTCCCATATTTTCTAGCAGCTATGTATTCTGAAAGTTCCTCCGTCACTTATTTGTATTTTATGCTTGAACTCGCACAAAGATCCGTCACCCTGGTCTTCTGCTTCCTTGAAATATAAGCATGTCCAGTTACTATGGACGAAAGTGAAGGTAATATCTTACTTTATACAGTGGTGATGTTGAAGAAGTGTACACATATAATGGCAAGTCGAGGGTAATTGAACAACAGCATGTCCTTTTCAACTAGGTGATACATACAGATGAACACGAGACGGATGTAACGCCATGGTACAAAACAAAATGACAATATGACAAATTTGGATTGTATTTTCTAAAAATACAGGTATGACTTGTGTATGAACTAATATTATTGTGTATGAACTAAACATATGTTTGTTATGAGACAATGTTTCTATAAGATTATATTTTATTTTATTCTTATAGAGCCTGACCTGAAGATGGACCACGTGTCCAAAATGCATCGGCTTTGGCTTCTGCACTAAACAGATCTAAATTAAAAAAAGAAATATCACACTGCAAAAACCTTAAGGACTATTGAATTTCATTTTTACATTTAAACTCTACAATTTTGAACAATTGTAATTTTTTGAATTAGTGTTCACTAGATAAAAGGCGTCTCCAGGCTCAGTGAAAGATTCTCTGAGCACTCTCCTCCGATACTCAAGGTGTGGGTCACTCCGGAGCAACTGCAAGTGTGGAAAAGCCATAGAGCAGCAAATTCAATTTTGAGACACACCATGGAACCTAAGGGAAGAAGATACAAGTATGGCAATGCAAACAATTACAAAATTCAATTGTGAGACCTACACCCTGGACCCTAGGTGAGGAAAATGCAATTATGGCCATGCAGAACAACCGAAATTCAAATGTGAGACACACACCCAGTGGGGAGATTCAGAGGAGCAATCTAGCTGTGGAGGCCTGCCCAGCAATGCAAGTGTCTCAAGTACAAACATTGGCTTTTTGGGTTGGCGTTCTTGGTGATAGTTTTGAAGGATGGCAGATTTAGGGCTTGTGCTCTTGGTGGTGGGGAGGCAGTATATGACCTAGGGTCTTTGTGCTCTGGCTCTTGGCAGTGTTTGGTCATTTCAGTTCAAACCTTTGGGGCTTTATCCCACATATTGTGACTCTACCAACCATATGATGGCATTATTGGCCATACATATAGGCTATACATTACATATGGTGAAAGATACACTTCAAACATACAAATAGACAGACGGACATAGTCTGTGTGTGCCAGGTTTAGGGGGAGACTGGTCTATTGAGTAACAAAGTTGTCAAAAATGTGGATAGATCACCAGACATGTGGATAGAGATATAGTCGCATGCATAGAGTGTGATGGCTAGATAAAGATGTAGACCTAGAGATATGCATTGAGATAGATGTTTACAGACAAATGTATTTAGGGATAGAGAGTAATGCATACAGGGAGATAAATAAATGAAGATGGATCGATAATGATCAATGAACGGATTGATATACATGAAAAGAGATATATTTAAAAAAATGTTTAAACCTTTATTTAAATGGGTTCATGTTTACAACAGACATCTGGTGCACTACCATGTTGACATATAGGTCCACAACTTTAAATCACATACAGCGGTCAGCATAAAACGGGAACACAGGCCCACCTTTATCCTCCCACCCCCCACGCAGTAAACCAGCGTTTCTCATGTTACCCCCCCACGTGGTCTACTATGTATCTCCAAACATTGCCCCCCTCCACCCCAATCATAAACCTCCCACATTAGGCAGCCTCCTCCCTGGCTGAGAGCATATTCTGTACAGGGTCCCAAATGTGTGGGGGCTGGAAACCCAAACGTATTGTTCTGGAGTACTGCTGCTCCATGTCGCAGCATCAAGCCAAGTCTCGGCGCTGTAGAACTCGACCAGAGCATTAATATTCACCTCTTCGCCAATATCATACACATTGATAGTCATTTCTTCCCACTCTTCGAGATGCCCTGTACCAACCCAAACATACAACTTAAAATATTTAGCGGGACCCTGCAGTTGACCATGCCCTGTCACTTCTGCAACCTGCTTCCAAAAGGTGACCAAATGCGGACAGCTCCACAGCAGATGCTTGAAATCGGCATTATCACTGACTCTATTGAGGCATCAACCGTCGCTCTTGCTGTCAAACTTGGCCTGGACCACTGGAGTTAGGTATACTCGGTGGAGGATTTGAAGTTGGATCAATTTAAAACAGAAGTTAATTGCCACTTTCTTAGACTGCTCACACATAGATTTCCACCTGGCATCCCCCCAACTCCTCACCAATATCCCTTTCCCATTTCGCCCTGCTAGTCATTTCTTCCCCAGAGGTATTATTCTGGGCCATAACATGTATTTTTGCCACTATCCGTTTGCACTTAGCCGAATTTGCTAAGTATGTCAACAGTGAGACCGTTCGAGGCTCCACCGGTATTGATAGTGACCACACCCTGAATGGCTCCCAGAGCCTGTGGAATTGGAATGCTAACCCAAATGTATCCCCAAGCTTATCTTTAACCTGTTCCCATGAAACAAATGATCCGCCTGGATAGAAATCTGCCAGAGTTTGCACACCATACTTTGACAAATCCCCACTTATTTTTTTGTCACACGTTGAGGTCAGGTTCTGAATATTCCAGACATTGAGTTCTGAAGTGTACAGAAAGGGGACTTGCAACCTGCGGCATAGCCGCTTACATGCGTGCACTGTACATGCCGCGGGATCGAAGGGGCAATTATCGTTTATCTTAAACGAGAGTAAGGAGCTCTGTAATGAGTATAGGAATGCCGCACTGCTTTCCAATTTAACATGCAGGAATTGCCCGGAAGTCGGCATTCAGTAGGAGACAACGGACACCTGCGCAGCTAAGTAGTACAACTCAAGGTCTGGCAGTCCAACTCTGCCCTTTACCCCATGGTCTGACAAGGTACTCCAATCGTGTTCCGGGTGTTTTCGGGCTCCACAGCAACTTAATCACCAACGACTCCAACTCAGCAAAGAATTAGGATCCCGGCCATATTGGGACACTAAGAAATAGATACAGCAGTTTAGGTAAGATAATCATTTTGACAATAGCTACCTTCCCGAGCAGAGAGATGCTGAGAGAGCCCCAGCGGTCAATTCGACTTCTAAGCTCCTCCATATATATGCCATAGTTATCCCGAAAGAGCTGTCTTCTGGTTCTGCCAAGATGTATAGCCAAGTATTTTGCAGAATCTTGTTCCCATCTAAATCCCTACGCCCCCGCTGGCCGTTTCATACTCTCATTTAACGGGAACAGGATTGATTGGACCAATTCACTCTCAGCCCTGATATATTCCTGAACGCTTTGACTTCCTGAGTGAGGGGGGTTAGATTACTACTGGGGTTTCTAATATACAAAATAATATCGTCCACATAAAGCAAAATCAACTCAGTTGCCTCCAAGCGCCAACCCTGTTTCTCATGAAATCTTCTCTGTTTCACAGCCAAAGGCTACATCGCTATAGCAAATAAAAGTGGGGATAGTGGACACCCCTGGCACATCCCCATCCCAGGCCAAATGCCTCTGAGTATCTTCCAAATAACCCAATTCTAGCCGTCACCCCTGAATGCAGCCTCTTGACACACGACAGAAAGTAAGGAGGGGTCCCAATCTTTTCGAGCACTGGAAACAGGTAATCCCATGTCACTGAATCAAAGGCTTTCTACATGTTTAAAAGCGCTGCTATTGCCTGGACTGAAGGGTCCACCTGAGCCAACATCCCAAAGAGCCTTCTTAAATTAAGGGGCGTAGAGGGGCATTGTCCACAAAACTACATAAATTGTCCGGGTGTCGCCTAGCCCTCACAGCACATACGTTCTCATAGAAATACACACAATTCCGCCAGGATGTCACCAGGGTCCGTCACCAGAGCCCCATCCAGGCAACGTATTACCGGTATATCAGTATGACCTCTGGCGCTACTCAACATTCTCGCTAGGTACCTGCCCGGTCTGCCTTCTTCCTCAATTGCGGCGTAGCCAAGAACTGCACTTCCCTGTCAGCCTCTGCATTGAATTTACTCAAAACTTCCTGAATTTCGGCTAGGGATTCAGAGCGGTCAGTCTCCCCAATGCCGCTTTCCATACTCATGAGGTTGCGTTCCCACCCAACCAATCTATCTTGGATGCTTTTCAATCCACTGCACTCGATTGAAATGCAGCGACCCCTCAAAGTGACTTTAAACTTTCCCATAAAGTGCTGGCGGACTGTACAGAGCCCACATTTGTCGCTAAGTATGCTGTAATGATTTCATGTACTTCACTACGGTAAACCAGGTCTAGTAAAGCTTGACACTTGAACTGCCAGCGAGGCCGTACTAATGATAAGCCAGCTAATCGGAACTGCAATACTACAGGGGAGTGATCCGACATTGTACAAGATATAGAGGCAGTATAAGTTCTGGCCTGGCTAAGATATAGTTGATGCATGAACTTGTGTCATGCACTGAGGAATAAAAGGAATAACCCTGCTCGTCCGTATGCAAAGCCCTCCAAATATCAATCAGTCCTAGCTCCGACATGCCCCACCCTTGAATAGCCTTGGCGACTGAGGAGTCTGGTTGCACCCCCGCGGTGCATCTATCCAGCCCTGTCTGCAGTGCCGCATTCAGATCCCCAGCCTCAACTAGGTGCGTATGCGAATACTTCATGCATTTTACCCACAAGGCTGCATAGAAACCAAGGTCTTCCACATTCGGCCCATACACATTCACCAATATGATAGACATCCAGCGAGCTCCCCAGCAACAATAACATACCACTCCTCAGGATCACAGTCTTGTTCAAAGAGCCTAAACTCCAAGGATTTATGAATAATTATTGACACCTCTTGCGAGTAAGAAGAAAAGGATGTGTAATATCTGTTATCCCCCGTATGGTTTCTCCAGTCCCACATTCAGACTTCCCAGCAGGTGAGTCTCTTGAAGGAACAATATTTTGGCACCATGCCGCTCGCTATAGGCCGCGACCTTGCACATTTTTGCATAATAGTTAAGGCCCCTAAGGTTCCAGCTAAGGAGGGTACAGCTATCGAGGCCTATAACCTTTGCCATTAGTCTTGCTAACAGCATCGCTCTCCATTGCAACTGGCCCACATTGGCGTAACCCTTTAGTGCACTCAACCTTCACAACGCCAAGCACATGAACCTTTTTTCCATGAACCTTAATAACTTACCTTAACCCCCCCGTCCCACTCCCCCATAAACTCCCATCCTTCCCTTTCACATGACCACCTCTGCTACGGACATCCCCTCCACCCCCACTGCCAACCCCCAACGGGCAGTGACCACTTTCCACCCTCCCCCAACAGCGCCATTAAACATTTTAAACAGGGGTGCCTACCCGGGGGCGTCGGACACAGGAAACACCTACACTCCACCCACATCAGCTTCCACTTCTTGGAGGAGGAGGCCCTTTACAAAAGCATACTAAGCAAATGTTCTTATTCGTTACATTATGTCGTCGCACCCCGCTGTGGGGTCAAGCATTTCCAATTCACTCTGTTACCAAAAATCAGGCTGTTTCGGCCTATTTCGCAGACTAAACAGGGGTATCCCACATATTGAACAACCACACTTGAACAACCAAGAACCTCAATGATTAGGCAGGGACTCCGCAAAAGCAGGGTCTTTAAAGAATAGAGTCTTGTTTCCATGCACAGCCCTCAACTTAGAGGTATACAACATTGCATACTGTATTTGGTTATCCCCTAGGAGTTTCTTCACTGCCAAAAAGGACAAATGTGCTCTTTGTACTGTTGGCGTAAAAAAAATGATACTCTCGCCCCCTCATACTGTACATCACCCAGTTCCCTGTAGTTTAAAAGTCTCGCAATGACCGGGTGGGGAAATTCTATGTGCTCTTTCCACTAAGAACTGGGGTGACAGTTCCGTGTCTCGAAGCACCTCCTTAAAGAAGGTTTCCATAAACTGCTCCTTATTGCATGAGGATCTTGATTCCACGATCCCTGTAACCCGCACATTGTTACTTCTGGATCGTGCCTCCAAATCTTTGTTTTTGTCTCAAATTTCCTTGACCACCTTCTGTGGGCCCCAAATCGCAGCCGTAACCTCACCACTTCCTATCCTCTAGCACACTAACCTTGTGCTCTGCTTCTCAAAGGCGATCGCTTACCTTTTTGCATGGATTGTGTCCTCCCACATATTCCTCATCTTTGATATACGATATCTAGCTTCAGCTGCTTCAGAATATTTTTTTCTGGCAGAGGGCTCTGTGCGTCGGTGGTATCGACCCGATGTCCTCGAGGGCCTCCATCTCGAGGATGTCATCGAGGGCATATATAGCACGCGCAGCACCCGTTGGCTTCAGTTCTGTGTTTCTTCGAATGTTATTGCTTTGAGAAATACGGTGCGCTTTGTCTACTTCATACGACTTCATTACTTCATACGAGTATGTCTTTGTCGACACTGTCTACCCTGAAGACTGGGTTCAAGAAGTGTTGAGATTGTGGTTCGAAAATGTCATTGATCGACCCATACCTTATATGTTTATGGTGTTTCGGGGTGGAGCATGAGACCTTGGACTGCTCCAAGTGCCAGTCGATGACAGGAAAGGCCCTGAAGGAGCGAAAGGGGAAATTGCTGGTAGGTCGAAACCCCAAATCATCTACCACGACCAAAAAACCTTCGACTGACGAGTCTAGAGGCAACTCTCCTCAGATGAAGAAAGTTAAAAAGTCGAGATAGAGGAGTGGCTCCCACCACTCCTCATTGTTGTCGAAGTCCAAGAAGAGGCACCATAGGTCGCTTTCTTGGACTTCGTCGGACATTTCCCCTGAAAGGGTACCCTGCCCCACAAAGAAATCCACTCCGGCCGAATGGGAGGCTTTTAGAGCAGAGATGCTAACAGTATTTGAAAAGCAAAAACCCCCACGCCATGCTGCTACCACGCCTTCCAAAGAAGTCAGGAAGGAAAGGGCTCTACCTAAATCCTGCGCCCCCTCGAGCCCAGGACGAAGGCCTGATGAGGAGTTGAGGACTCGATCCGATGACGTGTCATCGAAGGATAAGTCGAGGTCGCAGACACCTTCGACGCCAGCTGTTCCTTTGACGCCAGCCAAGCCAGCCAAACCCTCGACGTCACCTTCGCCGAAAGCATTGACGCCAGCTGCGCCATCATTGCCAGCTGTGCCATCGATATCGACATTGAGCGCCCCATCAAAACCTTTGGCACCATTGAAAAAAAAGTTTGGACGACGACTCCAGCATCAAATCCATTATTCATTAAACCCTTGATACCTGGAAAGACTTGCATGCCTTTGCCAAGGAAGGACTATTTTAAGTCCCTTACCTCAATGTATGAGGAGAATGAACCCTTCGACAATGATGCACTATTTGGCCTCCATTTTGGTACGCCAAATGTCCCCGAATGTTTCATCTCTGAGGAATCGAGGTTGAAAGACCGTTATGACAATCTGCAGACGGCCAGTGGGGTGGACACCTCACCTGAGCTAGTGTTTGGAAGACCAGAGACCAGAGGCTGGGGAGCATGCCGATGCGTCATATAGACGGATCATGTCCAAGGTAGTGGAATATATGGGGAGGAGTAGGCCTCAGTTATCATTTGAACAGGATGATCGTACTGACTTCCTGGAAAAGAGTCCTCAGTCATACACTATATTATCATTTCACATTGCTCTGCAAAAAAGGGGTGGCGGTGAATTGGGAGAAGCCCAATATCATTGAAATTTCAGGAAAAGAAAAGGCAGTTATCTGAAAAGGTAGGTCTTTAGACCTGCACGGAAGGCCAAGAGGGAGTTGGCCCTCCTTAAATTCAGAGGAAGGCTGTTCCACATTCTAGGCCCAGTGACTGAAAATCTACAATCTCCTCTTGAGACATAATTTGTCCTTGGGATGGTGAGAAAACATTTATCTTCTGACCTCAAGGCCCGGACAGGGTGGTGCAGACTCAGTTTGTTCATTAGATAGCTTGGTGCAAGACCATTGATGGATTTGAACACCAGACAGGCAATCTTAAATTTAATGGAGCCTTCTACCGCTAGCCAGTGAAGAGAGCGGCGGAAGCCTGAGGTTGAGGTGTTTTTTAGGTGCACCAAATACTAGTCTAACTCCTGAGTTTTGTGACTTTTGTAGGCGATAGATCTATTTGGCCAGGACCCCAACAAGGAGTCCATTGCAGTAATCTAACTTCGAATTGACTAGGGCTCCAGCAACCAGAGCACGATCAGTCTCAGGTACATAGTGAAGCGCTTGCCGCAGCAGCCAGATGTTATAGAAAACTGATTGTACTTTGGCTGAGACTTGGCCACCACAGCCTAAGTCGCTCTGCCAGATAAATCCCAGGTTTCTTACCCTAGAGGCATATTTAATTTTGTACCCCAGAAACAGCGGTGAGGGCGGACTACTATTACCCTCCAAAAGGTGTTTTGGTCCGAACAGAATAACCTCTGTTTTTTGTAGCCAATTCTATGCCATCCAGACCCCTTTTTCTTCCAAACATCTGCCTACCGTGACAAGGGCATTGTCCACATCATCTAGTCTGATGTACAGCTGCGTATCATCAGCATATGAATAGAACCTAAGGTGGTGTTTCTCCAGAATGTCCATTAGTGGATGACGGTAAATATTAAATAAGAGGGGAGAAAGTGCAGAACCCTATGGTACACCACAGCATTGCGAGAGGATTTCAGCCATTCACCTGTACACATTGTTTACGCCCTGCAAGAAATGAAGCAAACCAATCCAGGGCACATGCGTCCACATTCGCTATGTTTTTTTTATGCGGTCTAACAAAATACCATAGTCCATTGTATCAAATGCAGCAGATAGGTTGAGCATTACAAGCAGGGAAAGTTTGCCAACATCCCCCGCCTGCAACAACTTGTCCCATACTGCCATCAGTGAAGTTTCCATCCCAAATTTGGGGTGAAAACCGGACTGTAGAGGATGAAAACCCTTCTCTTCAATATAATTCTGGAGCTGGCTTGTAGCTATCTTTTCCAAAATGTTTCCCGGCCATGGAAGGCCGGCAATGTGTTGGGAGTTCTGATGGTCCTCAGGTTCAAGGCTAGCCTTCTTTAGCATCGGGGAGATAACTGATAGTTTCAAAAGATCTGCCTTTCATGATGCGTTTACGAACTTCATCATGAAAGGTGGTAACTCTGACGACAATCACGTAGCTACAAGTGCAGGAATTGGGAAGAGGGAATCATTTGTAGGTTTGACGGGTCTCACCTTTTTGGCAACAAGGCTGACGAGAGCCTTTAGAAGTTGCAGACCTCAAAGGCAGCAGCCAAATCTTTAGGTGCCGCTATTAGGCAGCCTCAGCCTTTTTGCCCTAGTGTACAACCTTGGAAGGGTAGATCTTTTCGCTACTACTCCTCAGTTGGAAGAGTTAGATGAATGGCTGGTCAGAGAGGCGAAAGTAAGTTCCCTTGTGGTGGACAAGGGAGGGGTGCGAAGCCAGCTCAAGCAGGGGCATCTTTACCATTTGCCACTGTATCAGCCGCCCGAGGTCTTGAGTCACAACTCACCAGTGGGGGGCAGACTATCTCGGCATCCAGAAGAATGGCGAGGCATTACTTTGGATGCTTGGGCATTGGAGACCATAGCCCATGTGTACTGCCTTCCTTTCAGACAGAGACCTCCGAGCAATCCACCGGGGAGCCACTCTTTGAGGATTCCAGATCCGCTCCTTGTGCAGGAAATTTTAACCCTGCTACAGAAAGGCGCTATAGAGCCAGTGCCTGTAGAGGAGTGGACCAAGGGATGGTATTCCCCTTATTTCCTAATACCCAAAAAGGACGGAGGACTGAGACCCATCTTGGACTTGAGATACTTCAACAAGTTCCTCAGGCAGGACAAGTTAAAGATGGTCACTCTTTCTCCGATCCTTCGGGCCCTCCAACTCTAGGATTGGATCGTGTCATTGGACCTTCAGGATGCTTATTTTAATGTGCCAAAACATCTCAAGCACAGAAAATACCTGAGGTTCGCAGTTGGCGGTTCTCATTATCAATTTTGAGTTCTGCCATTCGGGCTAACCTCCACCCCAAGGGTTTACACCAAATTGATGGCTGTAGTCGCAGCCAGTGTCAGGAGAGGGAGGGATTCACGTCTACCCCCTACCTGGACAATTGGCTGATCAGGGCGCGTTCTCCCAAACAAGTGCGGGCTCATCTCAGCGTCCCCTGCCACTCTCTTCACAGACCGGGCTCCTCCCTCAATTACAATAAGTCCCATATGACACCTTCTCAAAAGCTCCAGTTCATCGGAGCTGTACTGGATACATCCTTGGGAAAGAGCTTGCCACCCGAGGTGAGGGCTCAAGACATTCTACAGCTGGTCTCCAAGTTTCAAATTGCCCAGCGTGTCCTGTCCTTCGATTTCTTTATTTTTTTTGAGGTTGCTCGGCCTCATGGCATGGTGCCAGAGGCCCGCCTGAGAATGAGATCCCTTCAATGTGCTCTCAGAACTCAATGGTCCCAGTTCTCAGGAAAGATGTCGGACCTACTCCGGGTTCCGAGCAGAGTCGCACAGGATCTCCTGTGGTGGTCCTGCGAGGAGAACATTCTGAAGGGAGAACCTTTTTGGCAACCATGGCTGGAGATAACAGTAGTGACGGAAGCCTCACTCACGTGGTGGGGAGCCCACACCAACCATCTGACAGTCAGCGGTCGTTGGTCTCCATCCGGGTCCAAACTACATATCAATCTTTTGGAGATGAGGGCAATCAGACTAGCGCTGAAGGCCTTCCTGCCCTCTGCGCAGAGGAAGAATGTCCTGATAATAACGGACGACAGAGTGGCCATATACTACCTGAACAAAAGAGGAGTTGTAGGGTCAATACCACTGTGCAGAGAAGCAATGCAGCTCTGGTACTGGGCAATTCAGGAAGGAATCTCCCTATCGGCAGTTCACCTAGCCGGGGAGGAGAACACGGCGGCGGACGCTCTGAGCAGGCAGAGCACAGTCTCCCACGAGTGGGAACTAGCTCAGGAAGACCTTCTAGAGATCTTCACCCTTTGGAGAACCCTTCAAGTGGATCTGTTCACGACCAGTGTCAACCGGAAGTGCGCACTGTACTGCTCCAGGGAATTTCACCCAAGAAACGCGTTCGTAGTGGACTGGGAGTTTCCACTCCTGTACGCGTTTCCTCCAGTCCCCATCATTCCTCACGTGATCAGGAGGTTGAGAAAGTTTGTGAAACTCATTATCCTAATTGCCCTGGATTGGGCCAGTAGGACCTGGTACCCTGACCTTTTGAACATGTCCATCTGCTCTCCAATACATCTTCCATAAATTGAGGACCTTCTCTCGCGAGAGGAGGGTCAGGTTTTCCATCCAGAGGTCAACACACTCCGCCTTCACGCATGGTTTCTGAGAGACTGAGATACAAAGATTGGGACCTCCCGGATGACATAATGGAGATTTTGCTTTCGGCCAGAAGACCAGCAACAAAGTCTTTGTCCCATTGCCGGTAGAACAAAATATGCAGCTGGGGCAAAGAAAAGAATGTAGACCGTTTTCTGTGCCCAACGCCAGATGTTTAACCTTTCTACTATCCTTAGCCAATCTGGGGCTCCAGATTGATACTTTTAAAGGCTATTTGGGGGCGCTGTCCATCTTTAAGTGCTCCTCAGAGGAATGTTCATATTTCAAAATTTCAATAATGAGACCATTTCTAAAGGGTCTCACCAATGTGTTCCCCCTTTCTCCTTTCCAGGTTCCAACTTGGAACCTTAATCTGGTATTAAAATGTCTTATGTGTGCACCCTTTCAACCTTTACACTCATGCCCTTTAAGGTTGTTAACCTTTTAAAACCATTCTCTTGGTAGCTCCAACTTCAGCCCGTAAAGTGAGCGAGTTGCGGGCACTTTCGCCCAACCCACCCTTAACTATTTTCCATAAGGATAGGGTTGTTCTGAGGGTTGAACCTTCATTTTTACACAAAATCATTTTCTGATTTTCACGTAGGGCAGATAATAGTTTTACCTTATTTCTATCCCCCACCTCATCCTGGCAAGGAGGAGGAGAGATTACATAGTTTGGACCCTCGCAGAGCCCTGAGCTTTTATATATCTTGGCTGTCAAAACTTTAGCATTGCATTGGCTATTGAGGCCCCAAACTCGGTCAGGCTGTTATGAAACTGACCTTATCCAAGTGGATCATTCTGGCTTTTTCGCAATGTTACCAAATGGCAGGTAAGAAGCCTCTTTAAGAGATAAGAGCCCATTCCACAAGGGGCATGGCTACCTCTACAGCCCTGCAAAGTAGTGTACCAATAAAAAGTATTTGTGAGGCAGCAACGTGGTCTACGATTCACACGTTCACAAAACATTACTGCCTGGAGTCTTCCCTCAGTCAGGATGGGAGCTTTGGAAAAGCAGTCCTGCATTCGGGTCATGAAAACCTTTAAGAAACTGAAATTCGTACTCCCTCCACCAAATCTAATACTGCTTTGGGAGTCTATCAAAGATGAGGAATACGTGGGATTATACATTCCATTCGAAGAACAGGTTACTTACCCTTGGTAACATTCTTTCGACTGGATGTTCCTCCCACGTATTCCTCATCGCCCTCCCAGCCTACCCCACAGTAGAATTTCCCATTCTATTACAGCTATTGCTCCTTCCAGGCTGAGTACGGTCATTCCCGTGGTTATGCAGGTATTTCTACTGTAAGAAAAAACTGAACTCAATCCAACGGGCACAGTGCGTGCCTTATATACCTACAATGACATCATACTCGAGACAGAAGCCCCCGAGGGACATCGGGTCAACGACATCGATGCACAGTGCCCTCTGCCGAAATAAATTTGCCGAAGCAGCTGAAGCTGGATATCATATATCAGAGATGTGGAATATGAGGGGGGAACATCCAGTCGAAAGAATGTTACCAGGGGTAAGTAACTTGTTCTTCTATTCTGTCATGCATTCAGTCCATTTAATACTCCTTACAATCTAGTTTGGTGTTGACAGCAGCAGTCTTCATCATTTCAGTCTTCATTTCAGTCTTCATTTAAGCTAGCACCAGACTAATTTTCGAGGGACGGTCTGGCACAAGCTCTGCCAGAGCTTTCTGCTGGTTGGAGCTTGTCGCAGCTTCATTCCCGGCCATTCGGGTGAGGTCGACGTGCCCCTATGTAGCACCAGACCCTCCTTCTCGGTGAACTGCATGCAGCCCTGCTTCTTGCCTCCCTTTGCAATTCATCTGCGGCAGCCCTCCACACCTGCTTCCTTCAGGAGAAGTATTCCAGCCAGAGATAATGTGACACCTGAATGTTATCCCACAGGAGGCACTCTCACCATTCCCGGGTCCCAACCAACCCCACCTCCACCAATGCCACTCCTCTTATTTCAGCTCTGTTATGTCCCAAAAGAAGAGCACCTGGGGTGTTTCTCAATTATAAACTGCAATCCTCGCCATTGAAAATAGCCTACATGTACAGTGTCGGGGGCCCCTATGCACCCCGCAGCTGGTCTCAGCCCTTCGTGCCGACCCACAAGGGGGTGGGGGGACACTTCACACGAGTATCTGCAGCCGCTCCCAGGGTGTGTCCACGCAGTTTTGTCCTATATACCGGTCAAATTGCCCCCATCTGCGCACCCTTGTGAATCTGCTTTGACTGATTTATTTTGACCTCCTCGCATCTCTCACCACCTCAGGCAGGACCGTGCCACACTCCCACCAGTAAAGCTGCAGACTTCAGTGAGCACCGCAGCCTCTCTTCCGCTGCATCCACCTGCTCCGGTCCACAAGGGGGGTGCATACACTGCCTCACAGTCGGGTCAGTCTCCTCCGGCTACCAGATGCACGGAGCCTGCCACAGCAGGGGCCTATGCTCGGTCTCAACGCCCTGGGGCACAATCCTCGGGCCTCGCACAGTGGATGTCTTCTACGCGTCTTCACCTGCGGCGCTCAGCACCACTTTCGGGCGCACTCCTCCACACCTACAGAGGGGGAAAGCGGGCCAAGTTCTCAGGCGGCCGCCCCCCACAGCAGGTTATAGGCTATACAGCCTAGTTAAGGCATACACAGGCCTCCTCCTCCACCGAGTCTGTTACAGAACGCAAATGCCGGCAGCCATCTGGGTTGTCGGCTCTCGAGCCCCCCCCCCCCGATTGATATACATAAAGAGATAACATACAGTAACATATATAGAGAGATGCGGATAGACATAGATAAACGCATATTTTTATACATAGATGTATACATGGACAACTAGGTAGAAATGATACATGCATTGAGCATGTGGCTCATAGGCATATATAGGCAAGCAACCAAATAATGAGATATATAAATACACTGAGAGGCTAAAAATAGATTAATATAAATATGTATCGACATAGAGATGAATGTAGCTAGAGAGATTTATAGAGGATGAAATATGGTACATGTAGATGCAGAGCCACAGATGAATATAGGTAGATGGAGAAATTCATATACATATGTAAAGATTACTAGAGCTTTACTGTGACAGTTCAAGGGAGCTTGTTACTTCCCCCCAGGGGGCAGCCCTTCCCTGTGAGGCTAGGGAGGTGAGGCTGCTACCCAATATTCACTCTAGGGGGTGGTAAACTCTGGAAGGACCTCGCAGGGAGAGACTCCCCAACTGGGAATAAGGACTCCCTTTCCGTTTCGGACGCTCATATCCTTTTACCCATGAGTCTTTAAAATCTCCACAAACTATTGTCAGCCCCTGTAAAAGCACAAATGTTATGTATTGCAATGCTCCTCCTTATATTTACCCAAAGGTTGATCAAAGTAAGGTCCATAAGGGTCCAGGGCATTTGCAAACATTTCTTGAAAACACTATGAAGAAGAAGGTCAAAGGAGTGATGGTGATTACTCCCTGGTCAAAACTAAACGGTACTGAGAAGAAGAGGCCCCAGGAGACATGATGATCAGCCCATGGAAACCAAAGAAAGACTCTTGACTGTCGGGTGGAAAGGAACCTGCTTCAATATATAAAAAGAGGGGAAGGACTAGATAAAATGAGAAGTTTTCGTGAGCGCTGGAAGTCCCGGGAGTTTAAAACCGGGGAGCAGGAAGGTGAACTGGAGAGACTGGTTCTTGGCAGAGAGGATCCTGTATTCAGGTTGGTAGAGCGCTCCTTGGCAGAGGAGTGCCGAAGCAAGCAGCAGTTGGAAGAAGGTCGTCAGTGGCGTGACCTTACGGAAGTGGATTTTAGGTTCATCAACAGTGCCGAAACAGAAGGATCAAACACCCTGCAGAGCCAGAGCAGAGCCAGTGCGCAGCGGCGGAGAGTGGAGAAGAATCAGCAGTTGAGGTGAACGACTGCATTTAAGACCCCAGGAAGAATCTGCGACTTGGTTGCTACAAGGAAGAGGTAACAGGGGCCATGGTAGACCAGGTAGGGGCTTGGGGGAATTTACTAAGTTTATCATGAGTAATCTCCCTCCTCACAATAGTGACTCCAAAGCTACTGAACCTGAAGATTGTATCGGGAGCGATATCCCTCATCACAGTAGCGACTCCAAAGCTACTGAACCTGAAGCCTGCATCAGGTGTAATCACCCTCATCACAGCTTCACCTCAAAGCTACTGAACCGGAGAACTATGTTGGGAGTCATCTCCCTCGTCACAGTAGCCACCTCAAAGCTACGGAACCTGAGAAGTGTGTCAGGAGTCATCTCCCTCGTCTCAGTGGCCAGCCTAAAGCCACTGAGTCTGAACAGTTCATTGGGAGTAGTCTCCCTCATCACAGTAGCTACCTTAAAGCTACTGAATGGAAAAGGTGCCTTGGGAACTAGCCTCCCCCCCCTTGCCTCAGTAAGTTGGCTACAAGGGAGACAGATAAAAGAAGCAGCCAGAGTGGTCTCCCTGTTTTCAGAATTGCTATCCAGAATAAAAAGGAAGAAAATCACAAGGGGGTGCATTGCCTTCATAATCCTAGTGGCCCCCTTAATCTCAGTGCTTGTTTGAGAGGCATTAAAAAACCAAGGATAGTAGAGGAGATCTCATCTACTAAGGATGCAAAGTAACTGATTCTCCTCAGCATGTGAGAACCCTGAAGGAGGAAGAGTATAAGCTCACCCTAAAAGGAACTTCGAAGGAGCTCCAAGGGCTCTTGAAAAGAAATATTGAGTCAAGCTTGAAAGGAGACTCAAGATCAGAAGAGTGAAACTAATATCACTGTTTTGTAGACCGTCATGAATGTTGGAACTTGCTTGACCAGAAGAAAGGAGTCATTCTCCTGGTCCTTCAGTTAAACTTGAGCTATTCTTTAGTTTTTCATTAGGTGATTAGGTGATTGTGGTACACTATAGCAGGAGAATGGAGCCATCCTCCGAGCTGCAAATTCTTAGTTATTCCTTTTTTTTGTTTATCAGTAGGGACAGCAAAGGATTTTGGGACAGAGGACGGCTGTTTTGGTTGGGCTTACATCCTGATGACGAGCACCCCAGTTATTTTAATTTAGGTAGGGAATTACCGGTAGAGTTGGGAAAAGAGAAGTGTTGGTTCTTTCATATAAAATAAAAGTCTATAGCCAAAACACCTTTTGCGTCAAACTCCTGCTTCTGGCATGCCACACTACACAAAGTGAATGATGGAGCTCAATGGAACTGTTCATATCGAGACATGAAAACGCAGGCCGACAAGGACAGACGCAGCGAGATGCAAACAGTGAGATAAAGGATGCATAGATGGAGAAAAGGAGGTGGGTGGATAGTTTGAGACGGATAGATGTAGATAATTTTATATTTATCACAGCTCCACCTCTCGGGTGCGGCCGCCGCTGTCAGGTTTCAAAGCAGCTGCGTAGGTGTTATTTTTTGGGGTGCTGATTTCTCTGGATTACTGGCACCAAAGCTTGGGTTTGTCTGCCAAAGTCTGCCAAAGTCTTCTCTACCTTTTCATATAACTGCCTGTTCAATGGGTTTATGCCATACACGAAGCAGGAGGTTCTTTGTCTTCATAAACGATCATCTGCCAAGGGAGACGACATTTAAGGCTGCCATGTTGTCTGCGCTCCCTGGTATACTTGGTGGTGTTGGCGACTTGGACGGTCACTTTCATTCATAATACTTCATTGCTTTTATTTCCTATGACTGTCTATGGAGGAACACCTCAATACAGTTGATGATAAGACTTTGCGGCTTGCACGTCAAGTGAGACATCTGGAGATTGAGAATGAGAGACTGTCCCTCAAACTTAAAGAGCAAGAAAATGTCTCTGGGAGAAATAATGTGAGGATTGCCGGGTTTCCAGAAAATATAGAGCATGGGAGCCCTATGTCCTGTCTAGCGAAAGCCTTGACTTCCATGCTTAGATTGGATCCTAAAATGCCTCTAGATATGGAGAGGGCACATAGATCGCTGGGCCAGAAGTCAGCCTTGGGGCAGCGCCCCAGACACTTTATTGTTACGTTTTTAAGATTCCCCACCAGGGAACTAATCCTCAAGAAGTCCCATGAAATTGGTGAATAATGATTTTTTCTGACTTGACTAAAGATGTCATGGAAAAGAGGAAATGTTTTAATGCTGCAAAAGAGAAGGCAAGGAACAAACATTTGAAGTATTACATGATCTATCCGGCTATCTTGCGAATTATTGTGGAGGGCCAGGTGCATTCATTCACTGATCATAAACAAGCGGAAGCCTTCTTGACAGACCTGGACACTGAACCAATGGAGGCAACATCCGTATCTCAGAAATCTTCACAACAGGAGAAGGAGCGAGATGAATAAGCCTTTTGATTTGGTTTCAGCATTGTTTTGTTTATTATTTTTGATCCATTAATGTGTTATTGGTATCTCTGTTAATCCGTTATTTTAAACGGTTACAGTCAGTTTGTTTTGGTTTGGATCGGGATGTGTTTATATGAGGAAAGCACCTACATTTTTTAATGTGACTTCACGCTCCTACGTGAATCCAAACGACATTTTTCGTGTGTTGGCGGCGAGGCTATGTTTTTACGGAGGACGGTGATGACTTCCACTCCCAGTCGAAGCGGCACTGTTATGACGTGGACAACGTGTTATGGAGATGTGTGTCGGGAGTTCTCCCTACGACCAGTCCGAAAAAACAGCAGGTATGAAGGTGGCTCTGTGAGTGGGCAGCGTGTTTTGGTGGGGTGGGGGTCTGTTGTGGGTTGTTGGTGTTTGTTGTGTCCAGTGTCTTATGTTTATGTCAGATTAATGTATACATTTGATATGTCATCAATTTGTTGTTTGCTAATCAGATTATCCATTGCTGTATTGTTGATTCCTATATTGTAGAATGTGTTCATTTATATTCTGGAAATGGTATTTATCTTGTGTGCTGGTTGTATTATGTATGGTTTATTGATGTGTTGCAAGTTTTTTTTTAAAATGCAGTCGCTCTTATTGTGCAAGTACTGAGTATTTTGTATTTTGACTTTTGGGTTTGTGCCTTGTTTTGTGTTGTTGTTGAAAATGTGAGAAAACTAGAAATTTGCAATGAAAACTAAAAACTTGAAATTAAACACACACATTTTAAATAATTAGAAAATAAACAATACAAAATTATTAGATAAATATTTTTTCTTGAAAGTAAAATATTTTAATAAAATGCACATTTTCTTAAAAAAGATTGATGGTATATACTAACTACAAATGATAAATATCTGGTAGTGGTACTGTCTATAAAAATACCTTGTATTATCCGAAGGAACTAGGAAATTGTTCACGGATCGCTCGAACCACACAGGCAGGTATGACTCGTCGAACACGAAATCCCAGTCTTCAAATAATCCACCGTGCAAATGCTCGAAAGGCCACAAGCCTGTACCATCTGTGTAAAAGATAGAGAAATATATATATTTTTTTCTAACAGCTTTTATTGGCTTTTTAAACTACAATACAATGACGTGCATTACATGAGCATAAATTAATCGCATACAGATGGTGAGGCAGTATGATCAGACACCATATACATTGGGCATACTGACGCTTATTCTTAAACAATTTAGGACAGTACATGAATCGGATCCTTAGCATGTCAACAAACGTTATGCAACAGGGTTTGGTTGTTGTGCTCTTTACATGGTCTGTTCCCATTTTTGACATATTTTGTCTGCCTTTCCTGGGGAGCCTCTTGCCTGATGGACTCGGCGCTCCATCAGTATATTGGCTTCTACATCCGTTATCCATTAATCATAATGGAGGGTAACCTCCGATCCCCACAGTTGCGCAATGTTCCTTTTGGCGATCCTTGTGGGCGTTGAGAGCAATCATTTTTCAAAACGTGTCATTTCACCTTCTTCTTCGATTCCTAGGAGGAGGAGGTTGGGTTCGTTTGGAATTGGTCGGCCCATGACCCTTGTCAGTCTTTCACAGCATTTTAGCAAAAAGTGTTGTATTTGTGTACATTGCCATAGGATATGGTACAACGTCCCTTCCTCCTGTTTGCATCGTAGGCATTTAGGGTCGCTTGTTTTGCCCCAGTTGTATAATGCTACTCTGGGATAATATATTCTGTGGAGTATTTTCAATTGTACAAGTCGGATTCTAGCAGATATCGCTGACTCTCTGGGATACATTAAGGTTGAGATCCATTCTTCAGTTAGTATCGGACCCACATCCCTTTCTCATTTTGCCTTTAGGCTGGACATTTCTTTTGTGGCGAAAGAAGAAATTACATTGTACATGGTGGATGTGATTTTATTTTTCACGCTGTCTATGACAGTGTTCCTCTCAATTGGCGTACATTCCGGCATGTTCGCGAGTTTGGCCATTTGTTTAGTGAGTGCATGATATATTTGATTATAGTGGTAACCTTCGCTGGGTGGGAGACCGTATGTGCTCGAGAGCTCAGTGAAAGGTATCATTCGATCATCTTTGATAATTTGCTGAATGGTCAGTATACCGGCTGTTAGCCAATTCGGCCATTTAGGGAGTTTATTGAGTTCTGTGAGGTAGGCATTGTTCCAGAGGGGCTGCAATGGGGTGATTTTATTTTCCCATCCAATGTGTCTGTGTGATCCTCTCCATATTTGGGCTGTGTGTGTTATTATTGTGCGATCGGGGGGTGTCCCTTTGTAGTATAAAAGCTTTTGATTGGAGACCTACCATGCCTTGCTGCTATTTCGGCCTGTATGTGAGGTGATTCCGGGTTACCATGTTGGATATCATTTACCGTTGCCATCTGAGTTGCCCAATAATGGGTTTGGATGTTTGGGAGCTCGATTCCCCCCTCCCATACTGAACGTTGGAGGGTTCTTAGGGCTATCCTTGGGTGTTTCCCTCCCCATAGCAATTTATGTATTATTCTATCTATTTTGCGAAATTCCGCTGTGGGGATATGTAGGGGAGCATTTTGTAAAATGTGCAAAAAATGGGGGAGGGCAAGCATTTTGAAAAGCGCCGCTCTGCCTAACATTGTCAGTGGCAGTGACTCTCAGTGATCCACATCCTGTGCAAATCGTTTCACTATCGGTTGCAGGTTTTGGGTTATATAGTTATCCAGTTTATGTGCGATCAAGATGCCTAGATATCGAAATTGGTTAAGTTCGATTACGTATGGGGAGCCTTCTGGCGGTATGCAGTCTATACCTTTGACTGGAAAGAGTACTGATTTGGACCATTTCACTCTCAGGCCACTAAAGGCCCCGTATTTAATCAGTATTTGGGTAACTATCGGGCAGGATATCGCTGGGTCGCCTAGGTACACCAGAAGATCGTCTGCATAAAGGGATACCGTGCCTTCCTATGTTGGGCTCCATCGGAAACCAGACCACGTTGCTGTGTTACGCAGGATCGCAGCTAGTGGCTCAATGATCAGTGCGAACAACATTGCAGATAGTGGGCACCCTTGTCTGGTTCCTTTTCCCAGTTGAATGTTATGTGAGGACCAACCATTCACCTTCACCTCTGCTATTGGGGTATTATATAGGAGCTGGACCCATTTTATGAATTGTTCTCCGAGGATCATTTTTCTCATGATTATCCATAGGGCCTCCCATTGGACCGAATCAAAGGCTTTTTCGAAGTCTATGGCTAATAATGCCAATGATTGTTGTATAATGGGCGCTCTTTCAAGTGCCAAGTGCAGCCTGCGGATGTTCATCCTTGTGGATCTCTGTGGCATAAAGCCGCATTGGTCCAGATGGATCAGTAATGTGATAACTGTTTGGAGTCTATTGGCTAATACTTTGGCTAATATTTTGGCTTCGCTGTTGATTAGGGATATGGGCCTATAGGAACTACATTCTTCTGGGGGTTTACCTTTTTTTGGGATTACAATTATTGTGGCCTTGCGTAGGTCCAGTGGAAGTATACCTACTTTTTGGGAGTGTTCAAGCATGTTGAGCAGATGGGTTGCTATGTCTAGATGTTTTATTTTTTTTCCAGATTTCGAGTGGGAAGCCGTTAGGGCCTGGGGTCTTGCCTGCTTGGAGTTGGGAGATAGCTTCTGATATTTCATCTTCTGTTATTTTATTGTCCAATGTATTGGCTTGTTCTGTGATGAGTCTTGGGAGGTCAATACCGTCTATTAAGGTTCTATCCACTACGCTATTGGGGGGCTTGTATAGCGCTTCATAAAATTTTGCAAAACATTCCACTATCTCTCTGTCAGAGGAGATTATTTCCGCATTTGTGTTTTTAAATATATTTGACTAGTTGATGTCCCTCATCTCGTTTTTCCAGCCATGCGAGCAGTTTGCCAGCTTTTTCCCCTGTTCCATATATGCGTGCCTTCATGGCACTCTGCGCTTTTTTGGCGCAGTCTAAGGACAGATTATGCAGCTTCTTCTGCGCTAGTATTAAAGCATTGTTTGACTCAGGAGTATCGTTTGTAATGTGTTCTGACTCTTTGATCATGACTTCTTTTTCGGCTTCTTTAACCTGTGTGCGCTGAGCCTTTTTTTGGACTGTTGTCCACGAGAGGATTTCGCCCCATAGAACTGGTTTGTAGGCCTCCCATAGTGTTCCAGGGTCGTCCACCGAGCCTGTATTGAGTTCAAAATAGTTGGAGGTGGCTGTTTCTATCTTTTCTTGTAGGTCTGGGAACCCCAGGTAATAGGAGTTAAAGCGCCAGTTGGGAGGAGGTCGAGGTCTTTCTGTTACAAGCTCTAGTAGCAGTGGTGAGTAATATGATATACTTTGCAGCAGGAGGGACGCGCTGTGTACTTTATGGATACTCTGGCTCGGTAGGAAGAAGTAGTCTATCCTGGACATCGAGGCATGGGCTCCTGAGTGGAAGGAGTATTCGCGATTGTTGCTGTGTAGCTCTCGCCATGCGTCTCGCAAGCCTAGAGCAGAAGCAAAGGTGCCAAGTTTGGTGTTAGCAACGGGGTTTCTCCCTCTCAGGTGTGTGGGATCTAGAGTGTTGTTGTCCATTACTTGATTGAAGTTTCCACCTATGATCCAGGTGTCTGCTATATTTGAGGCAAGGATGGTGTCTGCTATATTTGAGGCAAGGATGGGGGTGATGTCTGCTAGCAGAGTGTTTAGGAGAGACGGTGCAGAGTATATTGCCATAATCGCCAGGGTTTGGTTCCATAAGGTTGCGTGTATTTGTACATATCGTCCACCCTTATCCTGCGTTATGTGGGAAATTGCCAGTGGAAGTGTCTTGTAAATTAAGATTAGCACCCCTCTTGCTCCCATAGAGAAGCCAGCATGGATTGCAGTGCGATAGTTGGATCTTTTGAAGAGGCTACATATTGTTTCAGTTAGGAGTACTATGTCTGGTGAGCGTCGGTTTATATATATATTTTTTTTTTATTCGAGTATATAATCACCGAAGTGATTTTTACAAGAAGATGAACATAAAGTTTCACAGCATATTTATCCCAACACGAGAATAAATCTACAGCAACACGAAAGTAAGGTAGAAGACACTCCCCACTGCCGTCATCTATCTATTTATCTATGTCCAGTCCCCCTAGCTCGGAGGTACATGTGCAAAGATCTGGTCCAAGATTTTAGTAGCTGCGATAGACCAAGATGTTCTCAAGCCTCCTATTAAGCGCTCCCACCAGAGGTCTTCTTCCCTTAGATAGGCATTTTTTAGGTGATGAAGTATGTATGGTGATCTAAATTTCTCTGTGCCTGAGCACAGTAATAAAAGGTGCCGTAATGTTTCGCTTTGTTCAGTGTTATTACAAAAACGGAAAGTATTCGTTGTTGCAAGGCCCCTTGTGTACAGAATCTCGTTTGTGGGTAACAAGTTTAGCCTTGCACATAGTAGAGTGCTCCGAGTTTTCCTGTTTGGATGCCTTATCAAGAAAGGTTGAATTTCATTCAGTTTTCTGATTGTTGGAGGTAGATGTCTAGCTAGTTTGTACTCAGATGCCTTAACCAGTGTAATTATCCAGTCCATTTCTTCCATTCGTGTTTTAGTTTTTGTCGGATTACCCAAAAGTTCTTCCATGGAGCTTCCGCAGATTTCAAGTTGCTGTAGGCACATTAGCTCCCATTTTGATAGTAACATGGATTTACTTGCGTTCATCTCTGCCTGCACCATCAGAAAAATTGCTGAGGAGGAAGGATCTTTTATCTTTCGATATAACATAACTGCCGCTCTTTTCACTATTGACTCTAAAGAAGAGAGGGAAAGTTCACGTCTTATCAAGGCGATCGGAGTGGAAGATGGTAGATTCAAGACTGAACGCCAGAACAGACTCTCCAATCTAGCCCATAAGCTGTGGGGTAAAGATGGCATAGCCTCCGCTCCGTAGGTAATAGTTGGAATAACTTTGCCCCTATAGAATTTAATTAGGGGCAACAATGAGAAGCGACCATATTTGTTGTCCAATATTTTTGCTTGTGAGGCGAGAGTTTTCATTTTTTCCGAAAGATGGTGTTGCATCGCTGAATCTTTGGCCGTGGAGTCAATACGGACTCCAAGATATTTAAATTCAGTCACTTGTTCGATTTTGTTTGTGGACAGGTACCACAAATTCTTCTTTGTCTTTTTTAGGTTTTTTCCAAACACCATTATCTTCGTTTTTTGTTTATTTACCTCTAGGTCGTTGGCGGCTGTGTATGTAGTCAGTGCAGACAACTGCCGTTGTAAGCCAATTGGGGTCTGGTCCAATTGGATAAGATCGTCTGCATACAGAAGTCTCGGGATCTTTTCTTTACCCAGTTCTGGGGGGAATGCTCGTGTGCTAGTTGAAATATCTTTATAGTCCCCAAAATAAGACAGGAAGAGGGCTGGAGCTAGTGGACAGCCTTGTTTGACCCCTCTGTCAGTTGTTATGGATGACGAGAGTAGGCCACTGGTGTTCAATCGTACCTGCATTGATGTAGAAGCGTGCAAAGCTTTGATAGGATTCAGAATCTCCTGGGGACAATCCCAAATGATGAGTTTTTCCCAGAGCTTTCTTCGGTTGACTAAGTCAAAGGCCTGGGTCAGGTCTATAAATGCCAGGAATAGGTTCCGATTTGTTTCCCGAGCTTTTGATTTTAAAAGGCTGAGGATAAAGATGTTTATACTAGTTCCTACTCCCTTTTTAAACCCTGATTGGAGAGGGTCATTACAGGGTGCTCTTTTTGCCCATTGATTAAAGTGATCCAGCAGAAGGGAACCATAAACTTTCCCTATAACATCTAGGAGGGCCACCGGACGAAAGTTTCTAGGGTCGTCCTTCCTTCCTTTTTTGAATATAGGGATAATAACTTCTGAGGTCCAAGTAGGCGGGATTGAGCGGGAGATAGTACATTTGTAGAAAATTAGACTCAGCCGGTTTGCCCATTCTTCTGGTGCAGATTTCAAATTCTCATTAGATAGACCATCAGGCCCTGGAGCCCTTGATTTCTTTAGTTTGAGTATTTTATTCAAAATATCCGTTCTGTCGGAGAGGTCGACCCACCGTGCTGTCGTCTGAGGAGATAGAGGGCCTTCAGCGGGATCTGGAGATTTGAAAAGTGATGAATAAAACCCAGTCCATGCTAGTTCCGAAATGCTGTTTAGCATCATTGTAGATGCCTCTTTAGCTCGTGGGTTAACCAGGCTCCAAAAGTCCCTAGAGTTGGACTTTCTAATTTGTTCAAGCATATTTTCAGAGTCCTGTTGATGTAATTTTAAACAGTAGAACCGTAGCCAGTTTTTGTAGGCACTTGTTATCTCCTTTATATGCGCCCTGTTGGCGGGCGTGTTGTTTCTTGCAGCCATCCTTTTCGCTCTGCGGAGGATGTTTCTCTGTGCCACCAAAAGGGCGTCAAAATTATGTGCGTGATAGCTCTGGGATGTATTTGGCCCATTCAATCTTTTTGTCGTGGCTCTGTAAGGTTCCAAGAGTGGTCTGTAATCAACCTTTGTGGCCTCCTTACTGCTTCCATACGAACGAGTGATTGCTTGAATGTTGGCCCGTGTGATCCTTACCCGATTGCCTTTTCTTTACGGTTCAATTCTTCCAGGATAATGGTCTGTATCTAGTTTTGTAGAGGCCCATTTAATAGCCAGCAAATTATGATCGCTTTGGCTGGTCTGGCTAATTCTGAAGTCTGTCAGCCGGGCTAAGAGGAGATCAGAGACAAATATGTAGTCTATTGTTGAGTTGGACAAGCCTCTTTTCCATGTTGGTAAAGAATTACAATCGGGAAGAGTGGCTGCAGAGTTAAAAAGATGTCTGGCCGACATTAGCTTCTGCCAGGCTAAACCTTGTTTGCAAGGATTACTCTGTGCGTGACCTGTGGTACTATTGCAAGCCGTTGGACAATTAATGTTTAAGTCTCCACATACTACAACATCACATGCTCCGAACTCTAAGTAGACTGAGTCCAAAGTAGAGGTCACTGTATCAAACAGTAAGGTCTGTTGCATCCCTTTGTGGTTCCAGTAGATAGACATCACCAACAGGGGAGTGCATGTCGGATGTTCTTCCCCAGCCTCCTTTCGTCGCCAAGAAATGAGTACCGCGATGACATAAGGGGTCTTCAAGATTATTTTAGTTATTTCTAGTCCCATGCCCATCCGGACTGCAACGATTAGACCTGATGAGGGTCTTCCTTTATATCCCGTTAATGCTTCTGAGAAAGCGATCTCGAAGCCATCCAATGTTGGTTTAGATTGTAACCAAACTTCTTGGAGACCTAAGATGTCATAGTCCCCTAAATTGATGTCTCCAGGAGTTGTTAAGTGTAAAAACCCTCTTGTATTCCAGGTCGCCAGGGACAGTCGGTGGGGCTCTTGGTCAGTTTTAGTGGATTCTGATGGCTATTTATGAAGGCGTGTAGATAAAGCTTTTGGGAGCCAGGCCCATGTAGAAGATTCAAGAGACGGTCTCGCTTGAGTCACCTTTTGGTTCTCCTCTATTGTTATGATCACCTTTATGTTAGGAGAATTACTAGGGGGAATGGCTTTCCCCTGAGGCGTGGAGTGGACCGTGTTGGACTTTAAGATTGTTGCTGGTTTCTTTGCCGGATTTGCCTTTGAGCTAATGTTCTGGCATTCTTCATTCGATCTGTCCTCCGTTGTACGATCCTTTGTCTTGTCATGGTCTGTTGTAGGTTGTCTAATTAGTGTTAGCTCAAAACCTTGTTTGAATAGTGCCTCCGCTGCTGCTGACAACGAGGTAGTCACGTCGGCTGATGATATATATAGGAGACACTGTGCCATATGACCCTCGTGGAAAGGTTCCACTGTGCCATATGACCCTCGTGGAAAGGTTCCACCGTTTTGAGATCTTCTGATTTTAAGTTTCTTAGAGAAGAGATACTATGTAGCAGTCTCAACACTGTACGTCTATTTAAGACCAGATATTTTTGGTTGCCAGACCGTTGACGAATTTTGGCCGTTGGGTCCATCTTATGGTTTTTAGAGTCTTGATGTGACTTCTTCGTATGGTGAGGTCTGTAGTCCCCACTCTCATGGTGTTTATATTCCTGAAATCCCTTTCTCTTGTGGGAGTACATCGAATCCTTAGAGTGATCTGATATGTCAGATTTTGTTTGCGTGTGAACTTTTGATTGGAGACCTACCATGCCTTGCTGCTATTTCGGCCTGTATGTGAGGTGATTCCGGGTTACCATGTTGGATATCATTTACCGTTGCCATCTGAGTTGCCCAATAATGGGTTTGGATGTTTGGGAGCTCGATTCCCCCCTCCCATACTGAACGTTGGAGGGTTCTTAGGGCTATCCTTGGGTGTTTCCCTCCCCATAGCAATTTATGTATTATTCTATCTATTTTGCGAAATTCCGCTGTGGGGATATGTAGGGGAGCATTTTGTAAAATGTGCAAAAAATGGGGGAGGGCAAGCATTTTGAAAAGCGCCGCTCTGCCTAACATTGTCAGTGGCAGTGACTCTCAGTGATCCACATCCTGTGCAAATCGTTTCACTATCGGTTGCAGGTTTTGGGTTATATAGTTATCCAGTTTATGTGCGATCAAGATGCCTAGATATCGAAATTGGTTAAGTTCGATTACGTATGGGGAGCCTTCTGGCGGTATGCAGTCTATACCTTTGACTGGAAAGAGTACTGATTTGGACCATTTCACTCTCAGGCCACTAAAGGCCCCGTATTTAATCAGTATTTGGGTAACTATCGGGCAGGATATCGCTGGGTCGCCTAGGTACACCAGAAGATCGTCTGCATAAAGGGATACCGTGCCTTCCTATGTTGGGCTCCATCGGAAACCAGACCACGTTGCTGTGTTACGCAGGATCGCAGCTAGTGGCTCAATGATCAGTGCGAACAACATTGCAGATAGTGGGCACCCTTGTCTGGTTCCTTTTCCCAGTTGAATGTTATGTGAGGACCAACCATTCACCTTCACCTCTGCTATTGGGGTATTATATAGGAGCTGGACCCATTTTATGAATTGTTCTCCGAGGATCATTTTTCTCATGATTATCCATAGGGCCTCCCATTGGACCGAATCAAAGGCTTTTTCGAAGTCTATGGCTAATAATGCCAATGATTGTTGTATAATGGGCGCTCTTTCAAGTGCCAAGTGCAGCCTGCGGATGTTCATCCTTGTGGATCTCTGTGGCATAAAGCCGCATTGGTCCAGATGGATCAGTAATGTGATAACTGTTTGGAGTCTATTGGCTAATACTTTGGCTAATATTTTGGCTTCGCTGTTGATTAGGGATATGGGCCTATAGGAACTACATTCTTCTGGGGGTTTACCTTTTTTTGGGATTACAATTATTGTGGCCTTGCGTAGGTCCAGTGGAAGTATACCTACTTTTTGGGAGTGTTCAAGCATGTTGAGCAGATGGGTTGCTATGTCTAGATGTTTTATTTTTTTTCCAGATTTCGAGTGGGAAGCCGTTAGGGCCTGGGGTCTTGCCTGCTTGGAGTTGGGAGATAGCTTCTGATATTTCATCTTCTGTTATTTTATTGTCCAATGTATTGGCTTGTTCTGTGATGAGTCTTGGGAGGTCAATACCGTCTATTAAGGTTCTATCCACTACGCTATTGGGGGGCTTGTATAGCGCTTCATAAAATTTTGCAAAACATTCCACTATCTCTCTGTCAGAGGAGATTATTTCCGCATTTGTGTTTTTAAATATATTTGACTAGTTGATGTCCCTCATCTCGTTTTTCCAGCCATGCGAGCAGTTTGCCAGCTTTTTCCCCTGTTCCATATATGCGTGCCTTCATGGCACTCTGCGCTTTTTTGGCGCAGTCTAAGGACAGATTATGCAGCTTCTTCTGCGCTAGTATTAAAGCATTGTTTGACTCAGGAGTATCGTTTGTAATGTGTTCTGACTCTTTGATCATGACTTCTTTTTCGGCTTCTTTAACCTGTGTGCGCTGAGCCTTTTTTTGGACTGTTGTCCACGAGAGGATTTCGCCCCATAGAACTGGTTTGTAGGCCTCCCATAGTGTTCCAGGGTCGTCCACCGAGCCTGTATTGAGTTCAAAATAGTTGGAGGTGGCTGTTTCTATCTTTTCTTGTAGGTCTGGGAACCCCAGGTAATAGGAGTTAAAGCGCCAGTTGGGAGGAGGTCGAGGTCTTTCTGTTACAAGCTCTAGTAGCAGTGGTGAGTAATATGATATACTTTGCAGCAGGAGGGACGCGCTGTGTACTTTATGGATACTCTGGCTCGGTAGGAAGAAGTAGTCTATCCTGGACATCGAGGCATGGGCTCCTGAGTGGAAGGAGTATTCGCGATTGTTGCTGTGTAGCTCTCGCCATGCGTCTCGCAAGCCTAGAGCAGAAGCAAAGGTGCCAAGTTTGGTGTTAGCAACGGGGTTTCTCCCTCTCAGGTGTGTGGGATCTAGAGTGTTGTTGTCCATTACTTGATTGAAGTTTCCACCTATGATCCAGGTGTCTGCTATATTTGAGGCAAGGATGGTGTCTGCTATATTTGAGGCAAGGATGGGGGTGATGTCTGCTAGCAGAGTGTTTAGGAGAGACGGTGCAGAGTATATTGCCATAATCGCCAGGGTTTGGTTCCATAAGGTTGCGTGTATTTGTACATATCGTCCACCCTTATCCTGCGTTATGTGGGAAATTGCCAGTGGAAGTGTCTTGTAAATTAAGATTAGCACCCCTCTTGCTCCCATAGAGAAGCCAGCATGGATTGCAGTGCGATAGTTGGATCTTTTGAAGAGGCTACATATTGTTTCAGTTAGGAGTACTATGTCTGGTGAGCGTCGGTTTATATATATATTTTTTTTTTATTCGAGTATATAATCACCGAAGTGATTTTTACAAGAAGATGAACATAAAGTTTCACAGCATATTTATCCCAACACGAGAATAAATCTACAGCAACACGAAAGTAAGGTAGAAGACACTCCCCACTGCCGTCATCTATCTATTTATCTATGTCCAGTCCCCCTAGCTCGGAGGTACATGTGCAAAGATCTGGTCCAAGATTTTAGTAGCTGCGATAGACCAAGATGTTCTCAAGCCTCCTATTAAGCGCTCCCACCAGAGGTCTTCTTCCCTTAGATAGGCATTTTTTAGGTGATGAAGTATGTATGGTGATCTAAATTTCTCTGTGCCTGAGCACAGTAATAAAAGGTGCCGTAATGTTTCGCTTTGTTCAGTGTTATTACAAAAACGGAAAGTATTCGTTGTTGCAAGGCCCCTTGTGTACAGAATCTCGTTTGTGGGTAACAAGTTTAGCCTTGCACATAGTAGAGTGCTCCGAGTTTTCCTGTTTGGATGCCTTATCAAGAAAGGTTGAATTTCATTCAGTTTTCTGATTGTTGGAGGTAGATGTCTAGCTAGTTTGTACTCAGATGCCTTAACCAGTGTAATTATCCAGTCCATTTCTTCCATTCGTGTTTTAGTTTTTGTCGGATTACCCAAAAGTTCTTCCATGGAGCTTCCGCAGATTTCAAGTTGCTGTAGGCACATTAGCTCCCATTTTGATAGTAACATGGATTTACTTGCGTTCATCTCTGCCTGCACCATCAGAAAAATTGCTGAGGAGGAAGGATCTTTTATCTTTCGATATAACATAACTGCCGCTCTTTTCACTATTGACTCTAAAGAAGAGAGGGAAAGTTCACGTCTTATCAAGGCGATCGGAGTGGAAGATGGTAGATTCAAGACTGAACGCCAGAACAGACTCTCCAATCTAGCCCATAAGCTGTGGGGTAAAGATGGCATAGCCTCCGCTCCGTAGGTAATAGTTGGAATAACTTTGCCCCTATAGAATTTAATTAGGGGCAACAATGAGAAGCGACCATATTTGTTGTCCAATATTTTTGCTTGTGAGGCGAGAGTTTTCATTTTTTCCGAAAGATGGTGTTGCATCGCTGAATCTTTGGCCGTGGAGTCAATACGGACTCCAAGATATTTAAATTCAGTCACTTGTTCGATTTTGTTTGTGGACAGGTACCACAAATTCTTCTTTGTCTTTTTTAGGTTTTTTCCAAACACCATTATCTTCGTTTTTTGTTTATTTACCTCTAGGTCGTTGGCGGCTGTGTATGTAGTCAGTGCAGACAACTGCCGTTGTAAGCCAATTGGGGTCTGGTCCAATTGGATAAGATCGTCTGCATACAGAAGTCTCGGGATCTTTTCTTTACCCAGTTCTGGGGGGAATGCTCGTGTGCTAGTTGAAATATCTTTATAGTCCCCAAAATAAGACAGGAAGAGGGCTGGAGCTAGTGGACAGCCTTGTTTGACCCCTCTGTCAGTTGTTATGGATGACGAGAGTAGGCCACTGGTGTTCAATCGTACCTGCATTGATGTAGAAGCGTGCAAAGCTTTGATAGGATTCAGAATCTCCTGGGGACAATCCCAAATGATGAGTTTTTCCCAGAGCTTTCTTCGGTTGACTAAGTCAAAGGCCTGGGTCAGGTCTATAAATGCCAGGAATAGGTTCCGATTTGTTTCCCGAGCTTTTGATTTTAAAAGGCTGAGGATAAAGATGTTTATACTAGTTCCTACTCCCTTTTTAAACCCTGATTGGAGAGGGTCATTACAGGGTGCTCTTTTTGCCCATTGATTAAAGTGATCCAGCAGAAGGGAACCATAAACTTTCCCTATAACATCTAGGAGGGCCACCGGACGAAAGTTTCTAGGGTCGTCCTTCCTTCCTTTTTTGAATATAGGGATAATAACTTCTGAGGTCCAAGTAGGCGGGATTGAGCGGGAGATAGTACATTTGTAGAAAATTAGACTCAGCCGGTTTGCCCATTCTTCTGGTGCAGATTTCAAATTCTCATTAGATAGACCATCAGGCCCTGGAGCCCTTGATTTCTTTAGTTTGAGTATTTTATTCAAAATATCCGTTCTGTCGGAGAGGTCGACCCACCGTGCTGTCGTCTGAGGAGATAGAGGGCCTTCAGCGGGATCTGGAGATTTGAAAAGTGATGAATAAAACCCAGTCCATGCTAGTTCCGAAATGCTGTTTAGCATCATTGTAGATGCCTCTTTAGCTCGTGGGTTAACCAGGCTCCAAAAGTCCCTAGAGTTGGACTTTCTAATTTGTTCAAGCATATTTTCAGAGTCCTGTTGATGTAATTTTAAACAGTAGAACCGTAGCCAGTTTTTGTAGGCACTTGTTATCTCCTTTATATGCGCCCTGTTGGCGGGCGTGTTGTTTCTTGCAGCCATCCTTTTCGCTCTGCGGAGGATGTTTCTCTGTGCCACCAAAAGGGCGTCAAAATTATGTGCGTGATAGCTCTGGGATGTATTTGGCCCATTCAATCTTTTTGTCGTGGCTCTGTAAGGTTCCAAGAGTGGTCTGTAATCAACCTTTGTGGCCTCCTTACTGCTTCCATACGAACGAGTGATTGCTTGAATGTTGGCCCGTGTGATCCTTACCCGATTGCCTTTTCTTTACGGTTCAATTCTTCCAGGATAATGGTCTGTATCTAGTTTTGTAGAGGCCCATTTAATAGCCAGCAAATTATGATCGCTTTGGCTGGTCTGGCTAATTCTGAAGTCTGTCAGCCGGGCTAAGAGGAGATCAGAGACAAATATGTAGTCTATTGTTGAGTTGGACAAGCCTCTTTTCCATGTTGGTAAAGAATTACAATCGGGAAGAGTGGCTGCAGAGTTAAAAAGATGTCTGGCCGACATTAGCTTCTGCCAGGCTAAACCTTGTTTGCAAGGATTACTCTGTGCGTGACCTGTGGTACTATTGCAAGCCGTTGGACAATTAATGTTTAAGTCTCCACATACTACAACATCACATGCTCCGAACTCTAAGTAGACTGAGTCCAAAGTAGAGGTCACTGTATCAAACAGTAAGGTCTGTTGCATCCCTTTGTGGTTCCAGTAGATAGACATCACCAACAGGGGAGTGCATGTCGGATGTTCTTCCCCAGCCTCCTTTCGTCGCCAAGAAATGAGTACCGCGATGACATAAGGGGTCTTCAAGATTATTTTAGTTATTTCTAGTCCCATGCCCATCCGGACTGCAACGATTAGACCTGATGAGGGTCTTCCTTTATATCCCGTTAATGCTTCTGAGAAAGCGATCTCGAAGCCATCCAATGTTGGTTTAGATTGTAACCAAACTTCTTGGAGACCTAAGATGTCATAGTCCCCTAAATTGATGTCTCCAGGAGTTGTTAAGTGTAAAAACCCTCTTGTATTCCAGGTCGCCAGGGACAGTCGGTGGGGCTCTTGGTCAGTTTTAGTGGATTCTGATGGCTATTTATGAAGGCGTGTAGATAAAGCTTTTGGGAGCCAGGCCCATGTAGAAGATTCAAGAGACGGTCTCGCTTGAGTCACCTTTTGGTTCTCCTCTATTGTTATGATCACCTTTATGTTAGGAGAATTACTAGGGGGAATGGCTTTCCCCTGAGGCGTGGAGTGGACCGTGTTGGACTTTAAGATTGTTGCTGGTTTCTTTGCCGGATTTGCCTTTGAGCTAATGTTCTGGCATTCTTCATTCGATCTGTCCTCCGTTGTACGATCCTTTGTCTTGTCATGGTCTGTTGTAGGTTGTCTAATTAGTGTTAGCTCAAAACCTTGTTTGAATAGTGCCTCCGCTGCTGCTGACAACGAGGTAGTCACGTCGGCTGATGATATATATAGGAGACACTGTGCCATATGACCCTCGTGGAAAGGTTCCACTGTGCCATATGACCCTCGTGGAAAGGTTCCACCGTTTTGAGATCTTCTGATTTTAAGTTTCTTAGAGAAGAGATACTATGTAGCAGTCTCAACACTGTACGTCTATTTAAGACCAGATATTTTTGGTTGCCAGACCGTTGACGAATTTTGGCCGTTGGGTCCATCTTATGGTTTTTAGAGTCTTGATGTGACTTCTTCGTATGGTGAGGTCTGTAGTCCCCACTCTCATGGTGTTTATATTCCTGAAATCCCTTTCTCTTGTGGGAGTACATCGAATCCTTAGAGTGATCTGATATGTCAGATTTTGTTTGCGTGTGAACTCTTGATCTGTATGTCACTTGAGGCCGGTGTAAAGGTGAGACCAGATCTCGATTTTGTTCAGAACGCTTTTCAATAGGATTTCTAGTTTGGTCCCCATGAATGCTTCGTAGAGATTTAAAACGCTCATCTAATGAAGTGAAATCTGAGAGGTCTCTAGTAACTGTCTGATGACTAGATGACCTCTTAGTTAGATGGAGATTCGCCCCTTTCTGTTGACTATCGGGGCAGTCATCCCAGTGTTGACTTATATCCATCAAATCCTTTTGCATAAGAAAATCTTCTGTTGTTTTAGGTGACTGAGGTAAGACTTCTGATTGTTTCTCTGTATCTATCGCATTTATTTACACCGATTTCTTCCCTCCCAAGTTTTGAATCTTCTTTGGTAAGGGATCCTTTTGTAGGAGGTCAGATTGCTGAGTCTTCTTTGGTATGGGATCCTTTTGTAGTAGGTCAGATTGCTGAATCACTGAGGTTACTTTAAACAAAGGGGCCGTTTTAAGGCATATGTGCGAGTTAAGAGTCTGTTGCTTAGGTCTCATATCCAAGTTCCCCTCGAGTGGCGGCCCTGGATTCAGTTGTTTGTTGCTTAGGCCTTGGGTGGTTTTCGTTTCTAGTTGTTTTTTCTGTGGGAGAATATCGTCTAAACACATCACGTCATTATCGCCCAACTTGTTAGTTATCGGATTTGCTCTGAGTGGCAATGTGTTGAGGCAAACTGACAAGGAGGTTGAACCCGATTTTGGCATTGTCCCACAATCCTTGTTGGAGGCGTCCCGGCACAGTGTGTCTGGTGTTGTTGTTTGAGTGCTTACGTCCATCCCTGGCCTGTCTTTGTTGATTTTTCTTAAGCCTGTAAGGACTTCCATGGGCTCGACTTGGTGAACATGCGAAGTACCAATTGGGTCATTTTTTCTTTTCTCTAAAGCGTTGATATAGCCCTCTAAGTAAATAAGCTTAGAGTTCATCATCGCAAAGATAGATGTTTGATCTTTCAGGGAGTCATTTATTGCCTCATAAAGCTTGCAAAAAGGTGCTAATGCAATTGTTACAGCAGACATAATGTACATGAAGTCCGCTTTTTTTGACGGAGTCTCCTTCGGAATAGTATAGGAAGACTCACTTGGTCTTCTGTTAGATGCAGAACTCACAGGTGTTGACGGAGACCATAACCGCGATGCTTCCTTTGATTTCTGTTGGGAAGTCGGCGGCCTCGAAATGGGGCCCTCCCGGAGATCCAACAAGGCCTCTTTACTTCCGTTTTCCTTGTGTGTTTCACTCTCCAAGGGAGCCACCAAGGGGGTGGGCTTAGACCCAAAATTACCTTTCTCAAAGATATGAGAAATTCGACTAGCAGTGTCGTTTTGCCCCACGCTATTTATTTCCGGTGACACTGGTGGAGCATTTGTGAAACAGACTGACTGGGGTAGAGAGTTCTTACTTCCCAGTATTGATTCAGTTAATGGCACAGCCTCCAAATCAGTTGGGGCTTCACTATGAAACTCCTGAACTTCACTACAAGGCTCATTGTACACTGGCAAGGATGTTGAAATTGCCATTTTCTCTGGCCGAGATTCTTGTGATTCCAAGATGATTGGTAAGCCCGGTGGTCCAGGAAAAGAAGTGTCTTTTGGATGTTCCCTTTGGTGAACTGGTGGAACAAAGGTCTCAGTGCTAGGGGGATTCTTCTGGGAGCTAGATGATACAATGAGTAGAGGTTCTAAAAGAGCTTCTAATAGATCTGCGTCCGAAATTTCCCCAAGCCCTGGATGATGCAGTTTCTTTTTGGCTTGTCTGTGAAAGAGCGTTTTTAGTGAGTTTTCCAGGCGATGACTCGCCGATGGCGTTACTGAGGTAGAGGATCTCAGAGGCTTTTTTGCTGCTGATCGCTTAGGATTTGTAGGGAGATCAAAGCTTTTTTTTGAAAGTAGTCTAAATGGGATTCCATGTGGGTGACGAATTGGAGCCCCATGTTTGTTGCCCCCTCTCAAATCTGTAGGTTTAACAGCCTCAAGTTCAATAGGCTCAAGAATTAAGGGGGCCAAAGGAGCAGATGTTGGTACGGGCGAGATTGAAGTCATCTCGTCCGGATGTTCAACGGTCTTGGCCCCCCCCACTGGAGACTTCGGGTCAAGTTTTGCATAAATAGTATTTTCGACACATTCTGCTGGTGACAAGGAAAGTTTGTTGTGGACTTGAGCCTTTGTTAGGTTTTGCAATGGAGACTTTGTAATGATGTCTGTAACCACCTGGTGGCGCTGTGGGGCAGCTGAGCCATGGGAAGCCGAGTACAAAGGCCTCTCCACCCCAGAGACGCCGGTTTCCTCGTCGGGACTCTGTAGCACTTCTGAGTCCCCCGCGGGTGCAGCGGGACCGCGGCAGCCTGGCCACGGCTCCCCCCGGCCCTCGACCCGGGTGGCCCCCCCTCCTCCGAGGGACGGCTCCTCCTCGTCGTCCACCGGGCCGGGGTGCCGTGCCCCAGTCAGCCCAGCTCCGCTGCATCGTCCTCCGCGTGCGGCCCCAGCCTCCAACAGCTGATGGAGCGAGGCTTCCCCGCAGCTCCGCTGTCCCGCGGAGCCGCAGTTAGCCGCAGTTAGCCCGATTGGGGGCTCCTCACTGGCGCCACTCGACCCCAGCTCCTCCCGGGTCCCGACATGGGAGGCCTCTCCCCCTACGAGGGGAGGACCCTCCATGCTGCCCGCTGTCGCAGCCAGGGGCCGAAGCGCCACTGATCCCCTGAGGCTGGAGCCCATCACCGGTTCTGGATCGAATGTGCCGTGTTGCTCCAATCGTTTCGACTTGCTGGCGGCGTCCCCAATCATGGAGAAACCAGCGGAATGCTCAATCCATTCCTCAGGTAAAAGTTGTTGTTTGTGCTTCTGAGTAGGGTGGTTGGGTTTAGAGGCGTGCTGTTGAACAGTTAGTTTAGGCAGCTTTCTTGATGGAATGTTTTGTAGTTTGCCTCCCGGCCTTTTCAGAGAGCCTGCACAGGATAAGATGGTAGATTGTAACGTGGATTGAGTATTGTTAGAGGATGGGGAAGATGAGGGGGCCAGCAAAAGAGTAGAGGCGCTGTTGGCACTCCGCAGCCTTCGTGGTTCGTTTTCATCTTCAAAGATGTTGTGTCTCAGGTCCAGGGCTTCTCCCCCATCCGCCCTAGACGCCATTAGACTGCCACAGACTGCCCACTCTCACACCACTCCGCTCCGCTTCACTGCTGCCTTCTGGTTTTGAAGGGAAATGGCGTCAACTGTAGCCACTGTAGAGAGACTGTAGAGAGACTGAAACTGAGAGGGACTGCCACAGACTGCCCACTCTCACACCACTCCGCTCCGCTTCGCTGCTGCCTTCTGGTTTTGAAGGGAAATGGCGTCAACTGTAGCCACTGTAGAGAGACTGTAGAGAGACTGAAACTGAGAGGGACTGCCACAGACTGCCCACTCTCACACCACTCCGCTCCACTTCGCTGCTGCCTTCTGGTTTTGAAGGGAAATGGCGTCAACTGTAGCCACTGTAGAGAGACTGAAACTGAGAGGGACTGCCACAGACTGCCCACTCTCACATCACTCCGCTCCACTTCGCTGCTGCCTTCTGGTTTTGAAGGGAAATGGCGTCAACTGTAGCCACTGTAGAGAGACTGAAACTGAGAGGGACTGCCACAGACTGCCCACTCTCACATCACTCCGCTCCGCTTCGCTGCTGCCTTCTGGTTTTGAAGGGAAATGGCGTCAACTGTAGCCACTGTAGAGAGACTGAAACTGAGAGGGACTGCCACAGACTGCCCACTCTCACACCACTCCGCTCCGCTTCGCTGCTGCCTTCTGGTTTTGAAGGGAAATGGCGTCAACTGTAGCCACTGTAGAGAGACTGTAGAGAGACTGAAACTGAGAGGGACTGCCACAGACTGCCCACTCTCACACCACTCCGCTATATTGTAGCACCAGTCGTCTTTTAGTGCAGGACCCTAACCCATTCACATTCCATGTCATAATCTTCAGGCGTCTATTGGTAGGATCAGCTTCAGGTGTCATCAGATGTCCGGATGTTTGATTTGTGTGTACGTCTCATGGGACGTGGGTATCTTTTGGTTGTTGAGATGTGTTTTACTTTGGATTTCCTTGCGTTTGTCGAGCTCATGGTGCCACTGTATGCTAACCGGTGAATGAAAACCTTTTTCCCAACTCCCCCCTCCCTATACTCCAACCCCAACTGAAGCATCTGTCGTCCCATTATAAACTTGTGAACAATTAAACTTCAGTTTGCATATATCAGCTCTGTACTAGTTGAGCTTCAGTTTGTGTATAGACACTAAAGCTAAGGAGTCTAGTACTCTTGCTTGATGCTGTGTGGTCGTTTCCTCTTCAGGGGGGCGGCCCTGGTTTGGCCGCCAGCCGTTGTGTGCCTTGTGGTTCATGATTCCGTTTGGAGCAGGGGCTCCTTTATACTTCAGCTTACAGCGATTGTGTTCTTTTCGATTGCTGCCGTTCGTTCTTATTCTTTTCCTACTGGCGGTATTTCGTCTTGTTGGGGTCTGATGTCTGGTGGTCTCTCTGGGTGTGGTCTGTGTTCGCCCCTTGTTTTTGTAACGCTCACCTGATTCCCACGGAGGCGCAGGTCTGGCTTCGAGTGCTGATGCTTCTTCAATGGTGAAGCGCAGGACTCTGAAGATGGACAGGAAGGGCCCCTCTACTCTGGCTTCTCCGGCTCGCAGGAATATTCCCCTGTGCATGAAAAGGGAGTATTACCTACTGACTGAGTTATGCTCAAGCCTCCCACTCTCGTCCAACCCTCCTCGATACCCTTCCACGATTCCCCGTGAAGTCTCACCTTAGGGTCAGGAAGGATGAGCTCTCCATCCTGCTTCTGATGCAGGGGCGCGTTGAAACCCAGTTACTTCACTGGTTTGAGGATTGATGGGAGTTCAGGTAAGCTTGACTATTCAGGTAAGGCTCTGTAAAAGTTCTGTTGCAAGTTCAAAAGTCCAGGCTTAATAATAATGTTCATTGTCTTTTTCCCCATAGGGGCCGGGGTCCGGAAAATGCTTGGAAGCGGCAAGACCCGAAATGAAATGGGAATGACCCAACAGGTAAGACTTAGAAGGAAACTGAGCTTTTCCTATTCCCTTCCTTCTCTCACCTTGTTCTTGTCTTTTTCCCTCTAGGCTCTGGGAAGTGGCTGTGGATCCGGATGATCGCTGCTGAAGATGGTGGTATCCAGGATAGGTGAGTGAAATGCAGCGCTGCAGCGATCGTAGCGAAATGCCATTAAAATGATGTCTTCCTTTTCAGGATCGTCGGTGTGATGTCTCCGTGGTGCTGATTTAGCAGGTAAGATCTTTTGTCTCCCTTTGCAGGTGACCCAGAATACTGACAGACGAGGCTGAGGTCCAGATGCAGGAGCTGACACGGTGAGCGTCCAGCTGCGAGGAGCAGAACAACGCGAAGCGTGAGTTGCTGATCGGGTGTGGTTTAAATAGCTTTGGAAGAAGTTCCA